>NW_027307804.1:0-600000 GCF_047496885.1 Scyliorhinus torazame | reverse complement strand
CAAACAATCCCAGGACTGGTAGAGCACCGAGAAAGATACAGAGTAAAGCTCCCTCTACACTGTCCCCATCAAACACTCCCAGGAGAGGAACAGCACGGTGTTAGACACAGAATATAGATCTCTCTATACTGTCCCCATCAAACAGTCCCAGGAAAGGTACAGCACGGGGTTAGATACAGAGTAAAGCTCCTTCTCCACTGTCCCCATCAAACACTCCCAGGACAAGTACAGCACGAGGTTAGATACAGAGTAAAGCTCCCTCTACACTGTCCCCACCAAACACTCCCAGGAGAAGTGCAGCACGGGGTTAGATACAGAGTTAAGCTCCCTCTCCACTGATCCCATCAAACACTCCCAGGAAAGATACAGCACGGGGTTAAATACAGAGTAAAGCTCCCTCTACACTGTCACCATCAAACACTCCCAGGAAAGGCACAGCACGGTGTTTAGATACAGAGAAAAGCCCCCTCTACACTGTCCCCATCAAACACTCCCAGGACAGGTACAGCACGGGGTTAGATACAGAGTAAAGCTCCCTCTACACTGTCCCTATCACCAGGACAGGACAGCACGGGTTTAGATACAGAGTAAAGAAACCTCTACACTGTCCCCATCAAACACTCCCAGGACAAGTACAGCACGCGGTTAGATACAGAGAAATGCTCCCTCTTCACTGTCACCATCAAACACTCCCAGGACAGGCACAGCACGGGGTTTAGATACAGAGAAAAGCTCCCTCTACAGTGTCCCCATCAAACACTCCCAGGGTAGGTACAGCACGGGGATAGATACTGAGTAAAGCTCCCTCTCCACTGCCCCCATCAAACAATCCCAGGACTGGTAGAGCACCGAGAAAGATACAGAGTAAAGCTCCCTCTACACTGTCCCCATCAAACACTCCCAGGAGAGGAACAGCACGGTGTTAGACACAGAATAAAGATCTCTCTATACTGTCCCCATCAAACAGTCCCAGGACAGGTACAGCACGGGGTTAGATACAGAGTGAAGCTCCCTCTATACTGTCCCCACCAAACACTCCCAGGACAGGCACAGCACGGGGTTTAGATACAGAGAAAAGCTCCCTCTACACTGTCCCCATTAAACACTCCCAGGACAGACACAGAACGTTGTTAGATACAGAGTAACGCTCCCTCTCCACTGTCCCCATCAAACAATCCCAGGACTGGTAGAGCACCGAGAAAGATACAGAGTAAAGCTCCCTCTACACTGTCCCCATCAAACACTCCCAGGAGAGGAACAGCACGGTGTTAGACACAGAATAAAGATCTCTCTATACTGTCCCCATCAAACAGTCCCAGGACAGGTACAGCACGGGGTTAGATACAGAGTAAAGCTACCTCTACACTGTCCCAATCAAACACTCCCAGGACAGGCACTGCACGGGGTTAGATACAGAGTAAAGCTCCTTCTCCACTGTCCCCATCAAACACTCCCAGGACAAGTACAGCACGAGGTTAGATACAGAGTAAAGCTCCCTCTACACTGTCCCCACCAAACACTCCCAGGACAAGTGCAGCACGGGGTTAGATACAGAGTTAAGCTCCCTCTCCACTGATCCCATCAAACACTCCCAGGAGAGATACAGCACGGGGTTAGATACAGAGTAAAGCTCCCTCTACACTGTCACCATCAAACACTCCCAGGAAAGGAACAGCACGGTGTTTAGATACAGAGAAAAGCCCCCTCTACACTGTCCCCATCAAACACTCCCAGGACAGGTACAGCACGGGGTTAGATACAGAGTAAAGCTCCCTCTACACTGTCCCTCTCACCAGGACAGGACAGCACGGGCTTAGATACAGAGTAAAGCACCCTCTACACTGTCCCCATCAAACACCCGCAGGACAGGTACAGTACTGAGTTAGATACATAGTAAAGCTCCCTCTGCACTGTCCCCATCAAACACTCCCAGGACAGGTACCGCACGGGGTTAGATACAGAGTAAATCTCCCACTAAACTGTCCCCATCAAACACACCCAGGACATGTACAGCACGGGGTTAGATACAGAGTAAAGCTCGCTCTACACTGTCCCCATCAAACACCCCCAGGACTGGTACAGCACGGGGTTAGATACAGAGTAAAGCTCCCTCTCTACTGTCCCCAGCAAACACTCCCAGTACAGGTACAGCACGGGGTTAGATACAGAGTAAAGCCCCCTCTTCACTGTCCCCACCAAACACTCCCAGGACAGGCACAGCACGGGGTTTAGATACAGAGAAAAGCTCCCTCTACACTGTCCCCACCAATCACTCCCAGGACAGGCACAGCACGGGGTTTAGATACAGAGAAAAGCTCCCTCTACACTCTCCGCATCAAACACTCCCAGGACAGGTACAGCACGGGGTTAGATACAGAGTCAAGCTCCCTCTCCACTGTCCCCATCAAACACTCCCAGGACAGGTAGAGCACCGAGTAAGATACAGAGTAAAGCTCCTTCTACACTGTCCCCATCAAACACCACCCAGGCAGGTACAGCACGGGGTTGGATACAGATGAAAAGCCCATCTACACTGTCCCCATCAAACACCCCCAGGACAGGTACAGTACGGGGTTAGATACAGAGTAAAGCTCCCTTGACACTGTCCCCATCAAACACCCCCAGGACAGGTACAGTACGGGGTTAGATAGAGTGTAAATCTCCCATGACACTGTCCCCATCAAACACCCACAGGACAGTTATAGCACGGGGTTAGATACAGAGTAAAGCTCCCTCTACACTGTCCCCATCAAACACTCCCAGGACAGGTACAGCACGGGGTTAGATGCAGAGTAAAGCTCCCTCTACACTGTCCCCATCAAACAATCCCAGGACAGCTACAGCACGGGGTTAGATACAGAGTAAAGCTCACTCTACACTGTCCCCATCAAACACTACCAGGACAGGTACAGCACGGGGTTAGATACAAAGTAAAGCTCCCTCTACACTGTCCCCATCACCAGGACAGGTACAGCACGGGTTTAGATACAGAGTAAAGCTACCTCTACACTGTCCCCATCAAACACTCCAAGGACAGGTACAGCACGGGGTTAGATACAGAGTAAAGCTCCCTCTACACTGTCCCCATCACCAGGACAGGTACAGCACGGGTTTAGATACAGAGTAAAGCTACCTCTATACTGTCCCCACCAAACACTCCCAGGACAGGCACAGCACGGGGATTTGATACAGAGAAAAGCTCCCTCTACACTGTCCCCATTAAACACTCCCAGGACAGACACAGCACGTTGTTAGATACAGAGTAAAGCTCCCTCTACACTGTCCCCATCAAACTCTCCCAGGACAGATACAGCACGGGGTTACATACAGAGTAAAGCTCCCTTTACACTGTCCCCATCAAACATCCCCAGGACAGGTACAGCACGGGGTTAGATACAGAGTAAAGCTCGCTCTACACTGTCCCCATCAAACACCCCCAGGACAGGTACAGCACGGGGTTAGATACAGAGTAAAGCTCCCTCTCTACTGTCCCCAGCAAACACTCCCAGTACAGGTACAGCACGGGGTTAGATACAGAGTAAAGCCCCCTCTTCACTGTCCCCACCAAACACTCCCAGGACAGGCACAGCACGGGGTTTAGATACAGAGAAAAGCTCCCTCTACACTGTCCCCACCAATCACTCCCAGGACAGGCACAGCACGGGGTTTAGATACAGAGAAAAGCTCCCTCTACACTCTCCGCATCAAACACTCCCAGGACAGGTACAGCACGGGGTTAGATACAGAGTCAAGCTCCCTCTCCACTGTCCCCATCAAACACTCCCAGGACAGGTAGAGCACCGAGTAAGATACAGAGTAAAGCTCCTTCTACACTGTCCCCATCAAACACCACCCAGGCAGGTACAGCACGGGGTTGGATACAGATGAAAAGCCCATCTACACTGTCCCCATCAAACACCCCCAGGACAGGTACAGTACGGGGTTAGATACAGAGTAAAGCTCCCTTGACACTGTCCCCATCAAACACCCCCAGGACAGGTACAGTACGGGGTTAGATAGAGTGTAAATCTCCCATGACACTGTCCCCATCAAACACCCACAGGACAGTTACAGCACGGGGTTAGATACAGAGTAAAGCTCCCTCTACACTGTCCCCATCAAACACTCCCAGGACAGGTACAGCACGGGGTTAGATGCAGAGTAAAGCTCCCTCTACACTGTCCCCATCAAACAATCCCAGGACAGCTACAGCACGGGGTTAGATACAGAGTAAAGCTCACTCTACACTGTCCCCATCAAACACTACCAGGACAGGTACAGCACGGGGTTAGATACAAAGTAAAGCTCCCTCTACACTGTCCCCATCACCAGGACAGGTACAGCACGGGTTTAGATACAGAGTAAAGCTACCTCTACACTGTCCCCATCAAACACTCCAAGGACAGGTACAGCACGGGGTTAGATACAGAGTAAAGCTCCCTCTACACTGTCCCCATCACCAGGACAGGTACAGCACGGGTTTAGATACAGAGTAAAGCTACCTCTATACTGTCCCCACCAAACACTCCCAGGACAGGCACAGCACGGGGATTTGATACAGAGAAAAGCTCCCTCTACACTGTCCCCATTAAACACTCCCAGGACAGACACAGCACGTTGTTAGATACAGAGTAAAGCTCCCTCTACACTGTCCCCATCAAACTCTCCCAGGACAGGTACAGCACGGGGTTACATACAGAGTAAAGCTCCCTTTACACTGTCCCCATCAAACATCCCCAGGACAGGTACAGCACGTGGTAAGATACAGAGTAAAGCTCCCTCTACACTTTCCCCATCAAACACTCCCAGGAGAGGTACAGCACGGGGTTAGACACAGAATAAAGATCTCTCTACATTGTCCCCATCAAACATCCCAGGGTAGGTACAGCACGGGGATAGATACTGAGTAAAGCTCCCTCTCCACTGCCCCCATCAAACACTCCCAGGACAGATACAGCACGGCGTTAGATACAGAGTAAAGCTCCCTCTTCACTGTCCCCATCAAACACTCCCAGGACAAATACAGCACGGTGTTAGATACAGAGTAAAGATCCCTCTACCCTGTCCCCATCAAACACTCCCAGGACAGGTACAGCACGGTGTTAGATACAGAGTAAAGCTCCGTCTACACTGTCCCCATCAAACACTTCCAGGACAGGTACAGCACCGTGTTAGATACAGAGTAAAGCTCCCTCTACACTGTCCCCATCAAATACTCCCAGGACAGGTACAGCACGGGTTTAGATACAGAGTAAAGCACCCTCTACACTGTCCCCATCAAACACCCGCAGGACAGGTACAGTACTGGGTTAGATACATAGTAAAGCTCCCTCTGCACTGTCCCCATCAAACACTCCCAGGACAGGTACCGCACGGGGTTAGATACAGAGTAAATCTCCCACTAAACTGTCCCCATCAAACACACCCAGGACAGGTACAGCACGGGGTTAGATACAGAGTAAAGCTCGCTCTACACTGTCCCCATCAAACACCCCCAGGACCGGTACAGCACGGGGTTAGATACAGAGTAAAGCTCCCTCTCTACTGTCCCCAGCAAACACTCCCAGTACAGGTACAGCACGGGGTTAGATACAGAGTAAAGCACCCTCTACACTGTCCCCATCAAACACCCGCAGGACAGGTACAGTACTGAGTTAGATACATAGTAAAGCTCCCTCTGCACTGTCCCCATCAAACACTCCCAGGACAGGTACCGCACGGGGTTAGATACAGAGTAAATCTCCCACTAAACTGTCCCCATCAAACACACCCAGGACATGTACAGCACGGGGTTAGATACAGAGTAAAGCTCGCTCTACACTGTCCCCATCAAACACCCCCAGGACAGGTACAGCACGGGGTTAGATACAGAGTAAAGCTCCCTCTCTACTGTCCCCAGCAAACACTCCCAGTACAGGTACAGCACGGGGTTAGATACAGAGTAAAGCCCCCTCTTCACTGTCCCCACCAAACACTCCCAGGACAGGCACAGCACGGGGTTTAGATACAGAGAAAAGCTCCCTCTACACTGTCCCCACCAATCACTCCCAGGACAGGCACAGCACGGGGTTTAGATACAGAGAAAAGCTCCCTCTACACTCTCCGCATCAAACACTCCCAGGACAGGTACAGCACGGGGTTAGATACAGAGTCAAGCTCCCTCTCCACTGTCCCCATCAAACACTCCCAGGACAGGTAGAGCACCGAGTAAGATACAGAGTAAAGCTCCTTCTACACTGTCCCCATCAAACACCACCCAGGAAGGTACAGCATGGGGTTGGATACAGATGAAAAGCCCATCTACACTGTCCCCATCAAACACCCCCAGGACAGGTACAGTACGGGGTTAGATACAGAGTAAAGCTCCCTTGACACTGTCCCCATCAAACACCCCCAGGACAGGTACAGTACGGGGTTAGATAGAGTGTAAATCTCCCATGACACTGTCCCCATCAAATACCCACAGGACAGTTACAGCACGGGGTTAGATACAGAGTAAAGATCCCTCTACACTGTCCCCATCAAACACTCCCAGGACAGGTACAGCACGGGGTTAGATGCAGAGTAAAGCTCCCTCTACACTGTCCCCATCAAACAATCCCAGGACAGCTACAGCACGGGGTTAGATACAGAGTAAAGCTCACTCTACACTGTCCCCATCAAACACTACCAGGACAGGTACAGCACGGGGTTAGATACAAAGTAAAGCTCCCTCTACACTGTCCCCATCACCAGGACAGGTACAGCACGGGTTTAGATACAGAGTAAAGCTACCTCTACACTGTCCCCATCAAACACTCCAAGGACAGGTACAGCACGGGGTTAGATACAGAGTAAAGCTCCCTCTACACTGTCCCCATCACCAGGACAGGTACAGCACGGGTTTAGATACAGAGTAAAGCTACCTCTATACTGTCCCCACCAAACACTCCCAGGACAGGCACAGCACGGGGATTTGATACAGAGAAAAGCTCCCTCTACACTGTCCCCATTAAACACTCCCAGGACAGACACAGCACGTTGTTAGATACAGAGTAAAGCTCCCTCTACACTGTCCCCATCAAACTCTCCCAGGACAGATACAGCACGGGGTTACAGACAGAGTAAAGCTCCCTTTACACTGTCCCCATCAAACATCCCCAGGACAGGTACAGCACGTGGTAAGATACAGAGTAAAGCTCCCTCTACACTTTCCCCATCAAACACTCCCAGGAGAGGTACAGCACGGGGTTAGACACAGAATAAAGATCTCTCTACATTGTCCCCATCAAACATCCCAGGGTAGGTACAGCACGGGGATAGATACTGAGTAAAGCTCCCTCTCCACTGCCCCCATCAAACACTCCCAGGACAGATACAGCACGGCGTTAGATACAGAGTAAAGCTCCCTCTTCACTGTCCCCATCAAACACTCCCAGGACAAATACAGCACGGTGTTAGATACAGAGTAAAGATCCCTCTACCTTGTCCCCATCAAACACTCCCAGGACAGGTACAGCACGGTGTTAGATACAGAGTAAAGCTCCGTCTACACTGTCCCCATCAAACACTTCCAGGACAGGTACAGCACCGTGTTAGATACAGAGTAAAGCTCCCTCTACACTGTCCCCATCAAATACTCCCAGGACAGGTACAGCACGGGTTTAGATACAGAGTAAAGCACCCTCTACACTGTCCCCATCAAACACCCGCAGGACAGGTACAGTACTGGGTTAGATACATAGTAAAGCTCCCTCTGCACTGTCCCCATCAAACACTCCCAGGACAGGTACCGCACGGGGTTAGATACAGAGTAAATCTCCCACTAAACTGTCCCCATCAAACACACCCAGGACAGGTACAGCACGGGGTTAGATACAGAGTAAAGCTCGCTCTACACTGTCCCCATCAAACACCCCCAGGACCGGTACAGCACGGGGTTAGATACAGAGTAAAGCTCCCTCTCTACTGTCCCCAGCAAACACTCCCAGTACAGGTACAGCACGGGGTTAGATACAGAGTAAAGCCCCCTCTTCACTGTCCCCACCAAACACTCCCAGGACAGGCACAGCACGGGGTTTAGATACAGAGAAAAGCTCCCTCTACACTGTCCCCACCAATCACTCCCAGGACAGGCACAGCACGGGGTTTAGATACAGAGAAAAGCTCCCTCTACACTCTCCCCATCAAACACTCCCAGGACAGGTACAGCACGGGGTTAGATACAGAGTAAAGCTCCCTCTCCACTGTCCCCATCAAACACTCCCAGGACAGGTAGAGCACCGAGTAAGATACAGAGTAAAGCTCCTTCTACACTGTCCCCATCAAACATCACCCAGGCAGGTACAGCACGGGGTTGGATACAGATGAAAAGCCCATCTACACTGTCCCCATCAAACACCCCCAGGACAGGTACAGTACGGGGTTAGATACAGAGTAAAGCTCCCTTGACACTGTCCCCATCAAACACCCCCAGGACAGGTACAGTACGGGGTTAGATAGAGTGTAAATCTCCCATGACACTGTCCCCATCAAACACCCACAGGACAGTTACAGCACGGGGTTAGATACAGAGTAAAGCTCCCTCTACACTGTCCCCATCAAACACTCCCAGGACAGGTACAGCACGGGGTTAGATGCAGAGTAAAGCTCCCTCTACACTGTCCCCATCAAACAATCCCAGGACAGCTACAGCACGGGGTTAGATACAGAGTAAAGCTCACTCTACACTGTCCCCATCAAACACTACCAGGACAGGTACAGCACGGGGTTAGATACAATGTAAAGCTCCCTCTACACTGTCCCCATCACCAGGACAGGTACAGCACGGGTTTAGATACAGAGTAAAGCTACCTCTACACTGTCCCCATCAAACACTCCAAGGACAGGTACAGCACGGGGTTAGATACAGAGTAAAGCTCCCTCTACACTGTCCCCATCACCAGGACAGGTACAGCACGGGTTTAGATACAGAGTAAAGCTACCTCTATACTGTCCCCACCAAACACTCCCAGGACAGGCACAGCACGGGGATTTGATACAGAGAAAAGCTCCCTCTACACTGTCCCCATTAAACACTCCCAGGACAGACACAGCACGTTGTTAGATACAGAGTAAAGCTCCCTCTACACTGTCCCCATCAAACTCTCCCAGGACAGATACAGCACGGGGTTACATACAGAGTAAAGCTCCCTTTACACTGTCCCCATCAAACATCCCCAGGACAGGTACAGCACGTGGTAAGATACAGAGTAAAGCTCCCTCTACACTTTCCCCATCAAACACTCCCAGGAGAGGTACAGCACGGGGTTAGACACAGAATAAAGATCTCTCTACATTGTCCCCATCAAACACTCCCAGGACAGGTACAGCACGGGGTTAGATACAGAGTAAAGCTCCCTCTACATTGTCCCCATCAAACACTCCCAGGACAGGTACAGCACGGGGTTAGATACAGAATAAAGATCTCTCTACACTGTCCCCATCAAACACTCCCAGGAAAGGTACAGAACGGGTTTAGTTACAGAGTAAAGCTCCCTCTACACTGTCCCCATCAAACACTCCCAGGACAGGTACAGCACGGGGTTAGATACAAAGTAAATCTCCCTCTACTCTGTCCCCATCAAACACCCCCAGGACAGGTAGAGCACCGAGTAAGATACAGAGTAAACCTCCCTCCACACTGTCCCCATCAAACACTCCCAGGACAGGTACAGCACGGTGTTAGATACAGAGTAAAGCTCCCTCTACGCTGTCCCCATCAAACACTCCCAGGACAGGTACAGCTTGGGGTTAAATACAGAGTAAAGCCCCCTCTACACTGTCCCCAACAATCACTCCCAGGACAGGCAAAGCACGGGGTTTCGATACAGAGATAAGCTCCCTCTACACTCTCCCCATCAAACACTCCCAGGACAGGTACAGCACGGGGTTAGATACAGAGTAAAGCTCCCTCTCCACTGTCCCCATCAAACACTCCCAGGACAGGTAGAGTACCGAGTAAGATACAGAGTAAAGCTCCTTCTACACTGTCCCCATCAAACACCCCCAGGACAGGTGCAGCACGGGGATGGATACAGATTAAATGCCCATCTACACTGTCCCCATCAAACACCCCCAGGACTGGTACAGTACGGAGTTAGATACAGAGTAAAGCTCCCTTGACACTGTCCCCATCAAACACCCCCAGGACAGGTACAGTACGGGGTTAGATAGAGTGTAAATCTCCCATGACACTGTCCCCATCAAACACTCCCAGGACAGGTACAGCACGGGGTTAGATGCAGAATAAAGCTCCCTCGACACTGTCCCCATCAAACACTCCCAGGACAGGTACAGCATGGGGTTAGATGCAGAGTAAAGCTCCCTCGACACTGTCCCCACCAAACACTCCCAGGACAGGTGCAGCACGGGGTTAGATACAGAGTAAAGTTCCCTCTCCACTGATCCCATCAAACACTCCCAGGAGAGTTACAGCACGGGGTTAGATACAGGGTAAAGCTCCCTCTACACTGTCCCCATCAAAGACTCCCAGGAAATGTACAGCACGGGGTTAGATACAGAGAAAAGCTCCCTCTACACTGTCCCTATCACCAGGACAGGTACAGCACGGGGTTAGATACAGAGTAAAGCTCCGTCTACACTGTCCCCATCAAACACTTCCAGGACAGGTACAGCACGGTGTTAGATACAGAGTAAAGCTCCCTCTACACTGTCCCCATCAAATACTCCCAGGACAGGTACAGCACGGGTTTAGATACAGAGTAAAGCACCCTCTACACTGTCCCCATCAAACACCCCCAGGACAGGTACAGTACTGGGTTAGATACATAGTAAAGCTCCCTCTGCACTGTCCCCATCAAACACTCCCAGGACAGGTACAGCACGGGGTTAGATACAGAGTAAAGCTCCCTCTCTACTGTCCCCAGCAAACACTCCCAGGACAGGTACAGCACGGGGTTAGATACAGAGTAAAGCCCCCTCTTCACTGTCCCCACCAAACACTCCCATGACAGGCACAGCACGGGGGTTAGATACAGAGAAAAGCTCCCTCTACACTGTACCCATCAAACACTCCCAGGACAGGTCCAGCACGGGGTTAGATACAGAGTAAAGCTCCCTGTCCACTGTCCCCATCAAACACTCCCAGGACAGGTAGAGCACCGAGTAAGATACAGAGTAAAGCTCCCTCTACACTGTCCCCATCAAACACTCCCAGGACAGGTACAGCACGGTGTTAGATACAGAGTAAAGCCCCCTCTACACTGTCCCCACCAATCACTCCCAGGACAGTTCCTCTGTTTAAGAAGGGTGGCAGGGATAATCCCGGGAACTACAGGCCGGTGAGCCTTACTTCAGTGGTAGGGAAATTACTGGAGAGAATTCTTCGAGACAGGATCTACTCCCATTTGGAAGCAAATGGACGTATTAGTGAGAGGCAGCATGGTTTTGTGAAGGGGAGGTCGTGTCTCACTAACTTGATAGAGTTTTTCGAGGAGGTCACTAAGATGATTGATGCAGGTAGGGCAGTAGATGTTGTCTATATGGACTTCAGTAAGGCCTTTGACAAGGTCCCTCATGGTAGACTAGTACAAAAGGTGAAGTCACACGGGATCAGGGGTGAACTGGCAAGGTGGATACAGAACTGGCTAGGCCATAGAAGGCAGAGGGTAGCAATGGAGGGATGCTTTTCTAATTGGAGGGCTGTGACCAGTGGTGTTCCACAGGGATCAGTGCTGGGACCTTTGCTGTTTGTAGTATATATAAATGATTTGGAGGAAAATGTAACTGGTCTGATTAGTAAGTTTGCAGACGACACAAAGGTTGGTGGAATTGCGGATAGCGATGAGGACTGTCTGAGGATACAGCAGGATTTAGATTGTCTGGAGACTTGGGCGGAGAGATGGCAGATGGAGTTTAACCTGGACAAATGTGAGGTAATGCATTTTGGAAGGGCTAATGCAGGTAGGGAATATACAGTGAATGGTAGAACCCTCAAGAGTATTGAAAGTCAAAGAGATCTAGGAGTACAGGTCCACAGATCACTGAAAGGGGCTACACAGGTGGAGAAGGTAGTCAAGAAGGCATACGGCATGCTTGCCTTCATTGGCCGGGGCATTGAGTATAAGAATTGGCAAGTCATGTTGCAGCTGTATAGAACCTTAGTTAGGCCACACTTGGAGTATAGTGTTCAATTCTGGTCGCCACACTACCAGAAGGATGTGGAGGCTTTAGAGAGGGTGCAGAAGAGATTTACCAGAATGTTGCCTGGTATGGAGGGCATAAGCTATGAGGAGCGATTGAATAAACTCGGTTTGTTCTCACTGGAACGAAGGAGGTTGAGGGGCGACCTGATAGAGGTATACAAAATTATGAGGGGCATAGACAGAGTGGATAGTCAGAGGCTTTTCCCCAGGGTAGAGGGGTCAATTACTAGGGGGCATAGGTTTAAGGTGAGAGGGGCAAAGTTTAGAGTAGATGTACGAGGCAAGTTTTTTACGCAGAGGGTAGTGGGTGCCTGGAACTCACTACCGGAGGAGGTAGTGGAGGCAGGGACGATAGGGACATTTAAGGGGCATCTTGACAAATATATGAATAGGATGGGAATAGAAGGATACGGACCCAGGAAGTGTAGAAGATTGTAGTTTAGTCGGGCAGTATGGTCGGCACGGGCTTGGAGGGCCGAAGGGCCTGTTCCTGTGCTGTACATTTCTTTGTTCTTTGTTCTTTGACAGGCATAGCACGGGGTTTAGATACAGAGAAAATCTTCCTCTACACTCTCCCCATCAAACACTCCCAGGCAGGTACAGCACGGGGTTAGATACAGAGTAAAGCTCCCTCTCCACTGTCCCCATCAAACACTCCCAGGACAGGTAGAGCACCGAGTAAGATACAGAGTAAAGCTCCTTCTACACTGTCCCCATCAAACACCCCCAGGACAGGTACAGCACGGGGCTGGATACAGATTAAAAGCCCATCTACACTGTCCCCATCAAACACCCCCAGGACAGGTAAAGTACGGGGTTAGATACAGAGTAAAGCTCCCTTGACACTGTCCCCATCAAACACCCCCAGGACAGGTACAGTACGGGGTTAGATAGAGTGTAAATCTCCCATGACACTGTCCCCATCAAACACCCCCAGGACAGGTACAGGACGGGGTTAGATACAGAGTAAAGCTCCCTCTACACTGTCCCCATCAAACACTCCCAGGACAGGTACAGCACGGGGTTAGATGCAGAGTAAAGCTCCCTCTACACTGTCCCCATCAAACACTCCCAGGATAGGTACAGCACGGGGTTAGATACAGAGTAAAGCTACCTCTACACTGTCCCCATCAAATACTCCAAGGACAGGTACAGCACGGGGTTAGATACAGAGTGAAGCTCCCTCTATACTGTCCCCACCAAACACTCCCAGGACAGTCACAGCACGGGGTTTAGATACAGAGTAAAGCTCCCTCTACACTGTCCCCATTAAACACTCCCAGGACAGACACAGCACGTTGTTAGATACAGAGTAACGCTCCCTCTCCACTGTCCCCATCAAACAATCCCAGGACTGGTAGAGCACCGAGAAAGATACAGAGTAAAGCTCCCTCTACACTGTCCCCATCAAACACTCCCAGGAGAGGAACAGCACGGTGTTAGACACAGAATATAGATCTCTCTATATTGTCCCCATCAAACAGTCCCAGGACAGGTACAGCACGGGGTTAGATACAGAGTAAAGCTCCTTCTCCACTGTCCCCATCAAACACTCCCAGGACAAGTACAGCACGAGGTTAGATACAGAGTAAAGCTCCCTCTACACTGTCCCCACCAAACACTCCCAGGAGAAGTGCAGCACGGGGTTAGATACAGAGTTAAGCTCCCTCTCCACTGATCCCATCAAACACTCCCAGGAGAGATACAGCACGGGGTTAGATACAGAGTGAAGCTCCCTCTACACTGTCACCATCAAACACTCCCAGGAAAGGCACAGCACGGTGTTTAGATACAGAGAAAAGCCCCCTCTACACTGTCCCCATCAAACACTCCCAGGACAGGTACAGCACGGGGTTAGATACAGAGTAAAGCTCCCTCTACACTGTCCCTATCACCAGGACAGGACAGCACGGGTTTAGATACAGAGTAAAGAAACCTCTACACTGTCCCCATCAAACACTCCCAGGACAAGTACAGCACGCGGTTAGATACAGAGAAATGCTCCCACTTCACTGTCACCATTAAACACTCCCAGGACAGGCACAGCACGGGGTTTAGATACAGAGAAAAGCTCCCTCTACAGTGTCCCCATCAAACACTCCCATGGTAGGTACAGCACGGGGATAGATACTGAGTAAAGCTCCCTCTCCACTGGCCCCATCAAACAATCCCAGGACTGGTAGAGCACCGAGAAAGATACAGAGTAAAGCTCCCTCTACACTGTCCCCATCAAACACTCCCAGGAGAGGAACAGCACGGTGTTAGACACAGAATAAAGATCTCTCTATACTGTCCCCATCAAACAGTCCCAGGACAGGTACAGCACGGGGTTAGATACAGAGTGAAGCTCCCTCTATACTGTCCCCACCAAACACTCCCAGGACAGGCACAGCACGGGGTTTAGATACAGAGAAAAGCTCCCTCTACACTGTCCCCATTAAACACTCCCAGGACAGACACAGCACGTTGTTAGATACAGAGTAACGCTCCCTCTCCACTGTCCCCATCAAACAATCCCAGGACTGGTAGAGCACCGAGAAAGATACAGAGTAAAGCTCCCTCTACACTGTCCCCATCAAACACTCCCAGGAGAGGAACAGCACGGTGTTAGACACAGAATAAAGATCTCTCTATACTGTCCCCATCAAACAGTCCCAGGACAGGTACAGCACGGGGTTAGATACAGAGTAAAGCTACCTCTACACTGTCCCCATCAAACACTCCGAGGACAGGTACAGCACGGGGTTAGATACAGAGTAAAGCTCCCTCTACACTGTCCCTATCACCAGGACAGGTACAGCACGGGGTTAGATTCAGAGAAATGCTCCCTCTACACTGTCCCCATCAAACACTCCCAGGACAGGCACAGCACGGGGTTTAGATAAAGAGTAAAGCTCCCTCTACACTGTCCCCATCAAACACTCCCAGGACAGGTCCAGCACGGGGTTAGATACAGAGTAAAGCTCCCTGTCCACTGTCCCCATCAAACACTCCCAGGACAGGTAGAGCACCGAGTAAGATACAGAGTAAAGCTCCCTCTACACTGTCCCCATCAAACACTCCCAGGACAGGTACAGCACGGTGTTAGATACAGAGTAAAGCCCCCTCTACACTGTCCCCACCAATCACTCCCAGGACAGGCATAGCACGGGGTTTAGATACAGAGAAAATCTTCCTCTACACTCTCCCCATCAAACACTCCCAGGACAGGTAGAGCACCGAGTAAGATACAGAGTAAAGCTCCCTCTACACTGTCCCCATCAAACACCCCCAGGACAGGTACAGCACGGGGCTGGATACAGATTAAAAGCCCATCTACACTGTCCCCATCAAACACCCCCAGGACAGGTAAAGTACGGGGTTAGATACAGAGTAAAGCTCCCTTGACACTGTCCCCATCAAACACCCCCAGGACAGGTACAGTACGGGGTTAGATAGAGTGTAAATCTCCCATGACACTGTCCCCATCAAACACCCCCAGGACAGGTACAGCACGGGGTTAGATACAGAGTAAAGCTCCCTCTACACTGTCCCCATCAAACACTCCCAGGACAGGTACAGCACGGGGTTAGATGCAGAGTAAAGCTCCCTCTACACAGTCCCCATCAAACACTCCCAGGATAGGTACAGCACGGGGTTAGATACAGAGTAAAGCTACCTCTACACTGTCCCCATCAAATACTCCAAGGACAGGTACAGCACGGGGTTAGATACAGAGTGAAGCTCCCTCTATACTGTCCCCACCAAACACTCCCAGGACAGTCACAGCACGGGGTTTAGATACAGAGAAAAGCTCCCTCTACACTGTCCCCATTAAACACTCCCAGGACAGACACAGCACGTTGTTAGATACAGAGTAACGCTCCCTCTCCACTGTCCCCATCAAACAATCCCAGGACTGGTAGAGCACCGAGAAAGATACAGAGTAAAGCTCCCTCTACACTGTCCCCATCAAACACTCACAGGACAGATACAGCACGGGGTTAGATAAAGAGTAAAGCTCCCTCTACACTGTCCCCATCAAACACTCCCAGGACAAATAGAGCACGGTGTTAGATACAGAGTAAAATCCCTCTACACTGTCCCCATCAAACACTCCCAGGACAGGTACAGCACGGGGTTAGATACAGAGTAAAGCTCCGTCTACACTGTCCCCATCAAACAGTTCCAGGACAAGTACAGCACGGTGTTAGATACAGAGTAAAGCTCCCTCTAAACTGTCCCCATCAAATACTCCCAGGACAGGTACAGCACGGGTTTAGACACAGAATAAAGATCTCTCTATACTGTCCCCATCAAACAGTCCCAGGACAGGTACAGCACGGGGTTAGATACAGAGTAAAGCTCCCTCTCTACTGTCCCCAGCAAACACTCCCAGGACAGGTACAGCACGGGGTTAGATACAGTGTAAAGCCCCCTCTTCACTGTCCCCACCAAACACTTACAGGACAGGCACAGCACGGGGTTTGGATACAGAGAAAAGCTCCCTCTACACTGTCCCCATCAAACACTCCCAGGACAGGTACAGCACGGTGTTAGATACAGAGTAAAGCTCCCTCTCCACTGTCCCCATCAAACACTCCCAGGACAGGTAGAGCACCGAGTAAGATACAGAGTTAAACTCCCTCTACACTGTCCCCATCAAACACTCCCAGGACAGGTACAGCACGGGGTTAGATACAGAGAAAAGCCCCCTCTACACTGTCCCCATCAAACACTCCCAGGACAGGCACAGCAGGGGTTTAGATACAGAGAAAAGCTCCCTCTACAGTGTCCCCATCAAACACTCCCAGGACAGGCACAGCACGGGGTTAGATATTGAGTAAAGCTCCCTCTCCACTGCCCCCATCAAACACTCACAGGACAGATACAGCACGGGGTTAGATACAGAGTAAAGCTCCCTCTACACTGTCCCCATCAAACACTCCCAGGACAAATACAGCACGGTGTTAGATACAGAGTAAAGATCCCTCTACACTGTCCCCATCAAACACTCCCAGGACAGGAACAGCACGGGGTTAGATACAGAGTAAAGCTCCGTCTACACTGTCCCCATCAAACAGTTCCAGGACAGGTACAGCACGGCGTTAGATACAGAGTAAAGCTCCCTCTCCACTGTCCCCATCAAACACTCCCAGGACAGGTACAGCACGGGGTTAGATACAGAGTAAAGCTCCCTCTACACTGTCCCCATCAAACACTCCCAGGACAAGTACAGCACGGGGTTAGATACAGAGTAAAGCTCCCTCTACACTGTCCCCATCAAACACTCCAAGGACAGGTACAGAACGGGGTTAGATACAGAGTAAAGCTCCCTCTATACTGTCCCCACCAAACACTCCCAGGACAGGCACAGCATGGGGTTTGATACAGAGAAAAGCTCCCTCTCCACTGTCCCCATCAAACACTCAAAGGACTGGTAGAGCACCGAGTAAGATACAGAGTAAAGCTCCATCTACACTGTCCCCAGCAAACACTCCCAGGGCAGAAACAGCACGGGGTTACATACAGAGTAAAGCTCCCTTTACACTGTCCCCATCAAACACTCCCAGGATAGGTACAGCACGGGGTTAGATACAGATTAAAGGTCCATCTCCACTGTCCCCATCAAACATCCCCAGGACAGGTACAGCACGGGGTTAGATACAGAGTAAAGCTCCCTCTACACTGTCCCCATCAAACACTCCCAGGACAGGTACAGCACGGGGTTAGATACAGAGTAAAGCCCCCTCTACACTGTCCCCACCAAACACTCCCAGGACAGGCACAGCACGGGGTTTAGATACAGAGAAAAGCTCCCTCTACACTCTCCCCATCAAACACTCCCAGGACAGGTACAGCACGGGGTTAGATACAGAGTAAAGCTCCCTCTCCACTGTCCCCATCAAACACCCCCAGGACAGGTACAGTACGGGGTTAGATACAGAGTAAAGCTCCCTTGACATTGTCCCCTTCAAACACCCCCAGGACAGGTACAGTACGGGGTTAGATACAGTGTAAAGCTCCCATGACACTGTCCCCATCAAACACCCCCAGGACAGGTACAGTACGGGGTTAGATACAGTGTAAAGCTCCCATGACACTGTCCCCATCAAACACCCCCAGGACAGGTACAGCACGGGGTTAGATACAGAGTAAAGCTCCCTCTACACTGTCCCCATCAAACACTCCCAGGACAGGTACAGCACGGGGTTAGATACAGAGTAAAGCTCCCTCTACACTGTCCCCATCAAACACTCCCAGGACAGGTACAGCACGGGTTTAGATACAGAGTAAAGCTACCTCTACACTGTCCCCATCAAACAATCCAAGGACAGGTACAGAACGGGGTTAGATACAGAGTAAAGCTCCCTCTATACTGTCCCCACCAAACACTCCCAGGACAGGCACAGCACGGGGTTTAGATACAGAGAAAAGCTTCCTCTACACTGTCCCCATTAAACACTCCCAGGCCAGACACAGCACGGTGTTAGATACAGACTAACGCTCCCTCTCCACTGTCCCCATCAAACACTCCCAGGACTGGTAGAGCACCGAGTAAGATACAGAGTAAAGCTCCCTCTACACTGTCCCCATCAAACACGCCCAGGACAGATACAGCACGGGGTTACATACAGAGTAAAGCCCCCTCTACACTGTCCCCACCAATCACTCCCAGGACAGGCACAGCACGGGGTTTAGATACAGAGAAAAGCTCCCTCTACACTCTCCCCATCAAACACTCCCAGGACAGGTACAGCACGGGGTTAGATACAGAGTGAAGCTCCCTCTCCACTGTCCCCATCAAACACTCCCAGGACAGGTAGAGCACCGAGTAAGATACAGAGTAAAGCTCCTTCTACAATGTCCCCATCAAACACCACCCAGGACAGGTACAGCACGGGGTTGGATACAGATGAAAAGCCCATCTACACTGTCCCCATCAAACACCCCCAGGACAGGTACAGTACGGGGTTAGATACAGAGTAAAGCTCCCTTGACACTGTCCCCATCAAACACCCCCAGGACAGGTACAGTACGGGGTTAGATAGAGTGTAAATCTCCCATGACACTGTCCCCATCAAACACCCACAGGACAGTTACAGCACGGGGTTAGATACAGAGTAAAGCTCCCTCTACACTGTCCCCATCAAACACTCCCAGGACAGGTACAGCACGGGGTTAGATGCAGAGTAAAGCTCCCTCTACACTGTCCCCATCAAACACTCCCAGGACAGGTACAGCACGGGGTTAGATACAAAGTAAAGCTCACTCTACACTGTCCCCATCAAACACTACCAGGACAGGTACAGCACGGGGTTAGATACAAAGTAAAGCTCCCTCTACACTGTCCCCATCACCAGGACAGGTACAGCACGGATTTAGATACAGAGTAAAGCTACCTCTACACTGTCCCCATCAAACACTCCAAGGACAGGTACAGCACGGGGTTAGATACAGAGTAAAGCTCCCTCTCCACTGTCCCCATCACCAGGACAGGTACAGCACGTGTTTAGATACAGAGGGAAGCTACCTCTATACTGTCCCCACCAAACACTCCCAGGACAGGCACAGCACGGGGATTTGATACAGAGAAAAGCTCCCTCTACACTGTCCCCATTAAACACTCCCAGGACAGACACAGCACGTTGTTAGATACAGAGTAAAGCTCCCTCTACACTGTCCCCATCAAACTCTCCCAGGACAGATACAGCACGGGGTTACATACAGAGTAAAGGTCCCTTTACACTGTCCCCATCAAACACTCCCAGGATAGGTACAGCACGGGGTTAGATACAGATTAAAGGTCCATCTACACTGTCCCCATCAAACATCCCCAGGACAGGTACAGCACGGGGTAAGATACAGAGTAAAGCTCCCTCTACACTGTCCCCATCAAACACTCCCAGGAAAGGTACAGCACGGGTTTAGTTACAGAGTAAAGCTCCCTCTACACTGTCCCCATCAAACACTCCCAGGACAGGTACAGCACGGGGTTAGATACAAAGTAAAGCTCCCTCTACACTGTCCCCATCAAACACCCCCAGGACAGGTACAGCACGGGGTTAGATGCAGAGTAAAGCTCCCTCTACACTGTCCCCATCAAACACTCCCAGGACAGGTACAGCACGGGGTTAGATGCAGAGTAAAGCTCCCTCCACACTGTACCCACCAAACACTCCCAGGACAGGTGCAGCACGGGGTTAGATACAGAGTAAGGCTCCCTCTCCACTGATCCCATCAAACTCTCCCAGGAGAGATACAGCACGGGGTTAGATACAGAGTAAAGCTCCCTCTACACTGTCACCATCAAACACTCCCAGGAAAGGCACAGCACGGGGTTAGATTCAGAGAAATGCTCCCTCTACACTGTCCCCATCAAACACTCCCAGGACAGGCACAGCACGGGGTTTAGATACAGAGTAAAGCTCCCTCTACACTGTCCCCATCAAACACTCCCAGGACAGGTACAGCACGGGGTTAGATACAGAGTAAAGCTCCGTCTACACTGTCCCCATCAAACAGTTCCAGGACAGGTACAGCACGGTGTTAGATACAGAGTAAAGCTCCCTCTACACTGTCCCCATCAAATACTCCCAGGACAGGTACAGCACGGGTTTAGATACAGAGTAAAGCACCCTCTACACTGTCCCCATCAAACACCCCCAGGACAGGTACAGTACTGGGTTAGATACATAGTAAAGCTCCCTCTGCACTGTCCCCATCAAACACTCCCAGGACAGGTACAGCACGGGGTTGGATACAGAGTAAAGCTCCCTCTACACTGTCCCCATCAAACACTCCCAGGAGAGGTACAGCACGGGGTTAGACACAGAATAAAGATCTCTCTATACTGTCCCCATCAAACAGTCCCAGGACAGGTACAGCACCGGGTTAGATACAGAGTAAATCTCCCTCTCTACTGTCCCCAGCAAACACTCCCAGGACAGGTCCAGCACGGGGTTAGATACAGTGTAAAGCCCCCTCTTCACTGTCCCCACCAAACACTTCCAGGACAGGCACAGCACGGGGTTTAGATACAGAGAAAAGCTCCCTCTACACTGTCCCCATCAAGCACTCCCAGGACAGGCACAGCACGGGGTTTAGATACAGAGAAAAGCTCCCTCTACACTGTCCCCATCAAACACTCCCAGGACAGGTACAGCACGGGGTTAGATACAGAGAAAAGCCCCCTCTACACTGTCCCCATCAAACACTCCCAGGGCAGGCACAGCACGGGGTTTAGATACAGAGAAAAGCTCCCTCTACAGTGTCCCCATCAAACACTCGCAGGGTAGGTACAGCACGGGGTAATATACTGAGTAAAGCTCCCTCTCCACTGCCCCCATCAAACACTCACAGGACAGATATAGCACGGGGTTAGATACAGAGTAAAGCTCCCTCTACACTGTCCCCATCAAACACTCCCAGGACAAATACAGCACGGTGTTAGATACAGAGTAAAGATCCCTCTGCACTGTCCCCATCAAACACTCCCAGGACAGGTACAGCACGGGGTTAGATACAGAGTAAAGCTCCGTCTACACTGTCCCCATCAAACAGTTCCAGGACAGGTACAGCACGGCGTTAGATACAGAGTAAAGATCCCTCTACACTGTCCCCATCAAACACTCCCAGGACAGGTACAGCACGGGGTTAGATACAGAGTAAAGCTCCCTCTACACTGTCCCCATCAAACACTCCAAGGACATGTACAGAACGGGGTTAGATACAGAGTAAAGCTCCCTCTATACTGTCCCCACCAAACACGCCCAGGACAGGCACAGCATGGGGGTTAGATACAGAGAAAAGCTCCCTCTCCACTGTCCCCATCAAACACTCCCAGGACTGGTAGAGCACCGAGTAAGATACAGAGTAAAGCTCCCTCTACACTGTCCCCAGCAAACACTCCCAGGACAGATACAGCACGGGGTTACATACAGAGTAAAGCTCCCTTTACACTGTCCCCATCAAACACTCCCAGGATAGGTACAACACGGGGTTAGATACAGATTAAAGGTCCATCTACACTGTCCCCAACAAATATCCCCAGGACAGGTACAGCACGGGGTTAGATACAGGGTAAAGCCCCCTCTACACTGTCCCCACCAAACACTCCCAGGACAGGCACAGCACGGGCTTTAGATACAGAGAAAAGCTCCCTCTACACTCTCCCCATCAAACACTCGCAGGACAGGTACAGCACGGGGTTAGATACAGAGTAAAGCTCCCTCTACACTGTCCCCACCAAACACTCCCAAGACAGGCACAGCACGGGCTTTAGATACAGAGAAAAGCTCCCTCTACACTCTCCCCATCAAACACTCGCAGGACAGGTACAGCACGGGGTTAGATACAGAGTAAAGCTCCCTCTCCACTGTCCCCATCAAACACTCCCAGGACAGGTAGAGCACCGAGTAAGATACAGAGTAAAGCTCCCTCTACACTGTCCGCATCAAACACCCCCAGGACAGGTACAGTACGGGGTTAGATACAGAGTAAAGCTCCCTTGACACTGTCCCCATCAAACACCCCCAGGACAGGTACAGTACGGGGTTAGATACAGTGTAAAGCTCCCATGACACTGTCCCCATCAAACACCCCCAGGACAGGTACAGTACGGGGTTAGATACAGTGTTAAGCTCCCATGACACTGTCCCCATCAAACACCCCCAGGACAGGTACAGCACGGGGTTAGATACAGAGTAAAGCTCCCTCTACACTGTCCCCATCAAACACTCCCAGGACAGGTACAGCACGGGGTTAGATACAGAGTAAAGCTCCCTCTACACTGTCCCCATCAAACACTCCCAGGACAGGTACAGCACGGGTTTAGATACAGAGTAAAGCTACCTCTTCACTGTCCTCATCAAACACTCCAAGGACAGGTACAGAACGGGGTTAGATACAGAGTAAAGCTCCCTCTATACTGTCCCCACCAAACACTCCCAGGACAGGCACAGCACGGGGTTTAGATACAGAGAAAAGCTCCCTCTACACTGTCCCCATTAAACACTCCCAGGACAGACACAGCACGGTGTTAGATACAGACTAACTCTCCCTCTCCACTGTCCCCATCAAACACTCCCAGGACTGGTAGAGCACCGAGTAAGATACAGAGTAAATCTCCCTCTACACTGTCCCCATCAAACACTCCCAGGACAGATACAGCACGGGGTTACAAACAGAGTAAAGCTCCCTTTACACTGTCCCCATCAAACACTCCCAGGATAGGTACAGCACGGGGTTAGATACAGATTAAAGGTCCGTCTACACTGTCCCCATTAAACATCCCCAGGACAGGTACAGGACGGGGTTAGATGCAGAGTAAAGCTCCCTCTCCACTGTCCCCATCAAACACTCCCAGGACAGGTACAGCACGGGGTTAGATGCAGAGTAAAGCTCCCCCTACACTGTCACCATCAAACACTAACAGGAAAGGCACAGCACGGGGTTAGATACAGAGTAAAGCTCCCTCTACACTGTCCCCATCAAACACTCCCAGGACAGGCACAGCACGGGGTTTAGATACAGAGAAAAGCTCCCTCCACAGTGTCCCCATCAAAAACTCCCAGGGTAGGTACAGCACGGGGTTAGATACTGAGTAAAGCTCCCTCTCCACAGTCCCCACCAAACACTCCCAGGACAGGTACAGCACGGGGTTAGATGCAGAGTAAAGCTCCCTCTACACTGTCACCATCAAACACTCCCAGGAAAGGCACAGCACGGGGTTAGATACAGAGTAAAGCTCCCTCTACACTTTCCCCATCAAACACTTCCAGGACAGGTACAGCACGGGGTTAGATGCAGAGTAAAGCTCCCTCTACACTGTCCCCATCAAACACTCCCAGGACAGGTACAGCACGGTGTTAGATACAGAGTAAAGCTCCCTCTACACTGTCCCCATCAAACACTCCCAGGACAGGTACAGCACGGGTTTAGATACAGAGTAAAGCTCCCTCTACACTGTCCCTATCACCAGGACAGGTACAGCACGGGGTTAGATAACAGAGTAAAGATCCCTATCACACTGTCGCCATCAAACACTCCCAGGACAGGTACAGCACGGGGTTAGATACAGTGTAAAGCTCCGTCTACACTGTCCCCATCAAACACTTCCAGGACAGGTACAGCACGGTGTTAGATACAGAGTAAAGCTCCCTCTACACTGTCCCCATCAAACACTCCCAGGACAGGTACAGCACGGGGTTAGATACAGAGTAAAGCTCCCTCTACACTGTCCCCATCAAACACTCCCAGGAGAGGTAGAGCACGGGGTTACACACAGAATAAAGATCTCTCTACACTATCCCCATCAAACACTCCCAGGACAGGTACAGCACGGGGTTAGATACAGAGAAAAGCTACATCTACACTGTCCCCATCAAACACTCCCAGGACAGGTACAGCTCGGGGTTAGATACAGAGTAAAGCTCCCTCTACACTGTCCCCATCAAACACTCCCAGGACAGGTACAGCACGGGGTTAGAAACAGAGTAAAGCTCCCTCTCCACTGTCCCCATTAAACACTCCCAGGACAAGTACAGCATGGGGTTAGATACAGAGTAAAGCTCCCTCTACACTGTCCCCATCAAACACTCCCAGGACAGGTACAGCTCGGGGTTAGATACAGAGTAAAGCTACCTCTACACTGTCCCCATCAAACACTGCCAGGACAGGTACAGCACTTGGTTAGATACAGAGTAAAGCTCCCTCTACACTGTCCCCATCAAACACTCCCAGGAAAGGTACAGCACGGGGTTAGATACAGAGTAAATCTCCCTCTCCACTGTCCCTATTAAGTACTCCCAGGACAAGTACAGCATGGGGTTAGTTATAGAGTAAAGCTCCCTCTACACTGTCCCCATCAAACACCCCCAGGACAGGTACAGCACGGGGTTAGATCCAGAGTAAAGCTCCCTCTCCACTGTCCCCATCAAACACTCCCAGGACAGGTACAGCACGGGGTTAGATATAGAGTAAAGCTCCCTCTACACTGTCCCCACCAAACACTCCCAGGACAGGCACAGCACGGGGTTTAGATACAGAGTAAAGCTCCATCTACACTGTCCCCATCAAACACTCCCAGGACAGGTACAGCACGGGGTTAGATACAGAGTAAAGCTCGCTCCACACTGTCCCCACCAAACACTCCCAGGACAGGCACAGCACGGGGTTTAGATACAGAGTAAAGCTCCCTCTACACTGTCCCCATGAAACACTCCCAGGAGAGGTACAGCACTGGGTTAGATACAGAGTAAAGCTCCCTCTCCACTGTCCCCATCAAACACTCCCAGGACAGGTACAGCACGGGTTTAGATACAGAGTAAAGCTCCCTCTACACTGTCCCCATCAAACACCCCCAGGACAGGTAAAGCACGGGGTTTAGGTACAGAGTAAAGCTCCCTCTGCACTGTCCCCATCACCAGGACAGGTACAACACGGGGTTAGATATAGAGTAAAGCTCCCTCTACACTGTCCCCACCAAACACTCCCAGGACAGGCACAGCACGGGGTTTAGATACAGAGAAAAGCTCCCTCTACACTCTCCCCATCAAACACTCCCAGGACAGGTACAGCACGGGGTTAGATACAGAGTGAAGCTCCCTCTCCACTGTCCCCATCAAACACTCCCAGGACAGGTAGAGCACCGAGTAAGATACAGAGTAAAGCTCCTTCTACAATGTCCCCATCAAACACCACCCAGGACAGGTACAGCACGGGGTTGGATACAGATGAAAAGCCCATCTACACTGTCCCCATCAAACACCCCCAGGACAGGTACAGTACGGGGTTAGATACAGAGTAAAGCTCCCTTGACACTGTCCCCATCAAACACCCCCAGGACAGGTACAGTACGGGGTTAGATAGAGTGTAAATCTCCCATGACACTGTCCCCATCAAACACCCACAGGACAGTTACAGCACGGGGTTAGATACAGAGTAAAGCTCCCTCTACACTGTCCCCATCAAACACTCCCAGGACAGGTACAGCACGGGGTTAGATGCAGAGTAAAGCTCCCTCTACACTGTCCCCATCAAACACTCCCAGGACAGGTACAGCACGGGGTTAGATACAAAGTAAAGCTCACTCTACACTGTCCCCATCAAACACTCCAAGGACAGGTACAGCACGGGGTTAGATACAGATTAAAGCTCCCTCTCCACTGTCCCCATCACCAGGACAGGTACAGCACGTGTTTAGATACAGAGGGAAGCTACCTCTATACTGTCCCCACCAAACACTCCCAGGACAGGCACAGCACGGGGATTTGATACAGAGAAAAGCTCCCTCTACACTGTCCCCATTAAACACTCCCAGGACAGACACAGCACGTTGTTAGATACAGAGTAAAGCTCCCTCTACACTGTCCCCATCAAACTCTCCCAGGACAGATACAGCACGGGGTTACATACAGAGTAAAGGTCCCTTTACACTGTCCCCATCAAACACTCCCAGGATAGGTACAGCACGGGGTTAGATACAGATTAAAGGTCCATCTACACTGTCCCCATCAAACATCCCCAGGACAGGTACAGCACGGGGTAAGATACAGAGTAAAGCTCCCTCTACACTGTCCCCATCAAACACTCCCAGGAAAGGTACAGCACAGGTTTAGTTACAGAGTAAAGCTCCCTCTACACTGTCCCCATCAAACACTCCCAGGACAGGTACAGCACGGGGTTAGTTACAAAGTAAAGCTCCCTCTACACTGTCCCCATCAAACACCCCCAGGACAGGTACAGCACGGGGTTAGATGCAGAGTAAAGCTCCCTCTACACTGTCCCCATCAAACACTCCCAGGACAGGTACAGCACGGGGTTAGATGCAGAGTAAAGCTCCCTCCACACTGTACCCACCAAACACTCCCAGGACAGGTGCAGCACGGGGTTAGATACAGAGTAAGGCTCCCTCTCCACTGATCCCATCAAACTCTCCCAGGAGAGATACAGCACGGGGTTAGATACAGAGTAAAGCTCCCTCTACACTGTCACCATCAAACACTCCCAGGAAAGGCACAGCACGGGGTTAGATTCAGAGAAATGCTCCCTCTACACTGTCCCCATCAAACACTCCCAGGACAGGCACAGCACGGGGTTTAGATACAGAGTAAAGCTCCCTCTACACTGTCCCCATCAAACACTCCCAGGACAGGTACAGCACGGGGTTAGATACAGAGTAAAACTCCGTCTACACTGTCCCCATCAAACAGTTCCAGGACAGGTACAGCACGGTGTTAGATACAGAGTAAAGCTCCCTCTACACTGTCCCCATCAAATACTCCCAGAACAGGTACAGCACGGGTTTAGATACAGAGTAAAGCACCCTCTACACTGTCCCCATCAAACACCCCCAGGACAGGTACAGTACTGGGTTAGATACACAGTAAAGCTCCCTCTGCACTGTCCCCATCAAACACTCCCAGGACAGGTACAGCACGGGGTTAGACACAGAATAAAGATCTCTCTATACTGTCCCCATCAAACAGTCCCAGGACAGGTACAGCACCGGGTTAGATACAGAGTAAATCTCCCTCTCTACTGTCCCCAGCAAACACTCCCAGGACAGGTCCAGCACGGGGTTAGATACAGTGTAAAGCCCCCTCTTCACTGTCCCCACCAAACACTTCCAGGACAGGCACAGCACGGGGTTTAGATACAGAGAAAAGCTCCCTCTACACTGTCCCCATCAAGCACTCCCAGGACAGGCACAGCACGGGGTTTAGATACAGAGAAAAGCTCCCTCTACACTGTCCCCATCAAACACTCCCAGGACAGGTACAGCACGGGGTTAGATACAGAGAAAAGCCCCCTCTACACTGTCCCCATCAAACACTCCCAGGACAGGCACAGCACGGGGTTTAGATACAGAGAAAAGCTCCCTCTACAGTGTCCCCATCAAACACTCCCAGGGTAGGTACAGCACGGGGTAAGATACTGAGTAAAGCTCCCTCTCCACTGCCCCCATCAAACACTCACAGGACAGATACAGCACGGGGTTAGATACAGAGTAAATCTCCCTCTACACTGTCCCCATCAAACACTCCCAGGACAAATACAGCACGGTGTTAGATACAGAGTAAAGATCCCTCTGCACTGTCCCCATCAAACACTCCCAGGACACGTACAGCACGGGGTTAGATACAGAGTAAAGCTCCGTCTACACTGTCCCCATCAAACAGTTCCAGGACAGGTACAGCACGGCGTTAGATACAGAGTAAAGATCCCTATACACTGTCCCCATCAAACACTCCCAGGACAGGTACAGCACGGGGTTAGATACAGAGTAAAGCTCCCTCTACACTGTCCCCATCAAACACTCCAAGGACAGGTACAGAACGGGGTTAGATACAGAGTAAAGCTCCCTCTATACTGTCCCCACCAAACACGCCCAGGACAGGCACAGCATGGGGGTTAGATACAGAGAAAAGCTCCCTCTCCACTGTCCCCATCAAACACTCCCAGGACTGGTAGAGCACCGAGTAAGATACAGAGTAAAGCTCCCTCTACACTGTCCCCAGCAAACACTCCCAGGACAGATACAGCACGGGGTTACATACAGAGTAAAGCTCCCTTTACACTGTCCCCATCAAACACTCCCAGGATAGGTACAGCACGGGGTTAGATACAGATTAAAGGTCCATCTACACTGTCCCCAACAAATATCCCCAGGACAGGTACAGCACGGGGTTAGATACAGAGTAAAGCCCCCTCTACACTGTCCCCACCAAACACTCCCAGGACAGGCACAGCACGGGCTTTAGATACAGAGAAAAGCTCCCTCTACACTCTCCCCATCAAACACTCGCAGGACAGGTACAGCACGGGGTTAGATACAGAGTAAAGCTCCCTCTCCACTGTCCCCATCAAACACTCCCAGGACAGGTAGAGCACCGAGTAAGATACAGAGTAAAGCTCCCTCTACACTGTCCCCATCAAACACCCCCAGGACAGGTACAGTACGGGGTTAGATACAGAGTAAAGCTCCCTTGACACTGTCCCCATCAAACACCCCCAGGACAGGTACAGTACGGGGTTAGATACAGTGTAAAGCTCCCATGACACTGTCCCCATCAAACACCCCCAGGACAGGTACAGTACGGGGTTAGATACAGTGTTAAGCTCCCATGACACTGTCCCCATCAAACACCCCCAGGACAGGTACAGCACGGGGTTAGATACAGAGTAAAGCTCCCTCTACACTGTCCCCATCAAACACTCCCAGGACAGGTACAGCACGGGGTTAGATACAGAGTAAAGCTCCCTCTACACTGTCCCCATCAAACACTCCCAGGACAGGTACAGCACGGGTTTAGATACAGAGTAAAGCTACCTCTTCACTGTCCTCATCAAACACTCCAAGGACAGGTACAGAACGGGGTTAGATACAGAGTAAAGCTCCCTCTATACTGTCCCCACCAAACACTCCCAGGACAGGCACAGCACGGGGTTTAGATACAGAGAAAAGCTCCCTCTACACTGTCCCCATTAAACACTCCCAGGACAGACACAGCACGGTGTTAGATACAGACTAACTCTCCCTCTCCACTGTCCCCATCAAACACTCCCAGGACTGGTAGAGCACCGAGTAAGATACAGAGTAAATCTCCCTCTACACTGTCCCCATCAAACACTCCCAGGACAGATACAGCACGGGGTTACAAACAGAGTAAAGCTCCCTTTACACTGTCCCCATCAAACACTCCCAGGATAGGTACAGCACGGGGTTAGATACAGATTAAAGGTCCGTCTACACTGTCCCCATTAAACATCCCCAGGACAGGTACAGGACGGGGTTAGATGCAGAGTAAAGCTCCCTCTCCACTGTCCCCATCAAACACTCCCAGGACAGGTACAGCACGGGGTTAGATGCAGAGTAAAGCTCCCCCTACACTGTCACCATCAAACACTAACAGGAAAGGCACAGCACGGGGTTAGATACAGAGTAAAGCTCCCTCTACACTGTCCCCATCAAACACTCCCAGGACAGGCACAGCACGGGGTTTAGATACAGAGAAAAGCTCCCTCCACAGTGTCCCCATCAAAAACTCCCAGGGTAGGTACAGCACGGGGTTAGATACTGAGTAAAGCTCCCTCTCCACAGTCCCCACCAAACACTCCCAGGACAGGTACAGCACGGGGTTAGATGCAGAGTAAAGCTCCCTCTACACTGTCACCATCAAACACTCCCAGGAAAGGCACAGCACGGGGTTAGATACAGAGTAAAGCTCCCTCTACACTTTCCCCATCAAACACTTCCAGGACAGGTACAGCACGGGGTTAGATGCAGAGTAAAGCTCCCTCTACACTGTCCCCATCAAACACTCCCAGGACAGGTACAGCACGGTGTTAGATACAGAGTAAAGCTCCCTCTACACTGTCCCCATCAAACACTCCCAGGACAGGTACAGCACGGGTTTAGATACAGAGTAAAGCTCCCTCTACACTGTCCCTATCACCAGGACAGGTACAGCACGGGGTTAGATAACAGAGTAAAGATCCCTACCACACTGTCGCCATCAAACACTCCCAGGACAGGTACAGCACGGGGTTAGATACAGTGTAAAGCTCCGTCTACACGGTCCCCATCAAACACTTCCAGGACAGGTACAGCACGGTGTTAGATACAGAGTAAAGCTCCCTCTACACTGTCCCCATCAAACACTCCCAGGACAGGTACAGCACGGGGTTAGATACAGAGTAAAGCTCCCTCTACACTGTCCCCATCAAACACTCCCAGGAGAGGTAGAGCACGGGGTTACACACAGAATAAAGATCTCTCTACACGATCCCCATCAAACACTCCCAGGACAGGTACAGCACGGGGTTAGATACAGAGAAAAGCTACATCTACACTGTCCCCATCAAACACTCCCAGGACAGGTACAGCACGGGGTTAGATACAGAGTAAAGCTCCCTCTACACTGTCCCCATCAAACACTCCCAGGACAGGTACAGCACGGGGATTTGATACAGAGAAAAGCTCCCTCTACACTGTCCCCATTAAACACTCCCAGGACAGACACAGCACGTTGTTAGATACAGAGTAAAGCTCCCTCTACACTGTCCCCATCAAACTCTCCCAGGACAGATACAGCACGGGGTTACATACAGAGTAAAGGTCCCTTTACACTGTCCCCATCAAACACTCCCAGGATAGGTACAGCACGGGGTTAGATACAGATTAAAGGTCCATCTACACTGTCCCCATCAAACATCCCCAGGACAGGTACAGCACGGGGTAAGATACAGAGTAAAGCTCCCTCTACACTGTCCCCATCAAACACTCCCAGGAAAGGTACAGCACAGGTTTAGTTACAGAGTAAAGCTCCCTCTACACTGTCCCCATCAAACACTCCCAGGACAGGTACAGCACGGGGTTAGTTACAAAGTAAAGCTCCCTCTACACTGTCCCCATCAAACACCCCCAGGACAGGTACAGCACGGGGTTAGATGCAGAGTAAAGCTCCCTCTACACTGTCCCCATCAAACACTCCCAGGACAGGTACAGCACGGGGTTAGATGCAGAGTAAAGCTCCCTCCACACTGTACCCACCAAACACTCCCAGGACAGGTGCAGCACGGGGTTAGATACAGAGTAAGGCTCCCTCTCCACTGATCCCATCAAACTCTCCCAGGAGAGATACAGCACGGGGTTAGATACAGAGTAAAGCTCCCTCTACACTGTCACCATCAAACACTCCCAGGAAAGGCACAGCACGGGGTTAGATTCAGAGAAATGCTCCCTCTACACTGTCCCCATCAAACACTCCCAGGACAGGCACAGCACGGGGTTTAGATACAGAGTAAAGCTCCCTCTACACTGTCCCCATCAAACACTCCCAGGACAGGTACAGCACGGGGTTAGATACAGAGTAAAACTCCGTCTACACTGTCCCCATCAAACAGTTCCAGGACAGGTACAGCACGGTGTTAGATACAGAGTAAAGCTCCCTCTACACTGTCCCCATCAAATACTCCCAGAACAGGTACAGCACGGGTTTAGATACAGAGTAAAGCACCCTCTACACTGTCCCCATCAAACACCCCCAGGACAGGTACAGTACTGGGTTAGATACACAGTAAAGCTCCCTCTGCACTGTCCCCATCAAACACTCCCAGGACAGGTACAGCACGGGGTTAGACACAGAATAAAGATCTCTCTATACTGTCCCCATCAAACAGTCCCAGGACAGGTACAGCACCGGGTTAGATACAGAGTAAATCTCCCTCTCTACTGTCCCCAGCAAACACTCCCAGGACAGGTCCAGCACGGGGTTAGATACAGTGTAAAGCCCCCTCTTCACTGTCCCCACCAAACACTTCCAGGACAGGCACAGCACGGGGTTTAGATACAGAGAAAAGCTCCCTCTACACTGTCCCCATCAAGCACTCCCAGGACAGGCACAGCACGGGGTTTAGATACAGAGAAAAGCTCCCTCTACACTGTCCCCATCAAACACTCCCAGGACAGGTACAGCACGGGGTTAGATACAGAGAAAAGCCCCCTCTACACTGTCCCCATCAAACACTCCCAGGACAGGCACAGCACGGGGTTTAGATACAGAGAAAAGCTCCCTCTACAGTGTCCCCATCAAACACTCCCAGGGTAGGTACAGCACGGGGTAAGATACTGAGTAAAGCTCCCTCTCCACTGCCCCCATCAAACACTCACAGGACAGATACAGCACGGGGTTAGATACAGAGTAAATCTCCCTCTACACTGTCCCCATCAAACACTCCCAGGACAAATACAGCACGGTGTTAGATACAGAGTAAAGATCCCTCTGCACTGTCCCCATCAAACACTCCCAGGACACGTACAGCACGGGGTTAGATACAGAGTAAAGCTCCGTCTACACTGTCCCCATCAAACAGTTCCAGGACAGGTACAGCACGGCGTTAGATACAGAGTAAAGATCCCTCTACACTGTCCCCATCAAACACTCCCAGGACAGGTACAGCACGGGGTTAGATACAGAGTAAAGCTCCCTCTACACTGTCCCCATCAAACACTCCAAGGACAGGTACAGAACGGGGTTAGATACAGAGTAAAGCTCCCTCTATACTGTCCCCACCAAACACGCCCAGGACAGGCACAGCATGGGGGTTAGATACAGAGAAAAGCTCCCTCTCCACTGTCCCCATCAAACACTCCCAGGACTGGTAGAGCACCGAGTAAGATACAGAGTAAAGCTCCCTCTACACTGTCCCCAGCAAACACTCCCAGGACAGATACAGCACGGGGTTACATACAGAGTAAAGCTCCCTTTACACTGTCCCCATCAAACACTCCCAGGATAGGTACAGCACGGGGTTAGATACAGATTAAAGGTCCATCTACACTGTCCCCAACAAATATCCCCAGGACAGGTACAGCACGGGGTTAGATACAGAGTAAAGCCCCCTCTACACTGTCCCCACCAAACACTCCCAGGACAGGCACAGCACGGGCTTTAGATACAGAGAAAAGCTCCCTCTACACTCTCCCCATCAAACACTCGCAGGACAGGTACAGCACGGGGTTAGATACAGAGTAAAGCTCCCTCTCCACTGTCCCCATCAAACACTCCCAGGACAGGTAGAGCACCGAGTAAGATACAGAGTAAAGCTCCCTCTACACTGTCCCCATCAAACACCCCCAGGACAGGTACAGTACGGGGTTAGATACAGAGTAAAGCTCCCTTGACACTGTCCCCATCAAACACCCCCAGGACAGGTACAGTACGGGGTTAGATACAGTGTAAAGCTCCCATGACACTGTCCCCATCAAACACCCCCAGGACAGGTACAGTACGGGGTTAGATACAGTGTTAAGCTCCCATGACACTGTCCCCATCAAACACCCCCAGGACAGGTACAGCACGGGGTTAGATACAGAGTAAAGCTCCCTCTACACTGTCCCCATCAAACACTCCCAGGACAGGTACAGCACGGGGTTAGATACAGAGTAAAGCTCCCTCTACACTGTCCCCATCAAACACTCCCAGGACAGGTACAGCACGGGTTTAGATACAGAGTAAAGCTACCTCTTCACTGTCCTCATCAAACACTCCAAGGACAGGTACAGAACGGGGTTAGATACAGAGTAAAGCTCCCTCTATACTGTCCCCACCAAACACTCCCAGGACAGGCACAGCACGGGGTTTAGATACAGAGAAAAGCTCCCTCTACACTGTCCCCATTAAACACTCCCAGGACAGACACAGCACGGTGTTAGATACAGACTAACTCTCCCTCTCCACTGTCCCCATCAAACACTCCCAGGACTGGTAGAGCACCGAGTAAGATACAGAGTAAATCTCCCTCTACACTGTCCCCATCAAACACTCCCAGGACAGATACAGCACGGGGTTACAAACAGAGTAAAGCTCCCTTTACACTGTCCCCATCAAACACTCCCAGGATAGGTACAGCACGGGGTTAGATACAGATTAAAGGTCCGTCTACACTGTCCCCATTAAACATCCCCAGGACAGGTACAGGACGGGGTTAGATGCAGAGTAAAGCTCCCTCTCCACTGTCCCCATCAAACACTCCCAGGACAGGTACAGCACGGGGTTAGATGCAGAGTAAAGCTCCCCCTACACTGTCACCATCAAACACTAACAGGAAAGGCACAGCACGGGGTTAGATACAGAGTAAAGCTCCCTCTACACTGTCCCCATCAAACACTCCCAGGACAGGCACAGCACGGGGTTTAGATACAGAGAAAAGCTCCCTCCACAGTGTCCCCATCAAAAACTCCCAGGGTAGGTACAGCACGGGGTTAGATACTGAGTAAAGCTCCCTCTCCACAGTCCCCACCAAACACTCCCAGGACAGGTACAGCACGGGGTTAGATGCAGAGTAAAGCTCCCTCTACACTGTCACCATCAAACACTCCCAGGAAAGGCACAGCACGGGGTTAGATACAGAGTAAAGCTCCCTCTACACTTTCCCCATCAAACACTTCCAGGACAGGTACAGCACGGGGTTAGATGCAGAGTAAAGCTCCCTCTACACTGTCCCCATCAAACACTCCCAGGACAGGTACAGCACGGTGTTAGATACAGAGTAAAGCTCCCTCTACACTGTCCCCATCAAACACTCCCAGGACAGGTACAGCACGGGTTTAGATACAGAGTAAAGCTCCCTCTACACTGTCCCTATCACCAGGACAGGTACAGCACGGGGTTAGATAACAGAGTAAAGATCCCTACCACACTGTCGCCATCAAACACTCCCAGGACAGGTACAGCACGGGGTTAGATACAGTGTAAAGCTCCGTCTACACGGTCCCCATCAAACACTTCCAGGACAGGTACAGCACGGTGTTAGATACAGAGTAAAGCTCCCTCTACACTGTCCCCATCAAACACTCCCAGGACAGGTACAGCACGGGGTTAGATACAGAGTAAAGCTCCCTCTACACTGTCCCCATCAAACACTCCCAGGAGAGGTAGAGCACGGGGTTACACACAGAATAAAGATCTCTCTACACGATCCCCATCAAACACTCCCAGGACAGGTACAGCACGGGGTTAGATACAGAGAAAAGCTACATCTACACTGTCCCCATCAAACACTCCCAGGACAGGTACAGCACGGGGTTAGATACAGAGTAAAGCTCCCTCTACACTGTCCCCATCAAACACTCCCAGGACAGGTACAGCACGGGGTTAGAAACAGAGTAAAGCTCCCTCTCCACTGTCCCCATTAAACACTCCCAGGACAAGTACAGCATGGGGTTAGATACAGAGTAAAGCTCCCTCAACACTGTCCCCATCAAACACTCCCAGGACAGGTACAGCTCGGGGTTAGATACAGAGTAAAGCTACCTCTACACTGTCCCCATCAAACACTGCCAGGACAGGTACAGCACTTGGTTAGATACAGAGTAAAGCTCCCTCTACACTGTCCCCATCAAACACTCCCAGGAAAGGTACAGCACGGGGTTAGATACAGAGTAATTCTCCCTCTCCACTGTCCCTATTAAGTACTCCCAGGACAAGTACAGCATGGGGTTAGTTATAGAGTAAAGCTCCCACTACACTGTCCCCATCAAACACCCCCAGGACAGGTACAGCACGGGGTTAGATCCAGAGTAAAGCTCCCTCTCCACTGTCCCCATCAAACACTCCCAGGACAGGTACAGCACGGGGTTAGATATAGAGTAAAGCTCCCTCTACACTGTCCCCACCAAACACTCCCAGGACAGGCACAGCACGGGGTTTAGATACAGAGTAAAGCTCCATCTACACTGTCCCCATCAAACACTCCCAGGACAGGTACAGCACGGGGTTAGATACAGAGTAAAGCTCGCTCTACACTGTCCCCACCAAACACTCCCAGGACAGGCACAGCACGGGGTTTAGATACAGAGTAAAGCTCCCTCTACACTGTCCCCATGAAACACTCCCAGGAGAGGTACAGCACTGGGTTAGATACAGAGTAAAGCTCCCTCTCCACTGTCCCCATCAAACACTCCCAGGACAGGTACAGCACGGGTTTAGATACAGAGTAAAGCTCCCTCTACACTGTCCCCATCAAACACCCCCAGGACAGGTAAAGCACGGGGTTTAGGTACAGAGTAAAGCTCCCTCTGCACTGTCCCCATCACCAGGACAGGTACAACACGGGGTTAGATATAGAGTAAAGCTCCCTCTACACTGTCCCCATCAAACACTCCCAGGACAGGTACAGCAAGGGGTTTGATACAGAGTAAATCTCCCTCTACACTGTCCCCATCAAACACTCCCAGGACAGATACAGCACGGGGTTACAAACAGAGTAAAGCTCCCTTTACACTGTCCCCATCAAACACTCCCAGGATAGGTACAGCTCGGGGTTAGATACAGATTAAAGGTCCGTCTACACTGTCCCCATTAAACATCCCCAGGACAGGTACAGGACGGGGTTAGATGCAGAGTAAAGCTCCCTCTCCACTGTCCCCATCAAACACTCCCAGGACAGGTACAGCACGGGGTTAGATGCAGAGTAAAGCTCCCCCTACACTGTCACCATCAAACACTAACAGGAAAGGCACAGCACGGGGTTAGATACAGAGTAAAGCTCCCTCTACACTGTCCCCATCAAACACTCCCAGGACAGGCACAGCACGGGGTTTAGATACAGAGAAAAGCTCCCTCCACAGTGTCCCCATCAAAAACTCCCAGGGTAGGTACAGCACGGGGTTAGATACTGAGTAAAGCTCCCTCTCCACAGTCCCCACCAAACACTCCCAGGACAGGTACAGCACGGGGTTAGATGCAGAGTAAAGCTCCCTCTACACTGTCACCATCAAACACTCCCAGGAAAGGCACAGCACGGGGTTAGATACAGAGTAAAGCTCCCTCTACACTTTCCCCATCAAACACTTCCAGGACAGGTACAGCACGGGGTTAGATGCAGAGTAAAGCTCCCTCTACACTGTCCCCATCAAACACTCCCAGGACAGGCACAGCACGGGGTTTAGATACAGAGTAAAGCTCCCTCTACACTGTCCCCATCAAACACTCCCAGGACAGGTACAGCACGGGGTTAGATACAGAGTAAAGCTCGCTCTACACTGTCCCCACCAAACACTCCCAGGACAGGCACAGCACGGGGTTTAGATACAGAGTAAAGCTCCCTCTACACTGTCCCCATGAAACACTCCCAGGAGAGGTACAGCACTGGGTTAGATACAGAGTAAAGCTCCCTCTCCACTGTCCCCATCAAACACTCCCAGGACAGGTACAGCACGGGTTTAGATACAGAGTAAAGCTCCCTCTACACTGTCCCAATCAAACACCCCCAGGACAGGTAAAGCACGGGGTTTAGGTTCAGAGTAAAGCTCCCTCTGCACTGTCCCCATCACCAGGACAGGTACAACACGGGGTTAGATATAGAGTAAAGCTCCCTCTACACTGTCCCCATCAAACACTCCCAGGACAGGTACAGCAAGGGGTTTGATACAGAGTAAATCTCCCTCTACACTGTCCCCATCAAACACTCCCAGGACAGATACAGCACGGGGTTACAAACAGAGTAAAGCTCCCTTTACACTGTCCCCATCAAACACTCCCAGGATAGGTACAGCTCGGGGTTAGATACAGATTAAAGGTCCGTCTACACTGTCCCCATTAAACATCCCCAGGACAGGTACAGGACGGGGTTAGATGCAGAGTAAAGCTCCCTCTCCACTGTCCCCATCAAACACTCCCAGGACAGGTACAGCACGGGGTTAGATGCAGAGTAAAGCTCCCCCTACACTGTCACCATCAAACACTAACAGGAAAGGCACAGCACGGGGTTAGATACAGAGTAAAGCTCCCTCTACACTTTCCCCATCAAACACTCCCAGGACAGGCACAGCACGGGGTTTAGATACAGAGAAAAGCTCCCTCCACAGTGTCCCCATCAAAAACTCCCAGGGTAGGTACAGCACGGGGTTAGATACTGAGTAAAGCTCCCTCTCCACAGTCCCCACCAAACACTCCCAGGACAGGTACAGCACGGGGTTAGATGCAGAGTAAAGCTCCCTCTACACTGTCACCATCAAACACTCCCAGGAAAGGCACAGCACGGGGTTAGATACAGAGTAAAGCTCCCTCTACACTTTCCCCATCTAACACTTCCAGGACAGGTACAGCACGGGGTTAGATGCAGAGTAAAGCTCCCTCTACACTGTCCCCATCAAACACTCCCAGGACAGGTACAGCACGGTGTTAGATACAGAGTAAAGCTCCCTCTACACTGTCCCCATCAAACACTCCCAGGACAGGTACAGCACGGGTTTAGATACAGAGTAAAGCTCCCTCTACACTGTCCCTATCACCAGGACAGGTACAGCACGGGGTTAGATAACAGAGTAAAGATCCCTACCACACTGTCGCCATCAAACACTCCCAGGACAGGTACAGCACGGGGTTAGATACAGTGTAAAGCTCCGTCTACACTGTCCCCATCAAACACTTCCAGGACAGGTACAGCACGGTGTTAGATACAGAGTAAAGCTCCCTCTACACTGTCCCCATCAAACACTCCCAGGACAGGTACAGCACGGGGTTAGATACAGAGTAAAGCTCCCTCTACACTGTCCCCATCAAACACTCCCAGGAGAGGTAGAGCACGGGGTTACACACAGAATAAAGATCTCCCTACACGATCCCCATCAAACACTCCCAGGACAGGTACAGCACGGGGTTAGATACAGAGAAAAGCTACATCTACACTGTCCCCATCAAACACTCCCAGGACAGGTACAGCACGGGGTTAGATACAGAGTAAAGCTCCCTCTACACTGTCCCCATCAAACACTCCCAGGACAGGTACAGCACGGGGTTAGAAACAGAGTAAAGCTCCCTCTCCACTGTCCCCATTAAACACTCCCAGGACAAGTACAGCATGGGGTTAGATACAGAGTAAAGCTCCCTCTACACTGTCCCCATCAAACACTCCCAGGACAGGTACAGCTCGGGGTTAGATACAGAGTAAAGCTACCTCTACACTGTCCCCATCAAACACTGCCAGGACAGGTACAGCACTTGGTTAGATACAGAGTAAAGCTCCCTCTACACTGTCCCCATCAAACACTCCCAGGAAAGGTACAGCACGGGGTTAGATACAGAGTAAATCTCCCTCTCCACTGTCCCTATTAAGTACTCCCAGGACAAGTACAGCATGGGGTTAGTTATAGAGTAAAGCTCCCACTACACTGTCCCCATCAAACACCCCCAGGACAGGTACAGCACGGGGTTAGATCCAGAGTAAAGCTCCCTCTCCACTGTCCCCATCAAACACTCCCAGGACAGGTACAGCACGGGGTTAGATATAGAGTAAAGCTCCCTCTACACTGTCCCCACCAAACACTCCCAGGACAGGCACAGCACGGGGTTTAGATACAGAGTAAAGCTCCATCTACACTGTCCCCATCAAACACTCCCAGGACAGGTACAGCACGGGGTTAGATACAGAGTAAAGCTCGCTCTACACTGTCCCCACCAAACACTCCCAGGACAGGCACAGCACGGGGTTTAGATACAGAGTAAAGCTCCCTCTACACTGTCCCCATGAAACACTCCCAGGAGAGGTACAGCACTGGGTTAGATACAGAGTAAAGCTCCCTCTCCACTGTCCCCATCAAACACTCCCAGGACAGGTACAGCACGGGTTTAGATACAGAGTAAAGCTCCCTCTACACTGTCCCCATCAAACACCCCCAGGACAGGTAAAGCACGGGGTTTAGGTACAGAGTAAAGCTCCCTCTGCACTGTCCCCATCACCAGGACAGGTACAACACGGGGTTAGATATAGAGTAAAGCTCCCTCTACACTGTCCCCATCAAACACTCCCAGGACAGGTACAGCAAGGGGTTTGATACAGAGTAAAGCTCCCTCTACACTGTCCCCATCAAACACTCCCAGGACAGGTACAGCACGGGGTTAGATGCAGAGTAAAGCACCCTCTACACTGTCCCCATCATACACTCCCAGGACAGGCACAGCACGGGGTTTAGGTACAGAGTAAAGCTCCCTCTCCACTGTCCCCATCAAACACTCCCAGGACAAGTACAGCACGGGGTTAGTTACAGAGTAAGGCTCCCTCTACACTGTCCCCACCAAACACTCCCAGGACAGGTACAGCAATGGGTTTGAAACAGAGTAAAGCTCCCTCTACACTGTCCCCACCAAACACTCCCAGGACAGGCACAGCACGAGGTTTAGATACAGAGTAAAGCTCCCTCTACACTGTCCCCATGAAACACGCCCAGGAGAGGTACAGCACTGGTTTAGATACAGAGTAAAGCTCCCTCTCCACTGTCCCCATCAAACACTCCCAGGACAGGCACAGCACGGGGTTAGGTACAGAGTAAAGCTCCCTCTACACTGTCCCCATCACCAGGACAGGTACAGCACGGGGTTACATACAGAGTAAAGCTCCCTCTACACTTTCCCCATCAAACACCCCCTTGACAGGTACAGCACGGGGTTAGATACAGAGTAAAGCTCCCTCTACACTGTCCCCATCAAACATGCCCAGGACAGGTACAGCACGGGGTTAGATACAGAGTAAAGCTCCCTCTACACTGTCCCCAATAAACACCCCCAGGACAGGTACAGCACGGGTTTAGATACAGAGTATAGCTACCTCTACACTGTCCCCATCAAACACTCCCAGGACAGGTACAGCACGGTTAGCTACAGAGTAAATCTCCCTCTACACTGTCCCCATCAAACACCCGCAGGACAAGTACAGCACGGGCTAGATACAGAGTAAAGCTCCCTCTACAGTGTCCCCATCAAACACTCCCAGGACAGGTACAGCACGGGCTAGATACAGAGTAAAGCTCCCTCTACACTGTCCCCATCAAACACTCCCAGGACAGGTACAGCACGGGGTTTAGATACAGAGTAAAGCTCCCTCTACACTGTCCACATTAAACACTCGCAGGACAGGAACAGCACGGGGTTAGATACAAAGTAAAGCTCCCTCTACACTGTCCCCATCAAACACTCCCAGGACAGGTACAGCACGGGGTTCGATGCAGAGTAAAGCTCCCTCTGCACTGTCCCCATCAAACACTCCCAGGACAGGCACAGCACGGGGTTTAGATACAGAGTAAAGTTCCCTCTCCACTGTCCCCATCAAACACTCCCAGGGCAAGTACAGCACGGGGTTAGATACAGAGTAAAGCTCCCTCTACACTGTCCCCATCAAACACTCCCAGGACAAGTACAGCACGGGGTTAGATACAGAGTAAAGCTCCCTCTCCACTGTCCCCATCAAACACTCCCAGGACAAGTAACTCACGGGGTTAGATACAGAGTAACGCTCCCTCTCCACTGTCCCCATCAAACACTCCCAGGACAGGTACAGCACGGGGTTAGATACAGAGTAAAGCTCCCTCTACACTTTCCCCACCAAACACTCCCAGGACAGGCACAGCACGGGGTTTAGATACAGAGTAAAGCTCCCTAACACTGTCCCCATGAAACACTCCCAGGAGAGGTACAGCACTGGGTTAGATACAGAGTAAAGCTCCCTCTCCACTGTCCCCATCAAACAGTCCCAGGACAGGTACAGCACGGGGTTAGATACAGAGTAAAGCTCCCTCTACACTGTCCCCATCAAACACCCCCAGGACAGGTACAGCACGGGGTTTAGGTACAGAGTAAAGCTCCCTCTGCACTGTCCCCATCACCAGGACAGGTACAACACGGGGTTAGATATAGAGTAAAGCTCCCTCTACACTGTCCCCATCAAACACTCCCAGGACAGGTACAGCACGGGGTTAGATACAGAGTAAAGTCCCTCTACACTGTCCACATCAAACACTCGCAGGACAGGAACAGCACGGGGTTAGATACAAAGTAAAGCTCCCTCTACACTGTCCCCATCAAACACTCCCAGGACAGGTACAGCACGGGGTTAGATGCAGAGTAAAGCTCCCTCTACACTGTCCCCATCATACACTCCCAGGACAGGCACAGCACGGGGTTTAGGTACAGAGTAAAGCTCCCTCTCCACTGTCCCCATCAAACACTCCCAGGACAAGTACAGCACGGGGTTAGTTACAGAGTAAAGCTCCCTCTACACTGTCCCCACCAAACACTCCTAGGACAGGTACAGCAAGGGGTTTGATACAGAGTAAAGCTCCCTCTACACTGTCCCCACCAAACACTCCCAGGACAGGCACAGCACGGGGTTTAGATACAGAGTAAAGCTCCCTCTACACTGTCCCCATGAAACACTCCCAGGAGAGGTACAGCACTGGGTTAGATACAGAGTAAAGCTCCCTCTCCACTGTCCCCATCAAACACTCCCAGGACAGGCACAGCACGGGGTTTAGGTACAGAGTAAAGCTCCCTCTACACTGTCCCCATCACCAGGACAGGTACAGCACGGGGTTACATACAGAGTAAAGCTCCCTCTACACTTTCCCCATCAAACACCCCCATGACAGGTACAGCACGGGGTTAGATACAGAGTAAAGCTCCCTCTCCACTGTCCCCATCAAACACTCCCAGGACAGGCACAGCACGGGGTTTAGGTACAGAGTAAAGCTCCCTCTACACTGTCCCCATCACCAGGACAGGTACAGCACGGGGTTACAGACAGAGTAAAGCTCCCTCTACACTGTCCCCATCAAACACTCCCAGGACAGGTACAGCACGGGGTTAGATACAGAGTAAAGCTCCCTCTACACTGTCCCCATCAAACACCCCCAGGACAGGTACAGCACGGGGTTAGATACAGAGTAAAGCTCCCTCTACACTGTCCCCATCAAACACTCCCAGGACAGGTACAGCACGGGGTTAGATACAGAGTAAAGCTCCCTCTACACTGTCCCCATCAAACACTCCCAGGACAGGTACAGCACGGTTAGATACAGAGTAAAGCTCCCTCTGCACTGTCCCCATCAAACACCCCCAGGACAGGTACAGCACGGGGTTTAGGTACAGAGTAAAGCTCCCTCTGCACTGTCCCCATCACCAGGACAGGTACAACACGGGGTTAGATATAGAGTAAAGCTCCCTCTACACTGTCCCCATCAAACACTCACAGGACAGGTACAGCTAGGGGTTTGATAAAGAGTAAAGCTCCCTCTACACTGTCCCAATCAAACACTCCCAGGACAGGTACAGCACGGGCTAGATACAGAGTAAAGCTCCCTCTACACTGTCCCCATCAAACACTCCCAGGACAGGTACAGCACGGGGTTAGATACAGAGTAAAGCTCGCTCTACACTGTCCGCATCAAACACTCGCAGGACAGGAACAGCACGGGGTTAGATACAAAGTAAAGCTCCCTCTACACTGTCCCCATCAAACACTCCCAGGACAGGTACAGCACGGGGTTAGATGCAGAGTAAAGCTCCCTCTACACTGTCCCCATCAAACACTCCCAGGACAGGCACAGCACGGGGTTTAGATACAGAGTAAAGTTCCCTCTCTACTGTCCCCATCAAACAGTCCCAGGGCAAGTACAGCAACAGTTTAGATACAGAGTAAAGCTCCCTCTCCACTGTCCCCATCAAACACTCCCAGGACAGGTACAGCACGGGGTTAGATGCAGAGTAAAGCTCCCTCTACACTGTCCCCATCATACACTCCCAGGACAGGCACAGCACGGGGTTTAGGTACAGAGTAAAGCTCCCTCTCCACTGTCCCCATCAAACACTCCCAGGACAAGTACAGCACGGGGTTATTTACAGAGTAAAGCTCCCTCTACACTGTCCCCACCAAACACTCCCAGGACAGGTACAGCAAGGGGTTTGATACAGAGTAAAGCTCCCTCTACACTGTCCCCACCAAACACACCCAGGACAGGCACAGCACGGGGTTTAGATACAGAGTAAAGCTCCCTCTACACTGTCCCCATGAAACACTCCCAGGAGAGGTACAGCACTGGGTTAGATACAGAGTAAAGCTCCCTCTCCACTGTCCCCATCAAACACTCCCAGGACAGGCACAGCACGGGGTTTAGGTACAGAGTAAAGCTCCCTCTACACTGTCCCCATCACCAGGACAGGTACAGCACGGGGTTACATACAGAGTAAAGCTCCCTCTACACTTTCCCCATCAAACACCCCCATGACAGGTACAGCACGGGGTTAGATACAGAGTAAAGCTCCCTCTTCACTGTCCCCATCAAACACTCCCAGGACAGGTACAGCACGGGGTTAGATACAGAGTAAAGCTCCCTCTACACTGTCCCCATCAAACACCCCCAGGACAGGTACAGCACGGGGTCAGATACAGAGTAAAGCTCCCTCTACACTGTCCCCATCAAACACTCCCAGGACGGGTACAACACGGTTAGATACAGAGTAAAGTTCCCTCTACACTGTCCCCATCAAACACCCGCAGGACAAGTACAGCACGGGCTAGATACAGAGTAAAGCTCCCTCTACAGTGTCCCCATCAAACACTCCCAGGACAGGTACAGCACGGGCTAGATACAGAGTAAAGCTCCCTCTACACTGTCCCCATCAAACACTCCCAGGACAGGTACAGCACGGGGTTTAGATACAGAGTAAAGCTCCCTCTACACTGTCCACATCAAACACTCGCGGGACAGGAACAGCACGGGGTTAGATACAGAGTAAAGCTCCCTCTACACTGTCCCCATCAAACACTCCCAGGACAAGTACACCACGGGGTTAGATGCAGAGTAAAGCTCCCTCTCCACTGTCCCCATCAAACACTCCCAGGACAAGTAACTCACGGGGTTAGATACAGAGTAAAGCTCCCTCTCCACTGTCCCCATCAAACACTCCCAGGACAGGTACAGCACGGGGTTAGATACAGAGTAAAGCTCCCTCTACACTGTCCCCATCAAACACCCCCAGGACAGGTACAGCACGGGGTTGGATACAGAGTAAAGCTCCCTCTACACTGTCCCCATCAAACACTCCCAGGACAGGTACAGCACGGGGTTAGATACAGAGTAAAGCTCCCTCTACACTGTCCCCATCAAACAGACCCAGGACAGGTACAGCACGGTTAGATACAGAGTAAAGCGCCCTCTACACTGTCCCCATCAAACACCCGCAGGACAAGTACAGCACGGGCTAGATACAGAGTAAAGCTCCCTCTACAGTGTCCCCATCAAACACTCCCAGGACAGGTACAGCACAGGCTAGATACAGAGTAAAGCTCCCTCTACACTGTCCCCATCAAACACTCCCAGGACAGGTACAGCACGGGGTTTAGATACAGAGTAAAGCTCCCTCAACACTGTCCACATAAACACTCGCAGGACAGGAACAGCACGGGGTTAGATACAAAGTAAAGCTCCCTCTACACTGTCCCCATCAAACACTCCCAGGACAGGTACAGCACGGGGTTAGATGCAGAGTAAAGCTCCCTCTACACTGTCCCCATCAAACACTCCCAGGACAGGCACAGCACGGGGTTTAGATACAGAGTAAAGTTCCCTCTCCACTGTCCCCATCATACACTCCCAGGACAGGCACAGCACGGGGTTTAGGTACAGAGTAAAGCTCCCTCTCCACTGTCCCCATCAAACACTCCCAGGACAAGTACAGCACGGGGTTAGTTACAGAGTAAAGCTCCCTCTACACTGTCCCCACCAAACACTCCCAGGACAGGTACAGCACAGGGTTAGATACAGAGTAAAGCTCCCTCTACACTGTCCCCATCAAACATCCCCAGGACAGGTACAGCACGGGGTTAGATACAGAGTAAAGCCCCCTCTCCACTGTCCCCATCAAACACTCCCAGGACAGGTACAGCACGGTTAGATACAGAGTAAAGATCCCTCTTCACTGTCCCCATCATACACTCCCAGGACAGGTACAGCACGGGCTAGATACAGAGTAAAGCTCCCTCTACACTGTCCCCATCAAACACTCCCAGGACAGGTAAAGCACGGGGTTAGATACAGAGTAAAGCTCCCTCTACACTGTCCCCATGAAACACTCCCAGGAGAGGTACAGCACTGGGTTAGATACAGAGTAAAGCTCCCTCTCCACTGTCCCCATCAAACACTCCCAGGACAGGTAGAGCACCGAGTAAGATACAGAGTAAAGCTCCCTCTACACTGTCCCCATCAAACACCCCCAGGACAGGTACAGTACGGGGTTAGATACAGAGGAAAGCTCCCTTGACACTGTCCCCATCAAACACCCCCAGGACAGGTACAGTACGGGGTTAGATACAGTGTAAAGCTCCCATGATACTGTCCCCATCAAACACCCCCAGGACAGGTACAGTACGGGGTTAGATACAGTGTAAAGCTCCCATGACACTGTCCCCATCAAACACCCCCAGGACAGGTACAGCACTGGGTTAGATACAGAGTAAAGCTCCCTCTACACTGTCCCCATCAAACACTCCCAGGACAGGTACAGCACGGGGTTAGATACAGAGTAAAGCTCCCTCTACACTGTCCCCATCAAACACTCCCAGGACAGGTACAGCACGGGTTTAGATACAGAGTAAAGCTACCTCTTCACTGTCCCCATCAAACACTCCAAGGACAGGTACAGAACGGGGTTAGATACAGAGTAAAGCTCCCTCTATACTGTCCCCACCAAACACTCCCAGGACAGGCACAGCACGGGGTTTAGATACAGAGAAAAGCTCCCTCTACACTGTCCCCATTAAACACTCCCAGGACAGACACAGCACGGTGTTAGATACAGACTAACTCTCCCTCTCCACTGTCCCCATCAAACACTCCCAGGACTGGTAGAGCACCGAGCAACATACGGAGTAAATCTCCCTCTACACTGTCCCCATCAAACACTCCCAGGATAGGTACAGCACGGGGTTAGATACAGATTAAAGGTCCGTCTACACTGTCCCCATTAAACATCCCCAGGACAGGTACAGGACGGGGTTAGATGCAGAGTAAAGCACCCTCTCCACTGTCCCCATCAAACACTCCCAGGACAGGTACAGCACGGGGTCAGATACAGAGTAAAGCTCCCTCTACACTGTCCCCATCAAACACTCCCAGGACGGGTACAACACGGTTAGATACAGAGTAAAGTTCCCTCTACACTGTCCCCATCAAACACCCGCAGGACAAGTACAGCACGTGCTAGATACAGAGTAAAGCTCCCTCTACAGTGTCCCCATCAAACACTCCCAGGACAGGTACAGCACGGGCTAGATACAGAGTAAAGCTCCCTCTACACTGTCCCCATCAAACACTCCCAGGACAGGTACAGCACGGGGTTTAGATACAGAGTCAAGCTCCCTCTACACTGTCCACATCAAACACTCGCGGGACAGGAACAGCACGGGGTTAGATACAAAGTAAAGCTCCCTCTACACTGTCCCCATCAAACACTCCCAGGACAGGTACAGCACGGGGTTAGATGCAGAGTAAAGCTCCCTCTACACTGTCCCCATCAAACACTCTCAGGACAGGCACAGCACGGGGTTTAGATACTGAGTAAAGTTCCCTCTCCACTGTCCCCATCAAACACTCCCAGGGCAAGTACAGCACGGGGTTAGATACAGAGTAAAGCTCCCTCTCCACTGTCCCCATCAAACACTCCCAGGACAAGTACAGCACGGGGTTAGATACAGAGTAAAGCTCCCTCTACACTGTCCCCATCAAACACTCCCAGGACAAGTACAGCACGGGGTTAGATACAGAGTAAAGCTCCCTCTCCACTGTCCCCATCAAACACTCCCAGGACAAGTAACTCACGGGGTTAGATACAGAGTAAAGCTCCCTCTCCACTGTCCCCATCAAACACTCCCAGGACAGGTACAGCACGGGGTTAGATATAGAGTAAAGCTCCCTCTACACTGTCCCCACCAAACACTCCCAGGACAGGCACAGCACGGGGTTTAGATACAGAGTAAAGCTCCATCTACACTGTCCCCATGAAACACTCCCAGGACAGGTACAGCACGGGGTTAGATACAGAGTAAAGCTCCCTCTACACTGTCCCCACCAAACACTCCCAGGACAGGCACAGCATGGGGTTTAGATACAGAGTAAAGCTCCCTCTACACTGTCCCCATGAAACACTCCCAGGAGAGGTACAGCACTGGGTTAGATACAGAATAAAGCTCCCTCTCCACTGTCCCCATCAAACACTCCCAGGACAGGTACAGCACGGGGTTAGATACAGAGTAAAGCTCCCTCTACACTGTCCCCATCAAACACCCCCAGGACAGGTACAGCACGGGGTTTAGGTACAGAGTTAAGCTCCCTCTGCACTGTCCCCATCACCAGGACAGGTACAACACGGGGTTAGATATAGAGTAAAGCTCCCTCTACACTGTCCCCATCAAACACTCCCAGGACAGGTACAGCAAGGGGTTTGATACAGAGTAAAGCTCCCTCTCCACTGTCCCCATCAAACACTCCCAGGACAGGTACAGCACGGGCTAGATACAGAGTAAAGCTCCCTCTACACTGTCCCCATCAAACACTCCCAGGACAGGTACAGCACGGGGTTAAATACAGAGTAAAGCTCCCTCTACACTGTCCACATCAAACACTCGCAGGACAGGAACAGCACGGGGTTAGATACAAAGTAAAGCTCCCTCTACACTGTCCCCATCAAACACTCCCAGGACAGGTACAGCACGGGGTTAGATGCAGAGTAAAGCTCCCTCTACACTGTCCCCATCAAACACTCCCAGGACAGGCACAGCACGGGGTTTAGATACAGAGTAAAGTTCCCGCTCCACTGTCCCCATCAAACACTCCCAGGGCAAGTACAGAACGGGCTAGATACAGAGTAAAGCTCCCTCTCCACTGTCCCCATCAAACACTCCCAGGACAAGCACAGCACGGGGTTAGATACAGAGTAAAGCTCCCTCTACACTGTCCCCATCAAACACTCCCAGGACAGGTACAGCACGGTGTTAGATGCAGAGTAAAGCACCCTCTACACTGTCCCCATCATACACTCCCAGGACAGGCACAGCACGGGGTTTAGGTACAGAGTAAAGCTCCCTCTCCACTGTCCCCATCAAACACTCCCAGGACAAGTACTGCACGGGGTTAGTTACAGAGTAAAGCTCCCTCTACACTGTCCCCACCAAACACTCCCAGGACAGGTACAGCAAGGGGTTTGATACAGAGTAAAGCTCCCTCTACACTGTCCCCACCAAACACTTCCAGGACAGGCACAGCACGGGGTTTAGATACAGAGTAAAGCTCCCTCTACACTGTCCCCATGAAACACTCCCAGGAGAGGTACAGCACTGGGTTAGATACAGAGTAAAGCTCCCTCTCCACTGTCCCCATCAAACACTCCCAGGACAGGCACAGCACGGGGTTTAGGTACAGAGTAAAGTTCCCTCTACACTGTCCCCATCACCAGGACAGGTACAGCACGGGGTTACATACAGAGTAAAGCTCCCTCTACACTTTCCCCATCAAACACCCCCATGATAGGTACAGCACGGGGTTAGATACAGAGTAAAGCTCCCTCTACACTGTCCCCATCAAACACTCCCAGGACAGGTACAGCACGGAGTTAGATACAGAGTAAAGCTCCCTCTACACTGTCCCCATCAAACACCCCCAGGACAGGTACAGCACGGGGTTGGATACAGAGTAAAGCTCCCTCTACACTGTCCCCATCAAACACTCCCAGGACAGGTACAGCACGGGGTTAGATACAGAGTAAAGCTCCCTCTACACTGTCCCCATCAAACAGACCCAGGACAGGTACAGCACGGTTAGATACAGAGTAAAGCGCCCTCTACACTGTCCCCATCAAACACCCGCAGGACAAGTACAGCACGGGCTAGATACAGAGTAAAGCTCCCTCTACAGTGTCCCCATCAAACACTCCCAGGACAGGTACAGCACAGGCTAGATACAGAGTAAAGCTCCCTCTACACTGTCCCCATCAAACACTCCCAGGACAGGTACAGCACGGGGTTTAGATACAGAGTAAAGCTCCCTCTACACTGTCCACATAAACACTCGCAGGACAGGAACAGCACGGGGTTAGATACAAAGTAAAGCTCCCTCTACACTGTCCCCATCAAACACTCCCAGGACAGGTACAGCACGGGGTTAGATGCAGAGTAAAGCTCCCTCTACACTGTCCCCATCAAACACTCCCAGGACAGGCACAGCACGGGGTTTAGATACAGAGTAAAGTTCCCTCTCCACTGTCCCCATCATACACTCCCAGGACAGGCACAGCACGGGGTTTAGGTACAGAGTAAAGCTCCCTCTCCACTGTCCCCATCAAACACTCCCAGGACAAGTACAGCACGGGGTTAGTTACAGAGTAAAGCTCCCTCTACACTGTCCCCACCAAACAATCCCAGGACAGGTACAGCACAGGGTTAGATACAGAGTAAAGCTCCCTCTACACTGTCCCCATCAAACACTCCCAGGACAGGTACAGCACGGTTAGATACAGAGTAAAGATCCCTCTTCACTGTCCCCATCATACACTCCCAGGACAGGTACAGCACGGGCTAGATACAGAGTAAAGCTCCCTCTACACTGTCCCCATCAAACACTCCCAGGACAGGTAAAGCACGGGGTTAGATACAGAGTAAAGCTCCCTCTACACTGTCCCCATGAAACACTCCCAGGAGAGGTACAGCACTGGGTTAGATACAGAGTAAAGCTCCCTCTCCACTGTCCCCATCAAACACTCCCAGGACAGGTAGAGCACCGAGTAAGATACAGAATAAAGCTCCCTCTACACTGTCCCCATCAAACACCCCCAGGACAGGTACAGTACGGGGTTAGATACAGAGTAAAGCTCCCTTGACACTGTCCCCATCAAACACCCCCAGGACAGGTACAGTACGGGGTTAGATACAGTGTAAAGCTCCCATGATACTGTCCCCATCAAACACCCCCAGGACAGGTACAGTACGGGGTTAGATACAGTGTAAAGCTCCCATGACACTGTCCCCATCAAACACCCCCAGGACAGGTACAGCACGGGGTTAGATACAGAGTAAAGCTCCCTCTACACTGTCCCCATCAAACACTCCCAGGACAGGTACAGCACGGGGTTAGATACAGAGTAAAGCTCCCTCTACACTGTCCCCATCAAACACTCCCAGGACAGGTACAGCACGGGTTTAGATACAGAGTAAAGCTACCTCTTCACTGTCCCCATCAAACACTCCAAGGACAGGTACAGAACGGGGTTAGATACAGAGTAAAGCTCCCTCTATACTGTCCCCACCAAACACTCCCAGGACAGGCACAGCACGGGGTTTAGATACAGAGAAAAGCTCCCTCTACACTGTCCCCATTAAACACTCCCAGGACAGACACAGCACGGAGTTAGATACAGACTAACTCTCCCTCTCCACTGTCCCCATCAAACACTCCCAGGACTGGTAGAGCACCGAGCAACATACGGAGTAAATCTCCCTCTACACTGTCCCCATCAAACACTCCCAGGACAGATACAGCACGGGGTTACAAACAGAGTATAGCTCCCTTTACACTGTCCCCATCAAACACTCCCAGGATAGGTACAGCACGGGGTTAGATACAGATTAAAGGTCCGTCTACACTGTCCCAATTAAACATCCCCAGGACAGGTACAGGACGGGGTTAGATGCAGAGTAAAGCACCCTCTCCACTGTCCCCATCAAACACTCCCAGGACAGGTACAGCACGGGGTTAGATGCAGAGTAAAGCTCCCTCTACACTGTCACCATCAAACACTCCCAGGAAAGGCACAGCACGGGGTTAGATACAGAGTAAAGCTCCCTCTACACTGTCCCTATCACCAGGACAGGTACAGCACGGGGTTTAGATACAGAGTAAAGCTCCCTGTACACTGTCCCTATGAAACACTCCCAGGACAGGTACAGCACGGGGTTAGATTCAGAGAAATGCTCCCTTTACACTATCCCCATCAAACACTCCCAGGACAGGCACAGCACGGGGTTTAGATACAGAGAAAAGCTCCCTCCACAGTGTCCCCATCAAAAACTCCCAGGGTAGGTACAGCACGGGGTTAGATACTGAGTAAAGCTCCCTCTCCACAGTCCCCACCAAACACTCCCAGGACAGGCACAGCATGGGTTTTAGATACAGAGTAAAGCTCCCTCTACACTGTCCCCATCAAACACTCCCAGGACAGGTACAGCACGTGGTTAGACACAGAGTAAAGCTCCGTCTACACTGTCCCCATCAAACACTCCCAGGACAGGTACAGCTCGGGTTTAGATACAGAGTAAAGCTACCTCTACACTGTCCCCATCAAACACTGCCAGGACAGGTACAGCACTTGGTTAGATACAGAGTAAAGCTCCCTCTCCACTGTCCCCATCAAACACTCCCAGGACAGGTACAGCACCGGGTTAGATACAGAGTAAAGATCCCTCCACACTGTCGCCATCAAACACTCCCAGGACAGGTACAGCACGGGGTTAGATACAGAGTAAAGCTCCCTCTACACTGTCCCCATCAAACACTCCCAGGAGAGGTAGAGCACGGGGTTAGACACAGAATAAAGATCTCTCTACACCATCCCCATCAAACACTCCCAGGACAGGTACAGCACGGGGTTAGATACAGAGAAAAGCTACATCTACACTGTCCCCATCAAACACTCCCAGGACAGGTACAGCACGGGGTTAGATACAGAGTAAAGCTCCCTCTACACTGTCCCCATCAAACACTCCCAGGACAGGTACAGCACGGGGTTAGAAACAGAGTAAAGCTCCCTCTCCACTGTCCCCATTAAACACTGCCAGGACAAGTACAGCATGGGGTTAGATACAGAGTAAAGCTCCCTCTACACTGTCCCCATCAAACACTCCCAGGACAGGTACAGCACGGGGTTAGATACAGAGTAAAGCTACCTCTACACTGTCCCCATCAAACACTGCCAGGACAGGTACAGCACTTGGTTAGATACAGAGTAAAGCTCCCTCTACACTGTCCCCATCAAACACTCCCAGGAAAGGTACAGCACGGGTTTAGATACAGAGTAAATCTCCCTCTCCACTGTCCCTATTAAGTACTCCCAGGACAAGTACAGCATGGGGTTAGTTATAGAGTAAAGCTCCCTCTACACTGTCCCCATCAAACACCCCCAGGACAGGTACAGCACGGGGTTAGATACAGAGTAAAGCTCCCTCTCCACTGTCCCCATCAAACACTCCCAGGACAGGTACAGCACGGGGTTAGATATAGAGTAAAGCTCCCTCTACACTGTCCCCACCAAACACTCCCAGGACAGGCACAGCACGGGGTTTAGATACAGAGTAAAGCTCCATCTACACTGTCCCCATCAAACACTTCCAGGACAGGTACAACACGGGGTTAGATTCAGAGTAAAGCTCGCTCTACACTGTCCCCACCAAACACTCCCAGGACAGGCACAGCACGGGGTTTAGATACAGAGTAAAGCTCCCTATACACTGTCCCCATGAAACACTCCCAGGAGAGGTACAGCACTGGGTTAGATACAGAGTAAAGCTCCCTCTCCACTGTCCCCATCAAACACTCCCAGGACAGGTACAGCACGGGTTTAGATACAGAGTAAAGCTCCCTCTACACTGTCCCCATCAAACACCCCCAGGACAGGTAAAGCACGGGGTTTAGGTACAGAGTAAAGCTCCCTCTGCACTGTCCCCATCACCAGGACAGGTACAACACGGGGTTAGATATAGAGTAAAGCTCCCTCTACACTGTCCCCATCAAACACTCCCAGGACAGGTACAGCACGGGGTTAGATACAGAGTAAAGCTCCCTTTACACTTTCCCCATCAAACACTCCCAGGATAGGTACAGCACGGGGTTAGATACAGATTAAAGGTCCGTCTACACTGTCCCCATTAAACATCCCCAGGACAGGTACAGGACGGGGTTAGATGCAGAGTAAAGCACCCTCTCCACTGTCCCCATCAAACACTCCCAGGACAGGTACAGCACGGGGTTAGATGCAGAGTAAAGCTCCCTCTACACTGTCACCATCAAACACTCCCAGGAAAGGCACAGCACGGGGTTAGATACAGAGTAAAGCTCCCTCTACACTGTCCCTATCACCAGGACAGGTACAGCACGGGGTTTAGATACAGAGTAAAGCTCCCTGTACACTGTCCCTATGAAACACCCCCAGGACAGGTACAGCACAGGGTTAGATTCAGAGAAATGCTCCCTTTACACTATCCCCATCAAACACTCCCAGGACAGGCACAGCACGGGGTTTAGATACAGAGAAAAGCTCCCTCCACAGTGTCCCCATCAAAAACTCCCAGGGTAGGTACAGCACGGGGTTAGATACTGAGTAAAGCTCCCTCTCCACAGTCCCCACCAAACACTCCCAGGACAGGCACAGCATGGGGTTTAGATACAGAGTAAAGCTCCCTCTACACTGTCCCCATCAAACACTCCCAGGACAGGTACAGCACGGGGTTAGAAACAGAGTAAAGCTCCCTCTCCACTGTCCCCATTAAACACTGCCAGGACAAGTACAGCATGGGGTTAGATACAGAGTAAAGCTCCCTCTACACTGTCCCCATCAAACACTGCCAGGACAGGTACAGCACTTGGTTAGATACAGAGTAAAGCTCCCTCTACACTGTCCCCATCAAACACTCCCAGGAAAGGTACAGCACGGGTTTAGATACAGAGTAAATCTCCCTCTCCACTGTCCCTATTAAGTACTCCCAGGACAAGTACAGCATGGGGTTAGTTATAGAGTAAAGCTCCCTCTACACTGTCCCCATCAAACACCCCCAGGACAGGTACAGCACGGGGTTAGATACAGAGTAAAGCTCCCTCTCCACTGTCCCCATCAAACACTCCCAGGACAGGTACAGCACGGGGTTAGATATAGAGTAAAGCTCCCTCTACACTGTCCCCACCAAACACTCCCAGGACAGGCACAGCACGGGGTTTAGATACAGAGTAAAGCTCCATCTACACTGTCCCCATCAAACACTCCCAGGACAGGTACAGCACGGGGTTAGATACAGAGTAAAGCTCGCTCTACACTGTCCCCACCAAACACTCCCAGGACAGGCACAGCACGGTGTTTAGATACAGAGTAAATCTCCCTCTACACTGTCCCCATGAAACACTCCCAGGAGAGGTACAGCACTGGGTTAGATACAGAGTAAAGCTCCCTCTCCACTGTCCCCATCAAACACTCCCAGGACAGGTACAGCACGGGTTTAGATACAGAGTAAAGCTCCCTCTACACTGTCCCCATCAAACACCCCCAGGACAGGTAAAGCACGGGGTTTAGGTACAGAGTAAAGCTCCCTCTGCACTGTCCCCATCACCAGGACAGGTACAACACGGGGTTAGATATAGAGTGAAGCTCCCTCTACACTGTCCCCATCAAACACTCCCAGGACAGGTACAGCAAGGGGTTTGATACAGAGTAAAGCTCCCTCTACACTGTCCCCATCAAACACTCCCAGGACAGGTACAGCAAGGGCTAGATACAGAGTAAAGCTCCCTCTACACTGTCCCCATCAAACACTCCCAGGACAGGTACAGCACGGGGTTAGATACAGAGTAAAGCTCCCTCTACACTGTCCACATCAAACACTCCCAGGACAGGTACAGCAAGGGGTTTGATACAGAGTAAAGCTCCCTCTACACTGTCCCCATCAAACACTCCCAGGACAGGTACAGCACGGGCTAGATACAGAGTAAAGCTCCCGCTACACTGTCCCCATCAAACACTCCCAGGACAGGTACAGCACGGGGTTAGATACAGAGTAAAGCTCCCTCTACACTGTCCACATCAAACACTCGCAGGACAGGAACAGCACGGGGTTAGATACAGAGTAAAGCTCCCTTTACACTGTCCCCATCAAACACTCCCAGGATAGGTACAGCACGGGGTTAGATACAGATTAAAGGTCCGTCTACACTGTCCCCATTAAACATCCCCAGGACAGGTACAGGACGGGGTTAGATGCAGAGTAAAGCACCCTCTCCACTGTCCCCATCAAACACTCCCAGGACAGGTACAGCACGGGGTTAGATGCAGAGTAAAGCTCCCTCTACACTGTCACCATCAAACACTCCCAGGAAAGGCACAGCACGCGGTTAGATACAGAGTAAAGCTCCCTCTACACTGTCCCTATCACCAGGACAGGTACAGCACGGGGTTTAGATACAGAGTAAAGCTCCCTGTACACTGTCCCTATGAAACACCCCCAGGACAGGTACAGCACGGGGTTAGATTCAGAGAAATGCTCCCTTTACACTATCCCCATCAAACACTCCCAGGACAGGCACAGCACGGGGTTTAGATACAGAGAAAAGATCCCTCCACAGTGTCCCCATCAAAAACTCCCAGGGTAGGTACAGCACGGGGTTAGATACTGAGTAAAGCTCCCTCTCCACAGTCCCCACCAAACACTCCCAGGACAGGTACAGCACGGGGTTAGAAACAGAGTAAAGCTCCCTCTCCACTGTCCCCATTAAACACTGCCAGGACAAGTACAGCATGGGGTTAGATACAGAGTAAAGCTCCCTCTACACTGTCCCCATCAAACACTGCCAGGACAGGTACAGCACTTGGTTAGATACAGAGTAAAGCTCCCTCTACACTGTCCCCTTCAAACACTCCCAGGAAAGGTACAGCACGGGTTTAGATACAGAGTAAATCTCCCTCTCCACTGTCCCTATTAAGTACTCCCAGGACAAGTACAGCATGGGGTTAGTTATAGAGTAAAGCTCCCTCTACACTGTCCCCATCAAACACCCCCAGGACAGGTACAGCACGGGGTTAGATACAGAGTAAAGCTCCCTCTCCACTGTCCCCATCAAACACTCCCAGGACAGGTACAGCACGGGGTTAGATATAGAGTAAAGCTCCCTCTACACTGTCCCCACCAAACACTCCCAGGACAGGCACAGCACGGGGTTTAGATACAGAGTAAAGCTCCATCTACACTGTCCCCATCAAACACTCCCAGGACAGGTACAGCACGGGGTTAGATACAGAGTAAAGCTCGCTCTACACTGTCCCCACCAAACACTCCCAGGACAGGCACAGCACGGGGTTTAGATACAGAGTAAAGCTCCCTCTACACTGTCCCCATGAAACACTCCCAGGAGAGGTACAGCACTGGGTTAGATACAGAGTAAAGCTCCCTCTCCACTGTCCCCATCAAACACTCCTAGGACAGGTACAGCACGGGTTTAGATACAGAGTAAAGCTCCCTCTACACTGTCCCCATCAAACACCCCCAGGACAGGTAAAGCACGGGGTTTAGGTACAGAGTAAAGCTCCCTCTGCACTGTCCCCATCACCAGGACAGGTACAACACTGGGTTAGATATAGAGTAAAGCTCCCTCTACACTGTCCCCATCAAACACTCCCAGGACAGGTACAGCAAGGGGTTTGATACAGAGTAAAGCTCCCTCTACACTGTCCCCATCAAACACTCCCAGGACAGGTACAGCACGGGCTAGATACAGAGTAAAGCTCCCTCTACACTGTCCCCATCAAACACTCCCAGGACAGTTACAGCACGGGGTTATATACAGAGTAAAGCTCCCTCTACACTGTCCACATCAAACACTCGCAGGACAGGAACAGCACGGGGTTAGATACAAAGTAAAGCTCCCTCTACACTGTCCCCATCAAACACTCCCAGGACAAGTACAGCACGGGGTTAGATACAGAGTAAAGCTCCCTCTACACTGTCCCCATCAAACACTCCCAGGACAGGTACAGCATGGGGTTAGATGCAGAGTAAAGCACCCTCTACACTGTCCCCATCATACACTCCCAGGACAGGCACAGCACGGGGTTTAGGTACAGAGTAAAGCTCCCTCTCCACTGTCCCCATCAAACACTCCCAGGACAAGTACAGCACGGGGTTAGTTACAGAGTAAGGCTCCCTCTACACTGTCCCCACCAAAAACTCCCAGGACAGGTACAGCAAGGGGTTTGATACAGAGTAAAGCTCCCTCTACACTGTCCCCACCAAACACTCCCAGGACAGGCACAGCACGGGGTTTAGATACAGAGTAAAGCTCCCTCTACACTGTCCCCATGAAACACTCCCAGGAGAGGTACAGCACTGGGTTAGATACAGAGTAAAGCTCCCTCTCCACTGTCCCCATCAAACACTCCCAGGACAGGCACAGCACGGGGTTAGGTACAGAGTAAAGCTCCCTCTACACTGTCCCCATCACCAGGACAGGTACAGCACGGGGTTACATACAGAGTAAAGCTCCCTCTACACTTTCCCCATCAAACACCCCCATGACAGGTACAGCACGGGGTTAGATACAGAGTGAAGCTCCCTCTACACTGTCCCCATCAAACACTCCCAGGACAGGTACAGCACGGGGTTAGATACAGAGTAAAGCTCCCTCTACACTGTCCCCATCAAACACCCCCAGGACAGGTACAGCACGGGGTTAGATACAGAGTAAAGCTACCTCTACACTGTCCCCATCAAACACTCCCAGGACAGGTACAGCACGGTTAGATACAGAGTAAATCTCCCTCTACACTGTCCCCATCAAACACCCGCAGGACAAGTACAGCACGGGCGAGATACAGAGTAAAGCTCCCTCTACAGTGTCCCCATCAAACACTCCCAGGACAGGTACAGCACGGGCTAGATACAGAGTAAAGCTCCCTCTACACTGTCCCCATCAAACACTCCCAGGACAGGTACAGCACGGGGTTTAGATACAGAGTAAAGCTCCCTCTACACTGTCCACATTAAACACTCGCAGGACAGGAACAGCACGGGGTTAGATACAAAGTAAAGCTCCCTCTACACTGTCCCCATCAAACACTCCCAGGACAGGTACAGCACGGGGTTCGATGCAGAGTAAAGCTCCCTCTACACTGTCCCCATCAAACACTCCCAGGACAGGCACAGCACGGGGTTTAGATACAGAGTAAAGTTCCCTCTCCACTGTCCCCATCAAACACTCCCAGGGCAAGTACAGCACGGGGTTAGATACAGAGTAAAGCTCCCTCTACACTGTCCCCATCAAACACTCCCAGGACAAGTACAGCACGGGGTTGGATACAGAGTAAAGCTCCCTCTCCACTGTCCCCATCAAACACTCCCAGGACAAGTAACTCACGGGGTTAGATACAGAGTAACGCTCCCTCTCCACTGTCCCCATCAAACACTCCCAGGACAGGTACAGCACGGGGTTAGATATAGAGTAAAGCTCCCTCTACACTGTCCCCACCAAACACTCCCAGGACAGGCACAGCACGGGGTTTAGATACAGAGTAAAGCTCCATCTACACTGTCCCCATGAAACACTCCCAGGACAGGTACAGCACGGGGTTAGATACAGAGTAAAGCTCCCTCTGCACTGTCCCCATCAAACACTCCCAGGACAGGTACAGCACGGGGTTAGATACAGAGTAAAGATGGCTGCTGTTCTCACCTCGCTATGTTGATGGGGTGCTAATTGGATTCTACTCTGGTGGAGGCCAGGTCATTTACATTTGCATGGGGCTATGACCATCCCATTGTCCTGCTTGCATGCAAGCCTCCTGTGTATTCCCGTGCCCCTTTGTCTGTGTCTTGATGTTATCTTGTTTGTCTGGCTCCTTCTTCCTTGTAGCTCCTAGGGGGGTGTTTGTACATGTTTATGTATTTATGCCCTTACTCAGCTCAGCGGGCCAAGCCTGCTGGGAAAACTGGTTCTGTTCCCTTGGCTGGAAAGTCGGTTTACAGTCTCTGAGTTTCTCCAAAAAGGGCCGAATTGCCCGAAAACCTTACACAGGACAGGTACAGCACGGGCTAGATACAGAGTAAAGCTCCCTCTACACTGTCCCCATCAAACACTCCCAGGACAGGTACAGCACGGGGTTAGATACAGAGTAAAGCTCTCTCTACACTGTCCACATCAAACACTCGCAGGACAGGAACAGCACGGGGTTAGATACAAAGTAAAGCTCCCTCTACACTGTCCCCATCAAACACTCCCAGGACAGGTACAGCACGGGGTTAGATGCAGAGTAAAGCTCCCTCTACACTGTCCCCATCATACACTCCCGGGACAGGCACAGCACGGGGTTTAGGTACAGAGTAAAGGTCCCTCTCCACTGTCCCCATCAAACACTCCCAGGACAAGTACAGCACGGGGTTAGTTACAGAGTAAAGCTCCCTCTACACTGTCCCCACCAAACACTCCCAGGACAGGTACAGCAAGGGGTTTGATACAGAGTAAAGCTCCCTCTACACTGTCCCCACCAAACACTCCCAGGACAGGCACAGCACGGGGTTTAGATACAGAGTAAAGCTCCCTCTACACTGTCCCCATGAAACACTCCCAGGAGAGGTACAGCACTGGGTTAGATACAGAGTAAAGCTCCCTCTCCACTGTCCCCATCAAACACTCCCAGGACAGGCACAGCACGGGGTTTAGGTACAGAGTAAAGCTCCCTCTACACTGTCCCCATCACCAGGACAGGTACAGCACGGGGTTACATACAGAGTAAAGCTCCCTCTACTCTTTCCCCATCAAACACCCCCATGATAGGTACAGCACGGGGTTAGATACAGAGTAAAGCTCCCTCTACACTGTCCCCATCAAACACCCCCAGGACAGGTACAGCACGGGGTTAGATACAGAGTAAAGCTCCCTCTACACTGTCCCCATCAAACACTCCCAGGACAGGTACAGCACGGGGTTAGGTACAGAGTAAAGCTCCCTCTACACTGTCCCCATCAAACACTCCCAGGACAGGTACAGCACGGTTAGATACAGAGTAAAGCTCCCTCTACACTGTCCCCATCAAACACCCCCAGGACAAGTACAGCACGGGGTTTAGGTACAGAGTAAAGCTCCCTCTGCACTGTCCCCATCACCAGGAAAGGTACAACACGGGGTTAGATATAGAGTAAAGCTCCCTCTACACTGTCCCCATCAAACACTCACAGGACAGGTACAGCAAGGGGTTTGATAAAGAGTAAAGCTCCCTCTACACTGTCCGAATCAAACACTCCCAGGACAGGTACAGCACGGGCTAGATACAGAGTAAAGTTCCCTCTCCACTGTCCCCATCAAACACTCCCAGGGCAAGTACAGCACGGGGTTAGATACAGAGTAAAGCTCCCTCTCCACTATCCCCATCAAACACTCCCAGGACAGGTACAGCACGGGGTTAGATACAGAGTAAAGCTCTCTCTACACTGTCCACATCAAACACTCGCAGGACAGGAACAGCACGGGGTTAGATACAAAGTAAAGCTCCCTCTACACTGTCCACATCAAACACTCCCAGGACAGGTACAGCACGGGGTTAGATGCAGAGTAAAGCTCCCTCTACACTGTCCCCATCATACACTCCCAGGACAGGCACAGCACGGGGTTTAGGTACAGAGTAAAGCTCCCTCTCCACTGTCCCCATCAAACACTCCCAGGACAAGTACAGCACGGGGTTAGTTACAGAGTAAAGCTCCCTCTACACTGTCCCCACCAAACACTCCCAGGACAGGTACAGCAAGGGGTTTGATACAGAGTAAAGCTCCCTCTACACTGTCCCCACCAAACACTCCCAGGACAGGCACAGCACGGGGTTTAGATACAGAGTAAAGCTCCCTCTACACTGTCCCCATGAAAAACTCCCAGGAGAGGTACAGCACTGGGTTAGATACAGAGTAAAGCTCCCTCTCCACTGTCCCCATCAAACACTCCCAGGACAGGCACAGCACGGGGTTTAGGTACAGAGTAAAGCTCCCTCTACACTGTCCCCATCACCAGGACAGGTACAGCACGGGGTTACATACAGAGTAAAGCTCCCTCTACACTTTCCCCATCAAACACCCCCATGATAGGTACAGCACGGGGTTAGATACAGAGTAAAGCTCCCTCTACACTGTCCCCATCAAACACCCCCAGGACAGGTACAGCACGGGGTTAGATACAGAGTAAAGCTCCCTCTACACTGTCCCCATCAAACACTCCCAGGACAGGTACAGCACGGGGTTAGGTACAGAGTAAAGCTCCCTCTACACTGTCCCCATCAAACACTCCCAGGACAGGTACAGCACGGTTAGATACAGAGTAAAGCTCCCTCTACACTGTCCCCATCAAACACCCCCAGGACAGGTACAGCACGGGGTTTAGGTACAGAGTAAAGCTCCCTCTGCACTGTCCCCATCACCAGGAAAGGTACAACACGGGGTTAGATATAGAGTAAAGCTCCCTCTACACTGTCCCCATCGAACACTCACAGGACAGGTACAGCAAGGGGTTTGATAAAGAGTAAAGCTCCCTCTACACTGTCCGAATCAAACACTCCCAGGACAGGTACAGCACGGGCTAGATACAGAGTAAAGTTCCCTCTCCACTGTCCCCATCAAACACTCCCAGGGCAAGTACAGCACGGGGTTAGATACAGAGTAAAGCTCCCTCTCCACTGTCCCCATCAAACAATCCCAGGACAGGTACAGCACGGGGTTAGATGCAGAGTAAAGCACCCTCTACACTGTCTCCATCATACACTCCCAGGACAGGCACAGCACGGGGTTTAGGTACAGAGTAAAGCTCCCTCTCCACTGTCCCCATCAAACACTCCCAGGACAAGTACAGCACGGGGTTAGTTACAGAGTAAAGCTCCCTCTACACTGTCCCCACCAAACACTCCCAGGACAGGTACAGCAAGGGGTTTGATACAGAGTAAAGCTCCCTCTACACTGTCCCCACCAAACACTCCCAGGACAGGCACAGCACGGGGTTTAGATACAGAGTAAAGCTCCCTCTACACTGTCCCCATGAAACACTCCCAGGAGAGGTACAGCACTGGGTTAGATACAGAGTAAAGCTCCCTCTCCACTGTCCCCATCAAACACTCCCAGGACAGGCACAGCACGGGGTTTAGGTACAGAGTAAAGCTCCCTCTACACTGTCCCCATCACCAGGACAGGTACAGCACGGGGTTACATACAGAGTAAAGCTCCCTCTACACTTTCCCCATCAAACACCCCCATGACAGGTACAGCACGGGGTTAGATACAGAGTAAAGCTCCCTCTACACTGTCCCCATCAAACACTCCCAGGACAGGTACAGCACGGGGTTAGATACAGAGTAAAGCTCCCTCTACACTGTCCCCATCAAACACCCCCAGGACAGGTACAGCACGGGGTCAGATACAGAGTAAAGCTCCCTCTACACTGTCCCCATCAAACACTCCCAGGACAGGTACAGCACGGTTAGATACAGAGTAAAGTTCCCTCTACACTGTCCCCATCAAACACCCGCAGGACAAGTACAGCACGGGCTAGATACAGAGTAAAGCTCCCTCTACAGTGTCCCCATCAAACACTCCCAGGACAGGGACAGCACGGGCTAGATACAGAGTAAAGCTCCCTCTACACTGTCCCCATCAAACACTCCCAGGACAGGTACAGCACGGGGTTTAGATACAGAGTAAAGCTCCCTCTACACTGTCCACATCAAACACTCGCAGGACAGGAACAGCACGGGGTTAGATACAAAGTAAAGCTCCCTCTACACTGTCCCCATCAAACACTCCCAGGACAGGTACAGCACGGGGTTAGATGCAGAGTAAAGCTCCCTCTCCACTGTCCCCATCAAACACTCCCAGGACAGGCACAGCACGGGGTTTAGATACAGAGTAAAGTTCCCTCTCCACTGTCCCCATCAAACACTCCCAGGGCAAATACAGCACGGGGTTAGATACAGAGTAAAGCTCCCTCTCCACTGTCCCCATCAAACACTCCCAGGACAAGTACAGCACGGGGTTAGATACAGAGTAAAGCTCCCTCTACACTGTCCCCATCAAACACTCCCAGGACAAGTACAGCACGGGGTTAGATACAGAGTAAAGCTCCCTCTCCACTGTCCCCATCAAACACTCCCAGGACAAGTAACTCACGGGGTAAGATACAGAGTAAAGCTCCCTCTACACTGTCCCCACCAAACACTCCCAGGACAGGTACAGCACGGGGTTAGATATAGAGTAAAGCTCCCTCTACACTGTCCCCACCATACACTCCCAGGACAGGCACAGCACGGGGTTTAGATACAGAGTAAAGCTCCATCTACACTGTCCCCATGAAACACTCCCAGGACAAGTACAGCACGGGGTTGGATACAGAGTAAAGCTCCCTCTCCACTGTCCCCATCAAACACTCCCAGGACAAGTAACTCACGGGGTTAGATACAGAGTAACGCTCCCTCTCCACTGTCCCCATCAAACACTCCCAGGACAGGTACAGCACGGGGTTAGATATAGAGTAAAGCTCCCTCTACACTGTCCCCACCAAACACTCCCAGGACAGGCACAGCACGGGGTTTAGATACAGAGTAAAGCTCCATCTACACTGTCCCCATGAAACACTCCCAGGACAGGTACAGCACGGGGTTAGATACAGAGTAAAGCTCCCTCTACACTGTCCCCACCAAACACTCCCAGGACAGGCACAGCACGGGGTTTAGATACAGAGTAAAGCTCCCTCTACACTGTCCCCATGAAACACTCCCAGGAGAGGTACAGCACTGGGTTAGATACAGAGTAAAGCTCCCTCTCCACTGTCCCCATCAAACAGTCCCAGGACAGGTACAGCACGGGGTTAGATACAGAGTAAAGCTCCCTCTATACTGTCCCCATCAAACACCCCCAGGACAGGTACAGCACGGGGTTTAGGTACAGAGTAAAGCTCCCTCTGCACTGTCGCCATCACCAGGACAGGTACAACACGGGGTTAGATATAATGTAAAGCTCCCTCTACACTGTCCCGATCAAACACTCCCAGGACAGGTACAGCAAGGGGTTTGATACAGAGTAAAGCTCCCTCTACACTGTCCCCATCAAACACTCCCAGGACAGGTACAGCACGGGCTAGATACAGAGTAAAGCTCCCTCTACACTGTCCCCATCAAACACTCCCAGGACAGGTACAGCACGGGGTTAGATACAGAGTAAAGCTCTCTCTACACTGTCCACATCAAACACTCGCAGGACAGGAACAGCACGGGGTTAGATACAAAGTAAAGCTCCCTCTACACTGTCCCCATCAAACACTCCCAGGACAGGTACAGCACGGGGTTAGATGCAGAGTAAAGCTCCCTCTACACTGTCCCCATCATACACTCCCAGGACAGGCACAGCACGGGGTTTAGGTACAGAGTAAAGCTCCCTCTCCACTGTCCCCATCAAACACTCCCAGGACAAGTACAGCACGGGGTTAGTTACAGAGTAAAGCTCCCTCTACACTGTCCCCACCAAACACTCCCAGGACAGGTACAGCAAGGGGTTTGATACAGAGTAAAGCTCCCTCTACACTGTCCCCACCAAACACTCCCAGGACAGGCACAGCACGGGGTTTAGATACAGAGTAAAGCTCCCTCTACACTGTCCCCATGAAACACTCCCAGGAGAGGTACAGCACTGGGTTAGATACAGAGTAAAGCTCCCTCTCCACTGTCCCCATCAAACACTCCCAGGACAGGCACAGCACGGGGTTTAGGTACAGACTAAAGCTCCCTCTACACTGTCCCCATCACCAGGACAGGTACAGCACGGGGTTACATACAGAGTAAAGCTCCCTCTACACTTTCCCCATCAAACACCCCCATGATAGGTACAGCACGGGGTTAGATACAGAGTAAAGCTCCCTCTACACTGTCCCCATCAAACACCCCCAGGACAGGCACAGCACGGGGTTAGATACAGAGTAAAGCTCCCTCTACACTGTCCCCATCAAACACTCCCAGGACAGGTACAGCACGGGGTTAGGTACAGAGTAAAGCTCCCTCTACACTGTCCCCATCAAACACTCCCAGGACAGGTACAGCACGGTTAGATACAGAGTAAAGCTCCCTCTACACTGTCCCCATCAAACACCCCCAGGACAGGTACAGCACGGGGTTTAGGTACAGAGTAAAGCTCCCTCTGCACTGTCCCCATCACCAGGTAAGGTACAACACGGGGTTAGATATAGAGTAAAGCTCCCTCTACACTGTCCCCATCAAACACTCACAGGACAGGTACAGCAAGGGGTTTGATAAAGAGTAAAGCTCCCTCTACACTGTCCGAATCAAACACTCCCAGGACAGGTACAGCACGGGCTAGATACAGAGTAAAGTTCCCTCTCCACTGTCCCCATCAAACACTCCCAGGGCAAGTACAGCACGGGGTTAGATACAGAGTAAAGCTCCCTCTCCACTGTCCCCATCAAACACTCCCAGGACAGGTACAGCACGGGGTTAGATACAGAGTAAAGCTCTCTCTACACTGTCCACATCAAACACTCGCAGGACAGGAACAGCACGGGGTTAGATACAAAGTAAAGCTCCCTCTACACTGTCCACATCAAACACTCCCAGGACAGGTACAGCACGGGGTTAGATGCAGAGTAAAGCTCCCTCTACACTGTCCCCATCATACACTCCCAGGACAGGCACAGCACGGGGTTTAGGTACAGAGTAAAGCTCCCTCTCCACGGTCCCCCTCAAACACTCCCAGGACAAGTACAGCACGGGGTTAGTTACAGAGTAAAGCTCCCTCTACACTGTCCCCACCAAACACTCCCAGGACTGGTACAGCAAGGGGTTTGATACAGAGTAAAGCTCCCTCTACACTGTCCCCACCAAACACTCCCAGGACAGGCACAGCACGGGGTTTAGATACAGAGTAAAGCTCCCTCTACACTGTCCCCATGAAACACTCCCAGGAGAGGTACAGCACTGGGTTAGATACAGAGTAAAGCTCCCTCTCCACTGTCCCCATCAAACACTCCCAGGACAGGCACAGCACGGGGTTTAGGTACAGAGTAAAGCTCCCTCTACACTGTCCCCATCACCAGGACAGGTACAGCACGGGGTTACATACAGAGTAAAGCTCCCTCTACACTTTCCCCATCAAACACCCCCATGATAGGTACAGCACGGGGTTAGATACAGAGTAAAGCTCCCTCTACACTGTCCCCATCAAACACCCCCAGGACAGGTACAGCACGGGGTTAGATACAGAGTAAAGCTCCCTCTACACTGTCCCCATCAAACACTCCCAGGACAGGTACAGCACGGGGTTAGGTACAGAGTAAAGCTCCCTCTACACTGTCCCCATCAAACACTCCCAGGACAGGTACAGCACGGTTAGATACAGAGTAAAGCTCCCTCTACACTGTCCCCATCAAACACCCCCAGGACAGGTACAGCACGGGGTTTAGGTACAGAGTAAAGCTCCCTCTGCACTGTCCCCATCACCAGGAAAGGTACAACACGGGGTTAGATATAGAGTAAAGCTCCCTCTACACTGTCCCCATCAAACACTCACAGGACAGGTACAGCAAGGGGTTTGATAAAGAGTAAAGCTCCCTCTACACTGTCCGAATCAAACACTCCCAGGACAGGTACAGCACGGGCTAGATACAGAGTAAAGTTCCCTCTCCACTGTCCCCATCAAACACTCCCAGGGCAAGTACAGCACGGGGTTAGATACAGAGTAAAGCTCCCTCTCCACTGTCCCCATCAAACAATCCCAGGACAGGTACAGCACGGGGTTAGATGCAGAGTAAAGCACCCTCTACACTGTCTCCATCATACACTCCCAGGACAGGCACAGCACGGGGTTTAGGTACAGAGTAAAGCTCCCTCTCCACTGTCCCCATCAAACACTCCCAGGACAAGTACAGCACGGGGTTAGTTACAGAGTAAAGCTCCCTCTACACTGTCACCACCAAACACTCCCAGGACAGGTACAGCAAGGGGTTTGATACAGAGTAAAGCTCCCTCTACACTGTCCCCACCAAACACTCCCAGGACAGGCACAGCACGGGGTTTAGATACAGAGTAAAGCTCCCTCTACACTGTCCCCATGAAACACTCCCAGGAGAGGTACAGCACTGGGTTAGATACAGAGTAAAGCTCCCTCTCCACTGTCCCCATCAAACACTCCCAGGACAGGCACAGCACGGGGTTTAGGTACAGAGTAAAGCTCCCTCTACACTGTCCCCATCACCAGGACAGGTACAGCACGGGGTTACATACAGAGTAAAGCTCCCTCTACACTTTCCCCATCAAACACCCCCATGACAGGTACAGCACGGGGTTAGATACAGAGTAAAGCTCCCTCTACACTGTCCCCATCAAACACTCCCAGGACAGGTACAGCACGGGGTTAGATACAGAGTAAAGCTCCCTCTACACTGTCCCCATCAAACACCCCCAGGACAGGTACAGCACGGGGTCAGATACAGAGTAAAGCTCCCTCTACACTGTCCCCATCAAACACTCCCAGGACAGGTACAGCACGGTTAGATACAGAGTAAAGTTCCCTCTACACTGTCCCCATCAAACACCCGCAGGACAAGTACAGCACGGGCTAGATACAGAGTAAAGCTCCCTCTACAGTGTCCCCATCAAACACTCCCAGGACAGGTACAGCACGGGCTAGATACAGAGTAAAGCTCCCTCTACACTGTCCCCATCAAACACTCCCAGGACAGGTACAGCACGGGGTTTAGATACAGAGTAAAGCTCCCTCTACACTGTCCACATCAAACACTCGCAGGACAGGAACAGCACGGGGTTAGATACAAAGTAAAGCTCCCTCTACACTGTCCCCATCAAACACTCCCAGGACAGGTACAGCACGGGGTTAGATGCAGAGTAAAGCTCCCTCTCCACTGTCCCCATCAAACACTCCCAGGACAGGCACAGCACGGGGTTTAGATACAGAGTAAAGTTCCCTCTCCACTGTCCCCATCAAACACTCCCAGGGCAAATACAGCACGGGGTTAGATACAGAGTAAAGCTCCCTCTCCACTGTCCCCATCAAACACTCCCAGGACAAGTACAGCACGGGGTTAGATACAGAGTAAAGCTCCCTCTACACTGTCCCCATCAAACACTCCCAGGACAAGTACAGCACGGGGTTAGATACAGAGTAAAGCTCCCTCTCCACTGTCCCCATCAAACACTCCCAGGACAAGTAACTCACGGGGTTAGATACAGAGTAAAGCTCCCTCTCCACTGTCCCCATCAAACACTCCCAGGACAGGTACAGCACGGGGTTAGATATAGAGTAAAGCTCCCTCTACACTGTCCCCACCAAACACTCCCAGGACAGGCACAGCACGGGGTTTAGATACAGAGTAAAGCTCCATCTACACTGTCCCCATGAAACACTCCCAGGACAGGTACAGCACGGGGTTAGATACAGAGTAAAGCTCCCTCTACACTGTCCCCATCAAACACCCACAGGACAGGTACAGCACGGGGTTTAGGTACAGAGTAAAGCTCCCTCTGCACTGTCCCCATCACCAGGACAGGTACAACACGGGGTTAGATATCGAGTAAAGCTCCCTCTACACTGTCCCCATCAAACACTCCCAGGACAGGTACAGCAAGGGGTTTGATACAGAGTAAAGCTCCCTCTCCACTTTCCCCATCAAACACTCCCAGGACAGGTACAGCACGGGCTAGATACAGAGTAAAGCTCCCTCTACACTGTCCCCATCAAACACTCCCAGGACAGGTACAGCACGGGGTTAGATACAGAGTAAAGCTCCCTCCACACTGTCCACATCAAACACTCGCAGGACAGGAACAGCACGGGGTTAGATACAAAGTAAAGCTCCCTCTACACTGTCCCCATCAAACACTCCAAGGACAGGTACAGAACGGGGTTAGATACAGAGTAAAGCTCCCTCTATACTGTCCCCACCAAACACTCCCAGGACAGGCACAGCACGGGGTTTAGATACAGAGAAAAGCTCCCTCTACACTGTCCCCATTAAACACTCCCAGGCCAGACACAGCACGGTGTTAGATACAGACTAACGCTCCCTCTCCACTGTCCCCATCAAACACTCCCAGGACTGGTAGAGCACCGAGTAAGATACAGAGTAAAGCTCCCTCTACACTGTCCCCATCAAACACTCCCAGGACAGATACAGCACGGGGTTACATACAGAGTAAAGCCCCCTCTACACTGTCCCCACCAATCACTCCCAGGACAGGCACAGCACGGGGTTTAGATACAGAGAAAAGCTCCCTCTACACTCTCCCCATCAAACACTCCCAGGACAGGTACAGCACGGGGTTAGATACAGAGTGAAGCTCCCTCTCCACTGTCCCCATCAAACACTCCCAGGACAGGTAGAGCACCGAGTAAGATACAGAGTAAAGCTCCTTCTACACTGTCCCCATCAAACACCACCCAGGACAGGTACAGCACGGGGTTGGATACAGATGAAAAGCCCATCTACACTGTCCCCATCAAACACCCCCAGTACAGGTACAGTACGGGGTTAGATACAGAGTAAAGCTCCCTTGACACTGTCCCCATCAAACACCCCCAGGACAGGTACAGTACGGGGTTAGATAGAGTGTAAATCTCCCATGACACTGTCCCCATGAAACACCCACAGGACAGTTACAGCACGGGGTTAGATACAGAGTAAAGCTCCCTCTACACTGTCCCCATCAAACACTCCCAGGACAGGTACAGCACGGGGTTAGATGCAGAGTAAAGCTCCCTCTACACTGTCCCCATCAAACACTCCCAGGACAGGTACAGCACGGGGTTAGATACAAAGTAAAGCTCCCTCTACACTGTCCCCATCACCAGGACAGGTACAGCACGGATTTAGATACAGAGTAAAGCTACCTCTACACTGTCCCCATCAAACACTCCAAGGACAGGTACAGCACGGGGTTAGATACAGAGTAAAGCTCCCTCTACACTGTCCCCATCACCAGGACAGGTACAGCACGGGTTTAGATACAGAGTGAAGCTACCTCTATACTGTCCCCACCAAACACTCCCAGGACAGGCACAGCACGGGGATTTGATACAGAGAAAAGCTCCCTCTACACTGTCCCCATCAAACACTCCCAGGACAAGTACAGCACGGGGTTAGTTACAGAGTAAGGCTCCCTCTACACTGTCCCCACCAAACACTCCCAGGACAGGTACAGCAAGGGGTTTGATACAGAGTAAAGCTCCCTCTACACTGTCCCCACCAAACACTCCCAGGACAGGCACAGCACGGGGTTTAGATACAGAGTAAAGCTCCCTCTACACTGTCCCCATGAAACACTCCCAGGAGAGGTACAGCACTGGGTTAGATACAGAGTAAAGCTCCCTCTCCACTGTCCCCATCAAACACTCCCAGGACAGGCACAGCACGGGGTTAGGTACAGAGTAAAGCTCCCTCTACACTGTCCCCATCACCAGGACAGGTACAGCACGGGGTTACATACAGAGTAAAGCTCCCTCTACACTTTCCCCATCAAACACCCCCATGACAGGTACAGCACGGGGTTAGATACAGAGTGAAGCTCCCTCTACACTGTCCCCATCAAACACTCCCAGGACAGGTACAGCACGGGGTTAGATACAGAGTAAAGCTCCCTCTACACTGTCCCCATCAAACATCCCCAGGACAGGTACAGCACGGGGTTAGATACAGAGTAAAGCTACCTCTACACTGTCCCCATCAAACACTCCCAGGACAGGTACAGCACGGTTAGATACAGAGTAAATCTCCCTCTACACTGTCCCCATCAAACACCCGCAGGACAAGTACAGCACGGGCTAGATACAGAGTAAAGCTCCCTCTACAGTGTCCCCATCAAACACTCCCAGGACAGGTACAGCACGGGCTAGATACAGAGTAAAGCTCCCTCTACACTGTCCCCATCAAACACTCCCAGGACAGGTACAGCACGGGGTTTAGATACAGAGTAAAGCTCCCTCTACACTGTCCACATTAAACACTCGCAGGACAGGAACAGCACGGGGTTAGATACAAAGTAAAGGTCCCTCTACACTGTCCCCATCAAACACTCCCAGGACAGGTACAGCACGGGGTTCGATGCAGAGTAAAGCTCCCTCTACACTGTCCCCATCAAACACTCCCAGGACAGGCACAGCACGGGGTTTAGATACAGAGTAAAGTTCCCTCTCCACTGTCCCCATCAAACACTCCCAGGGCAAGTACAGCACGGGGTTAGATACAGAGTAAAGCTCCCTCTACACTGTCCCCATCAAACACTCCCAGGACAAGTACAGCACGGGGTTGGATACAGAGTAAAGCTCCCTCTCCACTGTCCCCATCAAACACTCCCAGGACAAGTAACTCACGGGGTTAGATACAGAGTAACGCTCCCTCTCCACTGTCCCCATCAAACACTCCCAGGACAGGTACAGCACGGGGTTAGATATAGAGTAAAGCTCCCTCTACACTGTCCCCACCAAACACTCCCAGGACAGGCACAGCACGGGGTTTAGATACAGAGTAAAGCTCCATCTACACTGTCCCCATGAAACACTCCCAGGACAGGTACAGCACGGGGTTAGATACAGAGTAAAGCTCCCTCTACACTGTCCCCACCAAACACTCCCAGGACAGGCACAGCACGGGGTTTAAATACAGAGTAAAGCTCCCTCTACACTGTCCCCATGAAACACTCCCAGGAGAGGTACAGCACTGGGTTAGATACAGAGTAAAGCTCCCTCTCCACTGTCCCCATCAAACAGTCCCAGGACAGGTACAGCACGGGGTTAGATACAGAGTAAAGCTCCCTCTATACTGTCCCCATCAAACACCCCCAGGACAGGTACAGCACGGGGTTTAGGTACAGAGTAAAGCTCCCTCTGCACTGTCGCCATCACCAGGACAGGTACAACACGGGGTTAGATATAGTGTAAAGCTCCCTCTACACTGTCCCGATCAAACACTCCCAGGACAGGTACAGCAAGGGGTTTGATACAGAGTAAAGCTCCCTCTACACTGTCCCCATCAAACACTCCCAGGACAGGTACAGCACGGGCTAGATACAGAGTAAAGCTCCCTCTACACTGTCCCCATCAAACACTCCCAGGACAGGTACAGCACGGGGTTAGATACAGAGTAAAGCTCTCTCTACACTGTCCACATCAAACACTCGCAGGACAGGAACAGCACGGGGTTAGATACAAAGTAAAGCTCCCTCTACACTGTCCCCATCAAACACTCCCAGGACAGGTACAGCACGGGGTTAGATGCAGAGTAAAGCTCCCTCTACACTGTCCCCATCATACACTCCCAGGACAGGCACAGCACGGGGTTTAGGTACAGAGTAAAGCTCCCTCTCCACTGTCCCCATCAAACACTCCCAGGACAAGTACAGCACGGGGTTAGTTACAGAGTAAAGCTCCCTCTACACTGTCCCCACCAAACACTCCCAGGACAGGTACAGCAAGGGGTTTGATACAGAGTAAAGCTCCCTCTACACTGTCCCCACCAAACACTCCCAGGACAGGCACAGCACGGGGTTTAGATACAGAGTAAAGCTCCCTCTACACTGTCCCCATGAAACACTCCCAGGAGAGGTACAGCACTGGGTTAGATACAGAGTAAAGCTCCCTCTCCACTGTCCCCATCAAACACTCCCAGGACAGGTACAGCACGGGGTTAGATACAAAGTAAAGCTCCCTCTACACTGTCCCCATCACCAGGACAGGTACAGCACGGATTTAGATACAGAGTAAAGCTACCTCTACACTGTCCCCATCAAACACTCCAAGGACAGGTACAGCACGGGGTTAGATACAGAGTAAAGCTCCCTCTACACTGTCCCCATCACCAGGACAGGTACAGCACGGGTTTAGATACAGAGTGAAGCTACCTCTATACTGTCCCCACCAAACACTCCCAGGACAGGCACAGCACGGGGATTTGATACAGAGAAAAGCTCCCTCTACACTGTCCCCATCAAACACTCCCAGGACAAGTACAGCACGGGGTTAGTTACAGAGTAAGGCTCCCTCTACACTGTCCCCACCAAACACTCCCAGGACAGGTACAGCAAGGGGTTTGATACAGAGTAAAGCTCCCTCTACACTGTCCCCACCAAACACTCCCAGGACAGGCACAGCACGGGGTTTAGATACAGAGTAAAGCTCCCTCTACACTGTCCCCATGAAACACTCCCAGGAGAGGTACAGCACTGGGTTAGATACAGAGTAAAGCTCCCTCTCCACTGTCCCCATCAAACACTCCCAGGACAGGCACAGCACGGGGTTAGGTACAGAGTAAAGCTCCCTCTACACTGTCCCCATCACCAGGACAGGTACAGCACGGGGTTACATACAGAGTAAAGCTCCCTCTACACTTTCCCCATCAAACACCCCCATGACAGGTACAGCACGGGGTTAGATACAGAGTGAAGCTCCCTCTACACTGTCCCCATCAAACACTCCCAGGACAGGTACAGCACGGGGTTAGATACAGAGTAAAGCTCCCTCTACACTGTCCCCATCAAACATCCCCAGGACAGGTACAGCACGGGGTTAGATACAGAGTAAAGCTACCTCTACACTGTCCCCATCAAACACTCCCAGGACAGGTACAGCACGGTTAGATACAGAGTAAATCTCCCTCTACACTGTCCCCATCAAACACCCGCAGGACAAGTACAGCACGGGCTAGATGCAGAGTAAAGCTCCCTCTACAGTGTCCCCATCAAACACTCCCAGGACAGGTACAGCACGGGCTAGATACAGAGTAAAGCTCCCTCTACACTGTCCCCATCAAACACTCCCAGGACAGGTACAGCACGGGGTTTAGATACAGAGTAAAGCTCCCTCTACACTGTCCACATTAAACACTCGCAGGACAGGAACAGCACGGGGTTAGATACAAAGTAAAGCTCCCTCTACACTGTCCCCATCAAACACTCCCAGGACAGGTACAGCACGGGGTTCGATGCAGAGTAAAGCTCCCTCTACACTGTCCCCATCAAACACTCCCAGGACAGGCACAGCACGGGGTTTAGATACAGAGTAAAGTTCCCTCTCCACTGTCCCCATCAAACACTCCCAGGGCAAGTACAGCACGGGGTTAGATACAGAGTAAAGCTCCCTCTACACTGTCCCCATCAAACACTCCCAGGACAAGTACAGCACGGGGTTGGATACAGAGTAAAGCTCCCTCTCCACTGTCCCCATCAAACACTCCCAGGACAAGTAACTCACGGGGTTAGATACAGAGTAACGCTCCCTCTCCACTGTCCCCATCAAACACTCCCAGGACAGGTACAGCACGGGGTTAGATATAGAGTAAAGCTCCCTCTACACTGTCCCCACCAAACACTCCCAGGACAGGCACAGCACGGGGTTTAGATACAGAGTAAAGCTCCATCTACACTGTCCCCATGAAACACTCCCAGGACAGGTACAGCACGGGGTTAGATACAGAGTAAAGCTCCCTCTACACTGTCCCCACCAAACACTCCCAGGACAGGCACAGCACGGGGTTTAAATACAGAGTAAAGCTCCCTCTACACTGTCCCCATGAAACACTCCCAGGAGAGGTACAGCACTGGGTTAGATACAGAGTAAAGCTCCCTCTCCACTGTCCCCATCAAACAGTCCCAGGACAGGTACAGCACGGGGTTAGATACAGAGTAAAGCTCCCTCTATACTGTCCCCATCAAACACCCCCAGGACAGGTACAGCACGGGGTTTAGGTACAGAGTAAAGCTCCCTCTGCACTGTCGCCATCACCAGGACAGGTACAACACGGGGTTAGATATAGTGTAAAGCTCCCTCTACACTGTCCCGATCAAACACTCCCAGGACAGGTACAGCAAGGGGTTTGATACAGAGTAAAGCTCCCTCTACACTGTCCCCATCAAACACTCCCAGGACAGGTACAGCACGGGCTAGATACAGAGTAAAGCTCCCTCTACACTGTCCCCATCAAACACTCCCAGGACAGGTACAGCACGGGGTTAGATACAGAGTAAAGCTCTCTCTACACTGTCCACATCAAACACTCGCAGGACAGGAACAGCACGGGGTTAGATACAAAGTAAAGCTCCCTCTACACTGTCCCCATCAAACACTCCCAGGACAGGTACAGCACGGGGTTAGATGCAGAGTAAAGCTCCCTCTACACTGTCCCCATCATACACTCCCAGGACAGGCACAGCACGGGGTTTAGGTACAGAGTAAAGCTCCCTCTCCACTGTCCCCATCAAACACTCCCAGGACAAGTACAGCACGGGGTTAGTTACAGAGTAAAGCTCCCTCTACACTGTCCCCACCAAACACTCCCAGGACAGGTACAGCAAGGGGTTTGATACAGAGTAAAGCTCCCTCTACACTGTCCCCACCAAACACTCCCAGGACAGGCACAGCACGGGGTTTAGATACAGAGTAAAGCTCCCTCTACACTGTCCCCATGAAACACTCCCAGGAGAGGTACAGCACTGGGTTAGATACAGAGTAAAGCTCCCTCTCCACTGTCCCCATCAAACACTCCCAGGACAGGCACAGCACGGGGTTTAGGTACAGAGTAAAGCTCCCTCTACACTGTCCCCATCACCAGGACAGGTACAGCACGGGGTTACATACAGAGTAAAGCTCCCTCTACACTTTCCCCATCAAACACCCCCATGATAGGTACAGCACGGGGTTAGATACAGAGTAAAGCTCCCTCTACACTGTCCCCATCAAACACCCCCAGGACAGGTACAGCACGAGGTTAGATACAGAGTAAAGCTCCCTCTACACTGTCCCCATCAAACACTCCCAGGACAGGTACAGCACGGGGTTAGGTACAGAGTAAAGCTCCCTCTACACTGTCCCCATCAAACACTCCCAGGACAGGTACAGCACGGTTAGATACAGAGTAAAGCTCCCTCTACACTGTCCCCATCAAACACCCCCAGGACAGGTACAGCACGGGGTTTAGGTACAGAGTAAAGCTCCCTCTGCACTGTCCCCATCACCAGGAAAGGTACAACACGGGGTTAGATATAGAGTAAAGCTCCCTCTACACTGTCCCCATCAAACACTCCCAGGACAGGTACAGCACGGGCTAGATACAGAGTAAAGTTCCCTCTCCACTGTCCCCATCAAACACTCCCAGGGCAAGTACAGCACGGGGTTAGATACAGAGTAAAGCTCCCTCTCCACTGTCCCCATCAAACAATCCCAGGACAGGTACAGCACGGGGTTAGATGCAGAGTAAAGCACCCTCTACACTGTCTCCATCATACACTCCCAGGACAGGCACAGCACGGGGTTTAGGTACAGAGTAAAGCTCCCTCTCCACTGTCCCCATCAAACACTCCCAGGACAAGTACAGCACGGGGTTAGTTACAGAGTAAAGCTCCCTCTACACTGTCCCCACCAAACACTCCCAGGACAGGTACAGCAAGGGGTTTGATACAGAGTAAAGCTCCCTCTACACTGTCCCCACCAAACACTCCCAGGACAGGCACAGCACGGGGTTTAGATACAGAGTAAAGCTCCCTCTACACTGTCCCCATGAAACACTCCCAGGAGAGGTACAGCACGGGGTTAGATACAGAGTAAAGCTCCCTCTACACTGTCCCCATCACCAGGACAGGTACAGCACGGGTTTAGATACAGAGTGATGCTACCTCTATACTGTCCCCACCAAACACTCCCAGGACAGGCACAGCACGGGGATTTGATACAGAGAAAAGCTCCCTCTACACTGTCCCCATCAAACACTCCCAGGACAAGTACAGCACGGGGTTAGTTACAGAGTAAGGCTCCCTCTACACTGTCCCCACCAAACACTCCCAGGACAGGTACAGCAAGGGGTTTGATACAGAGTAAAGCTCCCTCTACACTGTCCCCACCAAACACTCCCAGGACAGGCACAGCACGGGGTTTAGATACAGAGTAAAGCTCCCTCTACACTGTCCCCATGAAACACTCCCAGGAGAGGTACAGCACTGGGTTAGATACAGAGTAAAGCTCCCTCTCCACTGTCCCCATCAAACACTCCCAGGACAGGCACAGCACGGGGTTAGGTACAGAGTAAAGCTCCCTCTACACTGTCCCCATCACCAGGACAGGTACAGCACGGGGTTACATACAGAGTAAAGCTCCCTCTACACTTTCCCCATCAAACACCCCCATGACAGGTACAGCACGGGGTTAGATACAGAGTGAAGTTCCCTCTACACTGTCCCCATCAAACACTCCCAGGACAGGTACAGCACGGGGTTAGATACAGAGTAAAGCTCCCTCTACACTGTCCCCATCAAACATCCCCAGGACAGGTACAGCACGGGGTTAGATACAGAGTAAAGCTACCTCTACACTGTCCCCATCAAACACTCCCAGGACAGGTACAGCACGGTTAGATACAGAGTAAATCTCCCTCGACACTGTCCCCATCAAACACCCGCAGGACAAGTACAGCACGGGCTAGATACAGAGTAAAGCTCCCTCTACAGTGTCCCCATCAAACACTCCCAGGACAGGTACAGCACGGGCTAGATACAGAGTAAAGCTCCCTCTACACTGTCCCCATCAAACACTCCCAGGACAGGTACAGCACGGGGTTTAGATACAGAGTAAAGCTCCCTCTACACTGTCCACATTAAACACTCGCAGGACAGGAACAGCACGTTGTTAGATACAAAGTAAAGCTCCCTCTACACTGTCCCCATCAAACACTCCCAGGACAGGTACAGCACGGGGTTCGATGCAGAGTAAAGCTCCCTCTACACTGTCCCCATCAAACACTCCCAGGACAGGCACAGCACGGGGTTTAGATACAGAGTAAAGTTCCCTCTCCACTGTCCCCATCAAACACTCCCAGGGCAAGTACAGCACGGGGTTAGATACAGAGTAAAGCTCCCTCTACACTGTCCCCATCAAACACTCCCAGGACAAGTACAGCACGGGGTTGGATACAGAGTAAAGCTCCCTCTCCACTGTCCCCATCAAACACTCCCAGCACAAGTAACTCACGGGGTTAGATACAGAGTAAAGTTCCCTCTCCACTGTCCCCATCAAACACTCCCAGGACAGGTACAGCACGGGGTTAGATATAGAGTAAAGCTCCCTCTACACTGTCCCCACCAAACACTCCCAGGACAGGCACAGCACGGGGTTTAGATACAGAGTAAAGCTCCATCTACACTGTCCCCATGAAACACTCCCAGGACAGGTACAGCACGGGGTTAGATACAGAGTAAAGCTCCCTCTACACTGTCCCCACCAAACACTCCCAGGACAGGCACAGCACGGGGTTTAAATACAGAGTAAAGCTCCCTCTACACTGTCCCCATGAAACACTCCCAGGAGAGGTACAGCACTGGGTTAGATACAGAGTAAAGCTCCCTCTCCACTGTCCCCATCAAACAGTCCCAGGACAGGTACAGCACGGGGTTAGATACAGAGTAAAGCTCCCTCTATACTGTCCCCATCAAACACCCCCAGGACAGGTACAGCACGGGTTTAGGTACAGAGTAAAGCTCCCTCTGCACTGTCGCCATCACCAGGACAGGTACAACACGGGGTTAGATATAGTGTAAAGCTCCCTCTACACTGTCCCGATCAAACACTCCCAGGACAGGTACAGCAAGGGGTTTGATACAGAGTAAAGCTCCCTCTACACTGTCCCCATCAAACACTCCCAGGACAGGTACAGCACGGGCTAGATACAGAGTAAAGCTCCCTCTACACTGTCCCCATCAAACACTCCCAGGACAGGTACAGCACGGGGTTAGATACAGAGTAAAGCTCTCTCTACACTGTCCACATCAAACACTCGCAGGACAGGAACAGCACGGGGTTAGATACAAAGTAAAGCTCCCTCTACACTGTCCCCATCAAACACTCCCAGGACAGGTACAGCACGGGGTTAGATGCAGAGTAAAGCTCCCTCTACACTGTCCCCATCATACACTCCCAGGACAGGCACAGCACGGGGTTTAGGTACAGAGTAAAGCTCCCTCTCCACTGTCCCCATCAAACACTCCCAGGACAAGTACAGCACGGGGTTAGTTACAGAGTAAAGCTCCCTCTACACTGTCCCCACCAAACACTCCCAGGACAGGTACAGCAAGGGGTTTGATACAGAGTAAAGCTCCCTCTACACTGTCCCCATCAAACACTCCCAGGACAGGCACAGCACGGGGTTTAGATACAGAGTAAAGCTCCCTCTACACTGTCCCCATGAAACACTCCCAGGAGAGGTACAGCACTGGGTTAGATACAGAGTAAAGCTCCCTCTCCACTGTCCCCATCAAACACTCCCAGGACAGGCACAGCACGGGGTTTAGGTACAGAGTAAAGCTCCCTCTACACTGTCCCCATCACCAGGACAGGTACAGCACGGGGTTACATACAGAGTAAAGCTCCCTGTACACTTTCCCCATCAAACACCCCCATGATAGGTACAGCACGGGGTTAGATACAGAGTAAAGCTCCCTCTACACTGTCCCCATCAAACACCCCCAGGACAGGTACAGCACGAGGTTAGATACAGAGTAAAGCTCCCTCTACACTGTCCCCATCAAACACTCCCAGGACAGGTACAGCACGGGGTTAGGTACAGAGTAAAGCTCCCTCTACACTGTCCCCATCAAACACTCCCAGGACAGGTACAGCACGGTTAGATACAGAGTAAAGCTCCCTCTACACTGTCCCCATCAAACACCCCCAGGACAGGTACAGCACGGGGTTTAGGTACAGAGTAAAGCTCCCTCTGCACTGTCCCCATCACCAGGAAAGGTACAACACGGGGTTAGATATAGAGTAAAGCTCCCTCTACACTGTCCCCATCAAACACTCACAGGACAGGTACAGCAAGGGGTTTGATAAAGAGTAAAGCTCCCTCTACACTGTCCGAATCAAACACTCCCAGGACAGGTACAGCACGGGCTAGATACAGAGTAAAGTTCCCTCTCCACTGTCCCCATCAAACACTCCCAGGGCAAGTACAGCACGGGGTAAGATACAGAGTAAAGCTCCCTCTCCACTGTCCCCATCAAACAATCCCAGGACAGGTACAGCACGGGGTTAGATGCAGAGTAAAGCACCCTCTACACTGTCTCCATCATACACTCCCAGGACAGGCACAGCACGGGGTTTAGGTACAGAGTAAAGCTCCCTCTCCACTGTCCCCATCAAACACTCCCAGGACAAGTACAGCACGGGGTTAGTTACAGAGTAAAGCTCCCTCTACACTGTCCCCACCAAACACTCCCAGGACAGGTACAGCAAGGGGTTTGATACAGAGTAAAGCTCCCTCTACACTGTCCCCACCAAACACTCCCAGGACAGGCACAGCACGGGGTTTAGATACAGAGTAAAGCTCCCTCTACACTGTCCCCATGAAACACTCCCAGGAGAGGTACAGCACTGGGTTAGATACAGAGTAAAGCTCCCTCTCCACTGTCCCCATCAAACACTCCCAGGACAGGCACAGCACGGGGTTTAGGTACAGAGTAAAGCTCCCTCTACACTGTCCCCATCACCAGGACAGGTACAGCACGGGGTTACATACAGAGTAAAGCTCCCTCTACACTTTCCCCATCAAACACCCCCATGACAGGTACAGCACGGGGTTAGATACAGAGTAAAGCTCCCTCTACACTGTCCCCATCAAACACTCCCAGGACAGGTACAGCACGGGGTTAGATACAGAGTAAAGCTCCCTCTACACTGTCCCCATCAAACACCCCCAGGACAGGTACAGCACGGGGTCAGATACAGAGTAAAGCTCCCTCTACACTGTCCCCATCAAACACTCCCAGGACAGGTACAGCACGGTTAGATACAGAGTAAAGTTCCCTCTACACTGTCCCCATCAAACACCCGCAGGACAAGTACAGCACGGGCTAGATACAGAGTAAAGCTCCCTCTACAGTGTCCCCATCAAACACTCCCAGGACAGGTACAGCACGGGCTAGATACAGAGTAAAGCTCCCTCTACACTGTCCCCATCAAACACTCCCAGGACAGGTACAGCACGGGGTTTAGATACAGAGTAAAGCTCCCTCTACACTGTCCACATCAAACACTCGCAGGACAGGAACAGCACGGGGTTAGATACAAAGTAAAGCTCCCTCTACACTGTCCCCATCAAACACTCCCAGGACAGGTACAGCACGGGTTTAGATGCAGAGTAAAGCTCCCTCTACACTGTCCCCATCAAACACTCCCAGGACAGGCACAGCACGGGGTTTAGATACAGAGTAAAGTTCCCTCTCCACTGTCCCCATCAAACACTCCCAGGGCAAATACAGCACGGGGTTAGATACAGAGTAAAGCTCCCTCTCCACTGTCCCCATCAAACACTCCCAGGACAAGTACAGCACGGGGTTAGATACAGAGTAAAGCTCCCTCTACACTGTCCCCATCAAACACTCCCAGGACAAGTACAGCACGGGGTTAGATACAGAGTAAAGCTCCCTCTCCACTGTCCCCATCAAACACTCCCAGGACAAGTAACTCACGGGGTTAGATACAGAGTAAAGCTCCCTCTCCACTGTCCCCACCAAACACTCCCAGGACAGGTACAGCACGGGGTTAGATATAGAGTAAAGCTCCCTCTACACTGTCCCCACCAAACACTCCCAGGACAGGCACAGCACGGGGTTTAGATACAGAGTAAAGCTCCATCTACACTGTCCCCATGAAACACTCCCAGGACAGGTACAGCACGGGGTTAGATACAGAGTAAAGCTCCCTCTACACTGTCCCCATCAAACACCCACAGGACAGGTACAGCACGGGGTTTAGGTACAGAGTAAAGCTCCCTCTGCACTGTCCCCATCACCAGGACAGGTACAACACGGGGTTAGATATAGAGTAAAGCTCCCTCTACACTGTCCCCATCAAACACTCCCAGGACAGGTACAGCAAGGGGTTTGATACAGAGTAAAGCTCCCTCTCCACTTTCCCCATCAAACACTCCCAGGACAGGTACAGCACGGGCTAGATACAGAGTAAAGCTCCCTCTACACTGTCCCCATCAAACACTCCCAGGACAGGTACAGCACGGGGTTAGATACAGAGTAAAGCTCCCTCCACACTGTCCACATCAAACACTCGCAGGACAGGAACAGCACGGGGTTAGATACAAAGTAAAGCTCCCTCTACACTGTCCCCATCAAACACTCCAAGGACAGGTACAGAACGGGGTTAGATACAGAGTAAAGCTCCCTCTATACTGTCCCCACCAAACACTCCCAGGACAGGCACAGCACGGGGTTTAGATACAGAGAAAAGCTCCCTCTACACTGTCCCCATTAAACACTCCCAGGCCAGACACAGCACGGTGTTAGATACAGACTAACGCTCCCTCTCCACTGTCCCCATCAAACACTCCCAGGACTGGTAGAGCACCGAGTAAGATACAGAGTAAAGCTCCCTCTACACTGTCCCCATCAAACACTCCCAGGACAGATACAGCACGGGGTTACATACAGAGTAAAGCCCCCTCTACACTGTCCCCACCAATCACTCCCAGGACAGGCACAGCACGGGGTTTAGATACAGAGAAAAGCTCCCTCTACACTCTCCCCATCAAACACTCCCAGGACAGGTACAGCACGGGGTTAGATACAGAGTGAAGCTCCCGCTCCACTGTCCCCATCAAACACTCCCAGGACAGGTAGAGCACCGAGTAAGATACAGAGTAAAGCTCCCTCTACACTGTCCCCATCAAACACTCCCAGGACAGATACAGCACGGGGTTACATACAGAGTAAAGCTCCCTCTACACTGTCCCCATCAAACACTCCCAGGACAGGTACAGCACGGGGTTAGGTACAGAGTAAAGCTCCCTCTACACTGTCCCCATCAAACACTCCCAGGACAGGTACAGCACGGTTAGATACAGAGTAAAGCTCCCTCTACACTGTCCCCATCAAACACCCCCAGGACAGGTACAGCACGGGGTTTAGGTACAGAGTAAAGCTCCCTCTGCACTGTCCCCATCACCAGGAAAGGTACAACACGGGGTTAGATATAGAGTAAAGCTCCCTCTACACTGTCCCCATCAAACACTCACAGGACAGGTACAGCAAGGGGTTTGATAAAGAGTAAAGCTCCCTCTACACTGTCCGAATCAAACACTCCCAGGACAGGTACAGCACGGGCTAGGTACAGAGTAAAGTTCCCTCTCCACTGTCCCCATCAAACACTCCCAGGGCAAGTACAGCAAGGGGTTAGATACAGAGTAAAGCTCCCTCTCCACTGTCCCCATCAAACAATCCCAGGACAGGTACAGCACGGGGTTAGATGCAGAGTAAAGCACCCTCTACACTGTCTCCATCATACACTCCCAGGACAGGCACAGCACGGGGTTTAGGTACAGAGTAAAGCTCCCTCTCCACTGTCCCCATCAAACACTCCCAGGACAAGTACAGCACGGGGTTAGTTACAGAGTAAAGCTCCCTCTACACTGTCCCCACCAAACACTCCCAGGACAGGTACAGCAAGGGGTTTGATACAGAGTAAAGCTCCCTCTACACTGTCCCCACCAAACACTCCCAGGACAGGCACAGCACGGGGTTTAGATACAGAGTAAAGCTCCCTCTACACTGTCCCCATGAAACACGCCCAGGAGAGGTACAGCACTGGGTTAGATACAGAGTAAAGCTCCCTCTCCACTGTCCCCATCAAACACTCCCAGGACAGGCACAGCACGGGGTTTAGGTACAGAGTAAAGCTCCCTCTACACTGTCCCCATCACCAGGACAGGTACAGCACGGGGTTACATACAGAGTAAAGCTCCCTCTACACTTTCCCCATCAAACACCCCCATGACAGGTACAGCACGGGGTTAGATACAGAGTAAAGCTCCCTCTACACTGTCCCCATCAAACACTCCCAGGACAGGTACAGCACGGGGTTAGATACAGAGTAAAGCTCCCTCTACACTGTCCCCATCAAACACCCCCAGGACAGGTACAGCACGGGGTCAGATACAGAGTAAAGCTCCCTCTACACTGTCCCCATCAAACACTCCCAGGACAGGTACAGCACGGTTAGATACAGAGTAAAGTTCCCTCTACACTGTCCCCATCAAACACCCGCAGGACAAGTACAGCACGGGCTAGATACAGAGTAAAGCTCCCTCTACAGTGTCCCCATCAAACACTCCCAGGACAGGTACAGCACGGGCTAGATACAGAGTAAAGCTCCCTCTACACTGTCCCCATCAAACACTCCCAGGACAGGTACAGCACGGGGTTTAGATACAGAGTAAAGCTCCCTCTACACTGTCCACATCAAACACTCGCAGGACAGGAACAGCACGGGGTTAGATACAAAGTAAAGCTCCCTCTACTCTGTCCCCATCAAACACTCCCAGGACAGGTACAGCACGGGTTTAGATGCAGAGTAAAGCTCCCTCTACACTGTCCCCATCAAACACTCCCAGGACAGGCACAGCACGGGGTTTAGATACAGAGTAAAGTTCCCTCTCCACTGTCCCCATCAAACACTCCCAGGGCAAATACAGCACGGGGTTAGATACAGAGTAAAGCTCCCTCTCCACTGTCCCCATCAAACACTCCCAGGACAAGTACAGCACGGGGTTAGATACAGAGTAAAGCTCCCTCTACACTGTCCCCATCAAACACTCCCAGGACAAGTACAGCACGGGGTTAGATACAGAGTAAAGCTCCCTCTCCACTGTCCCCATCAAACACTCCCAGGACAAGTAACTCACGGGGTTAGATACAGAGTAAAGCTCCCTCTCCACTGTCCCCACCAAACACTCCCAGGACAGGTACAGCACGGGGTTAGATATAGAGTAAAGCTCCCTCTACACTGTCCCCACCAAACACTCCCAGGACAGGCACAGCACGGGGTTTAGATACAGAGTAAAGCTCCATCTACACTGTCCCCATGAAACACTCCCAGGACAGGTACAGCACGGGGTTAGATACAGAGTAAAGCTCCCTCTACACTGTCCCCATCAAACACCCACAGGACAGGTACAGCACGGGGTTTAGGTACAGAGTAAAGCTCCCTCTGCACTGTCCCCATCACCAGGACAGGTACAACACGGGGTTAGATATAGAGTAATGCTCCCTCTACACTGTCCCCATCAAACACTCCCAGGAAAGGTACAGCAAGGGGTTTGATACAGAGTAAAGCTCCCTCTCCACTTTCCCCATCAAACACTCCCAGGACAGGTACAGCACGGGCTAGATACAGAGTAAAGCTCCCTCTACACTGTCCCCATCAAACACTCCCAGGACAGGTACAGCACGGGGTTAGATACAGAGTAAAGCTCCCTCCACACTGTCCACATCAAACACTCGCAGGACAGGAACAGCACGGGGTTAGATACAAAGTAAAGCTCCCTCTACACTGTCCCCATCAAACACTCCAAGGACAGGTACAGAACGGGGTTAGATACAGAGTGAAGCTCCCTCTATACTGTCCCCACCAAACACTCCCAGGACAGGCACAGCACGGGGTTTAGATACAGAGAAAAGCTCCCTCTACACTGTCCCCATTAAACACTCCCAGGCCAGACACAGCACGGTGTTAGATACAGACTAACGCTCCCTCTCCACTGTCCCCATCAAACACTCCCAGGACTGGTAGAGCACCGAGTAAGATACAGAGTAAAACTCCCTCTACACTGTCCCCATCAAACACTCCCAGGACAGATACAGCACGGGGTTACATACAGAGTAAAGCCCCCTCTACACTGTCCCCACCAATCACTCCCAGGACAGGCACAGCACGGGGTTTAGATACAGAGAAAAGCTCCCTCTACACTCTCCCCATCAAACACTCCCAGGACAGGTACAGCACGGGGTTAGATACAGAGTGAAGCTCCCGCTCCACTATCCCCATCAAACACTCCCAGGACAGGTAGAGCACCGAGTAAGATACAGAGTAAAGCTCCTTCTACACTGTCCCCATCAAACACCACCCAGGACAGGTACAGCACGGGGTTGGATACAGATGAAAAGCCCATCTACACTGTCCCCATCAAACACCCCCAGTACAGGTACAGTACGGGGTTAGATACAGAGTAAAGCTCCCTTGACACTGTCCCCATCAAACACCCCCAGGACAGGTACAGTACGGGGTTAGATAGAGTGTAAATCTCCCATGACACTGTCCCCATCAAACACCCACAGGACAGTTACAGCACGGGGTTAGATACAGAGTAAAGCTCCCTCTACACTGTCCCCATCAAACACTCCCAGGACAGGTACAGCACGGGGTTAGATGCAGAGTAAAGCTCCCTCTACACTGTCCCCATCACCAGGACAGGTACAGCACGGATTTAGATACAGAGTAAAGCTACCTCTACACTGTCCCCATCAAACACTCCAAGGACAGGTACAGCACGGGGTTAGATACAGAGTAAAGCTCCCTCTACACTGTCCCCATCACCAGGACAGGTACAGCACGGGTCTAGATACAGAGTGAAGCTACCTCTATACTGTCCCCACCAAACACTCCCAGGACAGGCACAGCACGGGGATTTGATACAGAGAAAAGCTCCCTCTACACTGTCCCCATTAAACACTCCCAGGACAGACACAGCACGTTGTTAGATACAGAGTAAAGCTCCCTCTACACTGTCCCCATCAAACTCTCCCAGGACAGATACAGCACGAGGTTACATACAGAGTAAAGCTCCCTTTACACTGTCCCCATCAAACACTCCCAGGATAGGTACAGCACGGGGTTAGATACAGATTAAAGGTCCATCTACACTGTCCCCATCAAACATCCCCAGGACAGGTACAGCACGGGGTAAGATACAGAGTAAAGCTCCCTCTACACTTTCCCCATCAAACACTCCCAGGAGAGGTACAGCACGGGGTTAGACACAGAATAAAGATTTCTCTACACTGTCCCCATCAAACACTCCCAGGACAGGTACAGCACGGGGTTAGATACAAAGTAAAGCTCCCTCTACACTGTCCCCATCAAACACCCCCAGGACAGGTACAGCACGGGGTTAGATGCAGAGTAAAGCTCCCTCTACACTGTCCCCATCAAACACTCCCAGGACAGGTACAGCACGGGGTTAGATGCAGAGTAAAGCTCCCTCCACACTGTCCCCACCAAACACTCCCAGGACAGGTGCAGCACGGGGTTAGATACAGAGTAAAGCTCCCTCTCCACTGATCCCATCAAACACTCCCAGGAGAGATACAGCACGGGGTTAGATACAGAGTAAAGCTCCCTCTGCACTGTCACCATCAAACACTCCCAGGAAAGGCACAGCACGGGGTTAGATTCAGAGAAATGCTCCCTCTACACTGTCCCCATCAAACACTCCCAGGACAGGCACAGCACGGGGTTTAGATACAGAGTAAAGCTCCCTCTACACTGTCCCCATCAAACACTCCCAGGACAGATACAGCACCGGGATAGATACAGACTAAAGCTCCCTCTCCACTGCCCCCATCAAACACTCACAGGACAGATACAGCACGGGGTTAGATACAGAGTAAAGCTCCCTCTACACTGTCCCCATCAAACACTCCCAGGACAAATACAGCACGGAGTTAGATACAGAGTAAAGATCCCTCTACACTGTCCCCATCAAACACTCCCAGGACAGGTACAGCACGGGGTTAGATACAGAGTAAAGCTCCGTCTACACTGTCCCCATCAAACAGTTCCAGGACAGGTACAGCACGGTGTTAGATACAGAGTAAAGCTCCCTCTACACTGTCCCCATCAAATACTCCCAGGACAGGTACAGCACGGGTTTAGATACAGAGGAAAGCACCCTCTACACTGTCCCCATCAAACACCCCCAGGACAGGTACAGTACTGGGTTAGATACATAGTAAAGCTCCCTCTGCACTGTCCCCATCAAACACTCCCAGGACAGGTACAGCACGGGGTTAGATACAGAGTAAAGCTCCCTCTACACTGTCCCCATCAAACACTCCCAGGAGAGGTACAGCACGGGGTTAGACACAGAATAAAGATCTCTCTATACTGTCCCCATCAAACAGTCCCAGGACAGGTACAGCACCGGGTTAGATACAGAGTAAATCTCCCTCTCTACTGTCCCCAGCAAACACTCCCAGGACAGGTACAGCACGGGGTTAGATACAGTGTAAAGCCCCCTCTTCACTGTCCCCACCAAACACTTCCAGGACAGGCACAGCACGGGGTTTAGATACAGAGAAAAGCTCCCTCTACACTGTCCCCATCAAGCACTCCCAGGACAGGCACAGCACGGGGTTTAGATACAGAGAAAAGCTCCCTCTACACTGTCCCCATCAAACACTCCCAGGACAAATACAGCACGGTGTTAGATACAGAGTAAAGATCCCTCTACACTGTCCCCACCAAACACTTCCAGGACAGGCACAGCACGGGGTTTAGATACAGAGAAAAGCTCCCTCTACACTGTCCCCATCAAACATTCCCAGGACAGGCACAGCACGGGGTTTAGATACAGAGTAAAGCTCCCTCTCCACTGTCCCCATCAAACACTCCCAGGACAGGTACAGCACGGGGTTAGATATAGAGTAAAGCTCCCTCTACACTGTCCCCACCAAACACTCCCAGGACAGGCACAGCACGGCGTTTAGATACAGAGTAAAGCTCCATCTACACTGTCCCCATGAAACACTCCCAGGACAGGTACAGCACGGGGTTAGATACAGAGTAAAGCTCCCTCTACACTGTACCCATCAAACACCCCCAGGACAGGTACAGCACGGGGTTTAGGTACAGAGTAAAGCTCCCTCTGCACTGTCCCCATCACCAGGACAGGTACAACACGGGGTTAGATATAGAGTAAAGCTCCCTCTACACTGTCCCCATCAAACACTCCCAGGACAGGTACAGCAAGGGGTTTGATACAGAGTAAAGCTCCCTCTCCACTTTCCCCATCAAACACTCCCAGGACAGGTACAGCACGGGCTAGATACAGAGTAAAGCTCCCTCTACACTGTCCCCATCAAACACTCCCAGGACAGGTACAGCACGGGGTTAGATACAGAGTAAAGCTCCCTCCACACTGTCCACATCAAACACTCGCAGGACAGGAACAGCACGGGGTTAGATACAAAGTAAAGCTCCCTCTACACTGTCCCCATCAAACACTCCAAGGACAGGTACAGAACGGGGTTAGATACAGAGTAAAGCTCCCTCTATACTGTCCCCACCAAACACTCCCAGGACAGGCACAGCACGGGGTTTAGATACAGAGAAAAGCTCCCTCTACACTGTCCCCATTAAACACTCCCAGGCCAGACACAGCACGGTGTTAGATACAGACTAACGCTCCCTCTCCACTGTCCCCATCAAACACTCCCAGGACTGGTAGAGCACCGAGTAAGATACAGAGCAAAGCTCCCTCTACACTGTCCCCATCAAACACTCCCAGGACAGATACAGCACGGGGTTACATACAGAGTAAAGCCCCCTCTACACTGTCCCCACCAATCACTCCCAGGACAGGCACAGCACGGGGTTTAGATACAGAGAAAAGCTCCCTCTACACTCTCCCCATCAAACACTCCCAGGACAGGTACAGCACGGGGTTAGATACAGAGTGAAGCTCCCTCTCCAGTGTCCCCATCAAACACTCCCAGGACAGGTAGAGCACCGAGTAAGATACAGAGTAAAGCTCCTTCTACACTGTCCCCATCAAACACCACCCAGGACAGGTACAGCACGGGGTTGGATACAGATGAAAAGCCCATCTACACTGTCCCCATCAAACACCCCCGGTACAGGTACAGTACGGGGTTAGATACAGAGTAAAGCTCCCTTGACACTGTCCCCATCAAACACCCCCAGGACAGGTACAGTACGGGGTTAGATAGAGTGTAAATCTCCCATGACACTGTCCCCATCAAACACCCACAGGACAGTAACAGCACGGGGTTAGATACAGAGTAAAGCTCCCTCTACACTGTCCCCATCAAACACTCCCAGGACAGGTACAGCACGGGGTTAGATGCAGAGTAAAGCTCCCTCTACACTGTCCCCATCAAACACTCCCAGGACAGGTACAGCACGGGGTTAGATACAAAGTAAAGCTCACTCTACACTGTCCCCATCAAACACTACCAGGACAGGTACAGCACGGGGTTAGATACAGAGTAAAGCTCCCTCTACACTGTCCCCATCACCAGGACAGGTACAGCACGGGTTTAGATACAGAGTGAAGCTACCTCTATACTGTCCCCACCAAACACTCCCAGGACAGGCACAGCACGGGGATTTGATACAGAGAAAAGCTCCCTCTACACTGTCCCCATTAAACACTCCCAGGACAGACACAGCACGTTGTTAGATACAGAGTAAATCTCCCTCTACACTGTCCCCATCAAACACCCCCAGGACAGATACAGCACGGGGTTACATACAGAGTAAAGCTCCCTTTACACTGTCCCCATCAAACACTCCCAGGATAGGTACAGCACGGGGTTAGATACAGATTAAAGGTCCATCTACACTGTCCCCATCAAACATCCCCAGGACAGGTACAGCACGGGGTAAGATACAGAGTAAAGCTCCCTCTACACTTTCCCCATCAAACACTCCCAGGAGAGGTACAGCACGGGGTTAGACACAGAATAAAGATTTCTCTACATTGTCCCCATCAAACACTCCCAGGACAAGTACAGCACGGAGTTAGATACAGAGTAAAGCTCCCTCTACATTGTCCCCATCAAACACTCCCAGGAAAGGTACAGCACGGGTTTAGTTACAGAGTAAAGCTCCCTCTACACTGTCCCCATCAAACACTCCCAGGACAGGCACAGCACGGGGTTAGATACAAAGTAAAGCTCCCTCTACACTGTCCCCATCAAACACCCCCAGGACAGGTACATCACGGGGTTAGATGCAGAGTAAAGCTCCCTCTACACTGTCCCCATCAAACACTCCCAGGACAGGTACAGCACGGGGTTAGATGCAGAGTAAAGCTCCCTCCACACTGTCCCCACCAAACACTCCCAGGACAGGTGCAGCACGGGTTTAGATACAGAGTAAAGCTCCCTCTCCACTGATCCCATCAAACACTCCCAGGAGAGATACAGCACGGGGTTAGATACAGACTAAAGCTCCCTCTCCACTGCCCCCATCAAACACTCACAGGACAGATACAGCACGGGGTTAGATACAGAGTAAAGCTCCCTCTACACTGTCCCCATCAAACACTCCCAGGACAAATACAGCACGGTGTTAGATACAGAGTAAAGATCCCTCTACACTGTCCCCATCAAACAGTTCCAGGACAGGTACAGCACGGTGTTAGATACAGAGTAAAGCTCCCTCTACACTGTCCCCATCAAATACTCCCTGGACAGGTACAGCACGGGTTTAGATACAGAGTAAAGCACCCTCTACACTGTCCCCATCAAACACCCCCAGGACAGGTACAGTACTGGGTTAGATACATAGTAAACTCCCTCTGCACTGTCCCCATCAAACACTCCCAGGACAGGTACAGCACGGGGTTAGATACAGAGTAAAGCTCCCTCTACACTGTCCCCATCAAACACTCCCAGGAGAGGTACAGCACGGGGTTAGACACAGAATAAAGATCTCTCTATACTGTCCCCATCAAACAGTCCCAGGACAGGTACAGCACCGGGTTAGATACAGAGTAAATCTCCCTCTCTACTGTCCCCAGCAAACACTCCCAGGACAGGTACAGCACGGGGTTAGATACAGTGTAAAGCCCCCTCTTCACTGTCCCCATCAAACACTCCCAGGACAGGCACAGCACGGGGTTTAGATACAGAGTAAAGTTCCCTCTCCACTGTCCCCATCAAACACTCCCAGGGCAAGTACAGCACGGGGTTAGATACAGAGTAAAGCTCCCTCTACACTGTCCCCATCAAACACTCCCAGGACAAGTACAGCACGGGGTTGGATACAGAGTAAAGCTCCCTCTCCACTGTCCCCATCAAACACTCCCAGGACAAGTAACTCACGGGGTTAGATACAGAGTAACGCTCCCTCTCCACTGTCCCCATCAAACACTCCCAGGACAGGTACAGCACGGGGTTAGATATAGAGTAAAGCTCCCTCTACACTGTCCCCACCAAACACTCCCAGGACAGGCACAGCACGGGGTTTAGATACAGAGTAAAGCTCCATCTACACTGTCCCCATGAAACACTCCCAGGACAGGTACAGCACGGGGTTAGATACAGAGTAAAGCTCCCTCTACACTGTCCCCACCAAACACTCCCAGGACAGGCACAGCACGGGGTTTAAATACAGAGTAAAGCTCCCTCTACACTGTCCCCATGAAACACTCCCAGGAGAGGTACAGCACTGGGTTAGATACAGAGTAAAGCTCCCTCTCCACTGTCCCCATCAAACAGTCCCAGGACAGGTACAGCACGGGGTTAGATACAGAGTAAAGCTCCCTCTATACTGTCCCCATCAAACACCCCCAGGACAGGTACAGCACGGGGTTTAGGTACAGAGTAAAGCTCCCTCTGCACTGTCGCCATCACCAGGACAGGTACAACACGGGGTTAGATATAGTGTAAAGCTCCCTCTACACTGTCCCGATCAAACACTCCCAGGACAGGTACAGCAAGGGGTTTGATACAGAGTAAAGCTCCCTCTACACTGTCCCCATCAAACACTCCCAGGACAGGTACAGCACGGGCTAGATACAGAGTAAAGCTCCCTCTACACTGTCCCCATCAAACACTCCCAGGACAGGTACAGCACGGGGTTAGATACAGAGTAAAGCTCTCTCTACACTGTCCACATCAAACACTCGCAGGACAGGAACAGCACGGGGTTAGATACAAAGTAAAGCTACCTCTACACTGTCCCCATCAAACACTCCCAGGACAGGTACAGCACGGGGTTAGATGCAGAGTAAAGCTCCCTCTACACTGTCCCCATCATACACTCCCAGGACAGGCACAGCACGGGGTTTAGGTACAGAGTAAAGCTCCCTCTCCACTGTCCCCATCAAACACTCCCAGGACAAGTACAGCACGGGGTTAGTTACAGAGTAAAGCTCCCTCTACACTGTCCCCACCAAACACTCCCAGGACAGGTACAGCGAGGGGTTTGATACAGAGTAAAGCTCCCTCTACACTGTCCCCACCAAACACTCCCAGGACAGGCACAGCACGGGGTTTAGATACAGAGTAAAGCTCCCTCTACACTGTCCCCATGAAACACTCCCAGGAGAGGTACAGCACTGGGTTAGATACAGAGTAAAGCTCCCTCTCCACTGTCCCCATCAAACACTCCCAGGACAGGCACAGCACGGGGTTTAGGTACAGAGTAAAGCTCCCTCTACACTGTCCCCATCACCAGGACAGGTACAGCACGGGGTTACATACAGAGTAAAGCTCCCTGTACACTTTCCCCATCAAACACCCCCATGATAGGTACAGCACGGGGTTAGATACAGAGTAAAGCTCCCTCTACACTGTCCCCATCAAACACCCCCAGGACAGGTACAGCACGAGGTTAGATACAGAGTAAAGCTCCCTCTACACTGTCCCCATCAAACACTCCCAGGACAGGTACAGCACGGGGTTAGGTACAGAGTAAAGCTCCCTCTACACTGTCCCCATCAAACACTCCCAGGACAGGTACAGCACGGTTAGATACAGAGTAAAGCTCCCTCTACACTGTCCCCATCAAACACCCCCAGGACAGGTACAGCACGGGGTTTAGGTACAGAGTAAAGCTCCCTCTGCACTGTCCCCATCACCAGGAAAGGTACAACACGGGGTTAGATATAGAGTAAAGCTCCCTCTACACTGTCCCCATCAAACACTCACAGGACAGGTACAGCAAGGGGTTTGATAAAGAGTAAAGCTCCCTCTACACTGTCCGAATCAAACACTCCCAGGACAGGTACAGCACGGGCTAGATACAGAGTAAAGTTCCCTCTCCACTGTCCCCATCAAACACTCCCAGGGCAAGTACAGCACGGGGTTAGATACAGAGTAAAGCTCCCTCTCCACTGTCCCCATCAAACAATCCCAGGACAGGTACAGCACGGGGTTAGATGCAGAGTAAAGCACCCTCTACACTGTCTCCATCATACACTCCCAGGACAGGCACAGCACGGGGTTTAGGTACAGAGTAAAGCTCCCTCTCCACTGTCCCCATCAAACACTCCCAGGACAAGTACAGCACGGGGTTAGTTACAGAGTAAAGCTCCCTCTACACTGTCCCCACCAAACACTCCCAGGACAGGTACAGCAAGGGGTTTGATACAGAGTAAAGCTCCCTCTACACTGTCCCCACCAAACACTCCCAGGACAGGCACAGCACGGGGTTTAGATACAGAGTAAAGCTCCCTCTACACTGTCCCCATGAAACACTCCCAGGAGAGGTACAGCACTGGGTTAGATACAGAGTAAAGCTCCCTCTCCACTGTCCCCATCAAACACTCCCAGGACAGGCACAGCACGGGGTTTAGGTACAGAGTAAAGCTCCCTCTACACTGTCCCCATCACCAGGACAGGTACAGCACGGGGTTACATACAGAGTAAAGCTCCCTCTACACTTTCCCCATCAAACACCCCCATGACAGGTACAGCACGGGGTTAGATACAGAGTAAAGCTCCCTCTACACTGTCCCCATCAAACACTCCCAGGACAGGTACAGCACGGGGTTAGATACAGAGTAAAGCTCCCTCTACACTGTCCCCATCAAACACCCCCAGGACAGGTACAGCACGGGGTCAGATACAGAGTAAAGCTCCCTCTACACTGTCCCCATCAAACACTCCCAGGACAGGTACAGCACGGTTAGATACAGAGTAAAGTTCCCTCTACACTGTCCCCATCAAACACCCGCAGGACAAGTACAGCACGGGCTAGATACAGAGTAAAGCTCCCTCTACAGTGTCCCCATCAAACACTCCCAGGACAGGTACAGCACGGGCTAGATACAGAGTAAAGCTCCCTCTACACTGTCCCCATCAAACACTCCCAGGACAGGTACAGCACGGGGTTTAGATACAGAGTAAAGCTCCCTCTACACTGTCCACATCAAACACTCGCAGGACAGGAACAGCACGGGGTTAGATACAAAGTAAAGCTCCCTCTACACTGTCCCCATCAAACACTCCCAGGACAGGTACAGCACGGGTTTAGATGCAGAGTAAAGCTCCCTCTACACTGTCCCCATCAAACACTCCCAGGACAGGCACAGCACGGGGTTTAGATACAGAGTAAAGTTCCCTCTCCACTGTCCCCATCAAACACTCCCAGGGCAAATACAGCACGGGGTTAGATACAGAGTAAAGCTCCCTCTCCACTGTCCCCATCAAACACTCCCAGGACAAGTACAGCACGGGGTTAGATACAGAGTAAAGCTCCCTCTACACTGTCCCCATCAAACACTCCCAGGACAAGTACAGCACGGGGTTAGATACAGAGTAAAGCTCCCTCTCCACTGTCCCCATCAAACACTCCCAGGACAAGTAACTCACGGGGTTAGATACAGAGTAAAGCTCCCTCTCCACTGTCCCCACCAAACACTCCCAGGACAGGTACAGCACGGGGTTAGATATAGAGTAAAGCTCCCTCTACACTGTCCCCACCAAACACTCCCAGGACAGGCACAGCACGGGGTTTAGATACAGAGTAAAGCTCCATCTACACTGTCCCCATGAAACACTCCCAGGACAGGTACAGCACGGGGTTAGATACAGAGTAAAGCTCCCTCTACACTGTCCCCATCAAACACCCACAGGACAGGTACAGCACGGGGTTTAGGTACAGAGTAAAGCTCCCTCTGCACTGTCCCCATCACCAGGACAGGTACAACACGGGGTTAGATATAGAGTAAAGCTCCCTCTACACTGTCCCCATCAAACACTCCCAGGACAGGTACAGCAAGGGGTTTGATACAGAGTAAAGCTCCCTCTCCACTTTCCCCATCAAACACTCCCAGGACAGGTACAGCACGGGCTAGATACAGAGTAAAGCTCCCTCTACACTGTCCCCATCAAACACTCCCAGGACAGGTACAGCACGGGGTTAGATACAGAGTAAAGCTCCCTCCACACTGTCCACATCAAACACTCGCAGGACAGGAACAGCACGGGGTTAGATACAAAGTAAAGCTCCCTCTACACTGTCCCCATCAAACACTCCAAGGACAGGTACAGAACGGGGTTAGATACAGAGTAAAGCTCCCTCTATACTGTCCCCACCAAACACTCCCAGGACAGGCACAGCACGGGGTTTAGATACAGAGAAAAGCTCCCTCTACACTGTCCCCATTAAACACTCCCAGGCCAGACACAGCACGGTGTTAGATACAGACTAACGCTCCCTCTCCACTGTCCCCATCAAACACTCCCAGGACTGGTAGAGCACCGAGTAAGATACAGAGTAAAGCTCCCTCTACACTGTCCCCATCAAACACTCCCAGGACAGATACAGCACGGGGTTACATACAGAGTAAAGCCCCCTCTACACTGTCCCCACCAATCACTCCCAGGACAGGCACAGCACGGGGTTTAGATACAGAGAAAAGCTCCCTCTACACTCTCCCCATCAAACACTCCCAGGACAGGTACAGCACGGGGTTAGATACAGAGTGAAGCTCCCGCTCCACTGTCCCCATCAAACACTCCCAGGACAGGTAGAGCACCGAGTAAGATACAGAGTAAAGCTCCCTCTACACTGTCCCCATCAAACACTCCCAGGACAGATACAGCACGGGGTTACATACAGAGTAAAGCTCCCTCTACACTGTCCCCATCAAACACTCCCAGGACAGGTACAGCACGGGGTTAGGTACAGAGTAAAGCTCCCTCTACACTGTCCCCATCAAACACTCCCAGGACAGGTACAGCACGGTTAGATACAGAGTAAAGCTCCCTCTACACTGTCCCCATCAAACACCCCCAGGACAGGTACAGCACGGGGTTTAGGTACAGAGTAAAGCTCCCTCTGCACTGTCCCCATCACCAGGAAAGGTACAACACGGGGTTAGATATAGAGTAAAGCTCCCTCTACACTGTCCCCATCAAACACTCACAGGACAGGTACAGCAAGGGGTTTGATAAAGAGTAAAGCTCCCTCTACACTGTCCGAATCAAACACTCCCAGGACAGGTACAGCACGGGCTAGATACAGAGTAAAGTTCCCTCTCCACTGTCCCCATCAAACACTCCCAGGGCAAGTACAGCACGGGGTTAGATACAGAGTAAAGCTCCCTCTCCACTGTCCCCATCAAACAATCCCAGGACAGGTACAGCACGGGGTTAGATGCAGAGTAAAGCACCCTCTACACTGTCTCCATCATACACTCCCAGGACAGGCACAGCACGGGGTTTAGGTACAGAGTAAAGCTCCCTCTCCACTGTCCCCATCAAACACTCCCAGGACAAGTACAGCACGGGGTTAGTTACAGAGTAAAGCTCCCTCTACACTGTCCCCACCAAACACTCCCAGGACAGGTACAGCAAGGGGTTTGATACAGAGTAAAGCTCCCTCTACACTGTCCCCACCAAACACTCCCAGGACAGGCACAGCACGGGGTTTAGATACAGAGTAAAGCTCCCTCTACACTGTCCCCATGAAACACTCCCAGGAGAGGTACAGCACTGGGTTAGATACAGAGTAAAGCTCCCTCTCCACTGTCCCCATCAAACACTCCCAGGACAGGCACAGCACGGGGTTTAGGTACAGAGTAAAGCTCCCTCTACACTGTCCCCATCACCAGGACAGGTACAGCACGGGGTTACATACAGAGTAAAGCTCCCTCTACACTTTCCCCATCAAACACCCCCATGACAGGTACAGCACGGGGTTAGATACAGAGTAAAGCTCCCTCTACACTGTCCCCATCAAACACTCCCAGGACAGGTACAGCACGGGGTTAGATACAGAGTAAAGCTCCCTCTACACTGTCCCCATCAAACACCCCCAGGACAGGTACAGCACGGGGTCAGATACAGAGTAAAGCTCCCTCTACACTGTCCCCATCAAACACTCCCAGGACAGGTACAGCACGGTTAGATACAGAGTAAAGTTCCCTCTACACTGTCCCCATCAAACACCCGCAGGACAAGTACAGCACGGGCTAGATACAGAGTAAAGCTCCCTCTACAGTGTCCCCATCAAACACTCCCAGGACAGGTACAGCACGGGCTTGATACAGAGTAAAGCTCCCTCTACACTGTCCCCATCAAACACTCCCAGGACAGGTACAGCACGGGGTTTAGATACAGAGTAAAGCTCCCTCTACACTGTCCACATCAAACACTCGCAGGACAGGAACAGCATGGGGTTAGATACAAAGTAAAGCTCCCTCTACACTGTCCCCATCAAACACTCCCAGGACAGGTACAGCACGGGTTTAGATGCAGAGTAAAGCTCCCTCTACACTGTCCCCATCAAACACTCCCAGGACAGGCACAGCACGGGGTTTAGATACAGAGTAAAGTTCCCTCTCCACTGTCCCCATCAAACACTCCCAGGGCAAATACAGCACGGGGTTAGATACAGAGTAAAGCTCCCTCTCCACTGTCCCCATCAAACACTCCCAGGACAAGTACAGCACGGGGTTAGATACAGAGTAAAGCTCCCTCTACACTGTCCCCATCAAACACTCCCAGGACAAGTACAGCACGGGGTTAGATACAGAGTAAAGCTCCCTCTCCACTGTCCCCATCAAACACTCCCAGGACAAGTAACTCACGCGGTTAGATACAGAGTAAAGCTCCCTCTCCACTGTCCCCACCAAACACTCCCAGGACAGGTACAGCACGGGGTTAGATATAGAGTAAAGCTCCCTCTACACTGTCCCCACCAAACACTCCCAGGACAGGCACAGCACGGGGTTTAGATACAGAGTAAAGCTCCATCTACACTGTCCCCATGAAACACTCCCAGGACAGGTACAGCACGGGGTTAGATACAGAGTAAAGCTCCCTCTACACTGTCCCCATCAAACACCCACAGGACAGGTACAGCACGGGGTTTAGGTACAGAGTAAAGCTCCCTCTGCACTGTCCCCATCACCAGGACAGGTACAACACGGGGTTAGATATAGAGTAAAGCTCCCTCTACACTGTCCCCATCAAACACTCCCAGGACAGGTACAGCAAGGGGTTTGATACAGAGTAAAGCTCCCTCTACACTGTCCCCATCAAACACTCCCAGGACAGGTACAGCACGGGGTTAGATACAGAGTAAAGCTCCCTCCACACTGTCCACATCAAACACTCGCAGGACAGGAACAGCACGGGGTTAGATACAAAGTAAAGCTCCCTCTACACTGTCCCCATCAAACACTCCAAGGACAGGTACAGAACGGGGTTAGATACAGAGTGAAGCTCCCTCTATACTGTCCCCACCAAACACTCCCAGGACAGGCACAGCACGGGGTTTAGATACAGAGAAAAGCTCCCTCTACACTGTCCCCATTAAACACTCCCAGGCCAGACACAGCACGGTGTTAGATACAGACTAACGCTCCCTCTCCACTGTCCCCATCAAACACTCCCAGGACTGGTAGAGCACCGAGTAAGATACAGAGTAAAGCTCCCTCTACACTGTCCCCATCAAACACTCCCAGGACAGATACAGCACGGGGTTACATACAGAGTAAAGCCCCCTCTACACTGTCCCCACCAATCACTCCCAGGACAGGCACAGCACGGGGTTTAGATACAGAGAAAAGCTCCCTCTACACTCTCCCCATCAAACACTCCCAGGACAGGTACAGCACGGGGTTAGATACAGAGTGAAGCTCCCGCTCCACTGTCCCCATCAAACACTCCCAGGACAGGTAGAGCACCGAGTAAGATACAGAGTAAAGCTCCTTCTACACTGTCCCCATCAAACACCACCCAGGACAGGTACAGCACGGGGTTGGATACAGATGAAAAGCCCATCTACACTGTCCCCATCAAACACCCCCAGTACAGGTACAGTACGGGGTTAGATACAGAGTAAAGCTCCCTTGACACTGTCCCCATCAAACACCCCCAGGACAGGTACAGTACGGGGTTAGATAGAGTGTAAATCTCCCATGACACTGTCCCCATCAAACACCCACAGGACAGTTACAGCACGGGGTTAGATACAGAGTAAAGCTCCCTCTACACTGTCCCCATCAAACACTCCCAGGACAGGTACAGCACGGGGTTAGATGCAGAGTAAAGCTCCCTCTACACTGTCCCCATCACCAGGACAGGTACAGCACGGATTTAGATACAGAGTAAAGCTACCTCTACACTGTCCCCATCAAACACTCCAAGGACAGGTACAGCACGGGGTTAGATACAGAGTAAAGCTCCCTCTACACTGTCCCCATCACCAGGACAGGTACAGCACGGGTCTAGATACAGAGTGAAGCTACCTCTATACTGTCCCCACCAAACACTCCCAGGACAGGCACAGCACGGGGATTTGATACAGAGAAAAGCTCCCTCTACACTGTCCCCATTAAACACTCCCAGGACAGACACAGCACGTTGTTAGATACAGAGTAAAGCTCCCTCTACACTGTCCCCATCAAACTCTCCCAGGACAGATACAGCACGAGGTTACATACAGAGTAAAGCTCCCTTTACACTGTCCCCATCAAACACTCCCAGGATAGGTACAGCACGGGGTTAGATACAGATTAAAGGTCCATCTACACTGTCCCCATCAAACATCCCCAGGACAGGTACAGCACGGGGTAAGATACAGAGTAAAGCTCCCTCTACACTTTCCCCATCAAACACTCCCAGGAGAGGTACAGCACGGGGTTAGACACAGAATAAAGATTTCTCTACACTGTCCCCATCAAACACTCCCAGGACAGGTACAGCACGGGGTTAGATACAAAGTAAAGCTCCCTCTACACTGTCCCCATCAAACACCCCCAGGACAGGTACAGCACGGGGTTAGATGCAGATTAAAGCTCCCTCTACACTGTCCCCATCAAACACTCCCAGGACAGGTACAGCACGGGGTTAGATGCAGAGTAAAGCTCCCTCCACACTGTCCCCACCAAACACTCCCAGGACAGGTGCAGCACGGGGTTAGATACAGAGTAAAGCTCCCTCTCCACTGATCCCATCAAACACTCCCAGGAGAGATACAGCACGGCGTTAGATACAGAGTAAAGCTCCCTCTGCACTGTCACCATCAAACACTCCCAGGAAAGGCACAGCACGGGGTTAGATTCAGAGAAATGCTCCCTCTACACTGTCCCCATCAAACACTCCCAGGACAGGCACAGCACGGGGTTTAGATACAGAGTAAAGCTCCCTCTACACTGTCCCCATCAAACACTCCCAGGACAGATACAGCACCGGGATAGATACAGACTAAAGCTCCCTCTCCACTGCCCCCATCAAACACTCACAGGACAGATACAGCACGGGGTTAGATACAGAGTAAAGCTCCCTCTACACTGTCCCCATCAAACACTCCCAGGACAAATACAGCACGGAGTTAGATACAGAGTAAAGATCCCTCTACACTGTCCCCATCAACCACTCCCAGGACAGGTACAGCACGGGGTTAGATACAGAGTAAAGCTCCGTCTACACTGTCCCCATCAAACAGTTCCAGGACAGGTACAGCACGGTGTTAGATACAGAGTAAAGCTCCCTCTACACTGTCCCCATCAAATACTCCCAGGACAGGTACAGCACGGGTTTAGATACAGAGGAAAGCACCCTCTACACTGTCCCCATCAAACACCCCCAGGACAGGTACAGTACTGGGTTAGATACATAGTAAAGCTCCCTCTGCACTGTCCCCATCAAACACTCCCAGGACAGGTACAGCACGGGGTTAGATACAGAGTAAAGCTCCCTCTACACTGTCCCCATCAAACACTCCCAGGAGAGGTACAGCACGGGGTTAGACACAGAATAAAGATCTCTCTATACTGTCCCCATCAAACAGTCCCAGGACAGGTACAGCACCGGGTTAGATACAGAGTAAATCTCCCTCTCTACTGTCCCCAGCAAACACTCCCAGGACAGGTACAGCACGGGGTTAGATACAGTGTAAAGCCCCCTCTTCACTGTCCCCACCAAACACTTCCAGGACAGGCACAGCACTGGGTTTAGATACAGAGAAAAGCTCCCTCTACACTGTCCCCATCAAGCACTCCCAGGACAGGCACAGCACGGGGTTTAGATACAGAGAAAAGCTCCCTCTACACTGTGTAAGGTTTTCGGGCAATTCGGCCCTTTTGGAGAAACTCAGAGACTGTAAACTGACTTTCCAGCCAAGGGAACAGAACCAGTTTTCCCAGCAGGCTTGGCCCGCTGAGCTGAGTGGGGACATAAGCACATAAATATTTACAAACACCCCCCTAGGAGCTACAAGGAAGAAGGAGCCAGACAACAAGATAACATCAAGACACAGACAAAGGGGCACGGGAATACACAGGAGGCTTGCATGCAAGCAGGACAATGGGATGGTCATAGCCCCATGCAAATGTAAATGACCTGGCCTCCACCAGAGCAGAATCCAATCAACACCCCATCAACATAGCAGCTCCGGAGCAGATGGAAGTCTTTGAAAATCTTCAAGGGAGCTCAACCTCGTTATCTCAAAAAACAGACTGGAGGCGGACCTAGGGGAGGTACTCCCATCTCGACAGCTCTGACCGGCTCAAAGGGGGCGGGACCAGCGGGAACTTTAAAACTTACCTTTTCAATGCAAAAGGGGCTGGCCGATCACAGAACAAAGCCAGGTAAAGCAATATAAAAGGGGCTGTGTTTTCAATTGGGGGTCTCTTCGTTCCTGGCTCGACCTCTGCACCCCGGACTTGACCTCTGCAGCCTGTGACCGTAAGTAACCCGCAGCAGCTTGCGAAACTCCCTTGACTTTAATAGTGGTTGAGGCTTTGGGGAAGGGAACTGGTTTTGTGCCTTGTGATTTTGCTAATACCTGTGTAACTGTAAGAATTTTCGTTGTGTCCGCTATATTACCTTTTGAATAGACTTAGTTGTATTAGAGCATAAGATTTTACTGTGTTTCTTCTGTTGATGATTTTGACCTGGGTTTACAATAAATCTTGATTTGATGCTAATTGGAGTCGTTTAAATTCTTCAATCCTTCACCAGCGATCTCTGACCAAGTCATTGTTAAAATACTCCTCGCCTTAATTCCGGGTTCAGGAACCGAGGGTCATCTTGAGCGGTTCACTCAGGACAGACTGCTGGTTAGGAAATAAACAGCAGTGTCCTATTCTCTCTCTTGGGAAAGCTACTCTAGTGGAGTAGGAACCGGGTGGGGGTTGTACCACCGGCAAGAGAGAGAATCACCTGGGTATTGGTAGGGGTCTGGAGATCTGTGTGATATAAGTCTCAGGCTGTCGGTTAGGAATAAACGGCAGGCTTGAATCAGTGCTCTCTTCAGTGGAAGTGTCCCAGTGCGACATCCCCTGGCCTCTGAAGTTTCAGTGCCAGCTGGAGAGAGACACACACAGATATTCAAACCCCAGATATCGGCCCAGTAGTGGAGTAGCGGAGATGGCACCCTCTACAATGGCGACCGCGGCAGGACCCCGGTGGTTTGGAGTATGTGACGTGGCAGAGGGGGTGAGGGAACGAAGCAAAATGGAGGAGAGAATATCCTCGTATTTGTGGCGAAAGGTCAACCTCACCAAACCTTGGGTTTCAGAATTAATCAATGCGGAGCAACCGGTAATGGCAGCGGCTGCATGGACAGAAAGCAAGGCGCACAAAAGGCACTTGGAGAAGGCAGTTTGGCTGGTTTGCCTGTCTCAGCAGGTAGTCAACGCAGAGCAAAGGATCGAAGAGTTAGAGCAGGAGGCTAGCGCAGCGGAACGACTGCGGGGGGAAGTGGCAGAAATGAAACAGGAAAGCGAGTCTAACAGATGTGAGAAGGACTATCTCCACTGCCAGATAGTGGAGGGTAAAGAAAAGGAACGGAGGCTCCAGGGACTCTATGCTCGGAGTACAGAGCAGTGTAGGAAGCTGGAGGGGAAGTTCCGGGACATCCAGGCAGCATACCGAGTGGCTCGCGAGGAAGTAGGGGACTGTGCCCATGGGCCGTGCCAGGCACGAATAACAGAGTTGGAGGAGGCCTTGTCCAGGTTCAGGGGACAGATACACCTGGTAGGTCCAGGGGGGTTCCCTAGGGGCAAGGTGCTCCTCGCAGCGGATGATTCCCCAAAGGCCAAGGGGAATAGACCGCCTCCTGAGGCACCGGGATTGTGTCCGGGTCGGCAGGGGGGGATCGGACTGCACGTTCAGGAGCAAGTCCAAGGGGGGTCGGCAGGGTACCCCCAGCTGGCGGCGTGTCCGCCTGGTTTCGTATGTGGGTCCCCATGGGATGGGGACAGACCGCTGCCTGGGATGCCGGTGATGGGGCCGGGTCAGCAGGTAGGGTTTGGACCGCCCGGTCAGGGGCAGGTCCAAGGGGGGTCAGTGGTGTATCCCCAGATAGCGGCGTCTCCTATATGGGTAGTTAGCCCGGGGACAGGGGGGCTACCCAACGAGGCAGGAGAGCTGGACAGTGGGGAGGAGGAGCAGGAACCCCAGGTAGGGCAGATGTGCCCTGTCAGGCAAAGGAGGTATGGTCCCCCGGCGGGGATGGCAAATAGGGGACCGGTTGAGGGCGACATTATCGTTCCTCATGGGGCATCCGCGCTCAGGGGGATGGTGGCCCACGTTCCCAGACTAACTCCAAAGGGGGATCCGTCGCTGCATTTTATGGAGGTGGAACAGGCTGCCAACATCAATGACTGCGACGAAGGGGAGCAAATAAAGATGCTCCTGATAACCCTAGATGCCCAGCTATGCAGGACAGTGACCTCTGGGAATGGGGGAAGACCTGACACCTGGGCGGCAGCACAGACTGCTGTTCTGGAGGCAATGGGCTTGAATCTGGGGAGCCCTTTCATGAGGGTGGGGGAAACCAAGCAGCAACCAGGGGAATCTCCCACCATGTTCGCAGACAGACTGTGGACTGTTTATATGGAGGCATGCGGGATTCAAGCGGATAGGCGAAATCTAGGGGAAAGAACCGCCCACTGGCTGAAAACGTTAGTTGCCAATTGTCTCCCTAACGTTAGGGCAAAAGCCGACCACTGGTTCGACCCGCAAACCCCGGCCCTTAACGAGGAAGAGGTCCTCAGGAAACTTACCCTCGCCTATCGTAATGGGGAGAGGGGTGAGGACAAGCCCCTTAAGGGTAAAGTGCACGAAATCGTGCCAGCAGCCCCTAAGAGAGAGTGGAAGCATGAGGGCACTCGAACCTCCGACAAGAAACCGGTATGCTACGGGTGTGGGAAAGCCGGGCATTTCAAAAGGGAATGCAAAAACCCCAACAAACAGGAGAGGGCTCCCGCAGTAGAGAGTCAGACCCCGATGGCAGGAGCAGCTGCCCCGGGAACCATCGAGATAAGTAAGATCTTAGCCCTTTTGCAAGGCTCAGGACAGGTGGCTATGGCAACGGGTCAGGGGCAGCCCGCCCCCGCACCCAGAGAAGCCTCCAAATGACTAGCCCCTCAGCAACCCACCTTTCTATGCCCATTAGAGTATGGCCCATGCGGGAGACCCTGGGTAAAAATGGAGGTCCAGGATACGGTCGGGAGTTACCTACTGGACACAGGGGCTTCCAGTACTATAGTCCACACAGACAATCCCCGGGAATCCCCTCTGTCTAGCGGGGTACCCTATAGCCTCATTGGATTTACCGGGAACGAAAAAACGGGTTTTTTCTCTGTTCCCCTGTCTATCAGGTTAGGGGCACTCCAGGCGCAGTGGAAATGCGTCCTGATGAGATGGGAACAGGAGGGGAAAGGGATCCTAGGAGCTGACTTCATAGTGGCTCATCAGATCCTGGTGGACCTAAGAAATCACTGCCTGTGGGGTGCAGCTACGGAAGGGGCTGAAAGGGAGTTGAGGGTAATAGACAGAGCCCAGGAGAAGGGGGCTTTGTGCGTGGTACAGCCAAAGGAAGGGTACGATCTAGAAGCCCTGGAGAGGAATACCCCGGAAGAATTCAGGGAGTATGTCCGCAAGAATCTGGCTGCTTTTGCCACCCACAAGCATGATTGTGGGAGAGTTACTGGGACAGAGGTCAGGGTAGATGGGGACCCCATGTCCCAGCCCCAGAAACAGTACCGCTTCCCCCGGGAAGCAGAGGCAGACTTGGAGGTGGCCCTAAACTCACTGGTGCGGCAAGGAGTGTTGAGGACAATTGCCACCCATGTAAACTCCCCGCTCTGGCCGGTGAGGAAGCCGGACAACTCCTGGAGGGCCACCGTGGACTACAGAGTCCTGAATAAACACATTCCAGCCTGCGCCCCAACGGTGGCGGCCGTGGCAGACTTGCTAGGAGAAATTCCAGCATCCGCTTCAATTTTTACGGTGCTGGATATTTCAAATGGATTTTGGTCAGTCCCAGTCAGAAGGGAAGACCAATACAAGTTTGCATTTACTTTTAAGGGGCAACAATACACCTGGACCTGTCTCCCGCAGGGATTCCACAACAGCCCGAGCATTTTCCATCAATGTATGGCAGAATGCTTAAAGGGCTTCAGTGAGCCACACAAGCTGGTGCAGTATGTGGACGACATCCTGTTGTTCACCAGTACTAGGGAGGAGCATGGGCCCCTAGTGGACGAGCTGTTGGGGATGTTACACAAAGGAGGGCTGAAAGTTAACCCTAAAAAGGCACAGATCGGGCTAGGGGAGGTGAAGTTCCTGGGATTAACCCTGAGAGCTGGGGAGAGAGGGATTGACACCGCCAGGAGACAAACAGTGCAGGAACTCCCAGTCCCCGTAGATGTAAAGGGGATACGGTCCTTTTTAGGAATCACCGGCTACTGCAGGGATTTCATTGAGGACTATGCCACCACAGCAGCGCCTCTGCTTAGGCTGCTGCACAAGGGGGTGGAGTGGGACTGGGACAGCAAATGTGAGACGGCGTTCGTCCAACTCAAGCAGGACTTGCAGAAAGCCCCAGCCCTGGGAGCCATTAACCCCCGGGAGGAGTTTTTCCTGGAGGTGGCCGCAGGCAGCGATGGCCTGAGTGCTGTGCTCCTCCAGACCCGACATGGCAAATTGAGGCCGGTGGTGTACTCCTCTCGGGTCCTCACAGACGTGGAGCGGGCATACTCCAACTGTGAGAGGCATCTGCTGGCCACCCACTGGGCGGTAAAACGAATGCAGGTATTTGTTAGGATGGGCCCCATCACTCTCCTGACACATCACACCCCGACCCAGATGCTGCTGGACGGCCGGATCAAGGACGGCACGGTCAGCAGCGCCAGGATCACCAGGTGGACCCTCCTGCTGTCTCAGATGGCCCTTCAGGTAAAAGGGCTGAATGAGCCGCAGCTCGCAGCCAACCTGATATACCCCGGGGAGCCACACCACTGTTCCGTAGAAGGGGTATGGGAGGTAGGGTTCGGACTCCGGGCAGGGCTGCACCCGACAGGGAGGGAGATCTATGTGGATGGGTCCAGTACGGTAGCGGAGGGCGTCAGGCTCACGGGCTGCGGGATCTGGGACCCCGATGCCGACATAGCCCTGGCCCTTAAACTCCCCCATACACTCAGCGCGCAGCAGGCAGAGCTGGCTGCAGTGATGTATGTGGTGACCCACCCCGACCGTTTTCCCACGCCGTATACCATCTGCTCAGATAGCATGTTTACATGCAACTCCTGCACGGAGTACCTGGCTATCTGGTCCCGCCGAGGATACACCTCCTCGGATGGAAAACCACTGGCCACAAAACCCCTCCTCGAGAAAATCGTGGCGGCAGTTGGGCAGGGGGAGGACAGGTATATCCTGAAGGTGAAAGCTCACTCCAAAACAGAGCCACGGGGCGAGGGGAACCAGAAAGCAGACGGCCTGGCTCGAGAGGGGGCTAAGAATGGGATAGCGTGGGACCCGTACGAAGAGGGACAAGTAGCGGCCGTTACAAGACAGCCCCAGAGGGGGGAGGGGACGAGTTTGGCCCCAGATCTGGCCACTGCCCAGGGACAGGACCCCGAGCTGAAGAAAGTCATAACGGCCATGGGTAGACAGGAAAGGATAGAGGGGCCCTATGGGGGAAAGGACATCACACTGAAGGAGGGCATGCTCTTCAGGGGGGACCAGTGGATAGTGCCTTCCCAGCATCATAGGGAATTTATAGAAATGGCCCATGAGAGCCCCGGAGCGGGACATCCCGGCCCTGAGACCACCTGGCAACGGGTGGAGAGGGTGGGGTGGTGGCCGAGCCTCCGGGAGGATGCTCGCGATTTTTGTGCGAGCTGCCTGGTGTGTGCTACCAATAACCCGGACCCCAAGAAGAGAAAGGTCTCGTTGGGGCACATCCGCAGGGTGGAGGGGCCCTGGCAGTCGATACAGATCGACTATATTGGACCCCTTCCCCCAGCGACGGGGGGTTACAAGTACTGTCTGGTGTTGGTGGATATTTTCACCAAGTGGGTGGAAGCCTTCCCCTGCCGAACAGCCACCGCAGCAGGCACAGCCAGGATACTGGTCAGGGAGGTATTCTCGAGGTGGGGACTCCCACAGTTTGTGGAGTCAGATCAGGGGAGTCACTTCACGGGACAAGTGATGCAAGCGACCCTGAAAGTCCTGGGGATTAAGGCCAAATGGCATGTGGCTTATAACCCTCAATCCTCAGGTCCTGTGGAAAGGTTAAACAGGACCATAAAGGAAAGGATCAGGAAAGAAACAGGCAGCTCGCCCAACCGGTGGGTAGAAATCTTACCCTTAGTTTTAATGGGGATCCGGGCAAGCCAGTCCAGAAGCACAGGGTACTCCCCGCACGAGCTCATGACAGGGAGAGTCATGAGAACCCCGATCCATGTCAGGGTACCTTCCCTGACGGAGGGGCAGCTTAGGGAGGTAAATCGAGACAAGTTTGCTAAGAAGCTGATGGAGCAGCTAAAGGAAATTAACTGGCAGGCAGCGTTTAATATGGGGACCCAGCACCGGAGGAACAAGCTGCTACTCGAGCCCCACACTACCCAGGAATGGGCCATAGGGGACCAAGTAATGGTCCGGAATTTCGCACGGGTAGGAGCCTTTGAGCCACTGTACGCGGGACCGTACAGTATAGTGGACAAGGCCAGCCCCATGGTTTACGCAGTACAGCTCCCCCGGAAGATTAAATGGTTCCACGTGAATCAGTGCAAACTTTTCCACCCCATAAGGACAAAAAAGAGCAAGGTGGGGGGAAGACGGGGGGTGGTAGTGGAGAAACCCCCCGTAGAATTAACGACGGTGGGGGAGGTCCCTGACCCCACGACCACACAACCGGTGACAAGGTACTGTCCCCAAGGGGCAGTCCCAAAGAGACCGACAGTGCTACAAGCACCCAACCCAGGGACAGTGATGATTCCCAAACCCTTCCCTGTGGGTCAGGTAGCCTGCCTTAGTATAGAGGCTAAGGAGGCGGAGGAAGTGGAGGTATCACCTTGGGTTTGGGAACCAGTCAGGGGACGAAGGAGCAATCGGGTCTCCAAGCCCCCGGTAAGATGGTCCCCATCCCATCTCCCTGTCACCCGGTCCCGCAGTAAGGGGACCCGAGTAGAAGGGAGCGATGAGGGATCACCGAACCCTGTTGGGAAAGGAGAGGCAAGGGGCAGCCCGAACCCCCGGGAGGGGACGGTCTGGCCCGAGCCATTGGACCAAACAGGTGGACTGCCCCAGTTTAACGGGGCACAGTTTTAATTTGGCCACCCGGAGACGGGTGGCATTGTATATATCATATTCCTTTTTCTTTCCCCCTGCTAGTTCTAATTAGTGTGTAGTTGTGTGTGAAGTATTTAGGATCGTGGGAACACAGAAGCGCCTGGTGCAAGGGTAAAATGATGAAGCACCAGGCACTAGGACCCTGGTGCAGCCGGGCTGTAAAACACAGAACCCCAGACAGGCTGCGGCAACTTCAAAGCAGGAGCTGCTGCTGCCACCGGATAGCGGCAGGCACTAGGACCCTGGGGAGCCGGGCTGTAAACACAGAACCCCAGACAGGCTGCGGCAACTTCAAAGCAGGAGCTGCTGCCGCCACCGGATAGCACCCATGCACTTCAAGGTAGGTAGGGCTGTAGAGGCAAGAATGTGTTTTGTTTTTACAGATGGGGCACCCGACGATGTGGAGTTTGCTGATCTTGGCGATGGTGGGACCGGGAGAACTCCGCAGAGGCGAGACAGAAGAGTCCTTCGACTGACCGGGTTAGGGTGACTGAGGGCAGGCGGGTGTGTTCAACCTGTGAGGGGGACGTTCCTTTGGGGAGACGGTGGTGGCCCAGGAAGCTGAGGCTGGACATGAGGGATCGGTCCTCGGACTGGGAACGGACTGGACAACACCTAACGGACCATCACGGGGTCACCGGGTAGGATCACCGTTTGCGGGGATAAGGGGTGGGCTTCTGACCAGGGCATTTATTTGTGTTCATGGGGATCTACCAAGGCATGTCCACAAGGGGCATTAATCACTTTTGTAAGGTGGTGGCAGAACCCAGGGAACGGGATAAATTGACCGCAGTGGGGAGGGATGTGTAACGCCCAGGGAAGGGATGACTGTAGAAGCTACCGAACTGCTGGTTCAGGTAAAGCGACCCCTGCCCACAGCCCAACCGATCGACCATCACAACTGTCCGATCACCACCAGGGGGGAGCCTGAGAATGGTTTAGTGTTTGCCCCCACAAAGGAAATGTTGTACAGGGGGTACATTATGCTGCCGCCTCAGTTGGACTAAACCTTTCAGCTGCAGGTATCGACGATGGAGGATAAATGAAGAGCCCTCAACGGGAAGAAGCGAAGTGCAGCCAAGAAAGGAGGATCCTTGATGAAATAAACAGATGCAATTGTAAATAGTTGTATGGATTCGCGGGTCCCAGTTACTTGACTGGGATATATGTACAGGGACCCTTACGTTTGGGGTTCCGGTGAAATGTGTACTTGAGTGGGATATATGTACAGGGACCCTTACGTTTGGGGTTCCGGTGCAATGTGTATATGTTACTGTCTGCTTGAATTAAGTATGGTCTTGTCTTTCCCTTTCATTGAAATCAGGGGTAGCCTAGATTAAGGGAACTGTCTTGGGACTTGTAGTTTCGCATGTTGTTGGGGGGGGACCTACGGTCCACACAAAAGGAAATAATTGCCCTTCACCTGTGTCGATACGGTCCAAGCAGGTAGGGACGTATCGAAGGGGCATCTGTAAGGTTTTCGGGCAATTCGGCCCTTTTGGAGAAACTCAGAGACTGTAAACTGACTTTCCAGCCAAGGGAACAGAACCAGTTTTCCCAGCAGGCTTGGCCCGCTGAGCTGAGTGGGGACATAAGCACATAAATATTTACAAACACCCCCCTAGGAGCTACAAGGAAGAAGGAGCCAGACAACAAGATAACATCAAGACACAGACAAAGGGGCACGGGAATACACAGGAGGCTTGCATGCAAGCAGGACAATGGGATGGTCATAGCCCCATGCAAATGTAAATGACCTGGCCTCCACCAGAGCAGAATCCAATCAACACCCCATCAACATAGCAGCTCCGGAGCAGATGGAAGTCTTTGAAAATCTTCAAGGGAGCTCAACCTCGTTATCTCAAAAAACAGACTGGAGGCGGACCTAGGGGAGGTACTCCCATCTCGACAGCTCTGACCGGCTCAAAGGGGGCGGGACCAGCGGGAACTTTAAAACTTACCTTTTCAATGCAAAAGGGGCTGGCCGATCACAGAACAAAGCCAGGTAAAGCAATATAAAAGGGGCTGTGTTTTCAATTGGGGGTCTCTTCGTTCCTGGCTCGACCTCTGCACCCCGGACTTGACCTCTGCAGCCTGTGACCGTAAGTAACCCGCAGCAGCTTGCGAAACTCCCTTGACTTTAATAGTGGTTGAGGCTTTGGGGAAGGGAACTGGTTTTGTGCCTTGTGATTTTGCTAATACCTGTGTAACTGTAAGAATTTTCGTTGTGTCCGCTATATTACCTTTTGAATAGACTTAGTTGTATTAGAGCATAAGATTTTACTGTGTTTCTTCTGTTGATGATTTTGACCTGGGTTTACAATAAATCTTGATTTGATGCTAATTGGAGTCGTTTAAATTCTTCAATCCTTCACCAGCGATCTCTGACCAAGTCATTGTTAAAATACTCCTCGCCTTAATTCCGGGTTCAGGAACCGAGGGTCATCTTGAGCGATTCACTCAGGACAGACTGCTGGTTAGGAAATAAACAGCAGTGTCCTATTCTCTCTCTTGGGAAAGCTACTCTAGTGGAGTAGGAACCGGGTGGGGGTTGTACCACCGGCAAGAGAGAGAATCACCTGGGTATTGGTAGGGGTCTGGAGATCTGTGTGATATAAGTCTCAGGCTGTCGGTTAGGAATAAACGGCAGGCTTGAATCAGTGCTCTCTTCAGTGGAAGTGTCCCAGCGCGACATCCCCTGGCCTCTGAAGTTTCAGTGCCAGCTGGAGAGAGACACACACAGATATTCAAACCCCAGATATCGACCCAGTAGTGGAGTAGCGGAGATGGCACCCTCTACAACTGTCCCCATCAAACACTCCCAGGACAAATACAGCACGGTGTTAGATACAGAGTAAAGATCCCTCTACACTGTCCCCACCAAACACTTCCAGGACAGGCACAGCACGGGGTTTAGATGCAGAGAAAAGCTCCCTCTACACTGTCCCCATCAAACATTCCCAGGACAGGCACAGCACGGGGTTTAGATACAGAGTAAAGCTCCCTCTCCACTGTCCCCATCAAACACTCCCAGGACAGGTACAGCACGGGGTTAGATATAGAGTAAAGCTCCCTCTACACTGTCCCCACCAAACACTCCCAGGACAGGCACAGCACGGCGTTTAGATACAGAGTAAAGCTCCATCTACACTGTCCCCATGAAACACTCCCAGGACAGGTACAGCACGGGGTTAGATACAGAGTAAAGCTCCCTCTACACTGTACCCATCAAACACCCCCAGGACAGGTACAGCACGGGGTTTAGGTACAGAGTAAAGCTCCCTCTGCACTGTCCCCATCACCAGGACAGGTACAACACGGGGTTAGATATAGAGTAAAGCTCCCTCTACACTGTCCCCATCAAACACTCCCAGGACAGGTACAGCAAGGGGTTTGATACAGAGTAAAGCTCCCTCTCCACTTTCCCCATCAAACACTCCCAGGACAGGTACAGCACGGGCTAGATACAGAGTAAAGCTCCCTCTACACTGTCCCCATCAAACACTCCCAGGACAGGTACAGCACGGGGTTAGATACAGAGTAAAGCTCCCTCCACACTGTCCACATCAAACACTCGCAGGACAGGAACAGCACGGGGTTAGATACAAAGTAAAGCTCCCTCTACACTGTCCCCATCAAACACTCCAAGGACAGGTACAGAACGGGGTTAGATACAGAGTAAAGCTCCCTCTATACTGTCCCCACCAAACACTCCCAGGACAGGCACAGCACGGGGTTTAGATACAGAGAAAAGCTCCCTCTACACTGTCCCCATTAAACACTCCCAGGCCAGACACAGCACGGTGTTAGATACAGACTAACGCTCCCTCTCCACTGTCCCCATCAAACACTCCCAGGACTGGTAGAGCACCGAGTAAGATACAGAGCAAAGCTCCCTCTACACTGTCCCCATCAAACACTCCCAGGACAGATACAGCACGGGGTTACATACAGAGTAAAGCCCCCTCTACACTGTCCCCACCAATCACTCCCAGGACAGGCACAGCACGGGGTTTAGATACAGAGAAAAGCTCCCTCTACACTCTCCCCATCAAACACTCCCAGGACAGGTACAGCACGGGGTTAGATACAGAGTGAAGCTCCCTCTCCACTGTCCCCATCAAACACTCCCAGGACAGGTAGAGCACCGAGTAAGATACAGAGTAAAGCTCCTTCTACACTGTCCCCATCAAACACCACCCAGGACAGGTACAGCACGGGGTTGGATACAGATGAAAAGCCCATCTACACTGTCCCCATCAAACACCCCCGGTACAGGTACAGTACGGGGTTAGATACAGAGTAAAGCTCCCTTGACACTGTCCCCATCAAACACCCCCAGGACAGGTACAGTACGGGGTTAGATAGAGTGTAAATCTCCCATGACACTGTCCCCATCAAACACCCACAGGACAGTAACAGCACGGGGTTAGATACAGAGTAAAGCTCCCTCTACACTGTCCCCATCAAACACTCCCAGGACAGGTACAGCACGGGGTTAGATGCAGAGTAAAGCTCCCTCTACACTGTCCCCATCAAACACTCCCAGGACAGGTACAGCACGGGGTTAGATACAAAGTAAAGCTCACTCTACACTGTCCCCATCAAACACTACCAGGACAGGTACAGCACGGGGTTAGATACAGAGTAAAGCTCCCTCTACACTGTCCCCATCACCAGGACAGGTACAGCACGGGTTTAGATACAGAGTGAAGCTACCTCTATACTGTCCCCACCAAACACTCCCAGGACAGGCACAGCACGGGGATTTGATACAGAGAAAAGCTCCCTCTACACTGTCCCCATTAAACACTCCCAGGACAGACACAGCACGTTGTTAGATACAGAGTAAAGCTCCCTCTACACTGTCCCCATCAAACACCCCCAGGACAGATACAGCACGGGGTTACATACAGAGTAAAGCTCCCTTTACACTGTCCCCATCAAACACTCCCAGGATAGGTACAGCACGGGGTTAGATACAGATTAAAGGTCCATCTACACTGTCCCCATCAAACATCCCCAGGACAGGTACAGCACGGGGTAAGATACAGAGTAAAGCTCCCTCTACACTTTCCCCATCAAACACTCTCAGGAGAGGTACAGCACGGGGTTAGACACAGAATAAAGATTTCTCTACATTGTCCCCATCAAACACTCCCAGGACAAGTACAGCACGGAGTTAGATACAGAGTAAAGCTCCCTCTACATTGTCCCCATCAAACACTCCCAGGAAAGGTACAGCACGGGTTTAGTTACAGAGTAAAGCTCCCTCTACACTGTCCCCATCAAACACTCCCAGGACAGGCACAGCACGGGGTTAGATACAAAGTAAAGCTCCCTCTACACTGTCCCCATCAAACACCCCCAGGACAGGTACATCACGGGGTTAGATGCAGAGTAAAGCTCCCTCTACACTGTCCCCATCAAACACTCCCAGGACAGGTACAGCACGGGGTTAGATGCAGAGTAAAGCTCCCTCCACACTGTCCCCACCAAACACTCCCAGGACAGGTGCAGCACGGGTTTAGATACAGAGTAAAGCTCCCTCTCCACTGATCCCATCAAACACTCCCAGGAGAGATACAGCACGGGGTTAGATACAGAGTAAAGCTCCCTCTACACTGTCACCATCAAACACTCCCAGGAAAGGCACAGCACGGGGTTAGATTCAGAGAAATGCTCCCTCTACACTGTCCCCATCAAACACTCCCAGGACAGGCACAGCACGGGGTTTAGATACAGAGTAAAGCTCCCTCTACACTGTCCCCATCAAACACTCCCAGGACAGATACAGCACCGGGTTAGATACAGACTAAAGCTCCCTCTCCACTGCCCCCATCAAACACTCACAGGACAGATACAGCACGGGGTTAGATACAGAGTAAAGCTCCCTCTACACTGTCCCCATCAATCACTCCCAGGACAAATACAGCACGGTGTTAGATACAGACTAAAGATCCCTCTACACTGTCCCCATCAAACACTCCCAGGACAGGTACAGCACGGGGTTAGATACAGAGTAAAGCTCCGTCTACACTGTCCCCATCAAACAGTTCCAGGACAGGTACAGCACGGTGTTAGATACAGAGTAAAGCTCCCTCTACACTGTCCCCATCAAATACTCCCTGGACAGGTACAGCACGGGTTTAGATACAGAGTAAAGCACCCTCTACACTGTCCCCATCAAACACCCCCAGTGTAAGGTTTTCGGGCAATTCGGCCCTTTTGGAGAAACTCAGAGACTGTAAACTGACTTTCCAGCCAAGGGAACAGAACCAGTTTTCCCAGCAGGCTTGGCCCGCTGAGCTGAGTGGGGACATAAGCACATAAATATTTACAAACACCCCCCTAGGAGCTACAAGGAAGAAGGAGCCAGACAACAAGATAACATCAAGACACAGACAAAGGGGCACGGGAATACACAGGAGGCTTGCATGCAAGCAGGACAATGGGATGGTCATAGCCCCATGCAAATGTAAATGGCCTGGCCTCCACCAGAGCAGAATCCAATCAACACCCCATCAACATAGCAGCATCTCCGGAGCAGATGGAAGTCTTTGAAAATCTTCAAGGGAGCTCAACCTCGTTATCTCAAAAAACAGACTGGAGGCGGACCTAGGGGAGGTACTCCCATCTCGACAGCTCTGACCGGCTCAAAGGGGGCGGGACCAGCGGGAACTTTAAAACTTACCTTTTCAATGCAAAAGGGGCTGGCCGATCACAGAACAAAGCCAGGTAAAGCAATATAAAAGGGGCTGTGTTTTCAATTGGGGGGCTCTTCGTTCCTGGCTCGACCTCTGCACCCCTGACTTGACCTCTGCAGCCTGTGACCGTAAGTAACCCGCAGCAGCTTGCGAAGCTCCCTTGATTTTAATAGTGGTTGAGGCTTTGGGGAAGGGAACTTGTTTTGTGCCTTGTGATTTTGCTAAAACCTGTGTAACCGTAAGAATTTTCGTTGTGTCCGCTATATTACCTTTTGAATAGACTTAGTTGTATTAGAGCATAAGATTTTATTGTGTTTCTTCTGTTGATGATTTTGACCTGGGTTTTACAATAAATCTTGATTTGATGCTAATTGGAGTCGTTTAAATTCTTCAATCCTTCACCAGCGATCTCTGACCAAGTCATTGTTAAAAATACTCCTCACCTTAATTCCGGGTTCAAGAATCGAGGGTCATCTTGAGCGGTTCACTCAGGACAGACTGCTGGTTAGGAAATAAACAGCAGTGTCCTATTCTCTCTCTTGGGAAAGCTACTCTAGTGGAGTAGGAACCGGGTGGGGGTTGTACCACCGGCAAGAGAGAGAATCACCTGGGTATTGGTAGGGGTCTGGAGATCTGTGTGATATAAGTCTCAGGCTGTCGGTTAGGAATAAACGGCAGGCTTGAATCAGTGCTCTCTTCAGTGGAAGTGTCCCAGTGCGACATCCCCTGGCCTCTGAAGTTTCAGTGCCAGCTGGAGAGAGACACACACAGATATTCAAACCCCAGATATCGACCCAGTAGTGGAGTAGCGGAGATGGCACCCTCTACACCAGGACAGGTACAGTACTGGGTTAGATACATAGTAAACTCCCTCTGCACTGTCCCCATCAAACACTCCCAGGACAGGTACAGCACGGGGTTAGATACAGAGTAAAGCTCCCTCTACACTGTCCCCATCAAACACTCCCAGGAGAGGTACAGCACGGGGTTAGACACAGAATAAAGATCTCTCTATACTGTCCCCATCAAACAGTCCCAGGACAGGTACAGCACCGGGTTAGATACAGAGTAAATCTCCCTCTCTACTGTCCCCAGCAAACACTCCCAGGACAGGTACAGCACGGGGTTAGATACAGTGTAAAGCCCCCTCTTCACTGTCCCCACCAAACACTTCCAGGACAGGCACAGCACGGGGTTTAGATACAGAGAAAAGCTCCCTCTACACTGTCCCCATCAAGCACTCCCAGGACAGGCACAGCACGGGGTTTAGATACAGAGAAAAGCTCCCTCTACACTGTCCCCATCAAACACTCCCAGGACAGGTACAGCACGGGGTTAGATACAGAGAAAAGCTCCCTCTCCACTGCCCCCATCAAACACTCACAGGACAGATACAGCACGGGGTTAGATACAGAGTAAAGCTCCCTCTACACTGTCCCCATCAAACACTCCCAGGACAAATACAGCACGGTGTTAGATACAGAGTAAAGATCCCTCTACACTGTCCCCACCAAACACTTCCAGGACAGGCACAGCACGGGGTTTAGATACAGAGAAAAGCTCCCTCTACACTGTCCCCATCAAACACTCCCAGGACAGGCACAGCACGGGGTTTAGATACAGAGAAAAGCTCCCTCTACAGTGTCCCCATCAAACACTCCCAGGGTAGGTACAGCACGGGGTAAGATACTGAGTAAAGCTCCCTCTCCACTGCCCCCATCAAACACTCACAGGACAGATACAGCACGGGGTTAGATACAGAGTAAAGCTCCCTCTACACTGTCCCCATCAAACACTCCCAGGACAAATACAGCACGGTGTTAGATACAGAGTAAAGATCCCTCTACACTGTCCCCATCAAACACTCCCAGGACAGGTACAGCACGGCGTTAGATACAGAGTAAAGCTCCGTCTACACTGTCCCCATCAAACAGTTCCAGGACAGGTACAGCACGGCGTTAGATACAGAGTAAAGATCCCTCTACACTGTCCCCATCAAACACTCCCAGGACAGGTACAGCACGGGGTTAGATACAGAGTAAAGCTCCCTCTACACTGTCCCCATCAAACACTCCAAGGACAGGTACAGAACGGGGTTAGATACAGAGTAATGCTCCCTCTATACTGTCCCCACCAAACACTCCCAGGTCAGGCACAGCATGGGGGTTACATACAGAGAAAAGCTCCCTCTCCACTGTCCCCATCAAACACTCCCAGGACTGGTAGAGCACCGAGTAAGATACAGAGTTAAGCTCCCTCTACACTGTCCCCAGCAAACACTCCCAGGACAGATACAGCACGGGGTTACATACAGAGTAAAGCTCCCTTTACACTGTCCCCATCAAACACTCCCAGGATAGGTACAGCACGGGGTTAGATACAGATTAAATGTCCATCTACACTGTCCCCATCAAATATCCCCAGGACAGGTACAGCACGGGGTTAGATACAGAGTAAAGCCCCCTCTACACTGTCCCCACCAAACACTCCCAGGACAGGCACAGCACGGGCTTTAGATACAGAGAAAAGCTCCCTCTACACTCTCCCCATCAAACACTCCCAGGACAGGTACAGCACGGGGTTAGATACAGAGTAAAGCTCCCTCTCCACTGTCCCCATCAAACACTCCCAGGACAGGTAGAGCACCGAGTAAGATACAGAGTAAAGCTCCCTCTACACTGTCCCCATCAAACACCCCCAGGACCGGTACAGTACGGGGTTAGATACAGAGTAAATCTCCCTCTCTACTGTCCCCAGCAAACACTCCCAGGACAGGTACAGCACGGGGTTAGATACAGTGTAAAGCCCCCTCTTCACTGTCCCCACCAAACACTTCCAGGACAGGCACAGCACGGGGTTTAGATACAGAGAAAAGCTCCCTCTACACTGTCCCCATCAAGCACTCCCAGGACAGGCACAGCACGGGGTTTAGATACAGAGAAAAGCTCCCTCTACACTGTCCCCATCAAACACTCCCAGGACAGGTACAGCACGGGGTTAGATACAGAGAAAAGCTCCCTCTCCACTGCCCCCATCAAACACTCACAGGACAGATACAGCACGGGGTTAGATACAGAGTAAAGCTCCCTCTACACTGTCCCCATCAAACACTCCCAGGACAAATACAGCACGGTGTTAGATACAGAGTAAAGATCCCTCTACACTGTCCCCACCAAACACTTCCAGGACAGGCACAGCACGGGGTTTAGATACAGAGAAAAGCTCCCTCTACACTGTCCCCATCAAACACTCCCAGGACAGGCACAGCACGGGGTTTAGATACAGAGAAAAGCTCCCTCTACAGTGTCCCCATCAAACACTCCCAGGGTAGGTACAGCACGGGGTAAGATACTGAGTAAAGCTCCCTCTCCACTGCCCCCATCAAACACTCACAGGACAGATACAGCACGGGGTTAGATACAGAGTAAAGCTCCCTCTACACTGTCCCCATCAAACACTCCCAGGACAAACACAGCACGGTGTTAGATACAGAGTAAAGATCCCTCTACACTGTCCCCATCAAACACTCCCAGGACAGGTACAGCACGGGGTTAGATACAGAGTAAAGCTCCGTCTACACTGTCCCCATCAAACAGTTCCAGGACAGGTACAGCACGGCGTTAGATACAGAGTAAAGATCCCTCTACACTGTCCCCATCAAACACTCCCAGGACAGGTACAGCACGGGGTTAGATACAGAGTAAAGCTCCCTCTACACTGTCCCCATCAAACACTCCAAGGACAGGTACAGAACGGGGTTAGATACAGAGTAAAGCTCCCTCTATACTGTCCCCACCAAACACTCCCAGGTCAGGCACAGCATGGGGGTTAGATACAGAGAAAAGCTCCCTCTCCACTGTCCCCATCAAACACTCCCAGGACTGGTAGAGCACCGAGTAAGATACAGAGTTAAGCTCCCTCTACACTGTCCCCAGCAAACACTCCCAGGACAGATACAGCACGGGGTTACATACAGAGTAAAGCTCCCTTTACACTGTCCCCATCAAACACTCCCAGGATAGGTACAGCACGGGGTTAGATACAGATTAAATGTCCATCTACACTGTCCCCATCAAATATCCCCAGGACAGGTACAGCACGGGGTTAGATACAGAGTAAAGCCCCCTCTACACTGTCCCCACCAAACACTCCCAGGACAGGCACAGCACGGGCTTTAGATACAGAGAAAAGCTCCCTCTACACTCTCCCCATCAAACACTCCCAGGACAGGTACAGCACGGGGTTAGATACAGAGTAAAGCTCCCTCTCCACTGTCCCCATCAAACACTCCCAGGACAGGTAGAGCACCGAGTAAGATACAGAGTAAAGCTCCCTCTACACTGTCCCCATCAAACACCCCCAGGACCGGTACAGTACGGGGTTAGATACAGAGTAAAGCTCCCTTGACACTGTCCCCATCAAACACCCCCAGGACAGGTACAGTACGGGGTTAGATACAGTGTAAAGCTCCCATGACACTGTCCCCATCAAACACCCCCAGGACAGGTACAGTACGGGGTTAGATACAGTGTTAAGCTCCCATGACACTGTCCCCATCAAACACCCCCAGGACAGGTACAGCACGGGGGTTAGATACAGAGTAAATCTCCCTCTACACTGTCCCCATCAAACACTCCCAGGACAGGTACAGCACGGGGTTAGATACAGAGTAAAGCTCCCTCTACACTGTCCCCATCAAACACTCCCAGGACAGGTACAGCACGGGTTTAGATACAGAGTAAAGCTACCTCTTCACTGTCCTCATCAAACACTCCAAGGACAGGTACAGAACGGGGTTAGATACAGAGTAAAGCTCCCTCTATACTGTCCCCACCAAACACTCCCAGGACAGGCACAGCACGGGGTTTAGATACAGAGAAAAGCTCCCTCTACACTGTCCCCATTAAACACTCCCAGGACAGACACAGCACGGTGTTAGATACAGACTAACTCTCCCTCTCCACTGTCCCCATCAAACACTCCCAGGACTGGTAGAGCACCGAGTAAGATACAGAGTAAATCTCCCTCTACACTGTCCCCATCAAACACTCCCAGGACAGATACAGCACGGGGTTACAAACAGAGTAAAGCTCCCTTTACACTGTCCCCATCAAACACTCCCAGGATAGGTACAGCACGGGGTTAGATACAGATTAAAGGTCCGTCTACACTGTCCTCATTAAACATCCCCAGGACAGGTACAGGACGGGGTTAGATGCAGAGTAAAGCTCCCTCTCCACTGTCCCCATCAAACACTCCCAGGACAGGTACAGCACGGGGTTAGATGCAGAGTAAAGCTCCCTCTACACTGTCACCATCAAACACTCCCAGGAAAGGCACAGCACGGGGTTAGATACAGAGTAAATCTCCCTCTACACTGTCCCTATCACCAGGACAGGTACAGCACGGGGTTTAGATACAGAGTAAAGCTCCCTGTACACTGTCCCTATGAAACACTCCCAGGACAGGTACAGCACGGGGTTAGATTCAGAGAAATGCTCCCTTTACACTATCCCCATCAAACACTCCCAGGACAGGCACAGCACGGGGTTTAGATACAGAGAAAAGCTCCCTCCACAGTGTCCACATCAAAAACTCCCAGGGTAGGTACAGCACGGGGTTAGATACTGAGTAAAGCTCCCTCTCCACAGTCCCCACCAAACACTCCCAGGACAGGCACAGCATGGGGGTAGATACAGAGTAAAGATCCCTACCACACTGTCGCCATCAAACACTCCCAGGACAGGTACAGCACGGGGTTAGATACAGTGTAAAGCTCCGTCTACACTGTCCCCATCAAACACTTCCAGGACAGGTACAGCACGGTGTTAGATACAGAGTAAAGCTCCCTCTACACTGTCCCCATCAAACACCCGCAGGACAGGTACAGCACGGTGTTAGGTACAGGTTAATGCTCCCTCTACAATGTCCCCATCAAACACTCCCCGGACAGGTACAGCACGGGGTTAGATACAGAGTAAAGCTCCCTCTACACTGTCCCCATCAAACACTCCCAGGAGAGGTAGAGCACGGGGTTAGACACAGAATAAAGATCTCTCTACACTATCCCCATCAAACACTCCCAGGACAGGTACAGCACGGGGTTAGATACAGATAAAAGCTACATCTACACTGTCCCCATCAAACACTCCCAGGACAGGTACAGCACGGGGTTAGATACAGATTAAAGCTCCCTCTACACTGTCCCCATCAAACACTCCCAGGACAGGTACAGCACGGGGTTAGAATCAGTGTAAAGCTCCCTCTCCACTGTCCCCATTAAACACTCCCAGGACAAGTACAGCATGGGGTTAGATACAGAGTAAAGCTCCCTCTACACTGTCCCCATCAAACACTCCCTGGACAGGTACAGCTCGTGGTTAGATACAGAGTAAAGCTACCTCTACACTGTCCCCATCAAACACTGCCAGGACAGGTACAGCACTTGGTTAGATACAGAGTAAAGCTCCCTCTCCACTGTCCCCATCAAACACTCCCAGGAAAGGTACAGCACGGGGTTAGATACAGAGTAAATCTCCCTCTCCACTGTCCCTATTAAGTACTCCCAGGACAAGTACAGCATGGGGTTAGTTATAGAGTAAAGCTCCATCTACACTGTCCCCATCAAACACCCCCAGGACAGGTACAGCACGGGGTTAGATACAGATTAAAGCTCCCTCTCCACTGTCCCCATCAAACACTCCCAGGACAGGTACAGCACGGGGTTAGATATAGAGTAAAGCTCCCTCTACACTGTCCCCACCAAACACTCCCAGGACAGGCACAGCACGGGGTTTAGATACAGAGTAAAGCTCCCTCTACACTGTCCCCATGAAACACTCCCAGGAGAGGTACAGCACTGGGTTAGATACAGAGTAAAGCTCCCTCTCCACTGTCCCCATCAAACACTCCCAGGACAGGTACAGCACGGGTTTAGATACAGAGTAAAGCTCCCTCTACACTGTCCCCATCAAACACCCCCAGGACAGGTAAAGCACGGGGTTTAGGTACAGAGTAAAGCTCCCTCTGCACTGTCCCCATCACCAGGACAGGTACAACACGGGGTTAGATATAGAGTAAAGCTCCCTCTACACTGTCCCCATCAAACACTCCCAGGACAGGTACAGCAAGGGGTTTGATACAGAGTAAAGCTCCCTCTACACTGTCCCCATCAAACACTCCCAGGACAGGTACAGCACGGGGTTAGATGCAGAGTAAAGCACCCTCTACACTGTCCCCATCATACACTCCCAGGACAGGCACAGCACGGGGTTTAGGTACAGAGTAAAGCTCCCTCTCCACTGTCCCCATCAAACATTCCCAGGACAAGTACAGCACGGGGTTAGTTACAGAGTAAGGCTCCCTCTACACTGTCCCCACCAAACACTCCCAGGACAGGTACAGCAATGGGTTTGATACAGAGTAAAGCTCCCTCTACACTGTCCCCACCAAACACTCCCAGGACAGGCACAGCACGGGGTTTAGATACAGAGTAAAGCTCCCTCTACACTGTCCCCATGAAACACTCCCAGGAGAGGTACAGCACTGGGTTAGATACAGAGTAAAGCTCCCTCTCCACTGTCCCCATCAAACACTCCCAGGACTGGCACAGCACGGGGTTAGGTACAGAGTAAAGCTCCCTCTACACTGTCCCCATCACCAGGACAGGTACAGCACGGGGTTACATACAGAGTAAAGCTCCCTCTACACTTTCCCCATCAAACACCCCCATGACAGGTACAGCACGGGGTTAGATACAGAGTAAAGCTCCCTCTACACTGTCCCCATCAAACATTCCCAGGACAGGTACAGCACGGGGTTAGATACAGAGTAAAGCTCCCTCTACACTGTCCCCATCAAACACCCCCAGGACAGGTACAGCACGGGGTTAGATACAGAGTAAAGCTACCTCTACACTGTCCCCATCAAACATTCCCAGGACAGGTACAGCACGGTTAGATACAGAGTAAATCTCCCTCTACACTGTCCCCATCAAACACCCGCAGGACAAGTACTGCACGGGCTAGATACAGAGTAAAGCTCCCTCTACAGTGTCCCCATCAAACACTCCCAGGACAGGTACAGCACGGGCTAGATACAGAGTAAAGCTCCCTCTACACTGTCCCCATCAAACACTCCCAGGACAGGTACAGCACGGGGTTTAGGTACAGAGTAAAGCTCCCTCTACACTGTCCACATTAAACACTCGCAGGACAGGAACAGCACGGGGTTAGATACAAAGTAAAGCTCCCTCTACACTGTCCCCATCAAACACTCCCAGGACAGGTACAGCACGGGGTTCGATGCAGAGTAAAGCTCCCTCTACACTGCCCCCATCAAACACTCCCAGGACAGGCACAGCACGGGGTTTAGATACAGAGTAAAGTTCCCTCTCCACTGTCCCCATCAAACACTCCCAGGGCAAGTACAGCACGGGGTTAGATACAGAGTAAAGCTCCCTCTACACTGTCCCCATCAAACACTCCCAGGACAAGTACAGCACGGGGTTAGATACAGAGTAAAGCTCCCTCTCCACTGTCCCCATCAAACACTCCCAGGACAGGTACAGCACGGGGTTAGATATAGAGTAAAGCTCCCTCTACACTGTCCCCACCAAACACTCCCAGGACAGGCACAGCACGGGGTTTAGATACAGAGTAAAGCTCCCTCTCCACTGTCCCCATGAAACACTCCCAGGAGAGGTACAGCACTGGGTTAGATACAGAGTAAAGCTCCCTCTCCACTGTCCCCATCAAACACTCCCAGGACAGGTACAGCACGGGTTTAGATACAGAGTAAAGCTCCCTCTACACTGTCCCCATCAAACACCCCCAGGACAGGTAAAGCACGGGGTTTAGGTACAGAGTAAAGCTCCCTCTGCACTGTCCCCATCACCAGGACAGGTACAACACGGGGTTAGATATAGAGTAAAGCTCCCTCTACACTGTCCCCATCAAACACTCCCAGGACAGGTACAGCAAGGGGTTTGATACAGAGTAAAGCTCCCTCTACACTGTCCCCATCAAACACTCCCAGGACAGTTACAGCACGGGGTTAGATGCACAGTAAAGCACCCTCTACACTGTCCCCATCATACACTCCCAGGACAGGCACAGCACGGGGTTTTGGTACAGAGTAAAGCTCCCTCTCCACTGTCCCCATCAAACACTCCCAGGACAAGTACAGCACGGGGTTAGTTACAGAGTAAGGCTCCCTCTACACTGTCCCCACCAAACACTCCCAGGACAGGTACAGCAATGGGTTTGATACAGAGTAAAGCTCCCTCTACACTGTCCCCACCAAACACTCCCAGGACAGGCACAGCACGGGGTTTAGATACAGAGTAAAGCTCCCTCTACACTGTCCCCATTAAACACTCCCAGGAGAGGTACAGCACTGGGTTAGATACAGAGTAAAGCTCCCTCTCCACTGTCCCCATCAAACACTCCCAGGACAGGCACAGCACGGGGTTAGGTACAGAGTAAAGCTCCCTCTACACTGTCCCCATCACCAGGACAGGTACAGCACGGGGTTACATACAGAGTAAAGCTCCCTCTACACTTTCCCCATCAAACACCCCCATGACAGGTACAGCACGGGGTTAGATACAGAGTAAAGCTCCCTCTACACTGTCCCCATCAAACATTCCCAGGACAGGTACAGCACGGGGTTAGATACAGAGTAAAGCTCCCTCTACACTGTCCCCATCAAACACCCGCAGGACAAGTACAGCACGGGCTAGATACAGAGTAAAGCTCCCTCTACAGTGTCCCCATCAAACACTCCCAGGACAGGTACAGCACGGGCTAGATACAGAGTAAAGCTCCCTCTACACTCTCCCCTCAAACACTCCCAGGACAGGTACAGCACGGGGTTTAGGTACAGAGTAAAGCTCCCTCTACACTGTCCACATTAAACACTCGCAGGACAGGAACAGCACGGGGTTAGATACAAAGTAAAGCTCCCTCTACACTGTCCCCATCAAACACTCCCAGGACAGGTACAGCACGGGGTTCGATGCAGAGTAAAGCTCCCTCTACACTGTCCCCATCAAATACTCCCAGGACAGGCACAGCACGGGGTTTAGATACAGAGTAAAGTTCCCTCTCCACTGTCCCCATCAAACACTCCCAGGGCAAGTACAGCACGGGGTTAGATACAGAGTAAAGCTCCCTCTACACTGTCCCCATCAAACACTCCCAGGACAAGTACAGCACGGGGTTAGATACAGAGTAAAGCTCCCTCTCCACTGTCCCCATCAAACACTCCCAGAACAAGTAACTCACGGGGTTAGATACAGAGTAACGCTCCCTCTACACTGTCCCCATCAAACACTCCCAGGACAGGTACAGCACGGGGTTAGATACAGAGTAAAGCTCCCTCTACACTTTCCCCACCAAACACTCCCAGGACAGGCACAGCACGGGGTTTAGATACAGAGTAAAGCTCCCTCTACACTGTCCCCATGAAACACTCCCAGGAGAGGTACAGCACTGGGTTAGATACAGAGTAAAGCTCCCTCTCCACTGTCCCCATCAAACAGTCCCAGGACAGGTACAGCACGGGGTTAGATACAGAGTAAAGCTCCCTCTACACTGTCCCCATCAAACACCCCCAGGACAGGTACAGCACGGGGTTTAGGTACAGAGTAAAGCTCCCTCTGCACTGTCCCCATCACCAGGACAGGTACAACACGGGGTTAGATATAGAGTAAAGCTCCCTCTACACTGTCCCCATCAAACACTCCCAGGACAGGTACAGCAAGGGGTTTGATACAGAGTAAAGCTCCCTCTACACTGTCCGAATCAAACACTCCCAGGACAGTTACAGCACGGGCTAGATACAGAGTAAAGCTCCCTCTACACTGTCCCCATCAAACACTCCCAGGACAGGTACAGCACGGGGTTAGATACAGAGTAAAGCTCCCTCTACACTGTCCACATCAAACACTCGCAGGACAGGAACAGCACGGGGTTAGATACAAAGTAAAGCTCCCTCTACACTGTCCCCATCAAACACTCCCAGGACAGGTACAGCACGGGGTTAGATGCAGAGTAAAACTCCCTCTACACTGTCCCCATCATACACTCCCAGGACAGGCACAGCACGAGGTTTAGGTACAGAGTAAAGCTCCCTCTCCACTGTCCCCATCAAACACTCCCAGGACAAGTACAGCACGGGGTTAGTTACAGAGTAAAGCTCCCTCTACACTGTCCCCACCAAACACTCCCAGGACAGGTACAGCAAGGGGATTGATACAGAGTAAAGCTCCCTCTACACTGTCCCCACCAAACACTCCCAGGACAGGCACAGCACGGGGTTTAGATACAGAGTAAAGCTCCCTCTACACTGTCCCCATGAAACACTCCCAGGAGAGGTACAGCACTGGGTTAGATACAGAGTAAAGCTCCCTCTCCACTGTCCCCATCAAACACTCCCAGGACAGGCACAGCACGGGGTTTAGGTACAGAGTAAAGCTCCCTCTACACTGTCCCCATCACCAGGACAGGTACAGCACGGGGTTACATACAGAGTAAAGCTCCCTCTACACTTTCCCCATCAAACACCTCCATGACAGGTACAGCACGGGGTTAGATACAGAGTAAAGCTCCCTCTACACTGTCCCCATCAAACACCCCCAGGACAGGTACAGCACGGGGTTAGATACAGAGTAAAGCTCCCTCTACACTGTCCCCATCAAACACTCCCAGGACAGGTACAGCACGGGGTTAGATACAGAGTAAAGCTCCCTCTACACTGTCCCCATCAAACACTCCCAGGACAGGTACAGCACGGTTAGATACAGAGTAAAGCTCCCTCTACACTGTCCCCATCAAACAACCCCAGGACAGGTACAGCATGGGGTTTAGGTACAGAGTAAAGCTCCCTCTGCACTGTCCCCATCACCAGGACAGGTACAACACGGGGTTAGATATAGAGTAAAGCTCCCTCTACACTGTCCCCATCAAACACTCACAGGACAGGTACAGCAAGGGGTTTGATAAAGAGTAAAGCTCCCTCTACACTGTCCCAATCAAACACTCCCAGGACAGGTACAGCACGGGCTAGATACAGAGTAAAGCTCCCTCTACACTGTCCCCATCAAACACTCCCAGGACAGGTCCAGCACGGGGTTAGATACAGAGTAAAGCTCCCTCTACACTGTCCGCATCAAACACTCGCAGGACAGGAACAGCACGGGGTTAGATACAAAGTAAAGCTCCTTCTACACTGTCCCCATCAAACACTCCCAGGACAGGTACAGCACGGGGTTAGATGCAGAGTAAAGCTCCCTCTCCACTGTCCCCATCAAACACTCCCAGGACAGGTACAGCACGGGGTTAGATGCAGAGTAAAGCACCCTCTACACTGTCCCCATCATACACTCCCAGGACAGGCACAGCACGGGGTTTAGGTACAGAGTAAAGCTCCCTCTCCACTGTCCCCATCAAACACTCCCAGGACAAGTACAGCACGGGGTTAGTTACAGAGTAAAGCTCCCTCTACACTGTCCCCACCAAACACTCCCAGGACAGGTACAGCAAGGGGTTTGATACAGAGTAAAGCTCCCTCTACACTGTCCCCACCAAACACTCCCAAGACAGGCACAGCACGGGGTTTAGATACAGAGTAAAGCTCCCTCTACACTGTCCCCATGAAACACTCCCAGGAGAGGTACAGCACTGGGTTAGATACAGAGTAAAGCTCCCTCTCTACTGTCCCCATCAAACACTCCCAGGACAGGTACAGCACGGGCTAGATACAGAGTAAAGCTCCCTCTACACTGTCCCCATCAAACACTCCCAGGACAGGTACAGCACGGGGTTAGATACAGAGTAAAGCTCCCTCCACACTGTCCACATCAAATACTCGCAGGACAGGAACAGCACGGGGTTAGATACAAAGTAAAGATCCCTCTACACTGTCCCCATCAAACACTCCCAGGACAGGTACAGCACGGGGTTAGATGCAGAGTAAAGCTCCCTCTCCACTGTCCCCATCAAACACTCCCAGGACAGGCACAGCACGGGGTTTAGATACAGAGTAAAGTTCCCTCTCCACTGTCCCCATCAAACACTCCCAGGACAGGTACAGCACGGGGTTAGATACAGAGTAAAGCTCCCTCTACACTGTCACCATCAAACACTCCCAGGAAAGGCACAGCACGGGGTTAGATTCAGAGAAATGCTCCCTCTACACTGTCCCCATCAAACACTCCCAGGACAGGCACAGCACGGGGTTTAGATACAGAGTAAAGCTCCCTCTACACTGTCCCCATCAAACACTCCCAGGACAGATACAGCACCGGGTTAGATACAGACTAAAGCTCCCTCTCCACTGCCCCCATCAAACACTCACAGGACAGATACAGCACGGGGTTAGATACAGAGTAAAGCTCCCTCTACACTGTCCCCATCAAACACTCCCAGGACAAATACAGCACGGTGTTAGATACAGAGTAAAGATCCCTCTACACTGTCCCCATCAAACACTCCCAGGACAGGTACAGCACGGGGTTAGATACAGAGTAAAGCTCCGTCTACACTGTCCCCATCAAACAGTTCCAGGACAGGTGCAGCACGGTGTTAGATACAGAGTAAAGCTCCCTCTACACTGTCCCCATCAAATACTCCCAGGACAGGTACAGCACGGGTTTAGATACAGAGTAAAGCACCCTCTACACTGTCCCCATCAAACACCCCCAGGGCAGGTACAGTACTGGGTTAGATACATAGTAAAGCTCCCTCTGCACTGTCCCCATCAAACACTCCCAGGACAGGTACAGCACGGGGTTAGATACAGAGTAAAGCTCCCTCTACACTGTCCCCATCAAACACTCCCAGGAGAGGTACAGCACGGGGTTAGACACAGAATAAAGATTTCTCTATACTGTCCCCATCAAACAGTCCCAGGACAGGTACAGCACCGGGTTAGATACAGAGTAAATCTCCCTCTCTACTGTCCCCAGCAAACACTCCCAGGACAGGTACAGCACGGGGTTAGATACAGTGTAAAGCCCCCTCTTCACTGTCCACACCAAACACTTCCAGGACAGGCACAGCACGGGGTTTAGATACAGAGAAAAGCTCCCTCTACAGTGTCCCCATCAAACACTCCCAGGGTAGGTACAGCACGGGGTAAGATACTGAGTAAAGCTCCCTCTCCACTGCCCCCATCAAACACTCACAGGACAGATACAGCACGGGGTTAGATACAGAGTAAAGCTCCCTCTACACTTTCCCCACCAAACACTCCCAGGACAGGCACAGCACGGGGTTTAGATACAGAGTAAAGCTCCCTCTACACTGTCCCCATGAAACACTCCCAGGAGAGGTACAGCACTGGGTTAGATACAGAGTAAAGCTCCCTCTCCACTGTCCCCATCAAACAGTCCCAGGACAGGTACAGCACGGGGTTAGATACAGAGTAAAGCTCCCTCTACACTGTCCCCATCAAACACCCCCAGGACAGGTACAGCACGGGGTTTAGGTACAGAGTAAAGCTCCCTCTGCACTGTCCCCAACACCAGGACAGGTACAACACGGGGTTAGATATAGAGTAAAGCTCCCTCTACGCTGTCCCCATCAAACACTCCCAGGACAGGTACAGCAAGGGGTTTGATACAGAGTAAAGCTCCCTCTACACTGTCCCCATCAAACACTCCCAGGACAGTTACAGCACGGGCTAGATACAGAGTAAAGCTCCCTCTACACTGTCCCCATCAAACACTCCCAGGACAGGTACAGCACGGGGTTAGATACAGAGTAAAGCTCCCTCTACACTGTCCACATCAAACACTCGCAGGACAGGAACAGCACGGGGTTAGATACAAAGTAAAGCTCCCTCTACACTGTCCCCATCAAACACTCCCAGGACAGGTACAGCACGGGGTTAGATGCAGAGTAAAACTCCCTCTACACTGTCCCCATCATACACTCCCAGGACAGGCACAGCACGGGGTTTAGGTACAGAGTAAAGCTCCCTCTCCACTGTCCCCATCAAACACTCCCAGGACAAGTACAGCACGGGCTTAGTTACAGAGTAAAGCTCCCTCTACACTGTCCCCACCAAACACTCCCAGGACAGGTACAGCAAGGGGTTTGATACAGAGTAAAGCTCCCTCTACACTGTCCCCACCAAACACTCCCAGGACAGGCACAGCACGGGGTTTAGATACAGAGTAAAGCTCCCTCTACACTGTCCCCATGAAACACTCCCAGGAGAGGTACAGCACTGGGTTAGATACAGAGTAAAGCTCCCTCTACACTGTCCCCATCACCAGGACAGGTACAGCACGGGGTTACATACAGAGTAAAGCTCCCTCTACACTTTCCCCATCAAACACCCCCATGACAGGTACAGCACGGGGTTAGATACAGAGTAAAGCTCCCTCTACACTGTCCCCATCAAACAGCCCCAGGACAGGTACAGCACGGGGTTAGATTCAGAGTAAAGCTCCCTCTACACTGTCCCCATCAAACACTCCCAGGACAGGTACAGCACGGGGTTAGATACAGAGTAAAGCTCCCTCTACACTGTCCCCATCAAACACTCCCAGGACAGGTACAGCACGGTTAGATACAGAGTAAAGCTCCCTCTACACTGTCCCCATCAAACACCCCCAGGACAGGTACAGCACGGGGTTTAGGTACAGAGTAAAGCTCCCTCTGCACTGTCCCCATCACCAGGACAGGTACAACACGGGGTTAGATATAGAGTAAAGCTCCCTCTACACTGTCCCCATCAAACACTCACAGGACAGGTACAGCAAGGGGTTTGATAAAGAGTAAAGCTCCCTCTACACTGTCCCAATCAAACACTCCCAGGGCAGGTACAGCACGGGCTAGATACAGAGTAAAGCTCCCTCTACACTGTCCCCATCAAACACTCCCAGGACAGGTACAGCACGGGGTTAGATACAGAGTAAAGCTCCCTCTACACTGTCCGCATCAAACACTCGCAGGACAGGAACAGCACGGGGTTAGATACAAAGTAAAGCTCCTTCTACACTGTCCCCATCAAACACTCCCAGGACAGGTACAGCACGGTGTTAGATGCAGAGTAAAGCTCCCTCTACACTGTCCCCATCAAACACTCCCAGGACAGGCACAGCACGGGGTTTAGATACAGAGTAAAGTTCCCTCTCCACTGTCCCCATCAAACACTCCCAGGGCAAGTACAGCACGGGGTTAGATACAGAGTAAAGCTCCCTCTCCACTGTCCCCATCAAACACTCCCAGGACAGGTACAGCACGGGGTTAGATGCAGAGTAAAGCACCCTCTACACTGTCCCCATCATACACTCCCAGGACAGGCACAGCACGGGGTTTAGGTACAGAGTAAAGCTCCCTCTCCACTGTCCCCATCAAACACTCCCAGGACAAGTACAGCACGGGGTTAGTTACAGAGTAAAGCTCCCTCTACACTGTCCCCACCAAACACTCCCAGGACAGGTACAGCAAGGGGTTTGATACAGAGTAAAGCTCCCTCTACACTGTCCCCACCAAACACTCCCAGGACAGGCACAGCACGGGGTTTAGATACAGAGTAAAGCTCCCTCTACACTGTCCCCATGAAACACTCCCAGGAGAGGTACAGCACTGGGTTAGATACAGAGTAAAGCTCCCTCTCTACTGTCCCCATCAAACACTCCCAGGACAGGTACAGCAAGGGGTTTGATACAGAGTAAAGCTCCCTCTACACTGTCCCCACCAAACACTCCCAGGACAGGCACAGCACGGGGTTTAGATACAGAGTAAAGCTCCCTCTACACTGTCCCCATGAAACACTCCCAGGAGAGGTACAGCACTGGGTTAGATACAGAGTAAAGCTCCCTCTCTACTGTCCCCATCAAACACTCCCAGGACAGGTACAGCACGGGGTTAGATACAGAGTAAAGCTCCCTCCACACTGTCCACATCAAATACTCGCAGGACAGGAACAGCACGGGGTTAGATACAAAGTAAAGCTCCCTCTACACTGTCCCCATCAAACACTCCCAGGACAGGTACAGCACGGGGTTAGATGCAGAGTAAAGCTCCCTCTACACTGTCCCCATCAAACACTCCCAGGACAGGCACAGCACGGGGTTTAGATACAGAGTAAAGTTCCCTCTCCACTGTCCCCATCAAACACTCCCAGGACAGGTACAGCACGGGGTTAGATACAGAGTAAAGCTCCCTCTACACTGTCACCATCAAACACTCCCAGGAAAGGCACAGCACGGGGTTAGATTCAGAGAAATGCTCCCTCTACACTGTCCCCATCAAACACTCCCAGGACAGGCACAGCACGGGGTTTAGATACAGAGTAAAGCTCCCTCTACACTGTCCCCATCAAACACTCCCAGGACAGATACAGCACCGGGTTAGATACAGACTAAAGCTCCCTCTCCACTGCCCCCATCAAACACTCACAGGACAGATACAGCACGGGGTTAGATACAGAGTAAAGCTCCCTCTACACTGTCCCCATCAAACACTCCCAGGACAAATACAGCACGGTGTTAGATACAGAGTAAAGATCCCTCTACACTGTCCCCATCAAACACTCCCAGGACAGGTACAGCACGGGGTTAGATACAGAGTAAAGCTCCGTCTACACTGTCCCCATCAAACAGTTCCAGGACAGGTACAGCACGGTGTTAGATACAGAGTAAAGCTCCCTCTACACTGTCCCCATCAAATACTCCCAGGACAGGTACAGCACGGGTTTAGATACAGAGTAAAGCACCCTCTACACTGTCCCCATCAAACACCCCCAGGACAGGTACAGTACTGGGTTAGATACATAGTAAAGCTCCCTCTGCACTGTCCCCATCAAACACTCCCAGGACAGGTACAGCACGGGGTTAGATACAGAGTAAAGCTCCCTCTACACTGTCCCCATCAAACACTCCCAGGAGAGGTACAGCACGGGGTTAGACACAGAATAAAGATCTCTCTATACTGTCCCCATCAAACAGTCCCAGGACAGGTACAGCACCGGGTTAGATACAGAGTAAATCTCCCTCTCTACTGTCCCCAGCAAACACTCCCAGGACAGGTACAGCACGGGGTTAGATACAGTGTAAAGCCCCCTCTTCACTGTCCCCACCAAACACTTCCAGGACAGATACAGCACGGGGTTAGATACAGAGTAAAGCTCCCTCTACACTGTCCCCATCAAACACTCCCAGGACAAATACAGCACGGTGTTAGATACAGAGTAAAGATCCCTCTACACTGCCCCCATCAAACACTCCCAGGACAGGTACAGCACGGGGTTAGATACAGAGTAAAGCTCCGTCTACACTGTCCCCATCAAACAGTTCCAGGACAGGTACAGCACGGCGTTAGATACAGAGTAAAGATCCCTCTACACTGTCCCCATCAAACACTCCCAGGACAGGTACAGCACGGGGTTAGATACAGAGTAAAGCTCCCTCTACACTGTCCCCATCAAACACTCCAAGGACAGGTACAGAACGGGGTTATATACAGAGTAAAGCTCCCTCTATACTGTCCCCACCAAACACTCCCAGGACAGGCACAGCATGGGGGTTTGATACAGAGAAAAGCTCCCTCTCCACTGTCCCCATCAAACACTCCCAGGACTGGTAGAGCACCGAGTAAGATACAGAGTTAAGCTCCCTCTACACTGTCCCCAGCAAACACTCCCAGGACAGATACAGCACGGGCTTTAGATACAGAGAAAAGCTCCCTCTACACTCTCCCCATCAAACACTCCCAGGACAGGTACAGCACGGGGTTAGATACAGAGTAAAGCTCCCTCTCCACTGTCCCCATCAAATACTCCCAGGACAGGTAGAGCACCGAGTAAGATACAGAGTAAAGCTCCCTCTACACTGTCCCCATCAAACACCCCCAGGACCGGTACAGTACGGGGTTAGATACAGAGTAAAGCTCCTTTGACACTGTCCCCATCAAACACCCCCAGGACAGGTACAGTACGGGGTTAGATACAGTGTAAAGCTCCCATGACACTGTCCCCATCAAACACCCCCAGGACAGGTACAGTACGGGGTTAGATACAGTGTTAAGCTCCCATGACACTGTCCCCATCAAACACCCCCAGGACAGGTACAGCACGGGGTTAGATACAGAGTAAATCTCCCTCTACACTGTCCCCATCAAACACTCCCAGGACAGGTACAGCACGGGGTTAGATACAGAGTAAAGCTCCCTCTACACTGTCCCCATCAAACACTCCCAGGACAGGTACAGCACGGGTTTAGATACAGAGTAAAGCTACCTCTTCACTGTCCTCATCAAACACTCCAAGGACAGGTACAGAACGGGGTTAGATACAGAGTAAAGCTCCCTCTATACTGTCCCCACCAAACACTCCCAGGACAGGCACAGCACGGGGTTTAGATACAGAGAAAAGCTCCCTCTACACTGTCCCCATTAAACACTCCCAGGACAGACACAGCACGGTGTTAGATACAGACTCACTCTCCCTCTCCACTGTCCCCATCAAACACTCCCAGGACTGGTAGAGCACCGAGTAAGATACAGAGTAAATCTCCCTCTACACTGTCCCCATCAAACACTCCCAGGACAGATACAGCACGGGGATACAAACAGAGTAAAGCTCCCTTTACACTGTCCCCATCAAACACTCCCAGGATAGGTACAGCACGGGGTTAGATACAGATTAAAGGTCCGTCTACACTGTCCCCATTAAACATCCCCAGGAAAGGTACAGGACGGGGTTAGATATAGAGTAAAGCTCCCTCTACACTGTCCCCACCAAACACTCCCAGGACAGGTACAGCACGGGGTTAGATACAGAGTAAAGCTCGCTCTACACAGTCCCCACCAAACACTCCCAGGACAGGCACAGCACGGGGTTTAGATACAGAGTAAAGCTCCCTCTACACTGTCCCCATGAAACACTCCCAGGAGAGGTACAGCACTGGGTTAGATATAGAGTAAAGCTCCCTCTCCACTGTCCCCATCAAACACTCCCAGGACAGGTACAGCACGGGTTTAGATACAGAGTAAAGCTCCCTCTACACTGTCCCCATCAAACACCCCCAGGACAGGTAAAGCACGGGGTTTAGGTACAGAGTAAAGCTCCCTCTGCACTGTCCGCATCACTAGGACAGGTACAACACGGGGTTAGCTATAGAGTAAAGCTCCCTCTACACTGTCCCCATCAAACACTCCCAGGACAGGTACAGCAAGGGGTTTGATACAGAGTAAAGCTCCCTCTACACTGTCCCCATCAAACACTCCCAGGACAGGTACAGCATGGGGTTAGATGCAGAGTAAAGCACCCTCTACACTGTCCCCATCATACACTCCCAGGACAGGCACAGCAAGGGGTTTAGGTACAGAGTAAAGCTCCCTCTCCACTGTCCCCATCAAACACTCCCAGGAGAGGTACAGCACTGGGTTAGATACAGAGTAAAGCTCCCTCTCCACTGTCCCCATCAAACACTCCCAGGACAGGCACAGCACGGGGTTAGGTACAGAGTAAAGCTCCCTCTACACTGTCCCCATCACCAGGACAGGTACAGCACGGGGTTACATACAGAGTAAAGCTCCCTCTACACTTTCCCCATCAAACACCCCCATGACAGGTACAGCACGGGGTTAGATACAGAGTAAAGCTCCCTCTACACTGTCCCCATCAAACATTCCCAGGACAGGTACAGCACGGGGTTAGATACAGAGTAAAGCTCCCTCTACACTGTCCCCATCAAACACCCCCAGGACAGGTACAGCACGGGGTTAGATACAGAGTAAAGCTACCTCTACACTGTCCCCATCAAACACTCCCAGGACAGGTACAGCACGGTTAGATACAGAGTAAATCTCCCTCTACACTGTCCCCATCAAACACCCGCAGGACAAGTACTGCACGGGCTAGATACAGAGTAAAGCTCCCTCTACAGTGTCCCCATCAAACACTCCCAGGACAGGTACAGCATGGGCTAGATACAGAGTAAAGCTCCCTCTACACTGTCCCCATCAAACACTCCCAGGACAGGTACAGCACGGGGTTTAGGTACAGAGTAAAGCTCCCTCTACACTGTCCACATTAAACACTCGCAGGACAGGAACAGCACAGGGTTAGATACAAAGTAAAGCTCCCTCTACACTGTCCCCATCAAACACTCCCAGGACAGGTACAGCACGGGGTTCGATGCAGAGTAAAGCTCCCTCTACACTGTCCCCATCAAACACTCCCAGGACAGGCACAGCACGGGGTTTAGATACAGAGTAAAGTTCCCTCTCCACTGTCCCCATCAAACACTCCCAGGGCAAGTACAGCACGGGGTTAGATACAGAGTAAAGCTCCCTCTACACTGTCCCCATCAAACACTCCCAGGACAAGTACAGCACGGGGTTAGATACAGAGTAAAGCTCCCTCTCCACTGTCCCCATCAAACACTCCCAGGACAGGTACAGTACGGGGTTAGATATAGAGTAAAGCTCCCTCGACACTGTCCCCACCAAACACTCCCAGGACAGGCACAGCACGGGGTTTATATACAGAGTAAAGCTCCCACTACACTTTCCCCATGAAACACTCCCAGGAGAGGTACAGCACTGGGTTAGATACAGAGTAAAGCTCCCTCTCCACTGTCCTCATCAAACACTCCAAGGACAGGTACAGAACGGGGTTAGATACAGAGTAAAGCTCCCTCTATACTGTCCCCACCAAACACTCCCAGGACAGGCACAGCACGGGGTTTAGATACAGAGAAAAGCTCCCTCTACACTGTCCCCATTAAACACTCCCAGGACAGACACAGCACGGTGTTAGATACAGACTAACTCTCCCTCTCCACTGTCCCCATCAAACACTCCCAGGACTGGTAGAGCACCGAGTAAGATACAGAGTAAATCTCCCTCTACACTGTCCCCATCAAACACTCCCAGGACAGATACAGCACGGGGATACAAACAGAGTAAAGCTCCCTTTACACTGTCCCCATCAAACACTCCCAGGATAGGTACAGCACGGGGTTAGATACAGATTAAAGGTCCGTCTACACTGTCCCCATTAAACATCCCCAGGAAAGGTACAGGACGGGGTTAGATGCAGAGTAAAGCTCCCTCTCCACTGTCCCCATCAAACACTCCCAGGACAGGTACAGCACGTGGTTAGATGCAGAGTAAAGCTCCCTCTACACTGTCACCATCAAACACTCCCAGGAAAGGCACAGCACAGGGTTAGATACAGAGTAAAGCTCCCTCTACACTGTCCCTATCACCAGGACAGGTACAGCACGGGGTTAGATTCAGAGAAATGCTCCCTTTACACTATCCCCATCAAACACTCCCAGGACAGGCACAGCACGGGGTTTAGATACAGAGAAAAGCTCCCTCCACAGTGTCCCCATCAAAAACACCCAGGGTAGGTACAGCACGGGGTTAGATACTGAGTAAAGCTCCCTCTACACTGTCCCCATCAAACACTCCAAGGACAGGTACAGAACGGGGTTAGATACAGAGTAAAGCTCCTTCTACACTGTCCCCATCAAACACTCCCAGGACAGATACAGCACGGGGTTACATACAGAGTAAAGCTCCCTTTACACTGTCCCCATCAAACACTCCCAGGACAGGTACAGCACGGGGTTAGATACAGATTAAAGGTCCATCTACACTGTCCCCATCAAATATCCCCAGGACAGGTACAGCACGGGGTTAGATACAGAGTAAAGCCCCCTCTACACTGTCCCCACCAAACACTCCCAGGACAGGCACAGCACGGGCTTTAGATACAGAGAAAAGCTCCCTCTACACTCTCCCCATCAAACACTCCCAGGACAGGTACAGCACGGGGTTAGATACAGAGTAAAGCTCCCTCTTCACTGTCCCCATCAAACACTCCCAGGACAGGTAGAGCACCGAGTAAGATACAGAGTAAAGCTCCCTCTACACTGTCCCCATCAAACACCCCCAGGACCGGTACAGTACGGGGTTAGATACAGAGTAAAGCTCCTTTGACACTGTCCCCATCAAACACCCCCAGGACAGGTACAGTACGGGGTTAGATACAGTGTAAAGCTCCCATGACACTGTCCCCATCAAACACCCCCAGGACAGGTACAGTACGGGGTTAGATACAGTGTTAAGCTCCCATGACACTGTCCCCATCAAACACTCCCAGGACAGGTACAGCACGTGGTTAGATGCAGAGTAAAGCTCCCTCTACACTGTCACCATCAAACACTCCCAGGAAAGGCACAGCACGGGGTTAGATACAGAGTAAAGCTCCCTCTACACTGTCCCTATCACCAGGACAGGTACAGCACGGGGTTAGATTCAGAGAAATGCTCCCTTTACACTATCCCCATCAAACACTCCCAGGACAGGCACAGCACGGGGTTTAGATATAGAGAAAAGCTCCCTCCACAGTGTCCCCATCAAAAACACCCAGGGTAGGTACAGCACGGGGTTAGATACTGAGTAAAGCTCCCTCTCCACAGTCCCCACCAAACACTCCCAGGACAGGCACAGCACGGTGTTAGATATAGAGTAAAGCTCCCTCTACACTGTCCCCACCAAACACTCCCAGGACAGGCACAGCACGGGGTTTAGATACAGAGTAAAGCTCCATCTACACTGTCCCCATCAAACACTCCCAGGACAGGTACAGCACGGGGTTAGATACAGAGTAAAGCTCGCTCTACACTGTCCCCACCAAACACTCCCAGGACAGGCACAGCACGGGGTTTAGATACAGAGTAAAGCTCCCTCTACACTGTCCCCATGAAACACTCCCAGGAGAGGTACAGCACTGGGTTAGATACAGAGTAAAGCTCCCTCTCCACTGTCCCCATCAAACACTCCCAGGACAGGTACAGCACGGGTTTAGATACAGAGTAAAGCTCCCTCTACACTGTCCCCATCAAACACCCCCAGGACAGGTAAAGCACGGGGTTTAGGTACAGAGTAAAGCTCCCTCTGCACTGTCCCCATCACCACGACAGGTACAACACGGGGTTAGATACAGAGTAAAGCTCCCTCTACACTGTCCCCATGAAACACTCCCAGGAGAGGTACAGCACTGGGTTAGATACAGAGTAAAGCTCCCTCTGCACTGTCCCCATCAAACACTCCCAGGACAGGCACAGCACGGGGTTAGGTACAGAGTAAAGCTCCCTCTACACTGTCCCCATCACCAGGACAGGTACAGCACGGGGTTACATACAGAGTAAAGCTCCCTCTACACTTTCCCCATCAAACACCCCCATGACAGGTACAGCACGGGGTTAGATACAGAGTAAAGCTCCCTCTCCACTGTCCCCATCAAACATTCCCAGGACAGGTACAGCACAGGGTTAGATACAGAGTAAAGCTCCCTCTACACTGTCCCCATCAAACACCCCCAGGACAGGTACAGCACGGGGTTAGATACAGAGTAAAGCTACCTCTACACTGTCCCCATCAAACACTCCCAGGACAGGTACAGCACGGTTAGATACAGAGTAAATCTCCCTCTACACTGTCCCCATCAAACACCCGCAGGACAAGTACAGCACGGGCTAGATACAGAGTAAAGCTCCCTCTACAGTGTCCCCATCAAACACTCCCAGGACAGGTACAGCACGGGCTAGATACAGAGTAAAGCTCCCTCTACACTCTCCCCATCAAACACTCCCAGGACAGGTACAGCACGGGGTTTAGGTACAGAGTAAAGCTCCCTCTACACTGTCCACATTAAACACTCGCAGGACAGGAACAGCACGGGGTTAGATACAAAGTAAAGCTCCCTCTACACTGTCCCCATCAAACACTCCCAGGACAGGTACAGCACGGGGTTCGATGCAGAGTAAAGCTCCCTCTACACTGTCCCCATCAAATACTCCCAGGACAGGCACAGCACGGGGTTTAGATACAGAGTAAAGTTCCCTCTCCACTGTCCCCATCAAACACTCCCAGGGCAAGTACAGCACGGGGTTAGATACAGAGTAAAGCTCCCTCTACACTGTCCCCATCAAACACTCCCAGGACAAGTACAGCACGGGGTTAGATACAGAGTAAAGCTCCCTCTCCACTGTCCCCATCAAACACTCCCAGGACAAGTAACTCACGGGGTTAGATACAGAGTAACGCTCCCTCTCCACTGTCCCCATCAAACACTTCCAGGACAGGTACAGCACGGGGTTAGATATAGAGTAAAGCTCCCTCTACACTGTCCCCACCAAACACTCCCAGGACAGGTACAGCACGGGGTTAGATACAGAGTAAAGCTCCCTCTACACTTTCCCCATGAAACACTCCCAGGAGAGGTACAGCACTGGGTTAGATACAGAGTAAAGCTCCCTCTCCACTGTCCCCATCAAACAGTCCCAGGACAGGTACAGCACGGGGTTAGATACAGAGTAAAGCTCCCTCTACACTGTCCCCATCAAACACCCCCAGGACAGGTACAGCACGGGGTTTAGGTACAGAGTAAAGCTCCCTCTGCACTGTCCCCATCACCAGGACAGGTACAACACGGGGTTAGATATAGAGTAAAGCTCCCTCTACACTGTCCCCATCAAACACTCCCAGGACAGGTACAGCAAGGGGTTTGATACAGAGTAAAGCTCCCTCTACACTGTCCCCATCAAACACTCCCAGGACAGTTACAGCACGGGCTAGATACAGAGTAAAGCTCCCTCTACACTGTCTGCATCAAACACTCCCAGGACAGGTACAGCACGGGGTTAGATACAGAGTAAAGCTCCCTCTACACTGTCCACATCAAACACTCGCAGGACAGGAACAGCACGGGGTTAGATACAAAGTAAAGCTCCCTCTACACTGTCCCCATCAAACACTCCCAGGACAGGTACAGCACGGGGTTAGATGCAGAGTAAAGCTCCCTCTACACTGTCCCCATCATACACTCCCAGGACAGGCACAGCACGGGGTTTAGGTACAGAGTAAAGCTCCCTCTCCACTGTCCCCATCAAACACTCCCAGGACAAGTACAGCACGGGGTTAGTTACAGAGTAAAGCTCCCTCTACACTGTCCCCACCAAACACTCCCAGGACAGGTACAGCAAGGGGTTTGATACAGAGTAAAGCTCCCTCTACACTGTCCCCACCAAACACTCCCAGGACAGGCACAGCACGGGGTTTAGATACAGAGTAAAGCTCCCTCTATACTGTCCCCATGAAACACTCCCAGGAGAGGTACAGCACTGGGTTAGATACAGAGTAAAGCTCCCTCTCCACTGTCCCCATCAAACACTCCCAGGACAGGCACAGCACGGGGTTTAGGTACAGAGTAAAGCTCCCTCTACACTGTCCCCATCATCAGGACAGGTACAGCACGGGGTTACATACAGAGTAAAGCTCCCTCTACACTTTCCCCATCAAACACCCCCATGACAGGTACAGCACGGGGTTAGATACAGAGTAAAGCTCCCTCTACACTGTCCCCATCAAACACCCCCAGGACAGGTACAGCACGGGGTTAGATACAGAGTAAAGCTCCCTCTACACTGTCCCCATCAAACACTCCCAGGACAGGTACAGCACGGGGTTAGATACAGAGTAAAGCTCCCTCTACACTGTCCCCATCAAACACTCCCAGGACAGGTACAGCACGGTTAGATACAGAGTAAAGCTCCCTCTACACTGTCCCCATCAAACACTCCCAGGACAGGTACAGCACGGTTAGATACAGAGTAAAGCTCCCTCTGCACTGTCCCCATCACCAGGATAGGTACAACACGGGGTTAGATATAGAGTAAAGCTCCCTCTACACTGTCCCCATCAAACACTCACAGGACAGGTACAGCAAGGGGTTTGATAAAGAGTAAAGTACCCTCTACACTGTCCCAATCAAACACTCCCAGGACAGGTACAGCACGGGCTAGATACAGAGTAAAGCTCCCTCTACACTGTCCCCATCAAACACTCCCAGGACAGGTACAGCACGGGGTTAGACACAGAGTAAAGCTCCCTCTACACTGTCCGCATCAAACACTCCCAGGACAGGTACAGCACGGGGTTAGATGCAGAGTAAAGCTCCCTCTACACTGTCCCCATCAAAAACTCCCAGGACAGGCACAGCACGGGGTTTAGATACAGAGTAAAGTTCCCTCTCCACTGTCCCCATCAAACACTCCCAGGGCAAGTACAGCACGGGGTTAGATACAGAGTAAAGCTCCCTCTCCACTGTCCCCATCAAACACTCCCAGGACAGGTACAGCACGGGGTTAGATGCAGAGTAAAGCACCCTCTACACTGTCCCCATCATACACTCCCAGGACAGGTACAGCACGGGGTTTAGGTACAGAGTAAATCTCCCTCTCCACTGTCCCCATCAAACACTCCCAGGACAAGTACAGCACGGGGTTAGTTACAGAGTAAAGCTCCCTCTACACTGTCCCCACCAAACACTCCCAGGACAGGTACAGCAAGGGGTTTGATACAGAGTAAAGCTCCCTCTACACTGTCCCCACCAAACACTCCCAGGACAGGCACAGCACGGGGTTTAGATACAGAGTAAAGCTCCCTCTACACTGTCCCCATGAAACACTCCCAGGAGAGGTACAGCACTGGGTTAGATACAGAGTAAAGCTCCCTCTCCACTGTCCCCATCAAACACTCCCAGGACAGGCACAGCACGGGGTTTAGGTACAGAGTAAAGCTCCCTCTACACTGTCCCCATCACCAGGACAGGTACAGCACGGGGTTACATACAGAGTAAAGCTCCCTCTACACTTTCCCCATCAAACACCCCCATGACAGGTACAGCACGGGGTTAGATACAGAGTAAAGCTCCCTCTACACTGTCCCCATCAAACTCTCCCAGGACAGGTACAGCACGGGGTTAGATACAGAGTAAAGCTCCCTCTTCACTGTCCCCATCAAACACCCCCAGGACAGGTACAGCACGGGGTCAGATACAGAGTAAAGCTCCCTCTACACTGTCCCCATCAAACACTCCCAGGACAGGTACAGCACGGTTAGATACAGAGTAAAGTTCCCTCTACACTGTCCCCATCAAACACCCGCAGGACAAGTACAGCACGGGCTAGATACAGAGTAAAGCTCCCTCTACAGTGTCCCCATCAAACACTCCCAGGACAGGTACAGCACGGGCTAGATACAGAGTAAAGCTCCCTCTACACTGTCCCCATCAAACACTCCCAGGACAGGTACAGCACGGGGTTTAGATACAGAGTAAAGCTCCCCCTACACTGTCCACATCAAACACTCGCAGGACAAGTACAGCACGGGGTTAGTTACAGAGTAAAGCTCCCTCTACACTGTCCCCACCAAACACTCCCAGGACAGGTACAGCAAGGGGTTTGATACAGAGTAAAGCTCCCTCTACACTGTCCCCACCAAACACTCCCAGGACAGGCACAGCACGGGGTTTAGATACAGAGTAAAGCTCCCTCTACACTGTCCCCATGAAACACTCCCAGGAGATGTACAGCACTGGGTTAGATACAGAGTAAAGCTCCCTCTCCACTGTCCCCATCAAACACGCCCAGGACAGGCACAGCACGGGGTTTAGGTACAGAGTAAAGCTCCCTCTACACTGTCCCCATCACCAGGACAGGTACAGCACGGGGTTACATACAGATTAAAGCTCCCTCTACACTTTCCCCATCAAACACCCCCATGACAGGTACAGCACGGGGTTAGATACAGAGTAAAGCTCCCTCTACACTGTCCCCATCAAACACTCCCAGGACAGGTACAGCACGGGGTTAGATACAGAGTAAAGCTCCCTCTACACTGTCCCCATCAAACACCCCCAGGACAGGTACAGCACGGGGTCAGATACAGAGTAAAGCTCCCTCTACACTGTCCCCATCAAACACTCCCAGGACAGGTACAGCACGGTTAGATACAGAGTAAAGTTCCCTCTACACTGTCCCCATCAAACACCCGCAGGACAAGTACAGCACGGGCTAGATACAGAGTAAAGCTCCCTCTACAGTGTCCCCATCAAACACTCCCAGGACAGGTACAGCACGGGCTAGATACAGAGTAAAGCTCCCTCTACACTGTCCCCATCAAACACTCGCAGGACAGGTACAGCACGGGGTTTAGATACAGATTAAAGCTCCCTCTACACTGTCCACATCAAACACTCGCAGGACAGGAACAGCACGGGGTTAGATACAAAGTAAAGCTCCCTCTACACTGTCCCCATCAAACACTCCCAGGACAGGTACAGCACAGGGTTTAGGTACAGAGTAAAGCTCCCTCTGCACTGTCCCCATCACCAGGACAGGTACAACACGGGGTTAGATATAGAGTAAAGCTCCCTCTACACTGTCCCCATCAAACACTCCCAGGACAGGTACAGCAAGGGGTTTGATGCAGAGTAAAGCTCCCTCTCCACTGTCCCCATCAAACACTCCCAGGACAGGTACAGCACGGGCTAGATACAGAGTAAAGCTCCCTCTACACTGTCCCCATCAAACACTCCCAGGACAGGTACAGCACGGGTTTAGATACAGAGTAAAGCTCCCTCTACACTGTCCACATCAAACACTCGCAGGACAGGAACAGCACGGGGTTAGATAAAAAGTAAAGCTCCCTCTACACTGTCCCCATCAAACACTCCCAGGACAGGTACAGCACGGTGTTAGATGCAGAGTAAAGCACCCTCTACACTGTCCCCATCATACACTCACAGGACAGGCACAGCACGGGGTTTAGGTACAGAGTAAAGCTCCCTCTCCACTGTCCCCATCAAACACTCCCAGGACAAGTACAGCACGGGGTTAGTTACAGAGTAAAGCTCCCTCTACACTGTCCCCACCAAACACTCCCAGGGCAAGTACAGCACGGGGTTAGATACAGAGTAAAGCTCCCTCTCCACTGTCCCCATCAAACACTCCCAGGACAGGTACAGCACGGGGTTAGATGCAGAGTAAAGCACCCTCTACACTGTCCCCATCATACACTCCCAGGACAGGCACAGCACGGGGTTTAGGTACAGAGTAAAGCTCCCTCTCCACTGTCCCCATCAAACACTCCCAGGACAAGTACAGCACGGGGTTAGTTACAGAGTAAAGCTCCCTCTACACTGTCCCCACCAAACACTCCCAGGACAGGTACAGCAAGGGGTTTGATACAGAGTAAAGCTAACTCTACACTGTCCCCACCAAACACTCCCAGGACAGGCACAGCAAGGGGTTTGATACAGAGTAAAGCTCCCTCTACACTGTCCCCACCAAACACTCCCAGGACAGGCACAGCACGGGGTTTAGATACAGAGTAAAGCTCCCTCTACACTGTCCCCATGAAACACTCCCAGGAGATGTACAGCACTGGGTTAGATACAGAGTAAAGCTCCCTCTCCACTGTCCCCATCAAACACGCCCAGGACAGGCACAGCACGGGGTTTAGGTACAGAGTAAAGCTCCCTCTACACTGTCCCCATCACCAGGACAGGTACAGCACGGGGTTACATACAGATTAAAGCTCCCTCTACACTTTCCCCATCAAACACCCCCATGACAGGTACAGCACGGGGTTAGATACAGAGTAAAGCTCCCTCTACACTGTCCCCATCAAACACTCCCAGGACAGGTACAGCACGGGGTTAGATACAGAGTAAAGCTCCCTCTACACTGTCCCCATCAAACACCCCCAGGACAGGTACAGCACGGGGTCAGATACAGAGTAAAGCTCCCTCTACACTGTCCCCATCAAACACTCCCAGGACAGGTACAGCACGGTTAGATACAGAGTAAAGTTCCCTCTACACTGTCCCCATCAAACACCCGCAGGACAAGAACAGCACGGGCTAGATACAGAGTAAAGCTCCCTCTACAGTGTCCCCATCAAACACTCCCAGGACAAGTACAGCACGGGGTTAGATACAGAGTAAAGCTCCCTCTCCACTGTCCCCATCAAACACTCCCAGGACAAGTAACTCACGGGGTTAGATACAGAGTAAAGCTCCCTCTCCACTGTCCCCATCAAACACTCCCAGGACAGGTACAGCACGGGGTTAGATATAGAGTAAAGCTCCCTCTACACTGTCCCCACCAAACACTCCCAGGACAGGCACAGCACGGGGTTTAGATACAGAGTAAAGCTCCATCTACACTGTCCCCATGAAACACTCCCAGGACAGGTACAGCACGGGGTTAGATACAGAGTAAAGCTCCCTCTACACTGTCCCCACCAAACACTCCCAGGACAGGCACAGCACGGGGTTTAGATACAGAGTAAAGCTCCCTCTACACTGTCCCCATGAAACACTCCCAGGAGAGGTACAGAAGTGGGTTAGATACAGAGTAAAGCTCCCTCTCCACTGTCCCCATCAAACACTCCCAGGACAGGTACAGCACGGGGTTAGATACAGAGTAAAGTTCCCTCTACACTGTCCCCATCAAACACCCCCAGGACAGGTAAAGCACGGGGTTTAGGTACAGAGTAAAGCTCCCTCTGCACTGTCCCCATCACCAGGACAGGTACAACACGGGGTTAGATATAGAGTAAAGCTCCCTCTACACTGTCCCCATCAAACACTCCCAGGACAGGTACAGCAAGGGGTTTGATACAGAGTAAAGCTCCCTCTCCACTGTCCCCATCAAACACTCCCAGGACAGGTACAGCACGGGCTAGATACAGAGTAAAGCTAACTCTACACTGTCCCCATCAAACACTCCCAGGACAGGTACAGCACGGGTTTAGATACAGGGTAAAGCTCCCTCTACACTGTCCACATCAAACACTCGCAGGACAGGAACAGCACGGGGTTAGATACAAAGTAAAGCTCCCTCTACACTGTCCCCATCAAACACTCCCAGGACAGGTACAGCACGGTGTTAGATGCAGAGTAAAGCACCCTCTACACTGTCCCCATCATACACTCCCAGGACAGGCACAGCACGGGGTTTAGGTACAGAGTAAAGCTCCCTCTCCACTGTCCCCATCAAACACTCCCAGGACAAGTACAGCACGGGGTTAGTTACAGAGTAAAGCTCCCTCTACACTGTCCCCACCAAACACTCCCAGGACAGGTACAGCAAGGGGTTTGATACAGAGTAAAGCTCCCTCTACACTGTCCCCACCAAACACTTCCAGGACAGGCACAGCACGGGGTTTAGATACAGAGTAAAGCTCCCTCTACACTGCCCCCATGAAACACTCCCAGGAGAGGTACAGCACTGGGTTAGATACAGAGTAAAGCTCCCTCTCCACTGTCCCCATCAAACACTCCCAGGACAGGCACAGCACGGGGTTTAGGTACAGAGTAAAGCTCCCTCTACACTGTCCCCATCACCAGGACAGGTACAGCACGGGGTTACATACAGAGTAAAGCTCCCTCTACACTTTCCCCATCAAACACCCCCATGACAGGTACAGCACGGGGTTAGATACAGAGTAAAGCTCCCTCTACACTGTCCCCATCAAACACTCCCAGGACAGGTACAGCACGGGGTTAGATACAGAGTAAAGCTCCCTCTACACTGTCCCCATCAAACACCCCCAGGACAGGTACAGCACGGGGTTGGATACAGAGTAAAGCTCCCTCTACACTGTCCCCATCAAACACTCCCAGGACAGGTACAGCACGGGGTTAGATACAGAGTAAAGCTCCCTCTACACTGTCCCCATCAAACAGTCCCAGGACAGGTACAGCACGGTTAGATACAGAGTAAAGCGCCCTCTACACTGTCCCCATCAAACACCCGCAGGACAAGTACAGCACGGGCTAGATACAGAGTAAAGCTCCCTCTTCAGTGTCCCCATCAAACACTCCCAGGACAGGTACAGCACAGGCTAGATACAGAGTAAAGCTCCCTCTACACTGTCCCCATCAAACACTCCCAGGACAGGTACAGCACGGGGTTTAGATACAGAGTAAAGCTCCCTCTACACTGTCCACATAAACACTCGCAGGACAGGAACAGCACGGGGTTAGATACAAAGTAAAGCTCCCTCTACACTGTCCCCATCATACACTCCCAGGACAGGTACAGCACGGGGTTAGATGCAGAGTAAAGCTCCCTCTACACTGTCCCCATCAAACACTCCCAGGACAGGCACAGCACGGGGTTTAGATACAGAGTAAAGTTCCCTCTCCACTGTCCCCATCAAACACTCCCGGGGCAAGTACAGCACGGGGTTAGATACAGAGTAAAGCTCCCTCTCCACTGTCCCCATCAAACACTCCCAGGACAAGTACAGCACGGGGTTAGATACAGAGTAAAGCTCCCTCTACACTGTCCCCATCAAACACTCCCAGGACAGGTACAGCACAGGGTTAGATGCAGAGTAAAGCACCCTCTACACTGTCCCCATCATACACTCCCAGGACAGGCACAGCACGGGGTTTAGGTACAGAGTAAAGCTCCCTCTCCACTGTCCCCATCACACACTCCCAGGACAAGTACAGCACGGGGTTAGTTACAGAGTAAAGCTCCCTCTACACTGTCCCCACCAAACACTCCCAGGACAGGTACAGCACAGGGTTAGATACAGAGTAAAGCTCCCTCTACACTGTCCCCATCAAACATCCCCAGGACAGGTACAGCACGGGGTTAGATACAGAGTAAAGCCCCCACTCCACTGTCCCCATCAAACACTCCCAGGACAGGTACAGCACGGTTAGATACAGAGTAAAGATCCCTCTTCACTGTCCCCATCATACACTCCCAGGACAGGTACAGCACGGGCTAGATACAGAGTAAAGCTCCCTCTACACTGTCCCCATCAAACACTCCCAGGACAGGTAAAGCACGGGGTTAGATACAGAGTAAAGCTCCCTCTACACTGTCCCCATGAAACACTCCCAGGAGAGGTACAGCACTGGGTTAGATACAGAGTAAAGCTCCCTCTCCACTGTCCCCATCAAACAGTCCCAGGACAGGTACAGCACGGGGTTAGATACAGAGTAAAGCTCCCTCTACACTGTCCCCATCAAACACCCCCAGGACAGGTACAGCACGGGGTTTAGCTACAGAGTAAAGCTCCCTCTGCACTGTCCCCATCACCAGGACAGGTACAACACGGGGTTAGATATAGAGTAAAGCTCCCTCTACACTGTCCCCATCAAACACTCCCAGGACAGGTACAGCAAGGGGTTTGATACAGAGTAAAGCTCCCTCTACACTGTCCCCATCAAACACTCCCAGGACAGGTACAGCACGGGCTAGATACAGAGTAAAGCTCCCTCTACACTGTCCCGATCAAACACTCCCAGGACAGGTACAGCACGGGGTTAGATACAGAGTAAAGCTCCCTCTACACTGTCCACATCAAACACTCGCAGGACAGGAACAGCACGGGGTTAGATACAAAGTAAAGCTCCCTCTACACTGTCCCCATCAAACACTCCCAGGACAGGTACAGCACGGGGTTAGATGCAGAGTAAAGCTCCCTCTACACTGTCCCCATCAAACACTCCCAGGACAGGCACAGCACGGGGTTTAGATACAGAGTAAAGTTCCCTCTCCACTGTCCCCATCAAACACTCCCAGGGCAAGTACAGCACGGGGTTAGATACAGAGTAAAGCTCCCTCTCCACTGTCCCCATCAAACACTCCCAGGACAAGTACAGCACGGGGTTAGATACAGAGTAAAGCTCCCTCTACACTGTCCCCATCAAACACTCCCAGGACAGGTACAGCACGGGGTTAGATGCAGAGTAAAGCACCCTCTACACTGTCCCCATCATACACTCCCAGGACAGGCACAGCACGGGGTTTAGGTACAGAGTAAAGCTCCCTCTCCACTGTCCCCATCAAACACTCCCAGGACAAGTACAGCACGGGGTTAGTTACAGAGTAAAGCTCCCTCTACACTGTCCCCACCAAACACTCCCAGGACAGGTACAGCAAGGGGTTTGATACAGAGTAAAGCTCCCTCTACACTGTCCCCACAAAACACTCCCAGGACAGGCACAGCACGGGGTTTAGATACAGAGTAAAGCTCCCTCTACACTGTCCCCATGAAACACTCCCAGGAGAGGTACAGCACTGGGTTAGATACAGAGTAAAGCTCCCTCTCCACTGTCCCCATCAAACACTCCCAGGACAGGCACAGCACGGGGTTTAGGTACAGAGTAAAGCTCCCTCTACACTGTCCCCATCACCAGGACAGGTACAGCACGGGGTTACATACAGAGTAAAGCTCCCTCTACACTTTCCCCATCAAACACCCCCATGACAGGTACAGCACGGGGTTAGATACAGAGTAAAGCTCCCTCTACACTGTCCCCATCAAACACTCCCAGGACAGTTACAGCACGGGGTTAGATACAGAGTAAAGCTCCCTCTACACTGTCCCCATCAAACACGCCCAGGACAGGTACAGCACGGGGTTAGATACAGAGTAAAGCTCCCTCTACACTGTCCCCATCAAACACTCCCAGGACAGGTAAAGCACGGGGTTAGATACAGAGTAAAGCTCCCTCTACACTGTCCCCATCAAACACTCCCAGGACAGGTACAGCACGGTTAGATACAGAGTAAAGCTCCCTCTCCAATGTCCCCATCAAACACTCCCAGGACAGGCACAGCACGGGGTTTAGGTACAGAGTAAAGCTCCCTCTACACGGTCCCCATCACCAGGACAGGTACAGCACGGGGTTACATACAGAGTAAAGCTCCCTCTACACTTTCCCCATCAAACACCCCCATGACAGGTACAGCACGGGGTTAGATACAGAGTAAAGCTCCCTCTACACTGTCCCCATCAAACACTCCCAGGACAGGTACAGCACGGGGTTAGATACAGAGTAAAGCTCCCTCTACAATGTCCCCATCAAACACCCCCAGGACAGGTACAGCACGGGGTCAGATACAGAGTAAAGCTCCCTCTACACTGTCCCCATCAAACACTCCCAGGACAGGTACAGCACGGTTAGATACAGAGTAAAGTTCCCTCTACACTGTCCCCATCAAACACCCGCAGGACAAGTACAGCACGGGCTAGATACAGAGTGAAGCTCCCTCTACAGTGTCCCCATCAAACACTCCCAGGACAGGTACAGCACGGGCTAGATACAGAGTAAAGCTCCCTCTACACTGTCCCCATCAAACACTCCCAGGACAGGTACAGCACGGGGTTTAGATACAGAGTAAAGCTCCCTCTACACTGTCCACATCAAACACTCGCAGGACAGGAACAGCACGGGGTTAGATACAAAGTAAAGCTCCCTCTACACTGTCCCCATCAAACACTCCCAGGAAATTTACAGCACGGGGTTAGATGCAGAGTAAAGCTCCCTCTACACTGTCCCCATCAAACACTCCCAGGACAGGCACAGCACGGGGTTTAGATACAGAGTAAAGTTCCCTCTCCACTGTCCCCATCAAACACTCCCAGGGCAAGTACAGCACGGGGTTAGATACAGAGTATATCTCCCTCTCCACTGTCCCCATCAAACACTCACAGGACAAGTACAGCACGGGGTTAGATACAGAGTAAAGCTCCCTCTACACTGTCCCCATCAAACACTCCCAGGACAAGTACAGCACGGGGTTAGATACAGAGTAAAGCTCCCTCTCCACTGTCCCCATCAAACACTCCCAGGACAGGTACAGCACGGGGTTAGATATAGAGTAAAGCTCCCTCTACACTGTCTCCACCAAACACTCCCAGGACAGGCACAGCACGGGGTTTAGATACAGAGTAAAGCTCCATCTACACAGTCCCCATGAAACACTCCCAGGACAGGCACAGCACGGGGTTAGATACAGAGTAAAGCTCCCTCTACACTGTCCCCACCAAACACTCCCAGGACAGGCACAGCACGTGGTTTAGATACAGTGTAAAGCTCCCTCTACACTGTCCCCATCAAACACTCCCAGGACAGGCACAGCACGGGGTTTAGATACAGAGTAAAGTTCCCTCTCCACTGTCCCCATCAAACACTCCCAGGGCAAGTACAGCACGGGGTTAGATACAGAGTATATCTCCCTCTCCACTGTCCCCATCAAACACTCACAGGACAAGTACAGCACGGGGTTAGATACAGAGTAAAGCTCCCTCTACACTGTCCCCATCAAACACTCCCAGGACAAGTACAGCACGGGGTTAGATACAGAGTAAAGCTCCCTCTCCACTGTCCCCATCAAACACTCCCAGGACAGGTACAGCACGGGGTTAGATATAGAGTAAAGCTCCCTCTACACTGTCTCCACCAAACACTCCCAGGACAGGCACAGCACGGGGTTTAGATACAGAGTAAAGCTCCATCTACACAGTCCCCATGAAACACTCCCAGGACAGGCACAGCACGGGGTTAGATACAGAGTAAAGCTCCCTCTACACTGTCCCCACCAAACACTCCCAGGACAGGCACAGCACGTGGTTTAGATACAGAGTAAAGCTCCCTCTACACTGTCCCCATGAAACACTCCCAGGAGAGGTACAGCTCTGGGTTAGATACAGAGTAAAGCTCCCTCTCCACTGTCCCCATCAAACACTCCCAGGACAGGTACAGCACGGGGTTAGATACAGAGGAAAGCTCCCTCTACAATGTCCCCATCAAACACCCCCAGGACAGGTACAGCACGGGGTTTAGGTACAGAGTAAAGCTCCCTCTGCACTGTCCCCATCACCAGGACAGGTACAGCACGGGGTTACATACAGAGTAAAGCTCCCTCTACACTTTCCCCATCAAACACTCCCAGGACAGGTACAGCAAGGGGTTTGATACAGAGTAAATCTCCCTCTACACTGTCCCCATCAAACACCCCCATGACAGGTACAGCACGGGGTTAGATACAGAGTAAAGCTCCCTCTACACTGTCCCCATCAAACACTCCCAGGACAGGTACAGCACGGGCTAGATACAGAGTAAAGCTCCCTCTACATTGTCCCCATCAAACACACCCAGGACAGGTACAGCACGGGGTTAGATACAGAGTAAAGCTCCCTCTACACTGTCCACATCAAACACTCACAGGACAGGAACAGCACGGGGTTAGATACAAAGTAAAGCTCCCTCTACACTGTCCCCATCAAACACTCCCAGGACAGGTAGAGCACGGGGTTAGATGCAGAGTAAAGCTCCCTCTACACTGTCCCCATCAAACACTCCCAGGACAGGCACAGCATGGGGTTTAGATACAGAGTAAAGTTCCCTCTCCACTGTCCCCATCAAACACTCCCAGGGCAAGTACAGCACGGGGTTAGATACAGAGTAAAGCTCCCTCTCCACTGTCCCCATCAAACACTCCCAGGACAAGTACAGCACGGGGTTAGATACAGAGTAAAGCTCCCTCTACACTGTCCCCATCAAACACTCCCAGGACAGGTACAGCACGGGGTTAGATGCAGAGTAACGCACCCTCTACACTGTCCCCATCATACACTCCCAGGACAGGCACAGCACGGGGTTTAGGTACAGAGTAAAGCTCCCTCTCCACTGTCCCCATCAAACAGTCCCAGGACAAGTACAGCACGGGGTTAGTTACAGAGTAAAGCTCCCTCTACACTGTCCACAACAAACACTCCCAGGACAGGTACAGCAAGGGGTTTGATACAGAGTAAAGCTCCCTCTACACTGTCCCCACCAAACACTCCCAGGACAGACACAGCACGGGGTTTAGATACAGAGTAAAGCTCCCTCTACACTGTCCCCATGAAACACTCCCAGGAGAGGTACAGCACTGGGTTAGATACAGAGTAAAGCTCCCTCTCCACTGTCCCCATCAAACACTCCCAGGACAGGCACAGCACGGGGTTTAGGTACAGAGTAAAGCTCCCTCCACACTGTCCCCATCACCAGGACAGGTACAGCACGGGGTTACATACAGAGTAAAGCTCCCTCTACACTTTCCCCATCAAACACCCCCATGACAGGTACAGCACGGGGTTAGATACAGAGTAAAGCTCCCTCTACACTGTCCCCATCAAACACTCCCAGGACAGGTACAGCACATGGTTAGATACAGAGTAAAGCTCCCTCTACACTGTCCCCATCAAACACCCCTAGGACAGGTACAGCACGGGGTTAGATACAGAGTAAAGCTCCCTCTACACTGTCCCCATCAAACACTCCCAGGACAGGTACAGCACGGGGTTAGATACAGAGTAAAGCTCCCTCTACACTGTCCCCATCAAACACTCCCAGGACAGGTACAGCACGGTTAGATACAGAGTAAAGCTCCCTCTACACTGTCCCCATCAAACACCCGCAGGACAAGTACAGCACGGGCTAGATACAGAGTAAAGCTCCCTCTACAGTGTCCTCATCAAACACTCCCAGGACAGGTACAGCACGGGCTAGATACAGAGTAAAGCTCCCTCTACACTGTCCCATCAAACATTCCCAGGACAGGTACAGCACGGGGTTTAGATACAGGTTAAAGGTCCCTCTACACTGTCCACATTAAACACTCGCAGGACAGGAACAGCACGGGGTTAGATACAAAGTAAAGCTCCCTCTACACTGTCCCCATCAAACATTCCCAGGACAGGTACAGCACGGGGTTAGATGCAGAGTAAAGCTCCCTCTACACTGTCCCCATCAAACACTCCCAGGACAGGCACAGCACGGGGTTTAGATACAGAGTAAAGTTCCCCTTCCACTGTCCCCATCAAACACTCCCAGGGCAAGTACAGCACGGGGTTAGATACAGAGTAAAGCTCCCTCTCCACTGTCCCCATCAAACACTCCCAGGACAAATACAGCACGGGGTTAGATACAGAGTAAAGCTCCCTCTACACTGTCCCCATCAAACACTCCCAGGACATGTACAGCACGGGGTTAGATGCAGAGTAAAGCACCCTCTACACTGTCCCCATCATACACTCCCAGGACAGGCACAGCACGGGGTTTAGGTACAGAGTAAAGCTCCCTCTCCACTGTCCCCATCAAACACTCCCAGGACAAGTACAGCACGGGGTTAGTTACAGAGTAAAGCTCCCTCTACACTGTCCCCACCAAACACACCCAGGACAGGCACAGTACGGGGTTTAGATACAGAGTAAAGTTCCCTCTACACTGTCCCCATCAAACACTCCCAGGACAGGTACAGCACGTGGTTAGATACAGAGTAAAGCTCCCTCTACACTGTCCCCATCAAACACCCCCAGGACAGGTACAGCACGGGGTTAGATACAGAGTAAACCTCCCTCTACACTGTCCCCATCAAACACTCCCAGGACAAGTACAGCACGGGGTTAGAATCAGAGGAAAGCTCCCTCTACACTGTCCCCACCAAACACTCCCAGGACAGGAACAGCACGAGGTTTAGATACAGAGTAAAGCTTCCTCGACTCTGTCCCCATCAAACACTCCCAGGAGAGGTACAGCACGGGGTTAGATACAGAGTAAAGCTCCCTCTAAACTGTCCCCATCAAACACCCAGGACAGGTACAGCACATGGTTAGATACAGAGTAAAGCTCCCTCTACATTGCCCTCATTAAACACTCCCAGGACAGGCACAGCACGGGGTTTAGATACAGAGTAAAGCTCCATCTACACTGTCCCCATGAAACACTCCCAGGACAGGCACAGCACGGGGTTAGATACAGAGTAAAGCTCCCTCTACACTGTCCCCACCAAACACTCCCAGGACAGGCACAGCACGGGGTTTAGATACAGAGTAAAGCTCCCTCTACACTGTCCCCATGAAACACTCCCAGGAGAGGTACAGCACTGGGTTAGATACAGAGTAAAGCTCCCTCTCCACTGTCCCCATCAAGCACTCCCAGGACAGGTACAGCACGGGGTTAGATACAGAGTAAAGCTCCGTCTACACTGTCCCCATCAAACACCCCCAGGACAGGTACAGCACGGGGTTTAGGTACAGAGTAAAGCTCCCTCTGCACTGTCCCCATCACCAGGACAGGTACAACACTGGGTTAGATATAGAGTAAAGCTCCCTCTACACTGTCCCCATCAAACACTCCCAGGACAGTTACAGCAAGGGGTTTGATACAGAGTAAAGCTCCCTCTACACTGTCCCCATCAAACACTCCCAGGACAGGTACAGCACGGGCTAGATACAGAGTAAAGCTCCCTCTACACTGTCCATATCAAACACCCACAGGACAGGTACAGCACGGGGTTAGATACAGAGTAAAGCTCCCTCTACACTGTCCACATCAAACACTCGCAGGACAGGAACAGCACGGGGTTAGATACAAAGTAAAGCTCCCTCTACACTGTCCCCATCAAACACTCCCAGGACAGGTAGAGCACGGGGTTAGATGCAGAGTAAAGCTCCCTCTACACTCTCCCCATCAAACACTCCCAGGACAGGCACAGCACGGGGTTTAGATACAGAGTAAAGTTCCCTCTCCACTGTCCCCATCAAACACTCCCAGGGCAAGTACAGCACGGGGTTAGATACAGAGTAAAGCTCCCTCTCCAATGTCCCCATCAAACACTCCCAGGACAGGCACAGCACGGGGTTTAGGTACAGAGTAAAGCTCCCTCTACACGGTCCCCATCACCAGGACAGGTACAGCACGGGGTTACATACAGAGTAAAGCTCCCTCTACACTTTCCCCATCAAACACCCCCATGACAGGTACAGCACGGGGTTAGATACAGAGTAAAGCTCCCTCTACACTGTCCCCATCAAACACTCCCAGGACAGGTACAGCACGGGGTTAGATACAGAGTAAAGCTCCCTCTACAATGTCCCCATCAAACACCCCCAGGACAGGTACAGCACGGGGTCAGATACAGAGTAAAGCTCCCTCTACACTGTCCCCATCAAACACTCCCAGGACAGGTACAGCACGGTTAGATACAGAGTAAAGTTCCCTCGACACTGTCCCCATCAAACACCCGCAGGACAAGTACAGCACGGGCTAGATACAGAGTAAAGCTCCCTCTACAGTGTCCCCATCAAACACTCCCAGGACAGGTACAGCACGGGCTAGATACAGAGTAAAGCTCCCTCTACACTGTCCCCATCAAACACTCCCAGGACAGGTACAGCACGGGATTTAGATACAGAGTAAAGCTCCCTCTACACTGTCCACATCAAACACTCGCAGGACTGGAACAGCACGGGGTTAGATACAAAGTAAAGCTCCCTCTACACTGTCCCCATCAAACACTCCCAGGAAATTTACAGCACGGGGTTAGATGCAGAGTAAAGCTCCCTCTACACTGTCCCCATCAAACACTCCCAGGACAGGCACAGCACGGGGTTTAGATACAGAGTAAAGTTCCCTCTCCACTGTCCCCATCAAACACTCCCAGGACAAGTACAGCACGGGGTTAGATACAGAGTAAAGCTCCCTCTCCACTGTCCCCATCAAACACTCCCAGGACAAGTAACTCACGGGGTTAGATACAGAGTAAAGCTCCCTCTCCACTGTCCCCATCAAACACTCCCAGGACAGGTACAGCACGGGGTTAGATATAGAGTAAAGCTCCCTCTACACTGTCCCCACCAAACACTCCCAGGACAGGCACAGCACGGGGTTTAGATACAGAGTAAAGCTCCATCTACACAGTCCCCATGAAACACTCCCAGGACAGGCACAGCACGGGGTTAGATACAGAGTAAAGCTCCCTCGACACTGTCCCCACCAAACACTCCCAGGACAGGCACAGCACGTGGTTTAGATACAGAGTAAAGCTCCCTCTACACTGTCCCCATGAAACACTCCCAGGAGAGGTACAGCTCTGGGTTAGATACAGAGTAAAGCTCCCTCTCCACTGTCCCCATCAAACACTCCCAGGATAGGTACAGCACGGGGTTAGATACAGAGTAAAGCTCCCTCTACACTGTCCCCATCAAACACCCCCAGGACAGGTACAGCACGGGGTTTAGGTACAGAGTAAAGCTCCCTCTGCACTGTCCCCATCACCAGGACAGGTACAGCACGGGGTTACATACAGAGTAAAGCTCCCTCTACACTTTCCCCATCAAACACTCCCAGGGCAGGTACAGCAAGGGGTTTGATACAGAGTAAAGCTCCCTCTACACTGTCCCCATCAAACACCCCCATGACAGGTACAGCACGGGGTTAGATACAGAGTAAAGCTCCCTCTACACTGTCCCCATCAAACACTCCCAGGACAGGTACAGCACGGGCTAGATACAGAGTAAAGCTCCCTCTACACTGTCCCCATCAAACACACCCAGGACAGGTACAGCACGGGGTTAGATACAGAGTAAAGCTCCCTCTACACTGTCCCCATCAAACACTCCCAGGACAGGCACAGCACGGGGTTTAGATACAGAGTAAAGTTCCCTCTCCACTGTCCCCATCAAACACTCCCAGGGCAAGTACAGCACGGGGTTAGATACAGAGTAAAGCTCCCTCTCCACTGTCCCCATCAAACACTCCCAGGACAGGTACAGCACGGTTAGATACAGAGTAAAGCTCCCTCTCCAATGTCCCCATCAAACACTCCCAGGACAGGCACAGCACGGTTAGATACAGAGTAAAGTTCCCTCTACACGGTCCCCATCAAACACCCGCAGGACAAGTACAGCACGGGCTAGATACAGAGTAAAGCTCCCTCTACAGTGTCCCCATCAAACACTCCCAGGACAGGTACAGCACGGGCTAGATACAGAGTAAAGCTCCCTCTACACGGTCCCCATCACCAGGACAGGTACAGCACGGGGTTACATACAGAGTAAAGCTCCCTCTACACTTTCCCCATCAAACACCCCCATGACAGGTACAGCACGGGGTTAGATACAGAGTAAAGCTCCCTCTACACTGTCCCCATCAAACACTCCCAGGACAGGTACAGCACGGGGTTAGATACAGAGTAAAGCTCCCTCTACAATGTCCCCATCAAACACCCCCAGGACAGGTACAGCACGGGGTCAGATACAGAGTAAAGCTCCCTCTACACTGTCCCCATCAAACACTCCCAGGACAGGTACAGCACGGTTAGATACAGAGTAAAGTTCCCTCTACACTGTCCCCATCAAACACCCGCAGGACAAGTACAGCACGGGCTAGATACAGAGTAAAGCTCCCTCTACAGTGTCCCCATCAAACACTCCCAGGACAGGTACAGCACGGGCTAGATACAGAGTAAAGCTCCCTCTACACTGTCCCCATCAAACACTCCCAGGACAGGTACAGCACGGGATTTAGATACAGAGTAAAGCTCCCTCTACACTGTCCACATCAAACACTCGCAGGACAGGAACAGCACGGGGTTAGATACAAAGTAAAGCTCCCTCTACACTGAACCCATCAAACACTCCCAGGAAATTTACAGCACGGGGTTAGATGCAGAGTAAAGCTCCCTCTACACTGTCCCCATCAAACACTCCCAGGACAGGCACAGCACGGGGTTTAGATACAGAGTAAAGTTCCCTCTCCACTGTCCCCATCAAACACTCCCAGGGCAAGTACAGCACGGGGTTAGATACAGAGTAAAGCTCCCTCTCCACTGTCCCCATCAAACACTCCCAGGACAGGTACAGCACGGTTAGATACAGAGTAAAGCTCCCTCTCCAATGTCCCCATCAAACACTCCCAGGACAGGCACAGCACGGGGTTTAGGTACAGAGTAAAGCTCCCTCTACACGGTCCCCATCACCTGGACAGGTACAGCACGGGGTTACATACAGAGTAAAGCTCCCTCTACACTTTCCCCATCAAACACCCCCATGAAAGGTACAGCACGGGGTTAGATACAGAGTAAAGCTCCCTCTACACTGTCCCCATCAAACACTCCCAGGACAGGTACAGCACGGGGTTAGATACAGAGTAAAGCTCCCTCTACAATGTCCCCATCAAACACCCCCAGGACAGGTACAGCACGGGGTCAGATACAGAGTAAAGCTCCCTCTACACTGTCCCCATCAAACACTCCCAGGACAGGTACAGCACGGTTAGATACAGAGTAAAGTTCCCTCTACACTGTCCCCATCAAACACCCGCAGGACAAGTACAGCACGGGCTAGATACAGAGTAAAGCTCCCTCTACAGTGTCCCCATCAAACACTCCCAGGACAGGTACAGCACGGGCTAGATACAGAGTAAAGCTCCCTCTACACTGTCCCCATCAAACACTCCCAGGACAGGTACAGCACGGGATTTAGATACAGAGTAAAGCTCCCTCTACACTGTCCACATCAAACACTCGCAGGACAGGAACAGCACGGGGTTAGATACAAAGTAAAGCTCCCTCTACACTGTCCCCATCAAACACTCCCAGGAAATTTACAGCACGGGGTTAGATGCAGAGTAAAGCTCCCTCTACACTGTCCCCATCAAACACTCCCAGGACAGGCACAGCACGGGGTTTAGATACAGAGTAAAGTTCCCTCTCCACTGTCCCCATCAAACACTCCCAGGGCAAGTACAGCACGGGGTTAGATACAGAGTATATCTCCCTCTCCACTGTCCCCATCAAACACTCACAGGACAAGTACAGCACGGAGTTAGATACAGAGTAAAGCTCCCTCTACACTGTCCCCATCAAACACTCCCAGGACAAGTACAGCACGGGGTTAGATACAAAGTAAAGCTCCCTCTCCACTGTCCCCATCAAACACTCCCAGGACAAGTAACTCACGGGGTTAGATACAGAGTAAAGCTCCCTCTCCACTGTCCCCATCAAACACTCCCAGGACAGGTACAGCACGGGGTTAGATATAGAGTAAAGCTCCCTCTACACTGTCCCCACCAAACACTCCCAGGACAGGCACAGCACGGGGTTTAGATACAGAGTAAAGCTCCATCTACACAGTCCCCATGAAACACTCCCAGGACAGGCACAGCACGGGGTTAGATACAGAGTAAAGCTCCCTCTACACTGTCCCCACCAAACACTCCCAGGACAGGCACAGCACGTGGTTTAGATACAGAGTAAAGCTCCCTCTACACTGTCCCCATGAAACACTCCCAGGAGAGGTACAGCTCTGGGTTAGATACAGAGTAAAGCTCCCTCTCCACTGTCCCCATCAAACACTCCCAGGACAGGTACAGCACGGGGTTAGATACAGAGTAAAGCTCCCTCTACACTGTCCCCATCAAACACCCCCAGGACAGGTACAGCACGGGGTTTAGGTACAGAGTAAAGCTCCCTCTGCACTGTCCCCATCACCAGGACAGGTACAGCACGGGGTTACATACAGAGTAAAGCTCCCTCTACACTTTCCCCATCAAACACTCCCAGGGCAGGTACAGCAAGGGGTTTGATACAGAGTAAAGCTCCCTCTACACTGTCCCCATCAAACACCCCCATGACAGGTACAGCACGGGGTTAGATACAGAGTAAAGCTCCCTCTACACTGTCCCCATCAAACACTCCCAGGACAGGTACAGCACGGGCTAGATACAGAGTAAAGCTCCCTCTACACTGTCCCCATCAAACACACCCAGGACAGGTACAGCACGGGGTTAGATACAGAGTAAAGCTCCCTCTACACTGTCCACATCAAACACTCACAGGACAGGAACAGCACGGGGTTAGATACAAAGTAAAGCTCCCTCTACACTGTCCCCATCAAACACTCCCAGGACAGGTAGAGCACGGGGTTAGATGCAGAGTAAAGCTCCCTCTACACTGTCCCCATGAAACACTCCCAGGACAGGCACAGCATGGGGTTTAGATACAGAGTAAAGTTCCCTCTCCACTGTCCCCATCAAACACTCCCAGGGCAAGTACAGCACGGGGTTAGATACAGAGTAAAGCTCCCTCTACACTGTCCCCACCAAACACTCCCAGGACAGGTACAGCACGGGGTTAGATGCAGAGTAACGCACCCTCTACACTGTCCCCATCATACACTCCCAGGACAGGCACAGCACGGGGTTTAGGTACAGAGTAAAGCTCCCTCTCCACTGTCCCCATCAAACACTCCCAGGACAAGTACAGCACGGGGTTAGTTACAGAGTAAAGCTCCCTCTACACTGTCCCCAACAAACACTCCCAGGACAGGTACAGCAAGGGGTTTGATACAGAGTAAAGCTCCCTCTACACTGTCCCCACCAAACACTCCCAGGACAGGCACAGCACGGGGTTTAGATACAGAGTAAAGCTCCCTCTACACTGTCCCCATGAAACACTCCCAGGAGAGGTACAGCACTGGGTTAGATACAGAGTAAAGCTCCCTCTCCACTGTCCCCATCAAACACTCCCAGGACAGGCACAGCACGGGGGTTAGGTACAGAGGAAAGCTCCCTCCACACTGTCCCCATCACCAGGACAGGTACAGCACGGGGTTACATACAGAGTAAAGCTCCCTCTACACTTTCCCCATCAAACACCCCCATGACAGGTACAGCACGGGGTTAGATACAGAGTAAAGCTCCCTCTACACTGTCCCCATCAAACACTCCCAGGACAGGTACAGCACGGGGTTAGATACAGAGTAAAGCTCCCTCTACACTGTCCCCATCAAACACCCCTAGGACAGGTACAGCACGGGGTTAGATACAGAGTAAAGCTCCCTCTACACTGTCCCCATCAAACACTCCCAGGACAGGTACAGCACGGGGTTAGATACAGAGTAAAGCTCCCTCTACACTGTCCCCATCAAACACTCCCAGGACAGGTACAGCACGGTTAGATACAGAGTAAAGCTCCCTCTACACTGTCCCCATCAAACACCCGCAGGACAAGTACAGCACGGGCTAGATACAGAGTAAAGCTCCCTCTACAGTGTCCTCATCAAACACTCCCAGGACAGGTACAGCACGGGCTAGATACAGAGTAAAGCTCCCTCTACACTGTCCCATCAAACACTCCCAGGACAGGTACAGCACGGGGTTTAGATACAGGTTAAAGGTCCCTCTACACTGTCCACATTAAACACTCGCAGGACAGGAACAGCACGGGGTTAGATACAAAGTAAAGCTCCCTCTACACTGTCCCCATCAAACATTCCCAGGACAGGTACAGCACGGGGTTAGATGCAGAGTAAAGCTCCCTCTACACTGTCCCCATCAAACACTCCCAGGACAGGCACAGCACGGGGTTTAGATACAGAGTAAAGTTCCCCTTCCACTGTCCCCATCAAACACTCCCAGGGCAAGTACAGCACGGGGTTAGATACAGAGTAAAGCTCCCTCTCCACTGTCCCCATCAAACACTCCCAGGACAAATACAGCACGGGGTTAGATACAGAGTAAAGCTCCCTCTACACTGTCCCCATCAAACACTCCCAGGACAGGTACAGCACGGGGTTAGATACAGAGTAAAGCTCCGTCTACACTGTCCCCATCAAACACCCCCAGGACAGGTACAGCACGGGGTTTAGGTACAGAGTAAAGCTCCCTCTGCACTGTCCCCATCACCAGGACAGGTACAACACTGGGTTAGATATAGAGTAAAGCTCCCTCTACACTGTCCCCATCAAACACTCCCAGGACAGGTACAGCAAGGGGTTTGATACAGAGTAAAGCTCCCTCTACACTGTCCCCATCAAACACTCCCAGGACAGGTACAGCACGGGCTAGATACAGAGTAAAGCTCCCTCTACACTGTCCATATCAAACACTCCCAGGACAGGTACAGCACGGGGTTAGATACAGAGTAAAGCTCCCTCTACACTGTCCACATCAAACACTCGCAGGACAGGAACAGCACGGGGTTAGATACAAAGTAAAGCTCCCTCTACACTGTCCCCATCAAACACTCCCAGGACAGGTAGAGCACGGGGTTAGATGCAGAGTAAAGCTCCCTCTACACTGTCCCCATCAAACACTCCCAGGACAGGCACAGCACGGGGTTTAGATACAGAGTAAAGTTCCCTCTCCACTGTCCCCATCAAACACTCCCAGGGCAAGTACAGCACGGGGTTAGATGCAGAGTAAAGCACCCTCTACACTGTCCCCATCATACACTCCCAGGACAGGCACAGCACGGGGTTTAGGTACAGAGTAAAGCTCCCTCTCCACTGTCCCCATCAAACACTCCCAGGACAAGTACAGCACGGGGTTAGTTACAGAGTAAAGCTCCCTCTACACTGTCCCCAACAAACACTCCCAGGACAGGTACAGCAAGGGGTTTGATACAGAGTAAAGCTCCCTCTACACTGTCCCCACCAAACACTCCCAGGACAGGCACAGCACGGGGTTTAGATACAGAGTAAAGCTCCCTCTACACTGTCCCCATGAAACACTCCCAGGAGAGGTACAGCACTGGGTTAGATACAGAGTAAAGCTCCCTCTCCACTGTCCCCATCAAACACTCCCAGGACAGGCACAGCACGGGGTTTAGGTACAGAGTAAAGCTCCCTCTACACTGTCCCCATCACCAGGACAGGTACAGCACGGGGTTACATACAGAGTAAAGCTCCCTCTACACTTTCCCCATCAAACACCACCATGACAGGTACAGCACGGGGTTAGATACAGAGTAAAGCTCCCTCTACACTGTCCCCATCAAACGCTCCCAGGACAGGTACAGCACGGGGTTAGATACAGAGTAAAGCTCCCTCTACACTGTCCCCATCAAACACCCCCAGGACAGGTACAGCACGGGGTTAGATACAGAGTAAAGCTCCCTCTACACTGTCCCCATCAAACACTCCCAGGACAGGTACAGCACGGGGTTAGATACAGAGTAAAGCTCCCTCTACACTGTCCCCATCAAAAACTCCCAGGACAGGTACAGCACGGTTAGATACAGAGTAAAGCTCCCTCTACACTGTCCCCATCAGACACCCGCAGGACAAGTACAGAACGGGCTAGATACAGAGTAAAACTCCCTCTACAGTGTCCTCATCAAACACTCCCAGGACAGGTACAGCACGGGCTAGATACAGAGTAAAGCTCCCTCTACACTGTCCCCATCAAACACCCCCAGGACAGGTACAGCACGGGGTTAGATACAGAGTAAAGCTCCCTCTACACTGTCCCCATCAAACACTCCCAGGACAAGTACAGCACGGGGTTAGAATCAGAGGAAAGCTCCCTCTACACTGTCCCCACCAAACACTCCCAGGACAGGAACAGCACGGGGATTAGATACAGAGTAAAGCTTCCTCGACTCTGTCCACATCAAACACTCGCAGGACAGGAACAGCACGGGGTTAGATACAAAGTAAAGCTCCCTCTACACTGTCCCCATCAAACACTCCCAGGGCAAGTACAGCACCGGGTTAGATACAGAGTAAAGCTCCCTCTCCACTGTCCCCATCAAACACTCCCAGCACAAATACAGCACTGGGTTAGATACAGAGTAAAGCTCCCTCTACACTGTCCCCATCAAACACTCCCAGGACAGGTACAGCACGGGGTTAGATGCAGAGTAAAGCACCCTCTACACTGTCCCCATCATACACTCCCAGGACAGGCACAGCACGGGGTTTAGGTACAGAGTAAAGCTCCCTCTCCACTGTCCCCATCAAACACTCCCAGGACAAGTACAGCACGGGGTTAGTTACAGAGTAAAGCTCCCTCTACACTGTCCCCACCAAACACTCCCAGGGCAAGTACAGCACGGGGTTAGATACAGAGTATATCTCCCTCTCCACTGTCCCCATCAAACACTCACAGGACAAGTACAGCACGGGGTTAGATACAGAGTAAAGCTCCCTCTACACTGTCCCCATCAAACACTCCCAGGACAAGTACAGCACGGGGTTAGATACAGAGTAAAGCTCCCTCTCCACTGTCCCCATCAAACACTCCCAGGACAGGTACAGCACGGGGTTAGATATAGAGTAAAGCTCCCTCTACACTGTCTCCACCAAACACTCCCAAGACAGGCACAGCACGGGGTTTAGATACAGAGTAAAGCTCCATCTACACAGTCCCCATGAAACACTCCCAGGACAGGCACAGCACGGGGTTAGATACAGAGTAAAGCTCCCTCTACACTGTCCCCACCAAACACTCCCAGGACAGGCACAGCACGTGGTTTAGATACAGTGTAAAGCTCCCTCTACACTGTCCCCATCAAACACTCCCAGGACAGGCACAGCACGGGGTTTAGATACAGAGTAAAGTTCCCTCTCCACTGTCCCCATCAAACACTCCCAGGGCAAGTACAGCACGGGGTTAGATACAGAGTATATCTCCCTCTCCACTGTCCCCATCAAACACTCACAGGACAAGTACAGCACGGGGTTAGATACAGAGTAAAGCTCCCTCTACACTGTCCCCATCAAACACTCCCAGGACAAGTACAGCACGGGGTTAGATACAGAGTAAAGCTCCCTCTCCACTGTCCCCATCAAACACTCCCAGGACAGGTACAGCACGGGGTTAGATATAGAGTAAAGCTCCCTCGACACTGTCTCCACCAAACACTCCCAGGACAGGCACAGCACGGGGTTTAGATACAGAGTAAAGCTCCATCTACACAGTCCCCATGAAACACTCCCAGGACAGGCACAGCACGGGGTTAGATACAGAGTAAAGCTCCCTCTACACTGTCCCCACCAAACACTCCCAGGACAGGCACAGCACGTGGTTTAGATACAGAGTAAAGCTCCCTCTACACTGTCCCCATGAAACACTCCCAGGAGAGGTACAGCTCTGGGTTAGATACAGAGTAAAGCTCCCTCTCCACTGTCCCCATCAAACACTCCCAGGACAGGTACAGCACGGGGTTAGATACAGAGTAAAGCTCCCTCTACACTGTCCCCATCAAACACCCCCAGGACAGGTACAGCACGGGGTTTAGGTACAGAGTAAAGCTCCCTCTGCACTGTCCCCATCACCAGGACAGGTACAGCACGGGGTTACATACAGAGTAAAGCTCCCTCTACACTTTCCCCATCAAACACTTCCAGGACAGGTACAGCAAGGGGTTTGATACAGAGTAAAGCTCCCTCTACACTGTCCCCATCAAACACCCCCATGACAGGTACAGCACGGGGTTAGATACAGAGTAAAGCTCCCTCTACACTGTCCCCATCAAACACTCCCAGGACAGGTACAGCACGGGCTAGATACAGAGTAAAGCTCCCTCTACATTGTCCCCATCAAACACACCCAGGACAGGTACAGCACGGGGTTAGATACAGAGTAAAGCTCCCTCTACACTGTCCACATCAAACACTCACAGGACAGGAACAGCACGGGGTTAGATACAAAGTAAAGCTCCCTCTACACTGTCCCCATCAAACACTCCCAGGACAGGTAGAGCACGGGGTTAGATGCAGAGTAAAGCTCCCTCTACACTGTCCCCATCAAACACTCCCAGGACAGGCACAGCATGGGGTTTAGATACAGAGTAAAGTTCCCTCTCCACTGTCCCCATCAAACACTCCCAGGGCAAGTACAGCACGGGGTTAGATACAGAGTAAAGCTCCCTCTCCACTGTCCCCATCAAACACTCCCAGGACAAGTACAGCACGGGGTTAGATACAGAGTAAAGCTCCCTCTACACTGTCCCCATCAAACACTCCCAGGACAGTTACAGCACGGGGTTAGATGCAGAGTAACGCACCCTCTACACTGTCCCCATCATACACTCCCAGGACAGGCACAGCACGGGGTTTAGGTACAGAGTAAAGCTCCCTCTCCACTGTCCCCATCAAACACTCCCAGGACAAGTACAGCACGGGGTTAGTTACAGAGTAAAGCTCCCTCTACACTGTCCCCAACAAACACTCCCAGGACAGGTACAGCAAGGGGTTTGATACAGAGTAAAGCTCCCTCTACACTGTCCCCACCAAACACTCCCAGGACAGACACAGCACGGGGTTTAGATACAGAGTAAAGCTCCCTCTACACTGTCCCCATGAAACACTCCCAGGAGAGGTACAGCACTGGGTTAGATACAGAGTAAAGCTCCCTCTCCACTGTCCCCATCAAACACTCCCAGGACAGGCACAGCACGGGGTTTAGGTACAGAGTAAAGCTCCCTCCACACTGTCCCCATCACCAGGACAGGTACAGCACGGGGTTACATACAGAGTAAAGCTCCCTCTACACTTTCCCCATCAAACACCCCCATGACAGGTACAGCACGGGGTTAGATACAGAGTAAAGCTCCCTCTACACTGTCCCCATCAAACACTCCCAGGACAGGTACAGCACGGGGTTAGATACAGAGTAAAGCTCCCTCTACACTGTCCCCATCAAACACCCCTAGGACAGGTACAGCACGGGGTTAGATACAGAGTAAAGCTCCCTCTACACTGTCCCCATCAAACACTCCCAGGACAGGTACAGCACAGGGTTAGATACAGAGTAAAGCTCCCTCTACACTGTCCCCATCAAACACTCCCAGGACAGGTACAGCACGGTTAGATACAGAGTAAAGCTCCCTCTACACTGTCCCCATCAAACACCCGCAGGACAAGTACAGCACGGGCTAGATACAGAGTAAAGCTCCCTCTACAGTGTCCTCATCAAACACTCCCAGGACAGGTACAGCACGGGCTAGATACAGAGTAAAGCTCCCTCTACACTGTCCCATCAAACATTCCCAGGACAGGTACAGCACGGGGTTTAGATACAGGTTAAAGGTCCCTCTACACTGTCCACATTAAACACTCGCAGGACAGGAACAGCACGGGGTTAGATACAAAGTAAAGCTCCCTCTACACTGTCCCCATCAAACATTCCCAGGACAGGTACAGCACGGGGTTAGATGCAGAGTAAAGCTCCCTCTACACTGTCCCCATCAAACACTCCCAGGACAGGCACAGCACGGGGTTTAGATACAGAGTAAAGTTCCCCTTCCACTGTCCCCATCAAACACTCCCAGGGCAAGTACAGCACGGGGTTAGATACAGAGTAAAGCTCCCTCTCCACTGTCCCCATCAAACACTCCCAGGACAAATACAGCACGGGGTTAGATACAGAGTAAAGCTCCCTCTACACTGTCCCCATCAAACACTCCCAGGACATGTACAGCACGGGGTTAGATGCAGAGTAAAGCACCCTCTACACTGTCCCCATCATACACTCCCAGGACAGGCACAGCACGGGGTTTAGGTACAGAGTAAAGCTCCCTCTCCACTGTCCCCATCAAACACTCCCAGGACAAGTACAGCACGGGGTTAGTTACAGAGTAAAGCTCCCTCTACACTGTCCCCACCAAACACACCCAGGACAGGCACAGTACGGGGTTTAGATACAGAGTAAAGTTCCCTCTACACTGTCCCCATCAAACACTCCCAGGACAGGTACAGCACGTGGTTAGATACAGAGTAAAGCTCCCTCTACACTGTCCCCATCAAACACCCCCAGGACAGGTACAGCACGGGGTTAGATACAGAGTAAAGCTCCCTCTACACTGTCCCCATCAAACACTCCCAGGACAAGTACAGCACGGGGTTAGAATCAGAGGAAAGCTCCCTCTACACTGTCCCCACCAAACACTCCCAGGACAGGAACAGCACGAGGTTTAGATACAGAGTAAAGCTTCCTCGACTCTGTCCCCATCAAACACTCCCAGGAGAGGTACAGCACGGGGTTAGATACAGAGTAAAGCTCCCTCTAAACTGTCCCCATCAAACACCCAGGACAGGTACAGCACATGGTTAGATACAGAGTAAAGCTCCCTCTACATTGCCCTCATTAAACACTCCCAGGACAGGCACAGCACGGGGTTTAGATACAGAGTAAAGCTCCATCTACACTGTCCCCATGAAACACTCCCAGGACAGGCACAGCACGGGGTTAGATACAGAGTAAAGCTCCCTCTACACTGTCCCCACCAAACACTCCCAGGACAGGCACAGCACGGGGTTTAGATACAGAGTAAAGCTCCCTCTACACTGTCCCCATGAAACACTCCCAGGAGAGGTACAGCACTGGGTTAGACACAGAGTAAAGCTCCCTCTCCACTGTCCCCATCAAGCACTCCCAGGACAGGTACAGCACGGGGTTAGATACAGAGTAAAGCTCCGTCTACACTGTCCCCATCAAACACCCCCAGGACAGGTACAGCACGGGGTTTAGGTACAGAGTAAAGCTCCCTCTGCACTGTCCCCATCACCAGGACAGGTACAACACTGGGTTAGATATAGAGTAAAGCTCCCTCTACACTGTCCCCATCAAACACTCCCAGGACAGTTACAGCAAGGGGTTTGATACAGAGTAAAGCTCCCTCTACACTGTCCCCATCAAACACTCCCAGGACAGGTACAGCACGGGCTAGATACAGAGTAAAGCTCCCTCTACACTGTCCATATCAAACACCCCCAGGACAGGTACAGCACGGGGTTAGATACAGAGTAAAGCTCCCTCTACACTGTCCACATCAAACACTCGCAGGACAGGAACAGCACGGGGTTAGATACAAAGTAAAGCTCCCTCTACACTGTCCCCATCAAACACTCCCAGGACAGGTAGAGCACGGGGTTAGATGCAGAGTAAAGCTCCCTCTACACTGTCCCCATCAAACACTCCCAGGACAGGCACAGCACGGGGTTTAGATACAGAGTAAAGTTCCCTCTCCACTGTCCCCATCAAACACTCCCAGGGCAAGTACAGCACGGGGTTAGATACAGAGTAAAGCTCCCTCTCCACTGTCCCCATCAAACACTCCCAGGACAGGTACAGCACGGTTAGATACAGAGTAAAGCTCCCTCTCCAATGTCCCCATCAAACACTCCCAGGACAGGCACAGCACGGGGTTTAGGTACAGAGTAAAGCTCCCTCTACACGGTCCCCATCACCAGGACAGGTACAGCACGGGGTTACATACAGAGTAAAGCTCCCTCTACACTTTCCCCATCAAACACCCCCATGACAGGTACAGCACGGGGTTAGATACAGAGTAAAGCTCCCTCTACACTGTCCCCATCAAACACTCCCAGGACAGGTACAGCACGGGGTTAGATACAGAGTAAAGCTCCCTCTACAATGTCCCCATCAAACACCCCCAGGACAGGTACAGCACGGGGTCAGATACAGAGTAAAGCTCCCTCTACACTGTCCCCATCAAACACTCCCAGGACAGGTACAGCACGGTTAGATACAGAGTAAAGTTCCCTCTACACTGTCCCCATCAAACACCCGCAGGACAAGTACAGCACGGGCTAGATACAGAGTAAAGCTCCCTCTACAGTGTCCCCATCAAACACTCCCAGGACAGGTACAGCACGGGCTAGATACAGAGTAAAGCTCCCTCTACACTGTCCCCATCAAACACTCCCAGGACAGGTACAGCACGGGATTTAGATACAGAGTAAAGCTCCCTCTACACTGTCCACATCAAACACTCGCAGGACTGGAACAGCACGGGGTTAGATACAAAGTAAAGCTCCCTCTACACTGTCCCCATCAAACACTCCCAGGAAATTTACAGCACGGGGTTAGATGCAGAGTAAAGCTCCCTCTACACTGTCCCCATCAAACACTCCCAGGACAGGCACAGCACGGGGTTTAGATACAGAGTAAAGTTCCCTCTCCACTGTCCCCATCAAACACTCCCAGGGCAAGTACAGCACGGGGTTAGATACAGAGTATATCTCCCTCTCCACTGTCCCCATCAAACACTCACAGGACAAGTACAGCACGGAGTTAGATACAGAGTAAAGCTCCCTCTACACTGTCCCCATCAAACACTCCCAGGACAAGTACAGCACGGGGTTAGATACAGAGTAAAGCTCCCTCTCCACTGTCCCCATCAAACACTCCCAGGACAAGTAACTCACGGGGTTAGATACAGAGTAAAGCTCCCTCTCCACTGTCCCCATCAAACACTCCCAGGACAGGTACAGCACGGGGTTAGATATAGAGTAAAGCTCCCTCTACACTGTCCCCACCAAACACTCCCAGGACAGGCACAGCACGGGGTTTAGATACAGAGTAAAGCTCCATCTACACAGTCCCCATGAAACACTCCCAGGACAGGCACAGCACGGGGTTAGATACAGAGTAAAGCTCCCTCTACACTGTCCCCACCAAACACTCCCAGGACAGGCACAGCACGTGGTTTAGATACAGAGTAAAGCTCCCTCTACACTGTCCCCATGAAACACTCCCAGGAGAGGTACAGCTCTGGGTTAGATACAGAGTAAAGCTCCCTCTCCACTGTCCCCATCAAACACTCCCAGGACAGGTACAGCACGGGGTTAGATACAGAGTAAAGCTCCCTCTACACTGTCCCCATCAAACACCCCCAGGACAGGTACAGCACGGGGTTTAGGTACAGAGGAAAGCTCCCTCTGCACTGTCCCCATCACCAGGACAGGTACAGCACGGGGTTACATACAGAGTAAAGCTCCCTCTACACTTTCCCCATCAAACACTCCCAGGGCAGGTACAGCAAGGGGTTTGATACAGAGTAAAGCTCCCTCTACACTGTCCCCATCAAACACCCCCATGACAGGTACAGCACGGGGTTAGATACAGAGTAAAGCTCCCTCTACACTGTCCCCATCAAACACTCCCAGGACAGGTACAGCACGGGCTAGATACAGAGTAAAGCTCCCTCTACACTGTCCCCATCAAACACACCCAGGACAGGTACAGCACGGGGTTAGATACAGAGTAAAGCTCCCTCTACACTGTCCCCATCAAACACTCCCAGGACAGGCACAGCACGGGGTTTAGATACAGAGTAAAGTTCCCTCTCCACTGTCCCCATCAAACACTCCCAGGGCAAGTACAGCACGGGGTTAGATACAGAGTAAAGCTCCCTCTCCACTGTCCCCATCAAACACTCCCAGGACAGGTACAGCACGGTTAGATACAGAGTAAAGCTCCCTCTCCAATGTCCCCATCAAACACTCCCAGGACAGGTACAGCACGGGCTAGATACAGAGTAAAGCTCCCTCTACACGGTCCCCATCACCAGGACAGGTACAGCACGGGGTTACATACAGAGTAAAGCTCCCTCTACACTTTCCCCATCAAACACCCCCATGACAGGTACAGCACGGGGTTAGATACAGAGTAAAGCTCCCTCTACACTGTCCCCATCAAACACTCCCAGGACAGGTACAGCACGGGGTTAGATACAGAGTAAAGCTCCCTCTACAATGTCCCCATCAAACACCCCCAGGACAGGTACAGCACGGGGTCAGATACAGAGTAAAGCTCCCTCTACACTGTCCCCATCAAACACTCCCAGGACAGGTACAGCACGGTTAGATACAGAGTAAAGTTCCCTCTACACTGTCCCCATCAAACACCCGCAGGACAAGTACAGCACGGGCTAGATACAGAGTAAAGCTCCCTCTACAGTGTCCCCATCAAACACTCCCAGGACAGGTACAGCACGGGCTAGATACAGAGTAAAGCTCCCTCTACACTGTCCCCATCAAACACTCCCAGGACAGGTACAGCACGGGATTTAGATACAGAGTAAAGCTCCCTCTACACTGTCCACATCAAACACTCGCAGGACAGGAACAGCACGGGGTTAGATACAAAGTAAAGCTCCCTCTACACTGTCCCCATCAAACACTCCCAGGAAATTTACAGCACGGGGTTAGATGCAGAGTAAAGCTCCCTCTACACTGTCCCCATCAAACACTCCCAGGACAGGCACAGCACGGTGTTTAGATACAGAGTAAAGTTCCCTCTCCACTGTCCCCATCAAACACTCCCAGGGCAAGTACAGCACGGGGTTAGATACAGAGTAAAGCTCCCTCTCCACTGTCCCCATCAAACACTCCCAGGACAGGTACAGCACGGTTAGATACAGAGTAAAGCTCCCTCTCCAATGTCCCCATCAAACACTCCCAGGACAGGCACAGCACGGGGTTTAGGTACAGAGTAAAGCTCCCTCTACACGGTCCCCATCACCAGGACAGGTACAGCACGGGGTTACATACAGAGTAAAGCTCCCTCTACACTTTCCCCATCAAACACCCCCATGACAGGTACAGCACGGGGTTAGATACAGAGTAAAGCTCCCTCTACACTGTCCCCATCAAACACTCCCAGGACAGGTACAGCACGGGGTTAGATACAGAGTAAAGCTCCCTCTACAATGTCCCCATCAAACACCCCCAGGACAGGTACAGCACGGGGTCAGATACAGAGTAAAGCTCCCTCTACACTGTCCCCATCAAACACTCCCAGGACAGGTACAGCACGGTTAGATACAGAGTAAAGTTCCCTCTACACTGTCCCCATCAAACACCCGCAGGACAAGTACAGCACGGGCTAGATACAGAGTAAAGCTCCCTCTACAGTGTCCCCATCAAACACTCCCAGGACAGGTACAGCACGGGCTAGATACAGAGTAAAGCTCCCTCTACACTGTCCCCATCAAACACTCCCAGGACAGGTACAGCACGGGATTTAGATACAGAGTAAAGCTCCCTCTACACTGTCCACATCAAACACTCGCAGGACAGGAACAGCACGGGGTTAGATACAAAGTAAAGCTCCCTCTACACTGTCCCCATCAAACACTCCCAGGAAATTTACAGCACGGGGTTAGATGCAGAGTAAAGCTCCCTCTACACTGTCCCCATCAAACACTCCCAGGACAGGCACAGCACGGGGTTTAGATACAGAGTAAAGTTCCCTCTCCACTGTCCCCATCAAACACTCCCAGGGCAAGTACAGCACGGGGTTAGATACAGAGTATATCTCCCTCTCCACTGTCCCCATCAAACACTCACAGGACAAGTACAGCACGGAGTTAGATACAGAGTAAAGCTCCCTCTACACTGTCCCCATCTAACACTCCCAGGACAAGTACAGCACGGGGTTAGATACAGAGTAAAGCTCCCTCTCCACTGTCCCCATCAAACACTCCCAGGACAAGTAACTCACGGGGTTAGATACAGAGTAAAGCTCCCTCTCCACTGTCCCCATCAAACACTCCCAGGACAGGTACAGCACGGGGTTAGATATAGAGTAAAGCTCCCTCTACACTGTCCCCACCAAACACTCCCAGGACAGGCACAGCACGGGGTTTAGATACAGAGTAAAGCTCCATCTACACAGTCCCCATGAAACACTCCCAGGACAGGCACAGCACGGGGTTAGATACAGAGTAAAGCTCCCTCTACACTGTCCCCACCAAACACTCCCAGGACAGGCACAGCACGTGGTTTAGATACAGAGTAAAGCTCCCTCTACACTGTCCCCATGAAACACTCCCAGGAGAGGTACAGCTCTGGGTTAGATACAGAGTAAAGCTCCCTCTCCACTGTCCCCATCAAACACTCCCAGGACAGGTACAGCACGGGGTTAGATACAGAGTAAAGCTCCCTCTACACTGTCCCCATCAAACACCCCCAGGACAGGTACAGCACGGGGTTTAGGTACAGAGTAAAGCTCCCTCTGCACTGTCCCCATCACCAGGACAGGTACAGCACGGGGTTACATACAGAGTAAAGCTCCCTCTACACTTTCCCCATCAAACACTCCCAGGGCAGGTACAGCAAGGGGTTTGATACAGAGTAAAGCTCCCTCTACACTGTCCCCATCAAACACCCCCATGACAGGTACAGCACGGGGTTAGATACAGAGTAAAGCTCCCTCTACACTGTCCCCATCAAACACTCCCAGGACAGGTACAGCACGGGCTAGATACAGAGTAAAGCTCCCTCTACACTGTCCCCATCAAACACACCCAGGACAGGTACAGCACGGGGTTAGATACAGAGTAAAGCTCCCTCTACACTGTCCACATCAAACACTCACAGGACAGGAACAGCACGGGGTTAGATACAAAGTAAAGCTCCCTCTACACTGTCCCCATCAAACACTCCCAGGACAGGTAGAGCACGGGGTTAGATGCAGAGTAAAGCTCCCTCTACACTGTCCCCATCAAACACTCCCAGGACAGGCACAGCATGGGGTTTAGATACAGAGTAAAGTTCCCTCTCCACTGTCCCCATCAAACACTCCCAGGGCAAGTACAGCACGGGGTTAGATACAGAGTAAAGCTCCCTCTACACTGTCCCCATCAAACACTCCCAGGACAGGTACAGCACGGGGTTAGATGCAGAGTAACGCACCCTCTACACTGTCCCCATCATACACTCCCAGGACAGGCACAGCACGGGGTTTAGGTACAGAGTAAAGCTCCCTCTCCACTGTCCCCATCAAACACTCCCAGGACAAGTACAGCACGGGGTTAGTTACAGAGTAAAGCTCCCTCTACACTGTCCCCAACAAACACTCCCAGGACAGGTACAGCAAGGGGTTTGATACAGAGTAAAGCTCCCTCTACACTGTCCCCACCAAACACTCCCAGGACAGGCACAGCACGGGGTTTAGATACAGAGTAAAGCTCCCTCTACACTGTCCCCATGAAACACTCCCAGGAGAGGTACAGCACTGGGTTAGATACAGAGTAAAGCTCCCTCTCCACTGTCCCCATCAAACACTCCCAGGACAGGCACAGCACGGGGGTTAGGTACAGAGGAAAGCTCCCTCCACACTGTCCCCATCACCAGGAAAGGTACAGCACGGGGTTACATACAGAGTAAAGCTCCCTCTATACTTTCCCCATCAAACACCCCCATGACAGGTACAGCACGGGGTTAGATACAGAGTAAAGCTCCCTCTACACTGTCCCCATCAAACACTCCCAGGACAGGTACAGCACGGGGTTAGATACAGAGTAAAGCTCCCTCTACACTGTCCCCATCAAACACCCCTAGGACAGGTACAGCACGGGGTTAGATACAGAGTAAAGCTCCCTCTACACTGTCCCCATCAAACACTCCCAGGACAGGTACAGCACGGGGTTAGATACAGAGTAAAGCTCCCTCTACACTGTCCCCATCAAACACTCCCAGGACAGGTACAGCACGGTTAGATACAGAGTAAAGCTCCCTCTACACTGTCCCCATCAAACACCCGCAGGACAAGTACAGCACGGGCTAGATACAGAGTAAAGCTCCCTCTACAGTGTCCTCATCAAACACTCCCAGGACAGGTACAGCACGGGCTAGATACAGAGTAAAGCTCCCTCTACACTGTCCCATCAAACACTCCCAGGACAGGTACAGCACGGGGTTTAGATTCAGGTTAAAGGTCCCTCTACACTGTCCACATTAAACACTCGCAGGACAGGAACAGCACGGGGTTAGATACAAAGTAAAGCTCCCTCTACACTGTCCCCATCAAACATTCCCAGGACAGGTACAGCACGGGGTTAGATGCAGAGTAAAGCTCCCTCTACACTGTCCCCATCAAACACTCCCAGGTCAGGCACAGCACGGGGTTTAGATACAGAGTAAAGTTCCCCTTCCACTGTCCCCATCAAACACTCCCAGGACAGGCACAGCACGGGGTTTAGATACAGAGTAAAGTTCCCTCTCCACTGTCCCCATCAAACACTCCCAGGGCAAGTACAGCACGGGGTTAGATACAGAGTATATCTCCCTCTCCACTGTCCCCATCAAACACTCACAGGACAAGTACAGCACGGAGTTAGATACAGAGTAAAGCTCCCTCTACACTGTCCCCATCAAACACTCCCAGGACAAGTACAGCACGGGGTTAGATACAGAGTAAAGCTCCCTCTCCACTGTCCCCATCAAACACTCCCAGGACAAGTAACTCACGGGGTTAGATACAGAGTAAAGCTCCCTCTCCACTGTCCCCATCAAACACTCCCAGGACAGGTACAGCACGGGGTTAGATATAGAGTAAAGCTCCCTCTACACTGTCCCCACCAAACACTCCCAGGACAGGCACAGCACGGGGTTTAGATACAGAGTAAAGCTCCATCTACACAGTCCCCATGAAACACTCCCAGGACAGGCACAGCACGGGGTTAGATACAGAGTAAAGCTCCCTCTACACTGTCCCCACCAAACACTCCCAGGACAGGCACAGCACGTGGTTTAGATACAGAGTAAAGCTCCCTCTACACTGTCCCCATGAAACACTCCCAGGAGAGGTACAGCTCTGGGTTAGATACAGAGTAAAGCTCCCTCTCCACTGTCCCCATCAAACACTCCCAGGACAGGTACAGCACGGGGTTAGATACAGAGTAAAGCTCCCTCTACACTGTCCCCATCAAACACCCCCAGGACAGGTACAGCACGGGGTTTAGGTACAGAGTAAAGCTCCCTCTGCACTGTCCCCATCACCAGGACAGGTACAGCACGGGGTTACATACAGAGTAAAGCTCCCTCTACACTTTCCCCATCAAACACTCCCAGGGCAGGTACAGCAAGGGGTTTGATACAGAGTAAAGCTCCCTCTACACTGTCCCCATCAAACACCCCCATGACAGGTACAGCACGGGGTTAGATACAGAGTAAAGCTCCCTCTACACTGTCCCCATCAAACACTCCCAGGACAGGTACAGCACGGGCTAGATACAGAGTAAAGCTCCCTCTACACTGTCCCCATCAAACACACCCAGGACAGGTACAGCACGGGGTTAGATACAGAGTAAAGCTCCCTCTACACTGTCCACATCAAACACTCACAGGACAGGAACAGCACGGGGTTAGATACAAAGTAAAGCTCCCTCTACACTGTCCCCATCAAACACTCCCAGGACAGGTAGAGCACGGGGTTAGATGCAGAGTAAAGCTCCCTCTACACTGTCCCCATCAAACACTCCCAGGACAGGCACAGCATGGGGTTTAGATACAGAGTAAAGTTCCCTCTCCACTGTCCCCATCAAACACTCCCAGGGCAAGTACAGCACGGGGTTAGATACAGAGTAAAGCTCCCTCTACACTGTCCCCATCAAACACTCCCAGGACAGGTACAGCACGGGGTTAGATGCAGAGTAACGCACCCTCTACACTGTCCCCATCATACACTCCCAGGACAGGCACAGCACGGGGGTTAGGTACAGAGGAAAGCTCCCTCCACACTGTCCCCATCACCAGGAAAGGTACAGCACGGGGTTACATACAGAGTAAAGCTCCCTCTATACTTTCCCCATCAAACACCCCCATGACAGGTACAGCACGGGGTTAGATACAGAGTAAAGCTCCCTCTACACTGTCCCCATCAAACACTCCCAGGACAGGTACAGCACGGGGTTAGATACAGAGTAAAGCTCCCTCTACACTGTCCCCATCAAACACCCCTAGGACAGGTACAGCACGGGGTTAGATACAGAGTAAAGCTCCCTCTACACTGTCCCCATCAAACACTCCCAGGACAGGTACAGCACGGGGTTAGATACAGAGTAAAGCTCCCTCTACACTGTCCCCATCAAACACTCCCAGGACAGGTACAGCACGGTTAGATACAGAGTAAAGCTCCCTCTACACTGTCCCCATCAAACACCCGCAGGACAAGTACAGCACGGGCTAGATACAGAGTAAAGCTCCCTCTACAGTGTCCTCATCAAACACTCCCAGGACAGGTACAGCACGGGCTAGATACAGAGTAAAGCTCCCTCTACACTGTCCCATCAAACACTCCCAGGACAGGTACAGCACGGGGTTTAGATACAGGTTAAAGGTCCCTCTACACTGTCCACATTAAACACTCGCAGGACAGGAACAGCACGGGGTTAGATACAAAGTAAAGCTCCCTCTACACTGTCCCCATCAAACATTCCCAGGACAGGTACAGCACGGGGTTAGATGCAGAGTAAAGCTCCCTCTACACTGTCCCCATCAAACACTCCCAGGTCAGGCACAGCACGGGGTTTAGATACAGAGTAAAGTTCCCCTTCCACTGTCCCCATCAAACACTCCCAGGGCAAGTACAGCACGGGGTTAGATACAGAGTAAAGCTCCCTCTCCACTGTCCCCATCAAACACTCCCAGGACAAATACAGCACGGGGTTAGATACAGAGTAAAGCTCCCTCTACACTGTCCCCATCAAACACTCCCAGGACATGTACAGCACGGGGTTAGATGCAGAGTAAAGCTCCCTCTACACTGTCCCCATCAAACACTCCCAGGACAGGTACAGCACGGGGTTAGATACAGAGTAAAGCTCCCTCTACACTGTCCCCATCAAACACTCCCAGGACAGGTACAGCACGGTTAGATACAGAGTAAAGCTCCCTCTACACTGTCCCCATCAAACACCCGCAGGACAAGTACAGCACGGGCTAGATACAGAGTAAAGCTCCCTCTACAGTGTCCTCATCAAACACTCCCAGGACAGGTACAGCACGGGCTAGATACAGAGTAAAGCTCCCTCTACACTGTCCCCATCAAACACACCCAGGACAGGTACAGCACGGGGTTAGATACAGAGTAAAGCTCCCTCTACACTGTCCACATCAAACACTCACAGGACAGGAACAGCACGGGGTTAGATACAAAGTAAAGCTCCCTCTACACTGTCCCCATCAAACACTCCCAGGACAGGTAGAGCACGGGGTTAGATGCAGAGTAAAGCTCCCTCTACACTGTCCCCATCAAACACTCCCAGGACAGGCACAGCATGGGGTTTAGATACAGAGTAAAGTTCCCTCTCCACTGTCCCCATCAAACACTCCCAGGGCAAGTACAGCACGGGGTTAGATACAGAGTAAAGCTCCCTCTACACTGTCCCCATCAAACACTCCCAGGACAGGTACAGCACGGGGTTAGATGCAGAGTAACGCACCCTCTACACTGTCCCCATCATACACTCCCAGGACAGGCACAGCACGGGGTTTAGGTACAGAGTAAAGCTCCCTCTCCACTGTCCCCATCAAACACTCCCAGGACAAGTACAGCACGGGGTTAGTTACAGAGTAAAGCTCCCTCTACACTGTCCCCAACAAACACTCCCAGGACAGGTACAGCAAGGGGTTTGATACAGAGTAAAGCTCCCTCTACACTGTCCCCACCAAACACTCCCAGGACAGGCACAGCACGGGGTTTAGATACAGAGTAAAGCTCCCTCTACACTGTCCCCATGAAACACTCCCAGGAGAGGTACAGCACTGGGTTAGATACAGAGTAAAGCTCCCTCTCCACTGTCCCCATCAAACACTCCCAGGACAGGCACAGCACGGGGGTTAGGTACAGAGGAAAGCTCCCTCCACACTGTCCCCATCACCAGGAAAGGTACAGCACGGGGTTACATACAGAGTAAAGCTCCCTCTATACTTTCCCCATCAAACACCCCCATGACAGGTACAGCACGGGGTTAGATACAGAGTAAAGCTCCCTCTACACTGTCCCCATCAAACACTCCCAGGACAGGTACAGCACGGGGTTAGATACAGAGTAAAGCTCCCTCTACACTGTCCCCATCAAACACCCCTAGGACAGGTACAGCACGGGGTTAGATACAGAGTAAAGCTCCCTCTACACTGTCCCCATCAAACACTCCCAGGACAGGTACAGCACGGGGTTAGATACAGAGTAAAGCTCCCTCTACACTGTCCCCATCAAACACTCCCAGGACAGGTACAGCACGGTTAGATACAGAGTAAAGCTCCCTCTACACTGTCCCCATCAAACACCCGCAGGACAAGTACAGCACGGGCTAGATACAGAGTAAAGCTCCCTCTACAGTGTCCTCATCAAACACTCCCAGGACAGGTACAGCCCGGGCTAGATACAGAGTAAAGCTCCCTCTACACTGTCCCATCAAACACTCCCAGGACAGGTACAGCACGGGGTTTAGATACAGGTTAAAGGTCCCTCTACACTGTCCACATTAAACACTCGCAGGACAGGAACAGCACGGGGTTAGATACAAAGTAAAGCTCCCTCTACACTGTCCCCATCAAACATTCCCAGGACAGGTACAGCACGGGGTTAGATGCAGAGTAAAGCTCCCTCTACACTGTCCCCATCAAACACTCCCAGGTCAGGCACAGCACGGGGTTTAGATACAGAGTAAAGTTCCCCTTCCACTGTCCCCATCAAACACTCCCAGGGCAAGTACAGCACGGGGTTAGATACAGAGTAAAGCTCCCTCTCCACTGTCCCCATCAAACACTCCCAGGACAAATACAGCACGGGGTTAGATACAGAGTAAAGCTCCCTCTACACTATCCCCATCGAACACTCCCAGGACATGTACAGCACGGGGTTAGATGCAGAGTAAAGCACCCTCTACACTGTCCCCATCATACACTCCCAGGACAGGCACAGCACGGGGTTTAGGTACAGAGTAAAGCTCCCTCTCCACTGTCCCCATCAAACACTCCCAGGACAAGTACAGCACGGGGTTAGTTACAGAGTAAAGCTCCCTCTACACTGTCCCCACCAAACACACCCAGGACAGGCACAGTACGGGGTTTAGATACAGAGTAAAGTTCCCTCTACACTGTCCCCATCAAACACTCCCAGGACAGGTACAGCACGTGGTTAGATACAGAGTAAAGCTCCCTCTACACTGTCCCCATCAAACACCCCCAGGACAGGTACAGCACGGGGTAAGATACAGAGTAAAGCTCCCTCTACACTGTCCCCATCAAACACTCCCAGGACAAGTACAGCACGGGGTTAGAATCAGAGGAAAGCTCCCTCTACACTGTCCCCACCAAACACTCCCAGGACAGGAACAGCACGGGGTTTAGATACAGAGTAAAGCTTCCTCGACTCTGTCCCCATCAAACACTCCCAGGAGAGGTACAGCACGGGGTTAGATACAGAGTAAAGCTCCCTCTAAACTGTCCCCATCAAACACCCAGGACAGGTACAGCACATGGTTAGATACAGAGTAAAGCTCCCTCTACATTGCCCTCATTAAACACTCCCAGGACAGGCACAGCACGGGGTTTAGATACAGAGTAAAGCTCCATCTACACTGTCCCCATGAAACACTCCCAGGACAGGCACAGCACGGGGTTAGATACAGAGTAAAGCTCCCTCTACACTGTCCCCACCAAACACTCCCAGGACAGGCACAGCACGGGGTTTAGATACAGAGTAAAGCTCCCTCTACACTGTCCCCATGAAACACTCCCAGGAGAGGTACAGCACTGGGTTAGATACAGAGTAAAGCTCCCTCTCCACTGTCCCCATCAAACACTCCCAGGACAGGTACAGCACGGGGTTAGATACAGAGTAAAGCTCCGTCTACACTGTCCCCATCAAACACCCCCAGGACAGGTACAGCACGGGGTTTAGGTACAGAGTAAAGCTCCCTCTGCACTGTCCCCATCACCAGGACAGGTACAACACTGGGTTAGATATAGAGTAAAGCTCCCTCTACACTGTCCCCATCAAACACTCCCAGGACAGGTACAGCAAGGGGTTTGATACAGAGTAAAGCTCCCTCTACACTGTCCCCATCAAACACTCCCAGGACAGGTACAGCACGGGCTAGATACAGAGTAAAGCTCCCTCTACACTGTCCATATCAAACACTCCCAGGACAGGTACAGCACGGGGTTAGATACAGAGTAAAGCTCCCTCTACACTGTCCACATCAAACACTCGCAGGACAGGAACAGCACGGGGTTAGATACAAAGTAAAGCTCCCTCTACACTGTCCCCATCAAACACTCCCAGGACAGGTAGAGCACGGGGTTAGATGCAGAGTAAAGCTCCCTCTACACTGTCCCCATCAAACACTCCCAGGACAGGCACAGCACGGGGTTTAGATACAGAGTAAAGTTCCCTCTCCACTGTCCCCATCAAACACTCCCAGGGCAAGTACAGCACGGGGTTAGATGCAGAGTAAAGCACCCTCTACACTGTCCCCATCATACACTCCCAGGACAGGCACAGCACGGGGTTTAGGTACAGAGTAAAGCTCCCTCTCCACTGTCCCCATCAAACACTCCCAGGACAAGTACAGCACGGGGTTAGTTACAGAGTAAAGCTCCCTCTACACTGTCCCCAACAAACACTCCCAGGACAGGTACAGCAAGGGGTTTGATACAGAGTAAAGCTCCCTCTACACTGTCCCCACCAAACACTCCCAGGACAGGCACAGCACGGGGTTTAGATACAGAGTAAAGCTCCCTCTACACTGTCCCCATGAAACACTCCCAGGAGAGGTACAGCACTGGGTTAGATACAGAGTAAAGCTCCCTCTCCACTGTCCCCATCAAACACTCCCAGGACAGGCACAGCACGGGGTTTAGGTACAGAGTAAAGCTCCCTCTACACTGTCCCCATCACCAGGACAGGTACAGCACGGGGTTACATACAGAGTAAAGCTCCCTCTACACTTTCCCCATCAAACACCACCATGACAGGTACAGCACGGGGTTAGATACAGAGTAAAGCTCCCTCTACACTGTCCCCATCAAACGCTCCCAGGACAGGTACAGCACGGGGTTAGATACAGAGTAAAGCTCCCTCTACACTGTCCCCATCAAACACCCCCAGGACAGGTACAGCACGGGGTTAGATACAGAGTAAAGCTCCCTCTACACTGTCCCCATCAAACACTCCCAGGACAGGTACAGCACGGGGTTAGATACAGAGTAAAGCTCCCTCTACACTGTCCCCATCAAAAACTCCCAGGACAGGTACAGCACGGTTAGATACAGAGTAAAGCTCCCTCTACACTGTCCCCATCAAACACCCGCAGGACAAGTACAGAACGGGCTAGATACAGAGTAAAACTCCCTCTACAGTGTCCTCATCAAACACTCCCAGGACAGGTACAGCACGGGCTAGATACAGAGTAAAGCTCCCTCTACACTGTCCCCATCAAACACCCCCAGGACAGGTACAGCACGGGGTTAGATACAGAGTAAAGCTCCCTCTACACTGTCCCCATCAAACACTCCCAGGACAAGTACAGCACGGGGTTAGAATCAGAGGAAAGCTCCCTCTACACTGTCCCCACCAAACACTCCCAGGACAGGAACAGCACGGGGATTAGATACAGAGTAAAGCTTCCTCGACTCTGTCCCCATCAAACACTCCCAGGACAGGTACAGCACGGGGTTAGATACAGAGTAAAGCTCCCTCTAAACTGTCCCCATCAAACACCCAGGACAGGTCCAGCACATGGTTAGATACAGAGTAAAGCTCCCTCTACATTGCCCCCATTAAACACTCCCAGGACAGGTACAGCACGGGGTTTAGATACAGTTTAAAGCTCCCTCTACACTGTCCACATCAAACACTCGCAGGACAGGAACAGCACGGGGTTAGATACAAAGTAAAGCTCCCTCTACACTGTCCCCATCAAACACTCCAGGGCAAGTACAGCACCGGGTTAGATACAGAGTAAAGCTCCCTCTCCACTGTCCCCATCAAACACTCCCAGCACAAATACAGCACTGGGTTAGATACAGAGTAAAGCTCCCTCTACACTGTCCCCATCAAACACTCCCAGGACAGGTACAGCACTGGGTTAGATGCAGAGTAAAGCACCCTCTACACTGTCCCCATCATACACTCCCAGGACAGGCACAGCACGGGGTTTAGGTACAGAGTAAAGCTCCCTCTCCACTGTCCCCATCAAACACTCCCAGGACAAGTGCAGCACGGGGTTAGTTACAGAGTAAAGCTCCCTCTACACTGTCCCCACCAAACACTCCCAGGACAGGCACAGTACGGGGTTTAGATACAGAGTAAAGTTCCCTCTACACTGTCCTCATCATACACTCCCAGGACAGGCACAGCACGGGGTTTAGGTACAGAGTAAAGCTCCCTCTCCACTGTCCCCATCAAACACTCCCAGGGCAAGTACAGCACGGGGTTAGATACAGAGTAAAGCTCCCTCTCCACTGTCCCCATCAAACACTCCCAGGACAAGTACAGCACGGGGTTAGTTACAGAGTAAAGCTCCCTCTACACTGTCCCCACCAAACACTCCCAGGACAGGCACAGTACGGGGTTTAGATACAGAGTAAAGTTCCCTCTACACTGTCCCCATCAAACACTCCCAGGACAGGTACAGCACGTGGTTAGATACAGAGTAAAGCTCCCTCTACACTGTCCCCATCAAACACTCCCAGGACAAGTACAGCACGGGGTTAGAATCAGAGGAAAGCTCCCTCTACACTGTCCCCACCAAACACTCCCAGGACAGGAACAGCACGGGGTTTAGATACAGAGTAAAGCTTCCTCGACTCTGTCCCCATCAAACACTCCCAGGACAGGTACAGCACGGGGTTAGATACAGAGTAAAGCTCCCTCTAAACTGTCCCCATCAAACACCCAGGACAGGTACAGCACATGGTTAGATACAGAGTAAAGCTCCCTCTACATTGCCCTCATTAAACACTCCCAGGACAGGCATAGCACGGGGTTTAGATCGAGAGTATAGCTCCCTCTACACTGTCCCCAGAGAGAAATACAGCAAGATGGAGAGAATGTGTTAGAGAGAGAGATACAGCAAGATAGAGAGAATGTGTGAGAGACAGAAATACAGCAAGTTAGAGAGAATGTGTGTGAGAGAGAAATACAGCAAGATAGAGAGAATGTGTGAGAGAGAGAGAAATACAGCAAGATAGAGAGAATGTGTGAGAGAGATAGAGATACAGCAAGATAGAGAGAATGTGTGTGTGAGAGAGAGAGATACAGCAAGATAGAGAGAATGTGTGAGAGAGATACAGCAAGATAGAGAGAATGTGTGTCAGAGAGAAATACAGCAAGATAGAGAGAATGTGTGAGAGAGATACATCAAGATAGAGAGAATGTGTGAGAGAGGGAAATACAGCAAGATAGAGAGAATATGTGTAAGAGAGATATACAGCAAGATAGAGAGAATGTGTGTGAGAGAGAAATACATAAAGATAGAGAGAATGTGTGAGAGACAGAAATACAGCAAGATAGAGAGAATGTGTGTGAGAGAGAAAGAAATACAGCAAGATAGAGAGAATGTGTGAGGGAGAGAAATACAGCACGATAGAGAGAATGTGTGAGAGACAGAAATACAGCAAGATAGAGAGAATGTGTGAGAGACAGAAATACAGGAAGATAGTGAGAATGTATGAGAGAGAGAAATACAGCAAGATAGAGAGAATGTGTGAGAGAGACAGAAATACAGCAAGATGGAGAGAATGTGTGTGAGAGAGAAATACATCAAGATAGAGAGAATGTGTTTGAGCGAGAGGGAGATACAGCAAGATAGAGAGAATGTGTGTGAGAGAAAGAGATACAGCAAGATAGAGAGAATGTGTGTGAGAGAGACACAGCAAGATAGAGAGAATGTGTAAGAGAGAGAGAAATACAGCAAGATAGAGAGAATGTGTGAGAGAGAGAGATACAGCAAGATAGAGAGAATGTGTGTGAGAGAGAGAGATACAGCAAGATAGAGAGAATGTGTGTGAGAGAGACACAGCAAGATAGAGAGAATGTGTAAGAGAGAGAGAAATACAGCAAGATAGAGAGAATGTTTGTGAGAGAGCGATACAGCAAGATAGAGAGAATGTTTGAGAGAGAGATACATCAAGATAGAGAGAATGTGTGAGAGAGAGAGATACAGCAAGATCGAGACAATGTGTGAGAGAGAGAGAAATACAGCAAGATGGAGAGAATGTGTGAGAGAGAGAAATACAGCAAGATAGAGAGAATGTGTGAGAGACAGAAATACAGGAAGATAGTGAGAATGTGTGAGAGAGAGAGAGATACAGCAAGATAGAGAGAATGTGTGTGAGAGAGACACAGCAAGATAGAGAGAATGTGTAAGAGAGAGAGAAATACAGCAAGATAGAGAGCATGTGTGAGAGAGAGAGATACAGCAAGATAGAGAGAATGTGTGAGAGAGAGAGATACAGCAAGATAGAGAGAATGTGTGAGAGAGAGAGAGAAATACAGCAAGATAGAGAGAATGTGTGCGAGAGAGATACAGCAAGATAGAGAGAATGTGTGAGAGAGAGAAAAATACAGCAAGATAGAGAGAATGTGTGAGAGAGAGATACAGCAAGATGGAGAGAATTTTTGAGAGCGAGAGATACAGCAAGATAGAGAGAATGTTTGTGAGAGAGAGCAAAATACAGCAAGATAGAGAGAATGTTTGAGAGAGAGATACAGCAAGATAGAGAGAATGTGTGCTAGAGAGATATTGCAAGATAGAGAGAATGTGTGTGAGAGAGAGATACAGCAAGATAGAGAGAATGTGTGAGAGAGGGAGAAATACAGCAAGATGGAGAGAATGTGTGTGAGAGAGATACAGCAAGATATAGAGAATGTGTGCGAGAGAGATACAGCAAGATAGAGAGAATGTGTGAGAGAGAGAGAAATACAGCAAGATGGAGAGATTGTGTGTGAGAGAGAGATACAGCAAGATAGAGAGAATGTGTGAAAGAGATAGAAATACTCAAGATAGAGAGAATGTGTGAGAGAGAGATACAGCAAGATAGAGAGAATGTGTGAGAGAGAGATACAGCAAGATAGAGAGAATGTGGATCAGGGGTGAGCTGTCAAGTTGGATACAGAACTGGCTAGGTCATAGAAGGCAGAGAGTAGCAATGGAGGGATGCTTTTCTAATAGGAGGGCTGTGACCAGTGGTGTTTCACAGGAATCAGTGCTGGGATCTTTGCTCTTTGTAGTATATATAAATGATTTGGAGGAAAATGTAACTGGTCTGATTAGAAAGTTTGCAGGCGACACAAAGGTTGGTGGAATTGCAGATAGCGATGAGGACTGTCAGAGGACACAGCAGGATTTAGATTGTTTGGAGACTTGGGTGGAGAGATGGCAGATGGAATTTAATCCGGACAAATGTGAGGTAATGCATTTTGGGAGGTCTAATGCAGGTAGGGAATATACAGTGCATGGTAGAACCATCAAGAGTATTGAAAGTCAAAGAGATCTAGGAGTACAGGTCCACAGGTCACTGAAAGGGACAACACAGGTGGAGAAGGTAGTCAAGAAGGCATACGGCATGCTTGCCTTCATTGGCCGGGGCATTGAGTATAAGAATTGGCAAGTCATGTTGCATCTGTATAGAACCTTTGTTAGGCCACACTTGGAGGATAGTGTTCAATTGTGGTCGCCACACTACCAGAAGGATGTGGAGGCTTTAGAGAGGGTGCAGAAGAGATTTACCAGAATGTTGCCTGGTATGGAGGGCATTAGCTATGAGGAGCGGTTGAATAAACTCGGTATGTTCTCATTGGAACGAAGGAGGTTGAGGGGCGACCTGATAGAGGTGTACAAAATGATGAGGGGCACAGACAGAGTGGACAGTCAGAGGCTTTTACCCGGGGTAGAGGGGTCAATTACTAGGGGGCATAGGTTTAAGGTGAGAGGGGCAAGGTTTAGAGTAGATGTACGAGGCAAGTTTTTTACGCAGAGGATAGTGGGTGCCTGGAACTCGCTAACAGAGGAGGTGGTGGAAGCAGGGACGATAGTGACATTTAAGGGGCATCTTGACAAATACATGAACAGGATGGAAATAGCGGGATACGGACCCAGGAATTGTAGAAGATTGTAGTTTAGTCGGGCAGCTTGGTCGGCACGGGCTTGGAGGGCCGAAGGGCCTGTTCCTGTGCTGTACATTTCTTTGTTATTTGTTCTTTGTGTTAGAGACAGAAATATAGCAAGATCGAGAGAATGTGTGTGAGAGAGAAATACAGCAAGATTGAGAGAATGTGTGAGAGAGAGAAATACAGCAAGATAGAGAGAATGTGTGTAAGAGAGAAATACAGCAAGATAGAGAGAATGTGTGTGAGAGAGAAGTAAAGCAAGATAGAGAGAATGTTAGAGAGAGATACAGCAAGATAGAGAGAATGTGTGAGAGAGAGAAATACAGCAAGATAGAGAGAATGTGTGTAAGAGAGAAATACAGCAAGATAGAGAGAATGTGTGTCAGAGAGAAATACAGCAAGATAGAGAGAATGTGTGTGTGAGAGAGAGATACAGCAAGATAGAGAGAATGTGTGAGAGAGAGAGAGATACAGCAAGTGAGAGAGAATGTGTGAGAGAGAGAAATACAGCAAGATAGAGAGAATGTGTGTAAGAGAGAAATACAGCAAGATAGAGAGAATGTGTGTCAGAGAGAAATACAGCAAGATAGAGAGAATGTGTGTGTGAGAGAGAGATACAGCAAGATAGAGAGAATGTGTGAGAGAGAGAGAGATCCAACAAGATAGAGAGAATGTGTGTGTGAGAGAGAGATACAGCAAGATAGAGAGAATGTGTGAGAGAGAGAGCTACAGCAAGATAGAGAGAATGTGTGAGAGAGAGATATACAGCAACATAGAGAGAATGTGTATGAGAGAGAGAGATACAGCAAGATAGAGAGAATGTGTGTGAGAGAGAAATACAGCAAGATAGAGAGAATGTGTGAGAGAGAGAGAGATACAGCAAGTGAGAGAGAATGTGTGAGAGAGAGAAATACAGCAAGATAGAGAGAATGTGTGTAAGAGAGAAATACAGCAAGATAGAGAGAATGTGTGTCAGAGAGAAATACAGCAAGATAGAGAGAATGTGTGTGTGAGAGATACAGCAGGATAGAGAGAATGTGTGTGAGAGAGATACAGCATGATAGAGAGAATGTGTGAGAGAGAGAGATTCAGCAAGATAGAGAGAATGAGGTTGAGAGAGAGAAATACAGCTAGAGAGAATGTGTGAGAGAGAGAGATACAGCAAGATAGAGAGAATGTGTGTGAGGGAGATACAGCAAGATAGAGAGAATGTGTGAGAGAGAGATATACAGCAAGATAGCGAGAATGTGTGAGAGAGAGAGAGATACAGCAAGATGGAGAGAATGTGTGAGAGAGAGAGATACAGCAAGATAGAGAGAATGTGTGAGAGAGAGAGAGAAATACAGCAAGATTGAGAGAATGTGTGCGAGAGAGATACAGCAAGATAGAGAGAATGTGTGAGAGAGAGAAAAATACAGCAAGATAGAGAGAATGTGTGAGAGAGAGATACAGCAAGATGGAGAGAATTTTTGAGAGCGAGAGATACAGCAAGATAGAGAGAATGTTTGTGAGAGAGTGCAAAATACAGCAAGATAGAGAGAATGTTTGAGAGAGAGATACAGCAAGATAGAGAGAATGTGTGCTAGAGAGATATAGCAAGATAGAGAGAATGTGTGTGAGAGAGAGATACAGCAAGATAGAGAGAATGTGTGAGAGAGGGAGAAATACAGCAAGATGGAGAGAATGTGTGTGAGAGAGATACAGCAAGATAGAGAGAATGTGTGCGAGAGAGATACAGCAAGATAGAGAGAATGTGTGAGAGAGAGAGAAATACAGCAAGATGGAGAGATTGTGTGTGAGAGAGAGATACAGCAAGATAGAGAGAATGTGTGAAAGAGATAGAAATACTCAAGATAGAGAGAATGTGTGAGAGAGAGATACAGCAAGATAGAGAGAATGTGTGAGAGAGAGAGAGATACAGCAAGATAGAGAGAATGTGTGAGAGAGAGAGATTCAGCAAATAGAGAGAATGTGTGAGAGAGAGAAATACAGCAAGATAGAGAGAATGTGTGAGAGAGAGATACAGCAAGATAGAGAGAATGTAGATCAGGGGTGAGCTGTCAAGTTGGATACAGAACTGGCTAGGTCATAGAAGGCAGAGAGTAGTAATGGAAGGATGCTTTTCTAATAGGAGGGCTGTGACCAGTGGTGTTTCACAGGAATCAGTGCTGGGATCTTTGCTCTTTGTAGTATATATAAATGATTTGGAGGAAAATGTAACTGGTCTGATTAGAAAGTTTGCAGGCGACACAAAGGTTGGTGGAATTGCAGATAGCGATGAGGACTGTCAGAGGACACAGCAGGATTTAGATTGTTTGGAGACTTGGGTGGAGAGATGGCAGATGGAATTTAATCCGGACAAATGTGAGGTAATGCATTTTGGGAGGTCTAATGCAGGTAGGGAATATACAGTGAATGGTAGAACCATCAAGAGTATTGAAAGTCAAAGAGATCTAGGAGTACAGGTCCACAGGTCACTGAAAGGGACAACACAGGTGGAGAAGGTAGTCAAGAAGGCATACGGCATGCTTGCCTTCATTGGCCGGGGCATTGAGTATAAGAATTGGCAAGTCATGTTGCATCTGTATAGAACCTTTGTTAGGCCACACTTGGAGGATAGTGTTCAATTGTGGTCGCCACACTACCAGAAGGATGTGGAGGCTTTAGAGAGGGTGCAGAAGAGATTTACCAGAATGTTGCCTGGTATGGAGGGCATTAGCTATGAGGAGCGGTTGAATAAACTCGGTATGTTCTCATTGGAACGAAGGAGGTTGAGGGGCGACCTGATAGAGGTGTACAAAATGATGAGGGGCACAGACAGAGTGGACAGTCAGAGGCTTTTACCCGGGGTAGAGGGGTCAATTACTAGGGGGCATAGGTTTAAGGTGAGAGGGGCAAGGTTTAGAGTAGATGTACGAGGCAAGTTTTTTACGCAGAGGGTAGTGGGTGCCTGGAACTCGCTAACGGAGGAGGTGGTGGAAGCAGGGACGATAGTGACATTTAAGGGGCATCTTGACAAATACATGAACAGGATGGAAATAGCGGGATACGGACCCAGGAAGTGTAGAAGATTGTAGTTTAGTCGGGCAGCTTGGTCGGCACGGGCTTGGAGGGCCGAAGGGCCTGTTCCTGTGCTGTACATTTCTTTGTTATTTGTTCTTTGTGTTAGAGACAGAAATATAGCAAGATCGAGAGAATGTGTGTGAGAGAGAAATACAGCAATATAGAGAGAATGTGTGAGAGAGAGAAATACAGCAAGATAGAGAGAATGTTAGAGAGAGATACAGCAAGATAGAGAGAATGTGTGAGAGAGAGAAATACAGCAAGATAGAGAGAATGTGTGCGAGAGAGATACAGCAAGATAGAGAGAATGTGTGTGACAGAGAGATACAGCAAGATTGAGAGAATGTGTGAGAGAGAGAAATACAGCAAGATAGAGAGAATGTGTGTAAGAGAGAAATACAGCAAGATAGAGAGAATGTGTGTGAGAGAGAAGTAAAGCAAGATAGAGAGAATGTTAGAGAGAGATACAGCAAGATAGAGAGAATGTGTGAGAGAGAGAAATACAGCAAGATAGAGAGAATGTGTGTAAGAGAGAAATACAGCAAGATAGAGAGAATGTGTGTCAGAGAGAAATACAGCAAGATAGAGAGAATGTGTGTGTGAGAGAGAGATACAGCAAGATAGAGAGAATGTGTGAGAGAGAGAGAGATACAGCAAGTGAGAGAGAATGTGTGAGAGAGAGAAATACAGCAAGATAGAGAGAATGTGTGTAAGAGAGAAATACAGCAAGATAGAGAGAATGTGTGTCAGAGAGAAATACAGCAAGATAGAGAGAATGTGTGTGTGAGAGAGAGATACAGCAAGATAGAGAGAATGTGTGAGAGAGAGAGAGATCCAACAAGATAGAGAGAATGTGTGTGTGAGAGAGAGATACAGCAAGATAGAGAGAATGTGTGAGAGAGAGAGCTACAGCAAGATAGAGAGAATGTGTGAGAGAGAGATATACAGCAACATAGAGAGAATGTGTATGAGAGAGAGAGATACAGCAGGATAGAGAGAATGTGTGTGAGAGAGAGATACAGCAAGATAGAGAGAATGTGTGTGAGAGAGAAATACAGCAAGATAGAGAGAATGTGTGAGAGAGAGAGATACAGCAAGATAGAGAGAATGTGTGTGAGAGAGATACAGCAGGATAGAGAGAATGTGTGTGAGAGAGATATACAGCAAGATAGAGAGAATGTGTGTGTGAGAGAGAGAGAGATACAGCAAGATAGAGAGAATGTGTGAGAGAGAGAGATACAGCAAGATGGAGAGAATGTATGCGAGAGAGAGAGAGATGCAGCAAGATAGAGAGAAAGTGTGTGTGAGAGAGAGAGAGGTACAGTAAGATGGAGAGAATGAGTGTGAGAGAGAGAGATACAGCAAGATAGAGAGAATGTGTGTGAGAGAGATACAGCAAGATGGAGAGAATGTGTGTGAGAGAGATATACAGCAAGATGGAGAGAATATGTGCGAGAGAGAGATGCAGCAAGATAGAGAGAATGTGTGTGTGCGAGAGAGAGATACAGCAAGATAGAGAGAATGTGTGAGAGAGATACAGCAAGATAGAGAGAATGTGTGAGAGAGAGAGAGATACAGCAGGATAGAGAGAATGTGTGCGAGAGAGAGAGAGATGCAGCAAGATAGAGAGAATGTGTGTGAGAGAGTGAGATACAGCAGGATAGAGAGAATGTGTGTGTAAGAGAGAGAGAGATACAGCAAGATGGAGAGAATGTGTGTGAGAGAGAGATACAGAAAGATAGAGAGAATGTGTGAGAGAGAGAGAGATACAGCAAGATGGAGAGAATGAGTGTGAGAGAGAGAGAGAGATACAGCAAGATGGAGAGAATGTGTGCGAGAGAGAGAGAGATGCAGCAAGATAGAGAGAATGTGTGTGAGAGAGATACAGCAGGATAGAGAGAATGTGTGTGAGAGAGATACAGCATGATAGAGAGAATGTGTGAGAGAGAGAGATTCAGCAAGATAGAGAGAATGAGGTTGAGAGAGAGAAATACAGCTAGAGAGAATGTGTGAGAGAGAGAGATACAGCAAGATAGAGAGAATGTGTGTGAGGGAGATACAGCAAGATAGAGAGAATGTGTGAGAGAGAGATATACAGCAAGATAGCGAGAATGTGTGAGAGAGAGAGATATGCAGCAAGATAGAGAGAATGTGTGAGAGAGAGAGATACAGCAAGATAGAGAGAATGTGTGAGAGAGAGAGATACAGCAAGATAGAGAGAATGTGTGTGAGAGAGATATACAGCAAGATAGAGAGAATGTGGGTGAGAGTGATACAGCAAGATACAGAGAATGTGTGAGAGTGAGAGATACAGCAAGATAGAGAGAATGTGTATGAGAGAGATACAGCAAGATAGAGAGAATGTGTGAGAGTGAGATATACAGCAAGATAGAGAGAATGTGTGATAGAGAGAAATACAGCAAGATAGAGAGAATGTGTGTGAGAGAGAAATACAGCAAGATAGAGAGAATGTGTGTGAGAGAGATACAGCAGGATAGAGAGAATGTGTGTGAGAGAGAAATACAGCAAGATAGAGAGAATGTGTGTGAGAGAGAGAAATACAGCAAGATAGAGAGAATGTGTGAGAGAGAGATACAGCAAGATAGAGAGAATGTGTGAGAGAGAGATACAGCAAGATAGAGAGCACTATGCGCCAATCGAAAAGGAGTGTCTAGGCCTGTTGACTGGCGTTGACAAGTTCTATGACTACGTGTAAGGCCTTCCCCAGTTCACTGTGGAGACCGACCATCGCCCGCTGGTTGGCATCATCCAAAAAACCTCAATGATATGACCCCTCGCCTGCAGCGCATTCTGCTCAAACTCCGGAGGTACGACTTCCAACTTGTATACACCCCGGGTAAGGACCTGATTATAGCAGACGCTGTGTCCAGGGCAGTCAGCACTCCGTCCGACCCAGGGGGATCGTTTGCCAAGTTGACGCCCATGTAGCCTTCACTTCTGCCAATCTGCCGGCCACTGATGATGCCTTGCCCACATTCGCCGTGAGACTGCGGCTGACCCCCTCCTACAACGTGTGATGCGCCACATGACAGACGGGTGGCTCAAGGGACAATGCCCACAGCTTTATAACATTCGGGACGACTTGGCAGTCGTTGATGGTGTCCTCCTGAAGCTGGACCGCATGGTGATCCCACACAGCATGCACCGGCTTGTCTTAGAACAGCTGCACGAAGGCCATCTCGGCATTGAGAAGTGCCAATGGAGGGCCCGAGAGGCAGTATACTGGCCGGGAATAAATGAGGACATTTCCAACACTGTGCTCAATTGCCCCACCTGTCAGCGCTTCCAGCCGGCACAACCACGTGAGACCCTTCAGCCCCATGAGTTGGTCACGTCCCCCTGGTCGAAGGTGGGCGTGGACCTGTTCCATGTGCTCGGCAGGGACATGTCCTCATAATCGACTACTTTTCCAGCTATCCAGGGGTCATACGCCTGCACGACACCACGTCCTCGGCTGTTATCCGGGCCTGTAAGGAGACCTTTGCTCACCACGGCATCCCGCTCACCGTGATGTCAGACAATGGCCTCTGCTTCGCGAGTCAGGAATGGTCTTCCTTCGCTAGCAGCTACAACTTTGCACACATGACGTCCAGTCCCCTGCACCCTCAGTCGAATGGCAAGGCAGTAAAGGGCGTCCACATCGTAAAAAGACTCCTCTGCAAGGCTGCTGATGCAGGATCTGACTTCTGCCTCGCCTTGCTGGCCTATCGCTCGGCCCCACTGTCCACGGGCCTATCGCTGGCCCAGCTGCTTATGGGTCGCACCCTCAGGCCCACTGTGCCGCCATTCTCGTCCCAGACCTCGACCATGCTCCGGTACTTCGGTGGATGCAACGAGAGCGTGCGCAACACAAGGCAGCTCATGATGCTCGGGCGACTGATCTTCCTGCTCTGGCGCCTGGTGATCATGTCCACATACACCTTCCGGAGGGTGGCTGGTCGGCAACCGCTGAGGTTCTGAGACAGGTGGCTCCTCACTCATTTCTGGTTCGTCTGCCCGATGGCTCCATTCGCCGCCGCAATCGGCGTGCCCTTCGTCTGGTTCCACGCTCGCTACGAGATCCTACGCCGGTGCCACGCCCTCCTGTTGTCCCGGACATGGACTTTGTTAAGCTTCCAGATACCCTGCCTCCTCCTCACTCGACCGTGGCCCGGCCCATTCCTCAGCCGGTGGATCCTGAACCACCCTTGAGGCGGTCAACCCGAATTCGTCGCCCACCTCCGAGACTTGATTTATGAGCCTTGCAATATTGGACTTGTAAGGTTTTCGGGCAATTCGGCCCTTTTGGAACTGCCCAAGCATAAAAACTCAGAGACTGTAAACTGACTTTTCAGCCAAGAGAACAGAACCAGTTTTCCCAGCAGGCTTGGTCCGCTGAGCTGAGTAGGGACATAAGTACATAAATATTTACAAACACCCCCCTAGGAGCTACAAGGAAGAAGGAGCCAGACAACAAGATAACATCAAAACACAGACAAAGGGGCACGGGAATACACAGGAGGCTTGCATGCAAGCAGGACAATGGGATGGTCATAGCCCCATGCAAATGTAAATGACCTGGCCTCCACCAGAGCAGAATCCAATCAACACCCCATCAACATAGCAGCTATCTCCGGAGCAGATGGAAGTCTTTGAAAATCTTCAAGGGAGCTCAACCTCGTTATCTCAAAAAAACAGACTGGAGGCGGACCTAGGGGAGGTACTCCCATCTCGACAGGTCTGACCGGCTCAAAGGGGGCGGGACCAGCGGGAACTTTAAATCTTACCTTTTTCAATGCAAAAGGGGCTGGCCGATCACAGGACAAAGCCAGGTAAAACAATATAAAAGGGGCTGTGTTTTCGATTGGGGGTCTCTTCGTTCTTGGCTCGACCTCTGCACCCCTGACTTGACCTCTGCAGCCTGTGACCGTAAGTAACCCGCAGCAGCTTGCGAAACTCCCTTGACTTTAATAGTGGTTGAGGCTTTGGGGAAGGGAACTTGTTTTGTGCCTTGTGATATTGCTAAAAACTGTGTAATCATAAGAATTTTCGTTGTGTCCGCTATATTACTTTTGAATAGATTTAGTTGTATTAGAGCATAAGATTTTATTGTGTTTCTTCTGTTGATGATTTTGACCTGGGTTTTACAATAAACCTTGATTTGATGATAATTGGAGTCGTTTAAATTCTTCAATCCTTCACCAGCGATCTCTGACCAAGTCATTGTTAAAATACTCCTCACCTTAATTCCGGGTTCAAGAATCGAGGGTCATCTTGAGCGATTCACTCAGGACAGACTGCTGGTTAGGAAATAAACAGCAGTGTCCTATTCTCTCTCTTGGGAAACCTACTCTAGTGGAGTAGGAACCGGGTGGGTGTTGCCCCACCGGCAAGAGAGAGAATCACCTGGGTATTGGTAGGGGTCTGGAGATCTGTGTGATATAAGTCTCAGGCTGTCGGTTAGGAATAAACGGCAGGCTTGAATCAGTGCTCTCTTCAGTGGAAGTGTCCCAGTGCGACATCCCCTGGCCTCTGAAGTTTCAGTGCCAGCTGGAGAGAGACACACACAGACATCCAAACCCCAGATATCGGCCCAGTAGTGGAGTAGCGGAGATGGCACCCTCTACAGACTCACTGACTTGTTCTGCCGCACTGTTTCAGAGTTTTTCATCGTTTGTTAATAGCATTTGTTTCGTTCTTGGTGTAACATGGTTTCTTTCTGCACCTGGCACCTTCCCGTGTATATAGAATAGTCACATGTACACATTGATGTAAATAATGCACACACATGACCAGGTACACTCATTACACGTTATTTATTCTCACATAGGCACACATTCTTTGCGAAAAGAGGGGATGTCATGATATACATCAGCATATCATGGTGCAATCACACACACACTGATGGACATGCAGTCGGACCAAGCAGCATACACAACATCGCAGCCAATCACCAGTGAGAGCACACGCACTATATAGACGGGGGACAGAAGAGTTCCCGCTCATTCCAGCAGCAGCCAGCTCAGAGCACAGAGCTCACAGCCTGCATCACAGACATTCACCCTGTGCTGAGTGCCTCACCCAGCTAGTGACAGGACAGGGTCCACAGGTAAGCTGGTAATGCAGATCCCCACGTTTGCAGTATGTTATTACAGTTGAGTAGTTAATAAAACAGAGTTCCACCATCTCCAGCGTGTTGGCCTGTTTGTAGACCAGGACACCCAACACAACAACCATCAACCGCCGTCAGGTCGTCCTTTACATTGAAAAATTGAGGGCACTGCCCTTTTTGCCAGCAATTGGCGAGGTGGCGCATAACACGCTGCAAGAGGGGGTCTTTGGCTGTCTCCTCACGGATACGAATCACCTTCTCACCAGATGCCGGGAGGGTGCGAGCACACAGCTGTGACTCAACCTGGGACTCGCTTTGCCGGATGACGTTCGGTGTTTCACTGGGCACGGTGTTGAAGCGGGACAGTGTATTGTTGCTAATTTGCTGTTGTCTCTCAATTTGGCTCTGTTTAATTGCGTTTGCTCAAGAGTCGCCAGGTATCTTTCGACACCGCCACAAGGTTCAGAACCGAATACTGATCAAATACTCGATACACCAGTTCAGGAAGTTCAAAAGCAACGCTCATTTATTTACACACAGTCAAATCTACTCAGCATAAAACTCTACAACTTAAACTATCACTGTTACTAAAAGCCTATACTTAGCTTCGGGTGCCCACTCAGTCAGAGGAACAATGGCCGTTGCTCGGTTCTGAGGCTGCTGGGTTGAGCTGTTTACAGGATAGCAACTAGGAGCATCTCTCGTCGTGTGCGTTGACTTGGAACTTACTTGGTCTGATGCAGCAACTCGGCAGGTCTCTCGTCGCTGAGAGCCAAGGCCAAGGAAGAAAGATTCTCCCTTGGGGAACACCTTTTATACGAAAAAGGGCTTTGTGAGCTTTTGGGCGGGCCTTGAACTTGGCCTCAATTAATTGGGCCTTTCCCAATCATTCATATCGATCTTCCTCCAATAGATTGCTGGGCGTGTCCTAGGTCACCGTTGGTCTGCTTTGTTTTAGTCTCCTCTGGCGTCGGGGTGTCTGCCTTAACATTGAGGATGAGGGGATTGAGGGTGATTTAGAAATGTGGATCAGAAATTGGCTAGCTGAAAGAAGACAGAGGGTGGTGGTTGATGGGAAATGTTCAGAATGGAGTACAGTCACAAGTGGAGTACCACAAGGATCTGTTCTGGGGCCGTTGCTGTTTGTCATTTTTATCAATGACCTAGAGGAAGGTGCAGAAGGGTGGGTGAGTAAATTTGCAGACGATACTAAAGTCGGTGGTGTTGTCGATAGTGTGGAAGGATGTAGCAGGTTACAGAGGGATATAGATAAGCTGCAGAGCTGGGCTGAGAGGTGGCAAATGGAGTTTAATGTAGAGAAGTGTGAGGTGATTCACTTTGGAAGGAATAACAGGAATGCGAAATATTTGGCTAATGGTAAAGTTCTTGAAAGTGTGGATAAGCAGAGGGATCTAGGTGTCCATGTACATAGATCCCTGAAAGTTGCCACCCAGGTTGATAGGGTTGTGAAGAAGGCCTATGGAGTGTTGGCCTTTATTGGTAGAGGGATTGAGTTCCGGAGTCAGGAGGTCATGTTGCAGCTGTACAGAACGCTGGTACGGCCGCATCTGGAGTATTGCGTACAGTTCTGGTCACCGCATTATAGGAAGGACGTGGAGGCTTTGGAGCGGGTGCAGAGGAGATTTACCAGGATGTTGCCTGGTATGCAGGGAAAATCTTATGAGGAAAGGCTGATGGACTTGAGGTTGTTTTCGTTGGAGAGAAGAAGGTTAAGAGGAGACTTAATAGAGGCATACAAAATGATCAGGGGGTTGGATAGGGTGGACAGTGAGAGCCTTCTCCCGCGGATGGAAATGGCTGGCACGAGGGGACATAACTTTAAACTGAGGGGTAATAGATATAGGACAGAGGTCAGAGGTAGGTTCTTTACGCAAAGAGTAGTGAGGCCGTGGAATGCCCTACCTGCTACAGTAGTGAACTCGCCAACATTGAGGGCATTTAAAAGTTTATTGGATAAACATATGGATGATAATGGCATAGTGTAGGTTAGATGGCTTTTGTTTCGGTGCAACATCGTGGGCCGAAGGGCCTGTACTGCGCTGTATTGTTCTATGTTCTATGTTAACATTGTTATCTAAATGTTTCCCTTTTGTCCCCGGAGATGGCTCATTAGTGTGTAGATTGCTTAGCGGTTTCTGTCCTGTCTGAGGGCTGAGGTTCTAATCAACAGACAGACCTTGCACCTGCCTGTTTCTCAGTATTGTCCAATTTTTCCTGCATTCTTTGCAAGTGTCCATTTTGTAATCGGGACGTGGCCATCCCAGATGGCTACATTCCCTCCTTATGATCCTTAACTCGAAGCGTGAAGGATCACACTACTACGTCGTCGTCATCCTCTGATCAAACAGGGCACCCCTGCTTAGGCTCTACACTGTCCTATCCTATGCAACACAATTTTACCTGAACCATTTTAAATACATTCATTATCATAAAAACTCTACGGGGCGCGATGGCATTAATACAAGCATTACAGAAAAATAAAAAACTGGAACCTCTAACTATTCTCAATAAACTATCCTTATTCAGACAATCCAAAAATCTATACATCTTAACCTGTACAAAATAGCAGCACACAGATTTCTCTGGCCTGGCAGTCAGACACAGAGGTTTACATCTCTTTATTCCACAGAATACATAAAGAAAAATGGATGCACTTTAATCCGTCCCAATGGGTTCGGGGGTCTGGTGAAATCCGAAAATGGGGGATCTAAACCTGTTTTCCGGGGTGCGAGAGCGATATGCTCTCTTTCGCCATTTTCTAACTCTAAACGTTTGCACGACACTGCAAAGTATCGCCAGCACTAAGAGTGCTTCGACTACATATGAGAGTGAGTACCAGGTGATAAACGTATCACACCAGTGCGGGGTATTGCTAGCTGTCGCTGGGCTAGTTATCTCGGGGTGCCGTGTATTGCAGGGGTGAGAATCGTTTACGGTTTGTGTGGTAGGGGTCAGGGGGTAGCGTCCGCGCGCAACTGAAGGGATCCCGCTAAGATCCATGTGAACACGAAGGCTGTCTTCATCTTGTCGGTCTTCCTCTTTGTCTTCCTCTGGGGTTCCTGAGGTTCCGGAGCTCCGTGAACACAAACATAATTTCTGTTATTATCTTGCTTAAGATCTCGTGTGTCTGTCTGTCTGTCCTTTGTTGCCAATTTCCCTTTATAATTGGTCACCATCTGTGACTCCCTCATTTTTAAATTTAAAAAAAACAACCAAATGTTGGGACAAGACATCTAAGAAAAATACTGCGGTACTGCGAGCCGTCTCGCAGCCTGTGTGATTTACCATCCCAGTGTTTGAGGATGTAAATAGCAGAGGGAAGCAACCTAAGGGTTTCCAAAATCAAACAAAAGAATTTTGAACGTAACGAGCCAAAATGGGGTGTGTATGGGCGGGTAAGAAATGGGTGGAATCCTCGGGTAGGACGGTGATCAATGCCGTATGTGCTCGACCCGAGCGTAATTGACCAGAGGGGGGCTCCTCAAGCAGGGCGGGGACCAATGCTGTTTCTCCACTGCCTGAGCAACCGGCAAGAACGGGTAAGAATGTGGTCGTCGTGGGGGCTTCCTCTCGAATCAGGAGAGTAGCTATGAGTCATGTTCTGTCGACAAACTGGTTCCTCTGAACGGTTGTCTGACGACAAACTAGTACCTTTAAACTGGTTTCTGTTGGCAAACTGTTTCCTCTGAACTATTGCCTGGGGACAAACTTGTTCCATTCAACTGGTTTCTGTTGACAAATTAGTTCCTCTGACCTATTACCTGGGGACAAACTTGTTCCATTAACAGGCATTGGGCGTCAAAGGAGCGGTGACGTGGGGCCGTGAACATTTGTGAGTTTACGAACAACACTTAACGTTGACACGAACAAACAAACATACAATGAAAAATGGTGCAGGTTCCATCAGAAAGGACACCGTATCTCTCCAGCTGTTCCTTTTTTTGTACATCATCTGGACACCTCACTGCTCAATAGCGAACAGGGTCGCAAAGGGATTTGTTTGGTGGGAGTCAGACTCTAAGTCATCATCTTCTCCCGGCTGCCAAACTCGTGACTGTAGTGTTATGGGCGAGGCGTTTTCAGAACCCCAAAATGTATCATGGAGTTCAACCAACCCTTTAATGGATTTGTTGCTATTCCTAACACACGGCTTGTTCCCTAGGGGTGGGATCACAATTATGGACACGTGGGTTTTTAAACACAAAACACTGTTCATTCCATGAACTCAACTTAACATCTTAAATAAATATTGGATCTCTTAACACCCCTTACTTCAAAGATAACTCTGAAAATATTGCAACAGTGAATAATTCCTCAAAATGTGCCTTCAAACTTCCAAGAGACTTAACACCTTTAAACAGAATCACATCAGGTTAAAGGCTTTACAATTATGAGTTTAAATCACCCAAATGGTCCAGAGATAGTCTTTCATGGCAGAGATCCAGCTCACTGCAAACACAGACACTCCCAAGCTCTTTTCAAACTGCAAAACTAAACTGCAAAATGGCTGACCTGACCTCCGCTCCACCCACTCTCTGACGTTACTGTTTTCTTAAAGGTACATTGCTTAAACATCCATGTCTTAAAGGTACTCTCACATGACAGTAGTAACCATGCTAAAGGTGCTTGGGCCGAATTGGGATCCATCTCATCATTCCGGATGAGCCTGAACGAATTGTCTCGGTGCCAGAATTGTGTGTCGAGGTTGAAGCTACTATGCTTCAATCCGTATTCGTTGGGTGGTGGGTCTGGGTCAGGGGCTTTGATATAAGTAATCTCAAATGGGTCAGTAGAATCATGCTCAGATTCGCTGGGAGCGGTGCTGGTGCAGGGGTATAGTCGTAACATGGTGTGCTGTGGCTATCGTCATCGTGATCGCTATCACTGTCGCTGTCGCTGCTGGTTGAAGGAAGGGAGAGACGGAGTCGTGCCTCTGGGGGTGGAGTTGAAGCTGTGTCTGAGGGCGGGCTGGACTGGGTGGGGTAGGGTAGGAATACGTCATCTGTGGGCGGGGCGTGCTCGTTTGCTGCTTCGAGCAGGATGTGGTGTGTGTGGTTATTCTGCGGGCCATAAGCTTTGAGCTGGTTTATATGAAACCACGCAGACTTACCATTGGGATAGGTTATTTTGTACACTGAGGGGCTTACTTTGTCCGAAATGGAGTACGGTCCGGAAAACTTTGGGGAGAGGAATGAACTGGGGTTGTAAAGGGAAAGCATAACTTGTTGCCCTACTGTAAACTCAGTGGCGTGTACTGTTTTGTCGAAACAAGCCTTGCTCTGTTTCTTCCTGGTTCCAAGTCTCACTGCTACGGCGAGTTGGGCTGCCTTTATGGTCTGTATCAGTTGTTTAACCGCATTTTCATGCGTGAGGGCTGTAACTGCGGGGCTTGCCAAATCCAGTCCTAATAAATATTCAGAGCCTTCCATGGGGCGTCCGGTCATGAGGGTGTGGAGGGTGTATCCTGTGGACGTAGATACCGTGTTTCTGAAAAACATTAAAGCAAATGGGAGTACTGAATCCCAGGTGCTGTTATTTTGCTGTACCATTTTCCACAGGGTGGCCTTTAATGTCCTATTCATTCGTTCTGCAATCCCACTTGACTGGGGGTGGGATGCGATATGGAACTTCTGTCTAATGCCGAAAATCGTGAGGACGTTTTTCATTACACGTCCTGTGAAATGGGAGCCTTGATCGGATTCTATACTGCCTGGGAGGCCCCATCTTGCAAAAGATGTGGTGTGTTAATATTTTAGCAGTTGTCTTGGCCGTATTAGTTCGCGATGGAAATGCTTCCACCCATTTTGTGCAGGTGTCTATGATCACCGACACATACTTGTAACCATTTCTGCACGGGGATAGGGGTCCTATATAATCTATCTGGAGATTTGTCCAGGGTCCATTAACGGGGCGGGTATGACTAAGTTGAGCCTTTTTCGCCTATCTGTCCGAATTGTTTTGGGCACAGATTAAACAATTCTCTATGTAGTGCGTTACATCGGTTTTTAAATCAGGCCACCAGCAGAGCGGTCTGAGGTGGGCTAGGGTGGGTTCAATTCCTTGGTGTCCATGATTGTCATGGAACTGACAAATGATCTGGTTCCTGTCCTGGCTGGGAACTATATAAATGCCATCCTTTAAAATCACACCGTCATGTGTGGTTATTGCGTTTTTAAACTTGTCGTACGGGGCTGGGAAGGTTCCCTTTAAAACTTCCCTGAGTTTCTCGCCCCCTTTCTGTGCCTTCGCTAGATCCTGAATATTGGTCTGTGAGACCTGATCTGCGTGTACTGGGGTGCTTTCGGGGGGGTTCCAAAAATAACCATGCCTGGAGCCTGCCTTCGCTCGGGCGTCTGCTTTACCATTACCAGGGGGGAGAACGGTGATGACTGCGAACCTTAATTATTCCGTATTTCCTGTCCTTCGCTGTCTCTAAGATATGGCGGAGTAATGGGGCTGAGGGTAGGGGTTTACGTCCGCAGAAACAAATCCTCTTGTTTCCCACAGGGGTAGGAATTCTGTCAAACTGTTGCATACATACAAGCTGTCTGAATAGATGTCTGCTGGGGTCGGGAACGAGTCGGGGTGGTCTACAATATAAGTGATTGCTGCCAGCTCTGCTGCCTGCGAGCCTAAGTGTCAACAAAACAAACAAAGAACAAAGAAATGTACAGCACAGGAACAGGCCCTTCGGCCCTCCAAGCCCGTGCCGACCATACTGCCCGACTAAGCTACAATCTTCTACACTTCCTGGGTCCGTATCCTTCTATTCCCATCCTATTCATATATTTGTCAAGATGCCCCTTAAATGTCCCTATCGTCCCTGCCTCCACCACCTCCTCCGGTAGTGAGTTCCAGGCACCCACTACCCTCTGCGTAAAAAACTTGCCTCGTACATCTACTCTAAACTTTGCCCCTCTCACCTTAAACCTATGCCCCCTAGTAATTGACCCCTCTACCCTGGGGAAAAGCCTCTGACTATCCACTCTGTCTATGCCCCTCATAATTTTGTATACCTCTATCAGGTCGCCCCTCAACCTCCTTCGTTCCAGTGAGAACAAACCGAGTTTATTCAATCGCTCCTCATAGCTTATGCCCTCCATACCAGGCAACATTCTGGTAAATCTCTTCTGCACCCTCTCTAAAGCCTCCACATCCTTCTGGTAGTGTGGCGACCAGAATTGAACACTATACTCCAAGTGTGGCCTAACTAAGGTTCTATACAGCTGCAACATGACTTGCCAATTCTTATACTCAATGCCCCGGCCAATGAAGGCAAGCATGCCGTATGCCTTCTTGACTACCTTCTCCACCTGTGTAGCCCCTTTCAGTGATCTGTGGACCTGTACTCCTAGATCTCTTTGACTTTCAATACTCTTGAGGGTTCTACCATTCACTGTATATTCCCTACCTGCATTAGCCCTTCCAAAATGCATTACCTCACATTTGTCCAGGTTAAACTCCATCTGCCATCTCTCCGCCCAAGTCTCCAGACAATCTAAATCCTGCTGTATCCTCAGACAGTCCTCATCGCTATCCGCAATTCCACCAACCTTTGTGTCGTCTGCAAACTTACTAATCAGACCAGTTACATTTTCCTCCAAATCATTTATATATACTACAAAGAGCAAAGGTCCCAGCACTGATCCCTGTGGAACACCACTGGTCACAGCCCTCCAATTAGAAAAGCATCCCTCCATTGCTACCCTCTGCCTTCTATGGCCTAGCCAGTTCTGTATCCACCTTGCCAGTTCACCCCTGATCCCGTGTGACTTCACCTTTTGTACTAGTCTACCATGAGGGACCTTGTCAAAGGCCTTACTGAAGTCCATATAGACAACATCTACTGCCCTACCTGCATCAATCATCTTAGTGACCTCCTCGAAAAACTCTATCAAGTTAGTGAGACACGACCTCCCCTTCACAAAACCGTGCTGCCTCTCACTAATACGTCCATTTGCTTCCAAATGGGAGTAGATCCTGTCTCGAAGAATTCTCTCCAGTAATTTCCCTACCACTGAAGTAAGGCTCACCGGCCTGTAGTTCCCGGGATTATCCCTGCCACCCTTCTTAAACAGAGGAACAACATTGGCTATTCTCCAGTCCTCCGGGACATCCCCTGAAGACAGCGAGGATCCAAAGATTTCTGTCAAGGCCTCAGCAATTTCCTCTCCAGCCTCCTTCAGTATTCTGGGGTAGATCCCATCTGGCCCTGGGGACTTATCTACCTTAATATTTTTTAAGACACCCAACACCTCGTCTTTTTGGATCACAATGTGACCCAGGCTATCTACACCCCCTTCTCCAGACTCAACATCTACCAATTCCTTCTCTTTGGTGAATACTGATGCAAAGTATTCATTTAGTACCTCGCCCATTTCCTCTGGCTCCACACATAGATTCCCTTGCCTATCCTTCAGTGGGCCAACCCTTTCCCTGGCTACCCTCTTGCTTTTTATGTAAGTGTAAAAAGCCTTGGGATTTTCCTTAACCCTATTTGCCAATGACTTTTCATGACCCCTTCTAGCCCTCCTGACTCCCTGCTTAAGTTCCTTCCTACTTTCCTTATATGCCACACAGGCTTCGTCTGTTCCCAGCCTTTTAGCCCTGACAAATGCCTCCTTTTTCTTTTTGACGAGGCCTACAATATCATTTGTCATCCAAGGTTCCCGAAAATTGCCGTATTTGTCTTTCTTCCTCACAGGAACATGCCTGTCCTGTATTCCTATCAACTGACACTTGAAAGCCTCCCACATGTCAGATGTTGATTTGCCCTCAAACATCCGCCCCCAATCTATGCTCTTCAGTTCCCGCCTAATATTGTTATAATTAGCCTTCCCCCAATTTAGCACATTCATCCTCGGACCACTCTTATCCTTGTCCACCAGTACTTTAAAACTTACTGAATTGTGGTCACTGTTACCGAAATGCTCCCCTACTGAAACATCTACCACCTGGCCGGGCTCATTCCCCAATACCAGGTCCAGTACCGCCTCTTCCCTAGTTGGACTGTTTACATATTGTTTTAAGAAGCCCTCCTGGATGCTCCTTACAAACTCTGCCCCGTCTAAGCCCCTGGCACTAAGTGAGTCCCAGTCAATATTGGGGAAGTTGAAGTCTCCCATCACCACAACCCTGTTGTTTTTACTCTTTTCCAAAATCTGTCTACCTATCTGCTCCTCTATCTCCCGCTGGCTGTTGGGAGGCCTGTAGTATACCCCCAACATTGTGACTGCACCCTTCTTATTCCTGATCTCTACCCATATAGCCTCACTGCCCTCTGAGGTGTCCTCTCGCTGTATAGCGGTGATACTCTCCTGAACAAGTAGCGCAACTCCGCCTCCCCTTTTACATCCCCCTCTATCCCGCCTGAAACATCTAAAACCTGGAACGTTTAGCTGCCAATCCTGCCCTTCCCTCAACCAGGTCTCTGTAATGGCAACAACATCATAGTTCCAAGTAGTAATCCAAGCTCTAAGTTCATCTGCCTTACCCGTAATGCTCCTTGCATTAAAACATATGCACTTCAGGCCACCAGACCCGCTGTGTTCAGCAACTTCTCCCCGTCTGCTCTGCCTCAGAGCCACACTGTCCATATTCCCTAGTTCTCCCTCAACGCTCTCACCTTCTGACCTATTGCTCCCGTGCCCACCCCCCTGCCATACTAGTTTAAACCCTCCCGTGTGACACTAGCAAATCTCGCGGCCAGGATATTTATGCCTCTCCGGTTTAGATGCAACCCGTCCATCTTATACAGGTCACACCTGCCCCGGAAGAGCTCCCAGTGGTCCAGATAACCGAAACCCTCCCTCCTACACCAGCTGTTTAGCCACGTGTTTGTCTGCTCTATCTTCCTATTTCTAGCCTCACTGGCACGTGGCACAGGGAGTAATCCCGAGATTACAACCCTCGAGGTCCTGTCTTTTAACTTTCTGCCTAGCTCCCTGAACTCCTGCTGCAGGACCTCATGCCTCTTCCTGCCTATGTCGTTAGTACCAATATGTACAACGACCTCTACCTGTTTGCCCTCCCCCTTCAGGATTCCCTCTACCCGTTCGGAGACATCCTGGACCCTGGCACCAGGGAGGCAACATACCATCCTGGAGTCTCTTTCACGTCCACAGAAGCGCCTATCTGTTCCCCTGACTATAGAGTCCCCTATAACTATTACTCTTCTGCGCTTTGACCCTCCCTTCTGAACATCAGAGCCAGCCGTGGTGCCACTGCTCTGGCTGCTGCTGTTTTCCCCTGATAGGCTATCCCCCCCGACAGTATCCAAAGGGGTATATCTGTTCGAGAGGGGGACAACCACAGGGGATTCCTGCACTGACTGCCTGCCCTTTCTGGTGGTCACCCATTTCTCTGCCTGCACCTTGGGTGTGACCACACTTACATAACTGCGATCTATGACGCTTTCCGCCACCTGCATGCTCCTAAGTGCATCCAATTGCTGCTCCAACCGAACCATGCGGTCTGTGAGGAGCTGCAGTTGGGTGCACTTTCTGCAGATGAAGCCATCCAGGACGCTGGAAGCCTCCCGGACCTGCCACATCTCACAGTCAGAGCACAGCACCCCTCTAACTGACATTGCGTCAATTAATTAAAATTAAAATTTGTCTTTTTTTTTTAATAAATACTTTTTTTTAAATTACAAAGTTACTGTCAACTACCTGTTACCTAGCACTAGATTTCTAATAGAAATGCGATAGCTAACTATAATATCCTCCGATCTCTGGCTTAGATATCCTCTAAATTATAATTAAGTTATTATGTTTAATTAGTTCCCAAATAGTCAAAAAAATTTAGGTTAGAATCCCAACCAGCCACTCAGGTCACAGCTTTTCTGTCCCCCCCGACACACACAATTTGAAAAAAGGTATAAAAGTAAAAATCACTTGCTTACCTTCTGAGATGTTCTCAGGTTCTCTCGCTGACAGAGACTGCTCCTCCACCTCCAATCCTTGGCCTGCACAATGCTAATAATATATAATATAATATGGCACTTACCTTACACCAATGGGTCTTATTATTAGGTTAGAGGAGGAGGGTGGGTGGGAGACACTACACGTGTCCTGGCAACTTTTAATGAAATTTCATCTGGGGCGCATCCCTGCGCGTCCTCTACGTATATACCGCAACCGGTAATTCTCTTTCCATTTAACACTGTGGAGGAGCCATCCACATAAATCTTCAGGGGTGCGCACGTGTCTGTGGGCTGGGGTCTCTGGGGTGTACTACCTGTTTTCCTGGGAGGTGTTTTGGGAATAAATGGGCCTGTGTTCTGTTTCGTGGTGATGATCTCACATTCATGAGGGGTGCCTGCATACTGCAAATTATCGGCAAGGAAGGTGTGGGTCTTGGTTCTCTTTACCGTGATGTCCCGTCCCTGTAAAAGAAGGGTCCAACGGGCTGCGTGGATTTGGCTGACTGTGCCACCTTTAAGTCGGCCGTCTCACAATAGCTGTGTCGGGGTGTGTTCTGTGAGGATGGTGATGGGGTTGAGTCCTGTAATGTAGGCAAAGTATTGCACTGCCCAAAAAACTGCGAGCAGGTGCCTTTCACAGGCAGAAAATCCGTGCTTTACGGGGTCTAACACGCGTGAGGCGTATGCTACAGGGCGTAACTGGTCATGGCGTTCCTGGAGGAGCACGGCGGAAAGGGTTCAGTCGGAGCTTGCTACTTCGATAGCGTATGGAGAAAGTGGATCTGGGACCTGTAGTGCGGGGGCTGTGCTGAGGGCTCTTTTTAAAGCATCCACGGCATCTGTATGCTGTGGAAGCCATTCCCAAGGTGCCTGCTTCTTGAGAAGTTCGGAAAGGGGCGCTGCTTTAGTGGCGAAACCAACAATCTGGTTTTGGCAGTCGCCAACCAGTCCTAAAAATGACCGGAGGGTTGAGACATTGTGGGGAAGGGGCAATTTGACGATCGAGTCAATTCTCTTGTGCTCGATCTCGCGTTTACCGTGAGTGATCACTGTTCCTAAGTAAATCCCCTTTTCTTTCAAAATCTGGGCCTTCTTGGGGTTGACTTTACAACCAATTTCTTTTCGGAGTGCTAGGAGTTCGGCGAGAAGCGAAATGTGCTCCCCCTTTGTGTCTGTCTGTAGTAACAAGTCGTCTACGTACTGGACCAGACAATCGGGGAGGGAAAAGTTTGCTAAACCATTTGCCAGCTGTCGGTGGAAAATGGAGGGGGAGTTGTGGAAGCCTTGTGGAAGGCACGTCCACGTGTATTGTTGCCCTTGGAATGTAAAGGCGAATTTGTGCTGGCACGCTTTAGCCAATGGAATGGACCAAAAGCCGTTACTAATGTCCAAAACCAAATATTTTTTTGACTGGAGTCCCTGTTTGACCGTGGTCTCGGGACTCGTGGCTACGCTGGGGGCTGCTGCTGGGGTTACTTTGTTCAGTTCCCGGTAATCAATGGTCAGTCGCCATGATCCATCCGGTTTCCTGACAGGCCAGATTGGTGCGCTGTTTGTGGAGGCGACTGATCTGAGTACGCCTTGATCCAACAAACTCTCTACGACTTTGGAGATTTCTCCCTCTGCTTCCTGGGGAAATCCGTACTGCTTCTGGGGTTTGGGGTCAGGACCTGTTGTGTTCACAAAGCCAGCCAATTTGCCACAGTCGTGCTTGTGCTGTGCAAATGCTGCTTTATGTTCCTGCAGGACTGCCCTAACCTGTTTGTCTGCACTAATGGTTCGAGGGTCGAACCAGAAGTCTCCTACTGAGCTAATCCTGTTTACGTACTCTCCTCCTGTGAGCGTGGCGGGGGCTCGTGCTGCCTTTGCCATTTTCCAAACACACTTGTTAACTGGGTCAAAAGAAAGTTTATGGGAGCTCATGAAATCGATCCCAAGGATATGTTCTGCTGTCTGGGGCAGATCAACTAAAACTACGGTGTGCTTAGTTGTGATGTTCCCTATCTGTATCGCTACAGGGGCTGTGATGTGTCCTTCTTGTAAATGGCCTGTAAAACCGCTGAGTGTGATGGTGTCTGTTGTGGGCCACGTGTCTCGCTAAAACATCGTGGAGGAATTGAGTGTGGTGCGGGAGCCTCCTGTGTCCCAAAGAAATTCTACGGGTTGTCCCCGGACTTTGCCTGCTACTACCGGTCTACCGGACTTGTCCCAAAGGGTGTCGCAGACCCAAGTTGGGGAGCCCGAACACCGTCAGTCGGTGCCGTTCATGTCTGTACTCTCTGAACGGGCGCTAACGCTATGGATCGGCTTTGCCCTATTCTTGTTTAGGGTGCCTGTCTGGTGGTTTCTCTGCTGCTTCTGGGGCGCGTTGCACTCTCGTGCAAAGTGTCCTAACTGTCCACAGTTGTAACATTCCTGAGCTTTGGGCTGGGGTGGGTGTTCCTGCCCTCATTTACCCATGCGGGGTTCTGGTGTACTTTAACTGGGTTCATCTCTGCCTGCTCTTCATCGGGTGTTGTAAATGCGGTTTTGCCTGCAATTGATTGCTCCCAAGCGCGGGACAATCTCTTCAAAACCCATTTTTCATTGTGGGCCTCATCTGAGGGGTCGTAAGTTGCGCAAGCTTTTCGTCCTGTGGCCTGGGAGAGTAGAATTCGGGTCCATTTGGCCATATTATCTGGGGACAAATGGGCACGGGCTAACTCTCCAAAAACTGCGGTGAAGTGAATCCACAAACCTCCAGCAAACGCTGTGGGGTGCTCTGTTTTCTTTTGCCTAAACTTATTTAGGCCTTCTACGGGGTCTCCTCTGTTAAAGCCGATCGCATCAAGGATCGCTGTGTGCATCTCTTGGAGTGCAACTCCTACATTCTGTGGGTCGGGAAGGGCTGCCACGACTGAAGGGTCGAGGCTTAAAACTGTGAGCTTCTCTTGATCCTTTTCGTCCAGGCCGTACGTGGTAACCTGCTGTTTCAATTTTGCGAAAAATTGGTGGGGGTCTGATGTGGGAAGGAACGGTGTAATTTTTCCACACGCGCCCCGTAATCGGGTCACGGTTAACGGGGTTGTGTAAAGGAAATCTGCTTCTCCTTCTCCTGCGGCCCTGCAGTGTGTGGTTACAGGATTCATGGGGGGGTGTTCTGCCTGTTCGGTTGGGGGTTGGGGCGCTTTCCTTTTCTGGGGTTTTTCCTGCGTACATGTCCCATCTACGTACCTATGGGCAGTCTCGCTCAATTCCTGCCAGTCGGGGCCGTTTTCCTGATCTGATTGTGGTCCAAATGTGCTCTGAAAGCCATTTTGCACGGACAGCAGAGATTGCAATTCTGCAATTTGCTTCCGGCGCTTTGCGTGGTCTACGGAGCTCTGCCTTTGTTCCGTTGTGGCAGTATGGAGAGCTCGTAGGGTTGCTTTTAAATCATTGCACTGTTTCTGCAATTTCTCGACTTGCTATTCTGTCTCTTGTCTTACCAAGACCGCACCTTGCGTGTCCTGGTAGGCCTTATCATATTGCGTCTGCAAACTGTTCAAATGTGCGAGACAAGACTGATGTGCCCACTTGGCATCATCCACCTCTCTGTCCCTTGCTGCTAACTGCTCTTTTAAATCTCGATTCTCTTTCTCTACCTCGCTCACGTCTACCTCACTACTTCTGTCTCTCTCCTCTATCTCTCTATGGAGCGTCGTAACGACCTCCTCTGTGCCTCGTAATTGTGCCAAACAGGACACGATTGCCATCGGCTTGCGAGCTTTCCCTAAGCTCTTCTTGTGGATCTCTGACAGGTTCTCCCACCAACTATGTCCTATACTCCCGGGTCCTGCTTCGTCATTGGCGCAGAATTCACTCCAAAGGGGCCATCCTTTCCCTTTGAGATATTTCCTGGTCTCATCTTCCCAAACGGGACACTGTCCTACTCTACTGGTCGCTGCGACCTCGAATTCCTGGGGGTTCATAAGGCGTTCCATTGCCTTCATTGCCATTATCTCTATCTCGGTTCTCTACTGAATTTGGAACAGTGGGTGACAAAGTGGTGATGTAAACACGGGTACGGCTTACGCTAATTTCCGGCCTACAAAACTCCCGACAGTTTTACACAACAAAATCTCTCAGGTTTACCATATATCCCTGTTAGTACGCATGCATGAACACACTTCCACATCTCAGAGGCTTGATCAGTACTGTTCTTACGCTTGTGGTTTTTCTGTTTGCAATTGGATTCTCAATTCAAATTTTGGGTACTCTCAGAGTGGTTAGGCCACTTCTAAATCGAGTCCCGTCAAAGGTCGCCAGTAAATGTTGCTAATTTGCTGTTGTCTCTCAATTTGGCTCTGTTTAATTGCGTTTGTTCAAGAGTCGGCAGGTATCTTTCGACACCGCCACAAGGTTCAGAACCGAATACTGATCAAAGACTCGATACACCAGTTAGTAGTTTCAAAAGCAATGCTCATTTATTTACACACAGTCAAATCTACTCATGCATAAAACTCTACAATGTAAACTGTTACTAAAAGCCTATACTTAGCTTCGGGTGCCCACTCAGTCAGAGGAACAATGGCCGTTGCTCGGTTCTGAGGCTGCTGGGTTGAGCTGTTTACAGGATAGCAACTAGGAGCATCTCTCGTCGCGTGCGTTGACTTGGAACTTACTTGGTCTGATGCAGCAACTCGGCAGGTCTCTCGTCGCTGAGAGCCAAGGCCAAGGAAGAAAGATTCTCCCTTGGGGAACACCTTTTATACGAAAAAGGGCTTCGTGCGCTTTTGGGCGGGCCTTGAACTTGGCCTCAATTAATTGGGCCTTTCCCAATCATTCGTATCGATCTTCCTCCAATAGATTGCTGGGCGTGTCCTAGGTGACCGTTGGTCTGCTTTGTTTTAGTCTCCTCTGGCGTCGGGGTGTCTGCCTTAACATTGTTATCTAAATGTTTCCCTTTTGTCCCCGGAGATGGCTCATTAGTGTGTAGATTGCTTAGCAGTTTCTGTCCTGTCTGAGGGCTGAGGTTCTAATCAACAGACAGACCTTGCACCTGCCTGTTTCTCAGTATTGTCCAATGTTCCCTGCATTCTTTGCAAGTGTCCATTTTGTAACCGGGGTGTGGCCATCCCAGATGGCTACAGTATCGGCAATGATGAGCTCCTTGCCAGGCGTGTAGACCAGGTCAAAGTCGTACCTTCTGAGTTTGAGGAGGATGCGCTGCAACCGAGGCGTCATGTCATTCAGGTCCTTGTGGATAATGTGGACCAGGGGCCTGTGATCCTTCTCGACTGTGAATGTCGGCAGGTCGTAGACATAGTCGTGAAACTTGAGAATGCCAGTGAGAAGGCCCAGGCATTCATTGAACATAGAACATAGAACGATACAGCGCAGTAAAGGACCTTCGGCCCACGATGTTACACCGAAACAAAAGCCATCTAACCTACACTATGCCATTATCATCCATATGTTTATCCAATAAACTTTTAAATGCGCTCAATGTTGGCGAGTTCACTACTGTTGCAGGTAGGGCATTCCACGGCCTCACTACTCTTTGCGTAAAGAACCTACCTCTGACCTCTGTCCTATATCTATTACCCCTCAGTTTAAAGCTATGTCCCCTCGTGCCAGCCATTTCCATCCGGGGGAGAAGGCTCTTACTGTCCACCCTATCTAACCCCCTGATCATTTTGTATGCCTCTATCAAGTCTCCTCTCTCCAACAAAAACAACTTCAAGTCCATCAGCCTTTCCTCATCAGATTTTCCCTCCATACCAGGCAACATCCTGGTAAATCTCCTCTGCACCCGCTCCAAAGCCTCCACGTCCTTCCTATAATGCGGTGACCAGAACTGTACGCAATACTCCAAATGCGGCCGTACCAGAGTTTTGTACAGCTGCAACATGACCTCATGACTCCGGAACTCAATCCCTCTACCAATAAAGGCCAACACTCCATAGGCCTTCTTCACAACCCTATCAACCTGGGTGGCAACTTTCAGGGATCTATGTACATGGACACCTAGATCCCTCTGCTCATCCACACTTTCAAGAACTTTACCATTAGCCAAATATTCCGCATTCCTGTTATTCCTTCCAAAGTGAATCACCTCACACCTCTCTACATTAAACTCCATTTGCCACCTCTCAGCCCAGCTCTGCAGCTTATCTATATCCCTCTGTAACCTGCTACATCCTTCCATTCCTTCTCGATTTGAACATACCTTTGTTCGGTGGGCGTCATTGCCCTTGATGCGGAGGCAACCGGTGCCCAGGATGAGGTGTCATCGCGTTGCAGCAGGACCGCACCGATGCCATCCTGGCTCGCATCTGTCGAGATTTTTGTTTCCCTGTCTAGGTCGAAAAATGCCAATATGGGTGCAGTGGTGAGCTTGGCTTTCAGCTCCAACCCCTCTGCCTGATGGGCCGCCTTCCACTCGAAGGCAGTGGACTTCTTCGCTAGGTTTCGTAGGGCCGTGGTGTGTGAGGCGATGTTTGGGATGAACTTGCCCAGAAAACTGACCATGCCCAGGAAGCGCAATACCACCCTCTTGTCTTCTGGGACCTTCATGGCTGCGATGGCCTTGACCTTGTCTGTGTCGGGGCACACGCCCTGCTGAGAGATCAGGTCTCCTAAGAACTTGAGTGTCGACATGCCAAAGCAACATTTGGCCCTGTTCAGCTTCAGGCCATTGGCGTGCACACGGCGGAATACCTGCTGGAGACGGGAAACCTGCTCATCAGGGCTCGTGGACTATATGATGACGTCGTCCACATACACACGAACCCCTTCGATGCCCTCCATCATCTGCTCCATGATGCGATGAAATATCTCTGATGCCGAGACGATGCCGAACGGCATACGGTTGTAGCAGTACCTGCCAAACGGTGTGTTGAAGGTGCAGAGCCTTCTGCTGGACTCATCCAGCTGGATTTGCCAGAATTCATGTGACGCATCTAACTTTGTGAAAAACCGTGCATGTGCCATCTCACTGGTGAGTTCCTCCCGCTTCGGGATGGGGTCGTGTTCACGCATTATATTCTGGTTGAGATCCTTGGGATCAATGCAGATGCGCAGGTCTCCAGAGGGTTTTTTAACCACCACCATCGAGCTGACCCAGTCAGCCGGTTCGGTTACCCTGGAAATGATCCCCTGCTGCTGCAGCTCCTCGAGCTGTTCCTTCAGGCGCTCCTTCAGCAGAGCCGGGACCCGGCGCGGTGCATGGACCACTGGCTTGGCATCAGGTCGCAGTAGGATCTTGTACCGATATGGCAAAGTGCCCATCCCGTCAAACACATCTGGACACTGAGCGAGGATGTCGTCAATGCCAGCTTGAAGATCCACGTTGGAGGATGTTGTTGAATAAATCCGCAGCCCCAGGTTTAGCTTTTTGCAGGCACGCGCGCCCAGTAGGGATGCCCTGTCTGGCGACAGTTTCAAACCTTAGCCGTGCGTGGGTGCTCCGGTTGGAGACGAGTAGATGGCAGGACCCCAGTGCGTGATGGCATTACCGTTACAGTCCAGGAGCTGGCAGGCTGCTGGAAGGACCTTGGGGTGGGGGGGGGGCTTCTTGATGCGTTTGAAGTCTGCCTGTGACAGGAGGTTGGCAGAAGCACCTGTGTCCAGCTTGAACTGGATGGAGCAGCGGTTGACCTGCGACACCGCACGCCATTCGTCCTCCGAATCCCCAGCGAGGATGGACTGAATGCGAGGTGAGTTAGGCGTGGCATGTTCATGGTGGTAATGATGCCCACTCGGTAGGCGGACTCCAGGCACTCGTTCTCTGGATCCGTTGTCCTGCCAGGATCAGAATCCTGTAATCGTCGTTGCACATTCTGGACGCGCCGTCGTCGGAATTGGGATCGCTGGCCCCTGACTGGTGGTGCAGACCTGCACAAGGCTGCATAGTGTCCAGGCTTCCCGCAGTTTAAACATCGCCTGCCTCTTGCAGGGCAGTGTCCCTTTAAGTGGGCGTTGCCGCAGTTCGGACACATCATGACATCGGCGTCGTGACGCGGTGTACATCGTCGCACTTGCGCAGTGCGGTCGGCAGACGCCTGCACCTGCGCAGTGTGGGTGTCGGCCGCTTCGTTATCCCGTTCGCATCGCGCATGCGTGGGGCTCCGGGAAAAGCGCACGAGATGGCCGCTGTCTTCAATGCTGAGGCGCTGCATCTGGGAGATGGCCTGCACACTCTCCGCCTCGTGGGAGGCAAGTTTGTCATTTGCAGCCGATTTGTATTGGGAATACCGATTTCTTGCGTGCTCATGCACTGTGCATGTTTCAATTGCGTCTGGCGGGGTCACGTGCTTGATTTTTAAGAGCTGCTCTCTCAGAGGATCAGAGTGAACTCCAAACACAATTTGGTCTCTGATCATGGTGTCAACAATATCACCAAAGTTGCAGGACAGCGCTAGCAGGCAGAGGCTAGTTAAGAAGGCACTGAAAGATTCATCTTTACCTTGAAGACGTTGTTTGAATATGTAGCGCTCGAAGATTTCATTGGTGTCCACTTCACAGTGACTATCGAACTTGTCCAGGATGGTCTGAACCTTTGTCTTGTCCTGGCCTTCGGTGAAGTGAAAAGAGTTGAAGAGTTGGATGGCTTGATCACCCGCTGTTGAGAGGACAAGCGCGATATTTCTTGCATCAGACGCATCCTCGAGGTCTGAGGCTGCGATGTACAGCTGAAACCTTTGCTTGAATGTCTGCCAGTTGGCACTGAGATTGCCGGAGGTCCTGAGCTGGTGAGGAGCCTGAATCTTCTCCATGGTGCCGGGATACATTCGCTGGTCATCACGGAACGACTGAGGTAAGCCCCTCAAATTAGTAGTCTCCTGGTATCATGTCGTGTTCGGTACACTGGACTAACACTGGCTGCAACTGGATGCAGTTTAGATCAGAAAGATACTCCAGACCTTGAAGTTAGTTCAATCAGGTTTATTGAACAGTAACACAGTTAGCACAGTTCTCTGTGAGTTCGACTCTCTGCTAAATTAAGTGTAGTTACTCTGTCTGACTGAACCTGACTAGCTCTTAGCCACGTGGTGGAGGTGTGAGATTGTAACAACATCCTTGACTGACTCTCTAGATGTTCATCAGTGGAAAGAGGCGGAGTGTGAGAGCCTCGTGTCTTTTACAGTCGGATCCCACCCCTGAGTGTCCTGCCTGCTCATTGGTCATGTCCTGTTCTCCGTGTCCATTAGCTGCTTGTCTGAATCAACCCAGTGAATCTCTTCTGCACCCCCTCCAGTGCCAGGAACTCCTCTCTCAAGTAAGGAGACCAAAACTGTACACAGTACTCCAGGTGAGGCCTCACCAACACCCTACACAGCTGCAACATAACCTCCCTGTTTTTATACTCCATCCCTCAGCAATGAAGGACCAAATTCCATTTCCCTTAATTACCTGCTGCATCTGCAAACCAACCTTTTGAAGTTCATGCACATGGACACCCAGGACACAGTGGAATGAAAAATCCCCACCACCATCTCAGGTCTGGATGAAAGATCATAACCCTGAAACACTATCTCTCTTTCTCTCTCCACAGTTGCTGCCTGACCTGCTGAGTATTTCCAGCAATGTCTGTATCTAAATACAGAAAATAACTTGCAGTAACTCCAGCATCACAATTAACACCGATTTCTAATGTTTTCAGCTGAGATCGTGACTTACCAGGAACTCCACAAACTGCAATGGCTGGATAGTAAATATCTTCAACCCAATAGATGACTGGATATCCCATTTCTGTGAGAAGAAGCAACTTTAGTTGGTCTGAAACGTCAGCTCCGGCAGTCACATTGAGTTGATCCATTTCAATGGTTCGCTAATTTCTACAGAGGATAATTCTCCCCGGAGACTGCGATAGCCTTGATCATTGCCATGAGTCACACCCACTTCAACAAACAGATGACCTCATCAGCTTTGATTGTGGTGGATAAAAAAAAACTTAAACTCCAAGGGCCTGAACTTTGCACTCGTTCTGCTCACGTGATTGGTGGGCCTGGAAGTGTCTGCTTCAGCCCGCAGACGCAGGAATGACCGGATTTCACACCGGCCGGAAAACTGAGAGTGGGCGCTGGGTCCAGTGGTTAGGGTTGGTGTGGGCGCTGGGTCCAGTGGTTAGGGTTGGTGTGGGCGCTGGGTCCAGTGGTTAGGGATGGTGTGGGCGCTGGGTCCAGTGGTTAGGGTTACTGTGGGTGCTGGGTCCAGTGGTTAGGGTTGGTGTGGGCACTGGGTCCAGTGTTTAGGTTTAGTGTGGGCGCTGGATCCAGTGGTTAGGATTAGTGTGGGCGCTGGGTCCAGTGGTTAGGGTTGGTGTGGGCGCTGGGTCCAGTGGTTAGGGTTAGTGTGGGCGCTGGGTCCAGTCGTTAGGGTTAGTGTGGGCGCTGGGTCCAGTGGTTTGGGTTATTGTGGGCACTGGGTCCAGTGGTTAGGGTTACTGTTGGTGCTGGGTCCAGTGTTTAGGGTTAGTGTGGGCACTGGATCCAGTGGTTAGGGTTACTGTGGGCGCTGAGTCCAGTGGTTTGGGTTAGTGTGGGCGCTGGGTCCAGTGGTTAGGGTTAGTGTGGGCGCTGGGTCCAGTGGTTAGGGGTAGTGTGGGCGCGGGATCCAGTGGTTAGGGTTAGTGTGGGCGCTGGGTCCAGTGATTAGGGTTAGTGTGGGCGCTGGATCCAGTGGTTAGGGTTAGTGTGGGCGCCGGGTCCAGTGGTTTGGGTTAGTGTGGGCACTGGGTCCAGTGGTTTGTGTTAGTGTGGGCGCTGGGTCCAGTGGTTAGTGTTAGTGTGGGCGCTGGATCCAGTGGTTAGGGTTAGTGTGGGCGCTGGGTCCAGTGTTTAGGGTTAGTGTGGGCGCTGGATCCAGTGGTTAGGGTTAGTGTGGGCACTGGATCCAGTGGTTAGGGTTACTGTGGGCGCTGGGTCCAGTGGTTAGGGTTGGTGTGGGCACTGGGTCCAGTGGTCAGGGTTAGTGTGGGCGCTGGGTCCAGTGGTTAGGGTTAGTGTGGGCGCTGGGTCCAGTGTTTAGGGTTAGTGTGGGCGCTGGGTCCAGTGGTTAGGGTTGGTGTGGGCGCTGGTTCCAGTGGTTAGGGTTACTGTCGGTGCTGGGTCCAGTGGTTAGGGTTGGTGTGGGCGCTGGGTCCAGTGGTTAGGATTAGTGTGGGCGCTGGGTCCAGTGGTTTGGGTTAGTGTGGGCGCTGGGTCCAGTGGTTAGGATTAGTGTGGGCACTGGGTCCAGTGGTTAGGGTTACTGTCGGTGCTGGGTCCAGTGGTTAGGGTTAGTGTGGGCGCTGGGTCCAGTGGTTAGTGTTAGTGTGGGCGCTGGATCCAGTGGTTAGTGTTAGTGTGGGCGCTGGACCCAGTGGTTTGGGTTAGTGTGGGCGCTGGGTCCAGTGGTTAGGGTTAGTGTGGGCGCTGGGTCCAGTGGTTTGGGTTAGTGTGGGCGCTGGGTCCAGTGGTTAGTGTTAGTGTGGGCGCTGGGTCCAGTAGTTAGGGTTAGTGTGGGCGCTGGGTCCAGTGGTTAGTGTTAGTGTGGGCGCTGGATCCAGTAGTTAGGGTTAGTGTGGGCGCTGGGTCCAGTGGTTAGTGTTAGTGTGGGCGCTGGGTCCAGTGGTTAGTGTTAGTGTGGGCGCTGGATCCAGTGGTTAGGGTTAGTGTGGGCGCTGGGTCCAGTGTTTAGGGTTAGTGTGGGAGCTGGGTCCAGTGGTTAGGGTTAGTGTGGGCGCCGGGTCCAGTGGTTTGGGTTAGTGTGGGCACTGGGTCCAGTGGTTAGTGCTAGTGTGGGCGCTGGGTCCAGTGGTTAGTGTTAGTGTGGGCGCTGGATCCAGTGGTTAGGGTTAGTGTGGGCACTGGGTCCAGTGGTTAGTGTTAGTGTGGGCGCTGGGTCCAGTGGTTAGTGTTAGTGTGGGCGCTGGATCCAGTGGTTAGGGTTAGTGTGGGCGCTGGGTCCAGTGTTTAGGGTTAGTGTGGGCGCTGGATCCAGTGGTTAGGGTTAGTGTGGGTGCTGGGTCCAGTGGTTAGGGTTACTGTGGGCGCTGGGTCCAGTGGTTAGGGTTAGTGTGGGCACTGGGTCCAGTGGTTAGGGTTACTGTGGGTGCTGGGTCCAGTGGTTAGGGTTACTGTGGGCGCTGGGTCCAGTGGTTAGGGTTAGTGTGGGCGCTGGGTCCAGTGGTTAGGGTTAGTGTGGGCACTGGGTCCAGTGGTTAGGGTTACTGTGGGTGCTGGGTCCAGTGGTTAGGGTTACTGTGGGCGCTGGGTCCAGTGGTTAGGGTTAGTGTGGGCGCTGGGTCCAGTGGTTAGGGTTAGTGTGGGCGCTGGGTCCAGTGGTTAGGGTTAGTCTGGGCGCTGGGTCCAGTGGTTAGGGTTAGTGTGGGCGCTGGGTCCAGTGGTTAGGGTTAGTGTGGGTGCTGGGTCCAGTGGTTAGGGTTAGTGTGGGCGCTGTGTCCAGTGGTTAGGGTTACTGTGGGTGCTGGGTCCAGTGTTTAGTGTTAGTGTGGGCACTGGGTCCAGTGGTTAGGGTTAGTGTGGGCGCTGGGTGCAGTGGTTAGGGTTGGTGTGGGCGCTTGGTCCAGTGGTTAGGGTTAGTATGGGTGCTGGGTCCAGTGGTTAGGGTTAGTGTGGGCACTGGGTCCAGTGGTTACGGTTAGTGTGGGCACTGGGTCCAGTGGTTAGGGTTACTGTGGGCGCTGGGTCCAGTGGTCAGGGTTAGTGTGGGCGCTGGGTCCAGTGGTTAGGGTTAGTGTGGGCACTGGGTCCAGTGGTCAGGGCTAATGTGGGTGCTGGGTCCAGTGGTTAGGGCTAATGTGGGCGCCGGGTCCAGTGGTTAGGGTTAGTGTGGGCGCCGGGTCCAGTGTTTAGGGTTAGTGTGGGCGCCGGGTCCAGTGTTTAGGGTTAGTGTGGGCGCTGGGTCCAGTGGTTAGGGTTAGTGTGGGCGCTGGGTCCAGTGGTTAGGGTTGGTGTGGGCACTGGGTCCAGTGGTTTGGGTTAGTGTGGGCGCTGGGTCCAGTGGTTAGGGTTAGTGTGGGCGCTAGATCCAGTGGTTTGGGTTAGTGTGGGCGCTGGGTCCAGTGGTTAGGGTTAGTGTGGGCGCTGGATCCAGTGGTTAGGGTTAGTGTGGGCACTGGATCCAGTGGTTAGGGTTATAGTGGGCACTGGGTCCAGTGGTCAGGGTTAGTGTGGGCGCTGGGTCCAGTGGTTAGGGTTACTGTGGGTGCTGGGTCCAGTGGTTAGGATTAGTGTGGGCGCTGGGTCCAGTGGTCAGGGTTAGTGTGGGCGCTGGATCCAGTGGTTATGGTTAGTCTGGGCGCTGGGTCCAGTGGTTAGAGTTAGTCTGGGCGATGCGTCCAGTGGTTAGGGTTAGTGTGGGCACTGGGTCCAGTGGTTAGGGTTAGTGTGCGCGCTGGGTCCAGTGGTTAGGGTTAGTGTGGGCGCTGGGTCCAGTGGTTAGTGATAGTGTGGGCACTGGGTCCAGTGGTTAGGGTTAGTGTGGGCACTGGGTCCAGTGGTTAGGGTTAGTGTGGGCACTGGGTCCAGTGGTTAGGGTTCGTGTGCGCGCTGGGTCCAGTGGTTAGGGTTAGTCTGGGCGCTGGGTCCAGTGGTTAGAGTTAGTGTGGGCGCTGGGTCCAGTGGTTAGGGTTAGTCTGGGCGCTGGGTCCAGTGGTCAGGGTTAGTGTGGGCGATGCGTCCAGTGGTTAGGGTTAGTGTGGGCGCTGGGTCCTGTGGTTAGGGTTGTGTGGGCGCTGGGTCCAGTGTTTAGGATTAGTCTGGGCGCTGGGTCCAGTGGTCAGGGTTAGTGTGGGCACTGGGTCCAGTGGTTAGGGTTAGTGTGGGCGCTCGGTCCAGTGGTTAGGGTTGTGTGGGCACTGGGTCCAGTGGTTAGGGTTGTGTGGGCACTGGATCCAGTGGTTAGGGTTAGTGTGGGCGCTGGGTCCAGTGGTTAGGGTTGGTGTGGGCGCTGGGTCCAGTGGTTAGGGTTAGTGTGGGCGCTGGGTCCAGTGGTTAGGGTTGTGTGGGCACTGGGTCCAGTGGTTAGGGTTGTGTGGGCACTGGGTCCAGTGGTTAGTGTTAGTGTGGGCGCTTGGTCCAGTGGTTAGGGTTAGTGTGGGCACTGGGTCCAGTATTAGGGTTACTGTTGGTGCTGAGTCCAGTGGTTTGGGTTAGTGTGGGCGCTGGGTCCAGTGTTTAGGTTTAGTGTGGGCGCTGGATCCAGTGGTTAGGGTTGTGTGGGCGCTGGGTTCCGTCGTCAGGGTTAGTGTGGGCACTGGGTCCAGTGGTTAGGGTTGCTGTGTGTGCTGGGTCCAGTGGTTTGGGTTAGTGTGGGCGCTGGGTCCAGTGGTCAGGGGTAGTCTGGGCGCTGGATCCAGTGGTTTGGGTTAGTGTGGGCGCTGTGTCCAGTGGTTAGGGGTAGTGTGGGCGCTGGATCCAGTGGTCAGGGTTAGTGTTGGCGCTGGGTCCAGTGGTTAGGGTTAGTGTGGGCACTGGGTCCAGTGGTTAGGGTTAGTGTGGGCGCTGGGTCCAGTGGTTAGCGTTAGTGTGGGTGCTGGGTGCAGTGGTTAGGGTTACAGTGGGTGCTGGGTCCAGTGGTTAGGATTAGTGTGGGCGCTGGGTCCAGTGGTCAGGGTTAGTGTGGGCGCTGGGTCCAGTGGTTAGGATTAGTGTGGGCGCTGGGTCCAGTGGTCAGGGTTAGTGTGGGCGCTGGGTCCAGTGGTTAGGGTTAGTGTGGGCGCTGGATCCAGTGGTTAGGGTTACTGTGGGCGCTGGGTCCAGTGGTTTGGGTTAGTGTGGGCACTGGATCCAGTGGTTAGGGTTAGTGTGGGCGCTGGATCCTCCACACCACGCTCCACACCACGTGGGTAGTAATCTCGGACCACGCTCCACACCACGTCGATAGTAATCTTGGACCATGCTCCTCACCACGTGGATAGTAATCTCGGACCACGCTCCGCACCACGTGGATAGTAATCTCGGACCACGCTACACACCACGTGGACAGTAATCTCGGACCGCGCTCCACACCGCGTGGATTGTAATCTCGGACCACGCTCCACACCACGTGGTTAGTAATCGTGGACCACGCTCCACACCACGTGGATAATAATCTCGGACCACGCACCACAGCACGTGGATAGTAATCTCGGACCACGCTCCACACCACGTGGATAGTAATCTCGGACCACGCACCACACCACGTGGATAGTAATCTCGGACCACGCTCCTCACGACGTGGATAGGAATCTTGGACCACGCACCACACCACGTGGATAGTATTCTTGGACCACGCTCCACCCCACGTGGATAGTAATCTCGGAGCACGCTCCACACCACGTGGATAGTAATCTTGGACCATGCTTCACACCACGTGGATAGTAATCTCGGACCACGCTCCACACCACGTCGATAGTAATCTTGGACCACGCTCTACACCACGTGGATAGTAATCCCGGACCACGCACCACGTGGATAATAATCTCGGTCCACGCTCTACACCACGTGGATAGTAATCTCGGACCACGCACCACGTGGATAGTAATCTCGGACCACGCACCACGTGGATAGTAATCTCGGACCACGCTCCACACTCCGTGGATAGTCATCTCGGACAACCCTCCACACCACGTGGATAGTAATCTCGGACCACGCTCCACACCACGTGGATAGTCATCTCGGACCACGCTCCACACCACGTGGGTAGTAATCTCGGACCACGCTCCACACCACGTGGATAGTAATCTCGGACCACGCTCCACACCACGTGGATAGTAATCTCGGACCACGCTCCACACCACGTGGATAGTAATCTTGGACCATGCTCCACACCACGTGGAGAGTAATCTCGGACCACGCTCCACACCACGTGGATAGTAATCTCGGACCACGCACCACACAACGTGGATAGTAATCTTGGACCATGCTCCACTCCACGTGGATAGTAATCTCGGACCACGCTCCAAACCACGTGGATAGTAATCTCGGACCACGCACCACACCACGTGGATAGTAATCTCGGACCACGCTCCACACCACGTGGATAGTAATCGTGGACCACGCTCGACACAACGTGGAAAATAATCTTGGACAACGCTCCACACCACGTGGATAGAAATCTCGGACCACGCTCCACAATGTGGATAGTAATGTCGGACCACGGTCCGCACCACGTGGAGAGTGATCTCGGACCACGCTCCACACCACGGGGATAGTAATCTCGGACCACGCTCCAAGCCACTTGGAGAGTAATGTCGGACCACGCTCCACACCACGGGGATAGTAATCTCGGACCACGCTCCACACCACGTGGATAGTAATCTCGGACCACGAGCCACACCATGTGGATAGTAATCTCGGACCACGCTCCACACTGTGGATAGTAATCTCGGACCACGCTCCACACCACGTGGACAGTAATCTCGGACCACGCTCCAAACCACGTGGATAATAATCTCGGACCACGCACCACACCACGTGGATAGTAATCACGGACTACGCTCCACACTGTGGATAGTAATCTCGGACCACGCTCCACACCACGTGGACAGTAATCTCGGACCACGCTCCACACCACGGAGAGAGTAATCTCGGACCACGCTCCACACCACGTGGACAGTAATCTCAGACCACGCTCCACACCACGTGGATAGTAATCTCGGACCACGCTCCACACCACGTGGATAGTAATCTCGGAACACGCGCCACACCACGTGGATAGTAATCTCGGACCACGCACCACACCACGTGGATAGTAATCTCGGACCACGCTCCACACCACGTGGAGAGTGATCTCGGACCACGCTCCACACCACGGGGATAGTAATCTCGGACCACGCTCCAAACCACTTGGAGAGTAATGTCGGACTACGCTCCACACCACGTGGATAGTAATCTCGGACCACGCTCCACACCACGTGGATAGTAATCTCTGTTCACGCTCCACACCATGTGGATAGTAATCTCGGACCACGCACCACAGCACGTGGATAGTAATCGTGGACCACGCTCTACACCACTTGGATAATAATCTTGGACAACGCTACACACCACGTGGATAGTAATCTCGGAGCACGCTCCACACCACGTGGATAGTAATCTCGGACCACGCTCCACACCACGTGGACAGTAATCTCGGACCACGCTCCACACCACGTGGATAGTAATCTTGGACCACGCTCCACACCACATGGATAGTAATCTCGGACCACGCTCCACACTCCGTGGATAGTAATCTCGGACCACACTCCACCCCACGTGGAGAGTAATCTCGGAGCACGCTCCACACCACGTGGATAGTAATCTTGGACCACGCTCCACCCCACGTGGATAGTAATCTCGGAGCACGCTCCACACTCCGTGGATAGTAATCTCGGACCACGCTCCACACCACGTCGATAGTAATCTTGGACCATGCTCCTCACCATGTGGATAGTAATCTCGGACCACGCTCCGCACCACCTGGATAGTAATCTCGGACCACGCTCCACACCACGTGCACAGTAATCTCGGACGGCGCTCCACACCGCGTGGATAGTAATCTCGGACCACGCTCCACACCACGTGGATAGTAATCGTGGACCACGCTCCACACCACGTGGATAATAATCTCGGACCACACACCACAGCACGTGGATAGTAATCTCGGACCACGCTCCACACCACGTGGATAGTAATCTCGGACCACGCTCCACACAACGTGAATAGTAATCTCGGACTACGCTCCATACCACGTGGACAGTAATCTCGGACCACGCTACACACCACGTGGATAGTAATCTCGGAGCACGCTCCACACCACGTGGATAGTAATCTCGGACCACGCTCCACACCACGTGGATAGGAATCTTGGACCACGCTCCACACACCGTGGATAGTAATCTCGGACCACGCTCCACACCACGTGGATAGTAATCTCGGACCACGCTCTACAACACGTGGATAGTAATATCGGACCACGCACCACGTGGATAGTAATCTCGGTCCACGCTCTACACCACGTGGATAGTAATCTCGGACCACGCACCACGTGGATAGTAATCTCGGACCACGCACCACGTGGATAGTATTCTCGGACCACGCTCCACACCACGTGGATAGTCATCTCGGACCACGCTCCACACTCCGTTGATAGTCATCTCGGACAACGCTCCTCACCACGTGGATAGTAATCTCGGACCACGCTCCACACCACGTGGATAGTCATCTCGGACCACGCTCCACACCACGTGGATAGTAATCTTGGACCACGCTCCACACCACGTGGATAGTAATCTTGGACCACGCTCCACACCACGTGGATAGTAATCTTGGACCATGATCCACACCACGTGGATAGTAATCTTGGACCATGCTCCACTCCACGTGGATAGTAATCTCGGACCACGCTCCACTCCACGTGGATAGTAATCGTGGACCACGCTCGACACCACGTGGATAATAATCTTGGACAACGCTCCACACCAGGTGGATAGTAATCTCGGACCACGCTCCACACTGTCGATAGTAATCTCGGACCACGCCCCACACCACGTGGAGAGTGATCTCGGACCACGCTCCAAACCACTTGGAGAGTAATGTCGGACCACGCTCCACACCACGGGGATAGTAATCTCGGACCACGCTCCACACCACGTGGATAGTAATCTCGGACCACGCGCCACACCATGTGGATAGTAATCTCGGACCACGCACCACAGCACGTGGATAGTAATCTCGGACCACGCTCACCACTGTGGATAGTAATCTCGGACCACGCTCCACACCACGTGGACAGTAATCTCGGACCACGCTCCACACCACGTGGATAATAATCTCGGACCACGCACCACACCACGTGGATAGTAATCACGGACCACGCTCCACTCTGTGGATAGTAATCTCGGACCACGCTCCACACCACGTGGACAGTAATCTCGGACCACGCTCCACACCACGGGGAGAGTAATCTCGGACCACGCACCACACCACGTGGACAGTAATCTCAGACCACGCTCCACACCACGTGTATAGTAATCTCGGACCACGCTCCACACCACGTTGATTGTAATCTCGGACCACGCTCCACACCACGTGGATAGTAATCTCGGACCACGCACCACACCACGTGGATAGTAATCTCGGACCACGCTCCACACCACGTGGATAGTAATCGTGGACCACGCTCCACACCACATGGATAATAATCTTGGACAACTCTCCACACCACGTGGATAGTAATCTCGGACCACGCTCCACACTGTGGATAGTAATCTCGGACCACACTCCACACCACGTGGATAGTAATCGTGGACCACGCTCCACACCACGTGGGTAATAATCTTGGACAACACTCCACACCACGTGGAGAGTGATCTCGGACCACGCTCCATACCACGGGGATAGTAATCTCGGTCCACGCTCCAAACCGCTTGGAGAGTAATGTCGGACCACGCTCCACACCACGGGGATAGTAATCTCGGACCACGCTCCACACCACGTGGATAGTAATCTCGGACCACGCTCCACACCATGTGGATAGTAATCTCGGACCATGCACCACAGCACGTGGATAGTAATCTCGGACCACACTCCACACTGTGGATAGTAATCTTGGACCACGCTCCACACCACGTGGACAGTAATCTCGGACCACGCTCCACACCACGTGGATAATAATCTCGGACCACGCACCAAACCACGTGGATAGTAATCACGGAGTACGCTCCACACTGTGGATAGTAATCTCGGACTACGCTCCACACCACGTGGACAGTAATCTCGGACCACGCTCCACACCACGGGGAGAGTAATCTCGGACCACGCTCCACACCACGTGGACAGTAATCTCAGACCACGCTCCACACCACGTGGATATTAATCTCGAACCACGCTCCACACCACGTAGATAGTAATCTCGGAACACGCTCCACACCACGTGGATAGTAATCTCGGACCACGCTCCACACCACGTGGATAGTAATCTCGGACCACGCTCCACACCACGTGGATGGTAATCTCGGACCACGCTCCACACCACGTGGAAAGTAATCTCGGACCACGCTCCACACCACGTGGATAGTAATCTCGGACCACGCTCCACACCACGTGATAGTAATCTCGTTCCACGCTTCACACGCCGTGGATAGTAATCTCGGACCACGCTCCACACCACGTGGATAGTAATCTCGTTCCACGCTCCACACCACGTGGATAGTAATCTCGGACCACGCTCTACACCACGTGGATAGTAATCTCGGACCACGCTCCACACCACGTGGATAGAAATCTCGGACCACGCTCCACACCATGTGGATAGTAATCTCGGACCACGCACCACAGCACGTGGATATTAATCGTGGACCACGCTCCACACCACGTGGATAATAATCTTGGACAACGCTCCACACCACGTGGATAGTAATCTCGGACCACGCTCCACACTGTGGATAGTAATCTCGGACCACTCTCCACACCACGTGGAGAGTGATCTCGGACCACGCTCCACACCACGGGGATCGTAATCTCGGACCACGATCCAAACCACTTGGAGAGTAATGTCGGACGACGCTCCACACCACGGGGATAGTAATCTCGGACCACGCTCGACACCACGTGGATAGTAATCTCGGACCACGCTCCACACCATGTGGATAGTAATCTCGGACCACGCACCACAGCACGTGGATAGTAATTTCGGACCACGCTCCACACTGTGGATAGTAATCTCGGACCACGCTCCACAACACGTGGACAGTAATCTCGGACCACCCTCCACGCCACGTGGATAATAATCTCGGACCACGCTCCACACTCCGTGGATAGTCATCTCGGACAACGCTCCTCAACACGTGGATAGTAATCTCGGACCACGCTCCACACCACGTGGATAGTCATCTCGGACCACGCTCCACACCACGTGGATAGTAATCTTGGACCACGCTCCACACCACGTGGATAGTAATCTTGGACCACGCTCCACACCACGTGGATAGTAATCTTGGACCACGCTCCACACCACGTGGATAGTAATCTTGGACCATGCTCCACACCACATGGATAGTAATCTTGGACCATGCTCCACTCCACGTGGATAGTAATCTCGGACCACGCTCCACACCACGTGGATAGTAATCTCGGACCACGCACCACACCACGTGGATAGTAATCTCGGACCACGCTCCACACCACGTGGATAGTAATCGTGGACCACGCTCGACACCACGTGGATAATAATCTTGGACAACGCTCCACACCACGTGGATAGTAATCTCGGACCACGCTCCACACTGTCGATCGTAATCTCGGACCACGCTCCACACCACGTGGAGAGTGATCTCGGACCACGCTCCACACCACGGGGATAGTAATCTCGGACCACGCTCCAATCCACTTGGAGAGTAATGTCGGACCACGCTCCACACCACGGGGATAGTAATCTCGGACCACGCTCCACACCACGTGGATAGTAATCTCGGACCACGCGCCACACCATGTGGATAGTAATCTCGGACCACGCACCACAGCACGTGGATAGTAATCTCGGACCACGCTCCACACTGTCGATAGTAATCTCGGACCACGCTCCACACCACGTGGACAGTAATCTCGGACCACGCTCCACACCACGTGGATAATAATCTCGGACCACGCACCACACCACGTGGATAGTAATCACGGACCACGCTCCACACTGTGGATAGTAATCTCGGACCACGCTCCACACCACGTGGACAGTAATCTCGGACCACGCTCCACACTTTGGATAGTAATCTCGGACCACGCTCCACACCACGTGGACAGTAATCTCGGACCACGCTCCACACCACGGGGAGAGTAATCTCGGACGACGCACCACACCACGTGGACAGTAATCTCAGACCACGCTCCACACCACATGGATAGTAATCTCGGACCACGCTCCACACCACGTTGATAGTAATCTCGGACCACGCTCCACACCACGTGGATAGTAATCTCGGACCACGCACCACACCATGTGGATAGTAATCTCGGACCACGCTCCACACCACGTGGATAGTAATCGTGGACCACGCCCCACACCACATGGATAATAATCTTGGACAACGCTCCACACCACGTGGATAGTAATCTCGGACCACGCTCCACACTGTGGATAGTAATCTCGGACCACGCTCCACACCACGTGGAGAGTGATCTCGGACCACGCTCCACACCACGGGGATAGTAATCTCGGACCACGCTCCACACCACGTGGATAGTAATCTCGGACCACACTCCACACCATGTGGATAGTAATCTCGGAACACGCACCACAGCACGTGGATAGTAATCGTGGACCACGCTCCACACCACGTGGATAATAATCTTGGACAACACTCCACACCACGTGGATAGTAATCTCGGACCACGCTCCACACCACGTGGAGAGTAATCTCGGACCACGCTCCACACCATGTGGATAGTAATCTCGGACCATGCACCACAGCACGTGGATAGTAATCTCGGACCACGCTCCACATTGTGGATAGTAATCTCGGACCACGCTCCACACCACGTGGACAGTAATCTCGGACCACGCTCCACACCACGTGGATAATAATCTCGGACCACGCACCAAACCACGTGGCTAGTAATCACGGAGTACGCTCCACACTGTGGATAGTAATCTCGGACTACGCTCCACACCACGTGGACAGTAATCTCGGACCACGCTTCACACCACGGGGAGAGTAATCTCGGACCACGCTCCACACCACGTGGACAGTAATCTCAGACCACGCTCCACACCACGTGGATATTAATCTCGGACCATGCTCCACACCACGTGGATAGTAATCTCGGACCACGCTCCACACCACGTGGATAGTAATCTCGGACCACGCTCCACACCACGTGGATAGTATTCTCGGACCACGCTCCACACCACGTGGATGGTAATCTCGGACCACGCTCCACACCACGTGGAAAGTAATCTCGGACCACGCTCCACACCACGTGGATAGTAATCTCGGACCACGCTCCACACCACGTGATAGTAATCTCGTTCCACGCTTCACACGCCGTGGATTGTAATCTCGGACCACGCTCCACACCACGTGGATAGTAATCTCGTTCCACGCTCCACACCACGTGGATAGTAATCTCGGACCACGCTCTACACCACGTGGATAGTAATCTCGGACCACGCTCCACACCACGTGGATAGTAATCTCGGACCATGCTCCACACCATGTGGATAGTAATCTCGGACCACGCACCACAGCACGTGGATATTAATCGTGGACCACGCTCCACACAACGTGGATAATAATCTTGGACAACGTTCCACACCACGTGGATAGTAATCTCGGACCACGCTCCACACTGTGGATAGTAATCTCGGACCACTCTCCACACCACGTGGAGAGTGAACTCGGACCACGCTCCACACCACGGGGATAGTAATCTCGGACCACGATCCAAACCACTTGGAGAGTAATGTCGGACCACGCTCCACACCACGGGGATAGTAATCTCGGACCACGCTCCACACCACGTGGATAGTAATCTCGGACCACGCTCCACACCATGTGGATAGTAATCTCGGACCACGCACCACAGCACGTGGATAGTAATTTCGGACCAAGCTCCACACTGTGGATAGTAATCTCGGACCACGCTCCACAACACGTGGACAGTAATCTCGGACCACGCTCCACTCCACGTGGATAATAATCTCGGTCCACGCACCACACCACGTGGATAGTAATCACGGAGTACGCTCCACACTGTGGATAGTAATCTCGGACTACGCTCCACACCACGTGGACAGTAATCTCGGACCACGCTTCATACCACGGGGAGAGTAATCTCGGACCACGCTCCACACCACGTGGACAGTAATCTCAGACCACGCTCCACACCACGTGGATATTAATCTCGGACCACGCTCCACACCACGTGGATAGTAATCTCGGACCACGCTCCACACCACGTGGATAGTAATCTCGGACCACGCTCCACACCACGTGGATAGTAATCTCGGACCACGCTCCACACCACGTGATAGTAATCTCGTTCCACGCTTCACACGCCGTGGATTGTAATCTCGGACCACGCTCCACACCACGTGGATAGTAATCTCGTTCCACGCTCCACACCACGTGGATAGTAATCTCGGACCACGCTCTACACCACGTGGATAGTAATCTCGGACCACGCTCCACACCACGTGGATAGTAATCTCGGACCATGCTCCACACCATGTGGATAGTAATCTCGGACCACGCACCACAGCACGTGGATATTAATCGTGGACCACGCTCCACACCACGTGGATAATAATCTTGGACAACGCTCCACACCACGTGGATAGTAATCTCGGACCACGTTCCACACTGTGGATAGTAATCTCGGACCACTCTCCACACCACGTGGAGAGTGATCTCGGACCACGCTCCACACCACGGGGATAGTAATCTCGGACCACGATCCAAACCACTTGGAGAGTAATGTCGGACCACGCTCCACACCACGGGGATAGTAATCTCGGACCACGCTCCACACCACGTGGATAGTAATCTCGGACCACGCTCCACACCACGTGGATAGTAATCTCGGACCACGCTCCACACCACGTGGATAGTAATCTCGGACCACGCTCCACACCACGTGGATAGTAATCTCGGACCACGCTCCACACCATGGGGAGAGTAATCTCGGACCACGCTCCGCACCACGTGGACAGTAATCTCAGACCACGCTCCAACCCACGTGGATAGTAATCTCGGACCACGCTCCACAACACGTGGATAGTAATCTCGGACCACGCTCCACACTGCATGGATAGTAATCTCGGACCACGCTCCACACCACGTGAACAGAAATCTCGGACCACGCTCCACACCCGGGGATAGTAATCTCGGACCACCATCCACACTGTGGATAGTAATCTCGGACCACGCTCCACACCACGTGGACAGTAATCTCGGACCACGCTCCACACCACGTGGGTAGTAATCTCGGACCACGCTCCACACCACGTGGATAGTAATCTCGGACCACGTTCCACACCACGTGGATAGTAATCTCGGACCACGCTCCACACCACGTGGATAGTAATCTTGGACCATGCTCCACACCACGTGGAGAGTAATCTCGGACCACGCTCCACACCACGTGGATAGTAATCTCGGACCACGCACCACACCACGTGGATAGTAATCTTGGACCATGCTCCACTCCACGTGGATAGTAATCTCGGACCACGCTCCACACCACGTGGATAGTAATCTCGGACCACGCACCACACCACGTGGATAGTAATCTCGGACCAAGCTCCACACTGTGGATAGTAATCTCGGACCACGCTCCACAACACGTGGACAGTAATCTCGGACCACGCTCCACTCCACGTGGATAATAATCTCGGTCCACGCACCACACCACGTGGATAGTAATCACGGACTACGCTCCACACTGCGGATAGTAATCTCGGACCACGCTCCACACCACGTGGATGGTAATCTCGGACCACGCTCCACACCACGTGGAAAGTAATCTCGGACCACGCTCCACACCACGTGGATAGTAATCTCGGACCACGCTCCACACCACGTGATAGTAATCTCGTTCCACGCTTCACACGCCGTGGATTGTAATCTCGGACCACGCTCCACACCACGTGGATAGTAATCTCGTTCCACGCTCCACACCACGTGGATAGTAATCTCGGACCACGCTCTACACCACGTGGATAGTAATCTCGGACCACGCTCCACACCACGTGGATAGTAATCTCGGACCATGCTCCACACCATGTGGATAGTAATCTCGGACCACGCACCACAGCACGTGGATATTAATCGTGGACCACGCTCCACACCACGTGGATAATAATCTTGGACAACGCTCCACACCACGTGGATAGTAATCTCGGACCACGCTCCACACTGTGGATAGTAATCTCGGACCACTCTCCACACCACGTGGAGAGTGATCTCGGACCACGCTCCACACCACGGGGATAGTAATCTCGGACCACGTTCCAAACCACTTGGAGAGTAATGTCGGTCCACGCTCCACACCACGGGGATAGTAATCTCGGACCACGCTCCACACCACGTGGATAGTAATCTCGGACCACGCTCCACACCATGTGGATAGTAATCTCGGACCACGCACCACAGCACGTGGACAGTAATTTCGGACCAAGCTCCACACTGTGGATAGTAATCTCGGACCACGCTCCACAACACGTGGACAGTAATCTCGGACCACGCTCCACTCCACGTGGATAATAATCTCGGTCCACGCACCACACCACGTGGATAGTAATCACGGACTACGCTCCACACTGCGGATAGTAATCTCGGACCACGCTCCACACCACGTGGACAGTAATCTCGGACCACGCCCCACACCACGGGGAGAGTAATCTCGGACCACGCTCCACACCACGTAGACAGTAATCTCAGACCACGCTCCACACCACGTGGATAGTAATCTCGGACCACGCTCCACACCACGTGGATAGTAATCTCGGACCACGCTCCACACCACGTGGATAGTAATCTCGGACCACGCTCCACACCATGGGGAGAGTAATCTCGGACCACGCTCCGCACCACGTGGACAGTAATCTCAGACCACGCTCCAACCCACGTGGATAGTAATCTCGGACCACGCTCCACAACACGTGGATAGTAATCTCGGACCACGCTCCACACTGCATGGATAGTAATCTCGGACCACGCTCCACACCACGTGAACAGAAATCTCGGACCACGCTCCACACCCGGGGATAGTAATCTCGGACCACCATCCACACTGTGGATAGTAATCTCGGACCACGCTCCACACCACGTGGACAGTAATCTCGGACCACGCTCCACACCACGTGGGTAGTAATCTCGGACCACGCTCCACACCACGTGGATAGTAATCTCGGACCACGTTCCACACCACGTGGATAGTAATCTCGGACCACGCTCCACACCACGTGGATAGTAATCTTGGACCATGCTCCACACCACGTGGAGAGTAATCTCGGACCACGCTCCACACCACGTGGATAGTAATCTCGGACCACGCACCACACCACGTGGATAGTAATCTTGGACCATGCTCCACTCCACGTGGATAGTAATCTCGGACCACGCTCCACACCACGTGGATAGTAATCTCGGACCACGCACCACACCACGTGGATAGTAATCTCGGACCACGCTCCACACCACGTGGATAGTAATCGTGGACCACGCTCGACACCACGTGGAAAATAATCTTGGACAACGCTCCACACCACGTGGATAGAAATCTCGGACCACGCTCCACAATGTGGATAGTAATCTCGGACCACGGTCCACACCACGTGGAGAGTGATCTCGGACCACGCTCCACACCACGGGGATAGTAATCTCGGACCATGCTCCAAGCCACTTGGAGAGTAATGTCGGACCACGCTCCACACCACGGGGATAGTAATCTCGGACCACGCTCCACACCACGTGGATAGTAATCTCGGACCACGAGCCACACCATGTGGATAGTAATCTCGGACCACGCACCACAGCACGTGGATAGTAATCTCGGACCACGCTCCACACTGTGGATAGTAATCTCGGACCACGCTCCACACCACGTGGACAGTAATCTCGGACCACGCTCCACACCACGTGGATAATAATCTCGGACCACGCACCACACCACGTGGATAGTAATCACGGACTATGCTCCACAATGTGGATAGTAATCTCGGACCACGCTCCACACCACGTGGACAGTAATCTCGGACCACGCTCCACACCACGGAGAGAGTAATCTCAGACCACGCTCCACACCACGTGGATAGTAATCTCGGACCACGCTCCACACCACGTGGATAGTAATCTCGGAACACGCTCCACACCACGTGGATAGTAATCTCGGACCACGCACCACACCACGTGGATAGTAATCTCGGACCACGCTCCACACCACGTGGAGAGTGATCTCGGACCACGCTCCACACCACGGGGATAGTAATCTCGGACCACGCTCCAAACCACTTGGAGAGTAATGTCGGACTACGCTCCACACCACGGGGATAGTAATCTCGGACCACGCTCCACACCACGTGGATAGTAATCTCTGTTCACGCTCCACACCATGTGGATAGTAATCTCGGACCACGCACCACAGCACGTGGATAGTAATCGTGGACCACGCTCTACACCACGTGGATAATAATCTTGGACAACGCTACACACCACGTGGATAGTAATCTCGGAGCACGCTCCACACCACGTGGATAGTAATCTCGGACCACGCTCCACACCACGTGGACAGTAATCTCGGACCACGCTCCACACCACGTGGACAGTAATCTTGGACCACGCTCCACACCACATGGATAGTAATCTCGGACCACGCTCCACACTCCGTGGATAGTAACCTCGGACCACACTCCACCCCACGTGGAGAGTAATCTCGGAGCACGCTCCACCCCACGTGGATAGTAATCTCGGAGCACGCTCCACACTCCGTGGATAGTAATCTCGGACCACGCTCCACACCACGTCGATAGTAATCTTGGACCATGCTCCTCACCATGTGGATAGTAATCTCGGACCACGCTCCGCACCACCTGGATAGTAATCTCGGACCACGCTCCACACCACGTGGACAGTAATCTCGGACCGCGCTCCACACCGCGTGGATAGTAATCTCGGACCACGCTCCACACCACGTGGATAGTAATCGTGGACCACGCTCCACACCACGTGGATAATAATCTCGGACCACACACCACAGCACGTGGATAGTAATCTCGGACCACGCTCCACACCACGTGGATAGTAATCTCGGACCACGCTCCACACAACGTGAATAGTAATCTCGGACTACGCTCCATACCACGTGGACAGTAATCTCGGACCACGCTACACACCACGTGGATAGTAATCTCGGAGCACGCTCCACACCACGTGGATAGTAATCTCGGACCACGCTCCACACCACGTTGATAGGAATCTTGGACCACGCTCCACACACCGTGGATAGTAATCTCGGACCACGCTCCACCCCACGTGGATAGTAATCTCGGAGCACGCTCCACACTACGTGGATAGTAGTCTTGGACCACGCTCCACACCACGTGGATAGTAATCTCGCACCACGCTCCACACCACGTCGATAGTAATCTTGGACCACGCTCTACAACACGTGGATAGTAATCTTGGACCACGCACCACGTGGATAGTAATCTCGGTCCACGCTCTACACCACGTGGATAGTAATCTCGGACCACGCACCACGTGGATAGTAATCTCGGACCACGCACCACGTGGATAGTAATCTCGGACCACGCTCCACACCACGTGGATAGTCATCTCGGACCACGCTCCACACTCCGTGGATAGTCATCTCGGACCACGCTCCACACCACGTGGATAGTAATCTTGGACCACGCTCCACACCACGTGGATAGTAATCTTGGACCACGCTCCACACCACGTGGATAGTAATCTTAGACCATGATCCACACCACGTGGATAGTAATCTTGGACCATGCTCCACTCCACGTGGATAGTAATCTCGGACCACACTCCACACCACGTGGATAGTAATCTCGGACCACGCACCACACCACGTGGATAGTATTCTTGGACCACGCTCCACACCACGTGGAGAGTAATCGTGGACCACGCTCGACACCACGTGGATAATAATCTTGGACAATGCTCCACACCACGTGGATAGTAATCTCGGACCACGCTCCACACTGTCGATAGTAATCTCGGACCACGCTCCACACCACGTGGAGAGTGATCTCGGACCACGCTCCAAACCACTTGGAGAATAATGTCGGACCACGCTCCACACCACGGGGATAGTAATCTCGGACCACGCTCCGCACCACGTGGATAGTAATCTCGGACCACGCGCCACACCATGTGGATAGTAATCTCGGACCACGCACCACAGCACGTGGATAGTTATCTCGGACCACGCTCACCACTGTGGATAGTAATCTCGGACCACGCTCCACACCACGTGGACAGTAATCTCGGACCACGCTCCACACCACGTGGATAATAATCTCGGACCACGCACCACACCACGTGGATAGTAATCACGGACCACGCTCCACACTGTGGATAGTAATCTCGGACCACGCTCCACACCACGTGGACAGTAATCTCAGACCACGCTCCACACCTCGTGGATAGTAATCTCGGACCACGCTCCACACCACGTTGATAGTAATCTCGGACCACGCTCCACACCACGTGGATAGTAATCTCGGACCACGCACCACACCACGTGGATAGTAATCGTGGACCACGCTCCACACCACATGGATAATAATCTTGGACAACTCTCCACACCACGTGGATAGTAATCTCGGACCACGCTCCACACTGTGGATAGTAATCGTGGACCACGCTCCACACCACATGGATAATAATCTTGGACAACTCTCCACACCACGGGGATAGTAATTTCGGACCACGATCCAAACCACTTGGAGAGTAATGTCGGACCACGCTCCACACCACGGGGATAGTAATCTCGGACCACGCTCCACACCACGTGGATAGTAATCTCAGACCACACTCCACACCATGTGGATAGTAATCTCGGACCATGCACCACAGCATGTGGATAGTAATCGTGGACCACGCTCCACACCACGTGGGTAATAATCTTGGACAACACTCCACACCACGTGGATAGTAATCTCGGACCACGCTCCACACTGTGGATAGTAATCTCGGACCACGCTCCACACCACGTGGAGAGTGATCTCGGACCACGCTCCATACCACGGGGATAGTAATCTCGGACCACGCTCCAAACCGCTTGGAGAGTAATGTCGGACCACGCTCCACACCACGGGGATAGTAATCTCGGACCACGCTCCACACCACGTGGATAGTAATCTCGGACCACGCTGCACACCATGTGGATAGTAATCTCGGACCATGCACCACAGCACGTGGATAGTAATCTCGGACCACGCTCCACACTGTGGATAGTAATCTCGGACCACGCTCCACACCACGTGGACAGTAATCTCGGACCACGCTCCACACCACGTGGATAATAATCTCGGACCACGCACCAAACCACGTGGATAGTAATCACGGAGTACGCTCCACACTATAGTAATCTCGGACTACGCTCCACACCACGTGGACAGTAATCTCGGACCACGCTCCACACCACGGGGAGAGTAATCACGGACCACGCTCCACACCACGTGGACAGTAATCGCAGACCACGCTCCACACCACGTGGATATTAATCTCGAACCACGCTCCACACCACGTAGATAGTAATCTCGGAACACGCTCCACACCACGTGGATAGTAATCTCGGACCACGCTCCACACCACGTGGATAGTAATCTCGGACCACGCTCCACACCACGTGGATGGTAATCTCGGACCACGCTCCACACCACGTGGAAAGTAATCTCGGACCACGCTCCACACCACGTGGATAGTAATCTCGGACCACGCTCCACACCACGTGATCGTAATCTCGTTCCACGCTTCACACGCCGTGGATAGTAATCTCGGACCACGCTCCACACCACGTGGATAGTAATCTCGTTCCACGCTCCACACCACGTGGATAGTAATCTCGGACCACGCTCTACACCACGTGGATAGTAATCTCGGACCACGCTCCACACCACGTGGATAGTAATCTCGGACCACGCTCCACACCATGTGGATAGTAATCTCGGACCACGCACCACAGCACGTGGATATTAATCGTGGACCACGCTCCACACCACGTGGATAATAATCTTGGACAACGCTCCACACCACGTGGATAGTAATCTCGGACCACGCTCCACACTGTGGATATTAATCTCGGACCACTCTCCACACCACGTGGAGAGTGATCTCGGACCACGCTCCACACCACGGGGATCGTAATCTCGGACCACGATCCAAACCACTTGGAGAGTAATGTCGGACGACGCTCCACACCACAGGGATAGTAATCTCGGACCACGCTCGACACCACGTGGATAGTAATCTCGGACCACGCTCCACACCATGTGGATAGTAATCTCGGACCACGCACCACAGCACGTGGATAGTAATTTCGGACCACGCTCCACAATGTGGATAGTAATCTCGGACCACGCTCCACGCCACGTGGATAATAATCTCGGACCACGCTCCACACTCCGTGGATAGTCATCTCGGACAACGCTCCTCAACACGTGGATAGTAATCTCGGACCACGCTCCACACCACGTGGATAGTCATCTCGGACCACGCTCCACACCACGTGGATAGTAATCTTGGACCACGCTCCACACCACGTGGATAGTAATCTTGGACCACGCTCCACACCACGTGGATAGTAATCTTGGACCACGCTCCACACCACGTGGATAGTAATCTTGGACCATGCTCCACACCACATGGATAGTAATCTTGGACCATGCTCCACTCCACGTGGATAGTAATCTCGGACCACGCTCCACACCACGTGGGTAGTAATCTCGGACCACGCACCACACCACGTGGATAGTAATCTCGGACCACGCTCCACACCACGTGGATAGTAATCGTGGACCACGCTCGACACCACGTGGATAATAATCTTGGACAACGCTCCACACCACGTGGATAGTAATCTCGGACCACGCTCCACACTGTCGATAGTAATCTCGGACCACGCTCCACACCACGTGGAGAGTGATCTCGGACCACGCTCCACACCACGGGGATAGTAATCTCGGACCACGCTCCAATCCACTTGGAGAGTAATGTCGGACCACGCTCCACACCACGGGGATAGTAATCTCGGACCACGCTCCACACCACGTGGATAGTAATCTCGGACGACGCGCCACACCATGTGGATAGTAATCTCGATCCACGCACCACAGCACGTGGATAGTAATCTCGGACCACGCTCCACAATGTGGATAGTAATCTCGGACCACGCTCCACACCACGTGGACAGTAATCTCGGACCACGTTCCACAGCACGTGGATAATAATCTCGGACCACGCACCACACCACGTGGATAGTAATCACGGACCACGCTCCACACTGTGGATAGTAATCTCGGACCACGCTCCACACCACGTGGACAGTAATCTCGGACCACGCTCCACACCACGGGGAGAGTAATCTCGGACGACGCACCACACCACGTGGACAGTAATCTCAGACCACGCTCCACACCACGTGGATAGTAATCTCGGACCACGCGCCACACCATGTGGATAGTAATCTCGATCCACGCACCACAGCACGTGGATAGTAATCTCGGACCACGCTCCACAATGTGGATAGTAATCTCGGACCACGCTCCACACCACGTGGACAGTAATCTCGGACCACGTTCCACAGCACGTGGATAATAATCTCGGACCACGCACCACACCACGTGGATAGTAATCACGGACCACGCTCCACACTGTGGATAGTAATCTCGGACCACGCTCCACACCACGTGGACAGTAATCTCGGACCACGCTCCACACCACGGGGAGAGTAATCTCGGACGACGCACCACACCACGTGGACAGTAATCTCAGACCACGCTCCACACCACGTGGATAGTAATCTCGGACCACGCTCCACACCACGTTGATAGTAATCTCGGACCACGCTCCACACCACGTGGATAGTAATCTCGGACCACGCACCACACCACGTGGATAGTAATCTCGGACCACGCTCCACACCACGTGGATAGTAATCGTGGACCACGCCCCACACCACATGGATAATAATCTTGGACAACGCTCCACACCACGTGGATAGTAATCTCGGACCACGCTCCACACTGTGGATAGTAATCTCGGACCACGCTCCACACCACGTGGAGAGTGATCTCGGACCACGCTCCACTCTGTAAGGTTTTCGGGCAATTCGGCCCTTTTTGGAGAAACTCAGAGACTGTAAACCGACTTTCCAGCCAAGGGAACAGAACCAGTTTTCCCAGCAGGCTTGGCCCGCTGAGCTGAGTAAGGGCATAAATACATAAACATTTACTAACACCCCCCTAGGAGCTACAAGGAAGAAGGAGCCAGACAACAAGATAACATCAAGACACAGACAAAGGGGCACAGGAATACACAGGAGGCTTGCATGCAAGCAGGACAATGGGATGGTCATAGCCCCATGCAAATGTAAATGACCTGGCCTCCACCAGAGCAGAATCCAATTAGCACCCCATCAACATAGCGAGGTGAGAATAGCAGCCATCTCCGGAGCAGCTGGAAGACACTGAAATTCTCCACAGAAGAGCCTAACCTCATTAAAACTAGAAATCAGACTGTCTGAGTCCAGCATATTGCGCTGGAAAAGCCCCTAGAAAATCAGCGGTAGAGAAAAGCCAAGTTGGAGGCGGACCTGGGGGAGGTACTCCAATCTTGACAGGAGCTACCGGCAGAAACTCACTGAAAGAAGGGGGCGGAGCCAGCGCCAAATTCAAATCGCGCAGGTCTGAAAAAAAACCAAGTTGGAGGCGGACCTGGGGGAGGTACTCCAAGCTTGACAGAAGCTACCGGCAGAAAAACCAAGTTGGAGGCGGACCTGGGGGAGGTACTCCAAGCTTGACAGAAGCTACCGGCAGAAACTCACTGAAAGAAGGGGGCGGAGCCAGCGCCAAATTCAAATCGCGCAGGTCTGCCTAGCTGGAAGGGGCGGACCTGCGAGGAATACCCGGAAACATACAGCTCTGACCGGCAGAGGGGGCGGGACCAGCGGGAACTTTAAAACTTACCTTTTTCAATGCAAAAGGGGCTGGCCGATCACAGAACAAAGCCAGGTATAACTATATAAAAGGGGCTGTGTTTTCGAGAGGGGCCTGTTCGTTCCTGGCTCGACCTCTGCACCCCTGACTTGACCTCTGCAGCCTGTGACCGTAAGTAACCCGCAGCAGCTTGCGAAACTCCCTTGATTTTAATAGTGGTTGAGGCTTTGGGGAAGGGAACTTGTTTTGTGCTTTGTGATTTTGCTAAAACCTGTGTAACCGTAAGAATTTTCGTTGTGTCCGCTATATTACCTTTTGAATCGACTTAGTTGTATTAGAGCATAAGATTTTATTGTGTTTCTTCTGTTGATGATTTTGACCTGGGTTTTACAATAAATCTTGATTTGATGCTAATTGGAGTCGTTTAAACTCTTCAATCCTTCACCAGCGATCTCTGACCAAGTCATTGTTAAAAATACTCCTCACCTTAATTCCGGGTTCAAGAATCGAGGGTCATCTTGAGCGATTCACTCAGGACAGACTGCTGGTTAGGAAATAAACAGCAGTGTCCTATTCTCTCTCTTGGGAAAGCTACTCTAGTGGAGTAGGAACCGGGTGGGTGTTGTACCACCGGCAAGAGAGAGAATCACCTGGGTATTGGTAGGGGTCTGGAGATCTGTGTGATATAAGTCTCAGGCTGTCGGTTAGGAATAAACGGCAGGCTTGAATCAGTGCTCTCTTCAGTGGAAGTGTCCCAGTGCGACATCCCCTGGCCTCTGAAGTTTCAGTGCCGGCTGGAGAGAGACACACACAGATATTCAAACCCCTGATATCGGCCCAGTAGTGGAGTAGCGGAGATGGCACACTCTACAATGGGAGGGGTCTGTTCGTTCCTGGCTCGACCTCTGCACCCCTGACTTGACCTCTGCAGCCTGTGACCGTAAGTAACCCGCAGCAGCTTGCGAAACTCCCTTGATTTTAATAGTGGTTGAGGCTTTGGGGAAGGGAACTTGTTTTGTGCCTTGTTATTTTGCTAAAACCTGTGTAACTGTAAGGATTTTCGTTGTGTCCGCTATATTACCTTTTGAATAGACTTAGTTGTATTAGAGCATAAGATTTTACTGTGTTTCTTCTGTTGATGATTTTGACCTGGGTTTTACAATAAATCTTGATTTGATGCTAATTGGAGTCGTTTAAATTCTTCAATCCTTCACCAGCGATCTCTGACCAAGTCATTGTTAAAATACTCCTCACCTTAATTCCGGGTTCAGGAATCGAGGGTCATCTTGAGCGATTCACTCAGGACAGACTGCTGGTTAGGGAATAAACAGCAGTGTCCTATTCTCTCTCTTGGGAAAGCTACTCTAGTGGAGTAGGAACCGGGTGGCTGTTGCACCACCGGCAAGAGAGAGAATCACCTGGGTATTGGTAGGGGTCTGGAGATCTGTGTGATATAAGTCTCAGGCTGTCGGTTAGGAATAAACGGCAGGCTTGAATCAGTGCTCTCTTCAGTGGAAGTGTCCCAGTGCGACATCCCCTGGCCTCTGAAGTTTCAGTGCCAGCTGGAGAGAGACACACACAGACATCCAAACCCCAGATATCGACCCAGTAGTGGAGTAGCGGAGATGGCACCCTCTACAATGGCGACCGCGGCAGGAGCCCGGTGGTTTGGAGTATGTGACGTGGCAGAGGGGGTGAGGGAACGAAGCAAAATGGAGGAGAGAATATCCTCGTATTTGTGGCAAAAGGTCAACCTCACCAAACCTTGGGTCTCAGAATTGATCAATGCGGAGCAACCGGTAATGGCAGCGGCTGCATGGACAGAAAGCAAGGCACACAAAAGGCACTTGGAGAAGGCAGTTTGGCTGGTTTGCCTGTCCGAGCAGGTAGTCAACGCAGAGCAAAGGATCGAAGAGTTAGAGCAGGAGGCTAGCGCAGCGGAACGACTGCGGGGGGAAGTGGCAGAAATGAAACAGGAAAGCGAGTCTAACAGATGTGAGAAGGACTATCTCCACTGCCAGATAGTGGAGGGTAAAGAAAAGGAACGGAGGCTCCAGGGACTCTATGCTCGGAGTACAGAGCAGTGTAGGAAGCTGGAGGGGAAGTTCCGGGACATCCAGGCAGCATACCGAGTGGCTCGCGAGGAAGTAGGGGACTGTGCCCATGGGCCGTGCCAGGCACGAATAACGGAGTTGGAGGAGGCCTTGTCCAGGTTCAGGGGACAGATACACCTGGTAGGTCCAGGGGGGTTCCCTAGGGGCAAGGTGCTCCTCGCAGCGGATGATTCCCCAAAGGCCAAGGGGAATAGACCGCCTCCTGAGGCACCGGGATTGTGTCCGGGTCGGCAGGGGGGGATCGGACTGCACGTTCAGGAGCAAGTCCAAGGGGGGTCGGCAGGGTACCCCCAGCTGGCGGCGTGTCCGCCTGGTTTCGTATGTGGGTCCCCATGGGATGGGGACAGACCGCTGCCTGGGATGCCGGTGATGGGGCCGGGTCAGCAGGTAGGGTTTGGACCGCCCGGTCAGGGGCAGGTCCAAGGGGGGTCAGTGGTGTATCCCCAGATAGCGGCGTCTCCTATATGGGTAGTTAGCCCGGGGACAGGGGGGCTACCCAACGAGGCAGGAGAGCTGGACAGTGGGGAGGAGGAGCAGGAACCCCAGGTAGGGCAGATGTGCCCTGTCAGGCAAAGAAGGTATGGTCCCCCGGCGGGGATGGCAAACAGGGGACCGGTTGAGGGCGACATTATCGTTCCTCATGGGGCATCCGCGCTCAGGGGGATGGTGGCCCACGTTCCCAGACTAACTCCAAAGGGGGATCCGTCGCTGCATTTTATGGAGGTGGAACAGGCTGCCAACATCAATGACTGCGACGAAGGGGAGCAAATAAAGATGCTCCTGATAACCCTAGATGCCCAGCTATGCAGGACAGTGACCTCTGGGAATGGGGGAAGACCTGACACCTGGGCGGCAGCACAGACTGCTGTTCTGGAGGCAATGGGCTTGAATCTGGGGAGCCCTTTCATGAGGGTGGGGGAAACCAAGCAGCAACCAGGGGAATCTCCCACCATGTTCGCAGACAGACTGTGGACTGTCTACATGGAGGCATGCGGGGTTCCCGCGGATAGACGAAATTTAGATGAGAGAACAGCCCACTGGCTGAAGACCCTCGTAGCTAACTGTCTCCCCCACGTTAGGGCAAAGGCCGAACACTGGTTCGACCCGCAGAGTCCGGACCTTAATGAGGCAGAGGTCCTTAGGAAACTTACCCTCGCATATCGTAACGGGGAGAGGGGTGAGGACAAGCCCCTTAGGGGTAGGGTGCATGAAATCGCGCCAGCAGCCCCTAAGAGAGAGTGGAAGCATGAGGGCACCCGGACCTCCGACGAGAAACCGGTATGCTACGGGTGTGGGAAGGCCGGGCATTTCAAGAGGGAATGTAAAAACCCTAGCAAGCAGGAGAGGGCTCCCGCAGTAGAGAGTCAGACCCCGGCGGTAGGAGCAGCTGCCCCGGGAACAATCGAGATAAGTAAAATTTTAGCCCTTTTGCAAGGCTCAGGACAGGTGGCAATGGCAACGGGCCAGGGCCTGCCCGCACCCACACCACAAGAACCCGTATGACTACCCAGGGAGCAGCCTCAGGAAAAAGGGAGCGCAGGGGTAGTTCTAGCCCCAGACCCTGGTCCGGTCCAGGTGCAGGGTCCCATTCTGGAGGCTGCCTCAGGGGCTATTTGCAGTTTAAATCCCTTAAGGTGGGACCCATGCGAACGCCACATCAGTCAATTTAAATTGTTCCACCCCATAAGGACAAGAAAGAGCAAGGTGGGGGGAAGACTGGGGGTGGTAGTGGAGAAACCCCCCGTAGAATTAACGACGGTGGGGGAGGTCCCTGACTCCACGGTCACACAACCGGTGACAAGGTGCTGTCCCGAAGGGGCAGTCCCAAAGAAACCGACCGTGCTGCAAGCACCCAGCCCAGGGACAGTAAGGATTCCCAAGCCCTTACCTGTGGGTCAGGTAGCCTGCCTTAGTATAGAGGCTAAGGAGGCGGAGGAAGTGAAGGTATCACCTTGGGCTTGGGAACCAGTCGGGGGACGAGGGAGCAATCGGGTCTCCAAGCCCCCGGTAAGATGGTCCCCATCACACCTCCCTGTCACCCGGTCCCGCAGTAAGGGGGCCCGAGGGGAAGGGAGCGATGAGGGATCACCGAACCCTGTTGGGAAAGGAGAGGCAAGGGGCAGCCCGAACCCCCGGGAGGGGACGGTCTGGCCCGAGCCATTGGACCAAACAGGTGAACTGCCCCAGTTTAGCGGGGCACAGTTTTAATTTGGCCACCCGGAGACGGGTGGCATTGTATATAGCATTCCCCCCCTGTTAGTTCTAATTAGTGTGTAGTTGTGTGTGAAGTATTTAGGATCGTGGGAACACAGAAGCGCCTGCTGCAAGGGTAAAATGATGAAGCACCAGGCACTAGGACCCTGGTGCAGCCGGGCTGTAAAACACAGAACCCCAGACAGGCTGCGGCAACTTCAAAGCAGGAGCTGCTGCTGCCACCGGATAACGGCAGGCACTAGGACCCTGGGGAGCCGGGCTGTAAACACAGAATCACAGACAGGCTGCGGCAACTTCAAAGCAGGAGCTGCTGCCGCCACCGGATAGCACCCATGCACTTCAAGGTAGGTAGGGCTGTAGAGGCAAGAATGTGTTTTGTTTTTACAGATGGGGCACCCGACGATGTGGAGTTTGCTGATCTTGGCGATGGTGGGACCGGGAGAACTCCGCAGAGGCGAGACAGAAGAGTCCTTCGACTGACCGGGTTAGGGTGACTGAGGGCAGGCGGGTGTGTTCAACCTGTGAGGGGGACGTTCCTTTGGGGAGACGGTGGCGGCCCAGGAAGCTGAGGCTGGACATGAGGGATCGGTCCTCGGACTGGGAACGGACTGGACAACACCTAACGGACCATCACGGGGTCACCGGGTAGGACCACCGTTTGCGGGGATAAGGGGTGGGCTTCTGACCAGGGCATTTATTTGTGTTCATGGGGATCTACCAAGGCATGTCCACAAGGGGCATTAATCACTTTTGTAAGGTGGTGGCAGAACCCAGGGAACGGGATAAATTGACCGCAGTGGGGAGGGATGTGTAACGCCCAGGGAAGGGATGACTGTAGAAGCTACCGAACTGCTGGTTCAGGTAAAGCGACCCCTGCCCACAGCCCAACCGATCGACCCTCACAACTGTCCGATCACCACCAGGGGGGAGCCCAAGAATGGTTTAGTGTTTGCCCCCACAAAGGAAATGTTGTACAGGGGGTACATTATGCTGTCGCCTCAGTTGGACTAAACCTTTCAGCTGCAGGTATCGACGATGGAGGATAAATGAAGAGCCCTCAACGGGAAGAAGCGAAGTGCAGCCAAGAAAGGAGGATCCTTGGTGAAATAAACAGATGCAATTGTAAATAGTTGTATGGATTCGCGTGAAATGTGTACTTGATTGTGATATATGTACAGGGACCCTTACGTTTGGGGTCCCGGTGAAATGTGTATATGTTACTGTCTGCTTGAATTAAGTATGGTCTTGTCTTTCCCTCTCATTGAAATCAGGGGCAGCCTAGATTAAGGGAACTGTCTTGGGAATTGTAATTTCGCATGTTGCTGAGGGGGGGACCTACGGTCCACACAAAGGCACACAATTGCCCTTCACCTGTGTCGATACGATCCAAGCAGGTAGGGACGTATCGAAGGGGCATCTGTAAGGTTTTCGGGCAATTCGGCCCTTTTTGGAGAAACTCAGAGACTGTAAACCGACTTTCCAGCCAAGGGAACAGAACCAGTTTTCCCAGCAGGCTTGGCCCGCTGAGCTGAGTCAGGGCATAAATACATAAACATTTACAAACACCCCCCTAGGAGCTACAAGGAAGAAGGAGCCAGACAACAAGATAACATCAAGACACAGACAAAGGGGCACAGGAATACACAGGAGGCTTGCATGCAAGCAGGACAATGGGATGGTCATAGCCCCATGCAAATGTAAATGACCTGGCCTCCACCAGAGCAGAATCCAATTAACACCCCATCAACATAGCGAGGTGAGAACAGCAGCCATCTCCGGAGCAGCTGGAAGACATTGAAATTCTCCACAGAAGAGCCTAACCTCATTAAAACTAGAAATCAGACTGTCTGAGTCCAGCATATTGCGCTGGAAAAGCCCCTAGAAAATCAGCGGTAGAGAAAAGCCAAGTTGGAGGCGGACCTGGGGGAGGTACTCCAATCTTGACAGGAGCTACCGGCAGAAACTCACTGAAAGAAGGGGGCGGAGCCAGCGCCAAATTCAAATCGCGCAGGTCTGAAAAAAAACCAAGTTGGAGGCGGACCTGGGGGAGGTACTCCAAGCTTGACAGAAGCTACCGGCAGAAAAACCAAGTTGGAGGCGGACCTGGGGGAGGTACTCCAAGCTTGACAGAAGCTACCGGCAGAAACTCACTGAAAGAAGGGGGCGGAGCCAGCGCCAAATTCAAATCGCGCAGGTCTGCCTAGCTGGAAGAAGCGGACCTGCAAGAAATACCCGGAAACATACAGCTCTGACCGGCTAAAATGGGGCGGGACCAGCGGGAACTTTGAAAACCTACCTTTTCAATGCAAAAGGGGCTGGCCGATCACAGAACAAAGCCAGGTATAACTATATAAAAGGGGCTGTGTTTTCGAGAGGGGTCTGTTCGTTCCTGGCTCGACCTCTGCACCCCTGACTTGACCTCTGCAGCCTGTGACCGTAAGTAACCCGCAGCAGCTTGCGAAACTCCCTTGATTTTAATAGTGGTTGAGGCTTTGGGGAAGGGAACTTGTTTTGTGCTTTGTGATTTTGCTAAAACCTGTGTAACTGTAAGGATTTTCGTTGTGTCCGCTATATTACCTTTTGAATAGACTTAGTTGTATTAGAGCATAAGATTTTACTGTGTTTCTTCTGTTGATGATTTTGACCTGGGTTTTACAATAAATCTTGATTTGATGATAATTGGAGTCGTTTAAATTCTTCAATCCTTCACCAGCGATCTCTGACCAAGTCATTGTTAAAATACTCCTCACCTTAATTCCGGGTTCAGGAATCGAGGGTCATCTTGAGCGATTCACTCAGGACAGACTGCTGGTTAGGGAATAAACAGCAGTGTCCTATTCTCTCTCTTGGGAAAGCTACTCTAGTGGAGTAGGAACCGGGTGGGTGTTGTACCACCGGCAGGAGAGAGAATCACCTGGGTATTGGTAGGGGTCTGGAGATCTGTGTGATATAAGTCTCAGGCTGTCGGTTAGGAATAAACGGCAGGCTTGAATCAGTGCTCTCTTCAGTGGAAGTGTCCCAGTGCGACATCCCCTGGCCTCTGAAGTTTCAGTGCCAGCTGGAGAGAGACACACACAGATATTCGAACCCCAGATATCGGCCCAGTAGTGGAGTAGCGGAGATGGCACCCTCTACAACACGACGGGGATAGTAATCTCGGACCACGCTCCAAACCACTTGGAGAGTAATGTCGGACCACGCTCCACACCACGGGGATAGTAATCTCGGACCAGGCTCCACACCACGTGGATAGTAATCTCGGACCACACTCCACACCATGTGGATAGTAATCTCGGAACACGCACCACAGCACGTGGATAGTAATCGTGGACCACGCTCCACACCACGTGGATAAAAATCTTGGACAACACTCCACACCACGTGGTTAGTAATCTCGGACCACGCTCCACACTGTGGATAGTAATCTCGGACCACGCTCCACACCACGTGGAGAGTGATCTCGGACCACGCTCCACACCAAGGGGATAGTAATCTCGGACCACGCTCCAAACCGCTTGGAGAGTAATGTCGGACCACGCTCCACACCACGGGGATAGTAATCTCGGACCACGCTCCACACCACGTGGATAGTAATCTCGGACCACGCTCCACACCATGTGGATAGTAATCTCGGACCATGCACCACAGCACGTGGATAGTAATCTCGGACCACGCTCCACATTGTGGATAGTAATCTCGGACGACGCTCCACACCACGTGGACAGTAATCTCGGACCACGCTCCACACCACGTGGATAATAATCTCGGACCACGCACCAAACCACGTGGATAGTAATCACGAGTACGCTCCACACTGTGGATAGTAATCTCGGACTACGCTCCACACCACGTGGACAGTAATCTCGGACCACGCTTCACACCACGGGGAGAGTAATCTCGGACCACGCTCCACACCACGTGGACAGTAATCTCAGACCACGCTCCACATCACGTGGATATTAATCTCGGACCACGCTCCACACCACGTGGATAGTAATCTCGGACCACGCTCCACATCACGTGGATAGTAATCTCGGACCACGCTCCACACCACGTGGATAGTAATCTCGGACCACGCTCCACACCACGTGGATGGTAATCTCGGACCACGCTCCACACCACGTGGAAAGTAATCTCGGACCACGCTCCACACCACGTGGATAGTAATCTCGGACCACGCTCCACACCACGTGATAGTAATCTCGTTCCACGCTTCACACGCCGTGGATTGTAATCTCGGACCACGCTCCACACCACGTGGATAGTAATCTCGTTCCACGCTCCACACCACGTGGATAGTAATCTCGGACCACGCTCTACACCACGTGGATAGTAATCTCGGACCACGCTCCACACCACGTGGATAGTAATCTCGGACCATGCTCCACACCATGTGGATAGTAATCTCGGACCACGCACCACAGCACGTGGATATTAATCGTGGACCACGCTCCACACCACGTGGATAATAATCTTGGACAACGCTCCACACCACGTGGATAGTAATCTCGGACCACGCTCCACACTGTGGATAGTAATCTCGGACCACTCTCCACACCACGTGGAGAGTGATCTCGGACCACGCTCCACACCACGGGGATAGTAATCTCGGACCACGATCCAAACCACTTGGAGAGTAATGTCGGACCACGCTCCACACCACGGGGATAGTAATCTCGGACCACGCTCCACACCACGTGGATAGTAATCTCGGACCACGCTCCACACCATGTGGATAGTAATCTCGGACCACGCACCACAGCACGTGGATAGTAATTTCGGACCAAGCTCCACACTGTGGATAGTAATCTCGGACAACGCTCCACAACACGTGGACAGTAATCTCGGACCACGCTCCACTCCACGTGGATAATAATCTCGGTCCACGCACCACACCACGTGGATAGTAATCACGGACTACGCTCCACACTGTGGATAGTAATCTCGGACCACGCTCCACACCACGTGGACAGTAATCTCGGACCACGCCCCACACCACGGGGAGAGTAATCTCGCACCACGCTCCACACCACGTGGACAGTAATCTCAGACCACGCTCCACACCACGTGGATAGTAATCTCGGACCACGCTCCACACCACGTGGATAGTAATCTCGGACCACGTTCCACACCACGTGGATAGTAATCTCGGACCACGCTCCACACCACGGGGAGAGTAATCTCGGACCACGCTCCACACCACGTGGACAGTAATCTCAGACCACGCTCCACACCACGTGGATAGTAATCTCGGACCACGCTCCACAACACGTGGATAGTAATCTCGGACCACGCTCCACACTGCATGGATAGTAATCTCGGACCACGCTCCACACCACGTGGACAGAAATCTCGGACCACGCTCCACACCACGGGGATAGTAATCTCGGACCACCATCCACACTGTGGATAGTAATCTCGGACCACGCTCCACACCACGTGGACAGTAATCTCGGACCACGCTCCACACCACGTGGATAGTAATCTCGGACCACGCTCCACACCAGGTGGATAGTAATCTCGGACCACGCTCCACACCACGTGGATAGTAATCTCGGACCACGCTACACACCACGTGGATAGTAATCTCGGACCACGCTCAACACCACGTGGATAGTAATCTCGGACCACGCACCATGTGGATAGTAATCTCGGACCACGCTCCACACCACATGGATAGTAATCTCGGACCACGCACCACGTGGATAGTAATCTCGGACCACGCACCACGTGGATAGTAATCTAGGACCACGCTCCACACCACATGGATAGTAATCTCGGACCACGCTCCTCACCACGTGGATAGTAATCTCGGACCACGCACCACGTGGATAGTAATCTCGGACCACGCACCGCGTGGATAGTAATCTAGGACCACGCTCCACACTACATGGATAGTAATCTCGGACCACGCTCCTCACCACGTGGATAGTAATCTTGAACCACGCTCCACACCACGTGGATAGTAATCTTGGACCACATTCCACACCACGGGGATAGTAATCTCGAACCACGCTCCACACCACGTGGATAGTAATCTCGGACCACGCTCCATACCACGGGGATAGTAATCTCGGACCACGCTCCACACCACGTGGACAGTAATCTCGGACCACGGTCCACAGCACGTGGATAGTAATCTCGGACCACGCTCCACACAACGTGGATAGTAATCTTGTACCACGCTCCACACCACGTGGATAGTAATCTCGGACCACGCTACACACCACATGGATAGTAATCTCGGAGCACGCTCCACACGACGTGGATAGTAATCTCGGACCACGCTTCACACCACGTGGATAGTAATCTCGGACCACGCTCCACACCACGTGGATAGTAATCTTGGACCAAGCTCTACACCACGTGGATAGTAAACTCGGACCACGCTCCACACAACGTGGATAGTAATCTTGTACCACGCTCCACACCACGTGGATAGTAATCTCGGACCACGCTACACACCACATGGATAGTAATCTCGGAGCACGCTCCACACGACGTGGATAGTAATCTCGGACCACGCACCAAACCACGTGGATGGGAATCTTGGACCACGCACCACGCTCCGTGGATAGTAATCTCGGACCACGCTCCACACCACGTGGATAGTAAACTCGGACCACGCTCCACACCACGTGGATAGTAATCTTGGACCAAGCTCTACACCACGTGGATAGTAATCTCGGACCACGCTCCACACCACGTGGATAGTAATCTTGGACCACGCTCCACACCACGTCGATAGTAATCTTGGACCATGCTCCACACCACGTGGAGAGTAATCTCGGACCACGCTCCACGCCACGTGGATAGTAATCTCGGACCACGCTCCAAACCACGTGGATAGTAATCTTGGACCACGCTCCACACTACGTCGATAGTAATCTTGGACCACGCTCCACGCCACGTGGAGAGTAATCTTGGACCACGCTCCAAACCACGTGGATAGTAATCTTGGACCACGCTCCACACCACGTCGATAGTAATCTTGGACCATGCTCCACACCACGTGGAGAGTAATCTCGGACCGCGCTCCACACCATGTGGATAGTAATCTCGGACCACGCTCCAAACCACGTCGATAGTAATCTCGGACCACGCTCCACACCACGTGGAGAGTAATCTTGGACCACGCTCCACGCCACGTGGATAGTAATCTCGGACCACGCTCCACACCACGTGGATAGTAATCTTGGACCACGTTCCACACCACGTGGATAGTAATCTTGGACCACGCTCCACACCACGTGGATAGTAATCTCGGACCACGCTCCAAACCACGTCGATAGTAATCTTGGACCACGCTCCACACCACGTGGATAGTAATCTCGGACCACGCTCCACACCACGTGGATTGTAATCTCGGACCACGCTCCACACCATGTGGATTGTAATCTCGGACCACGCTCCACACCAAGTGGATAGTACTCTCGGACACGCTCTACACCACGTGGATAGTAATCTCGGACTATGCACCCCGTGGATAGTAATCTCGGACCACGCTCTACACCACGTGGATAGTAATCTCGGACCACGCACCACGTGGGTAGTAATCTCGGACCACGCTCCACGTGGATAGTAACCTCGGACCATGCTCCACACCACGTGGATAGTAATCTCGGACCACGCTCCACACTCCGTGGATACTCATCTCAGACAACGCTCCACACCACGTGGATAGTATTCTCGGACCACGCTCCACACCACGTGGATAGTCATCTCGGACCACGCTCCACACCACGTGGATAGTAATCTCGGACCACGCTCCCCACAACTTGGATAGTCACCTCGGACAACTCTCCACATCACGTGGATAGTAATCTCGGACCACACTCCACACCACGTGGATAGTAATCTCGGACGACGCTCCACACCACGTGGATAGTAATCTCGGACAACGCTCCACACCACGTGGATAGTAATCTCGGACCACGCTCCACACCACGTAGATAGTAATCTCGGACCACGCTCCACACCACGTGGATAATAATCTCGGACAACGCTCCACACCACGTGGATAGTAATCTCGGACCACGCTCCACACCACGTGGAGAGTAATCTCGGACCACGCTCCACACCACGTGGATAGTAATCTTGGACCGCGCTCCACACCACGTGGAGAGTAATCTCGGACCATGCTCTACACCACGTGGATAGTAATCTCGGACAACGCTCCACACCACGTGGAGAGTAATCTCGGACCACGCTCCACACCACGTGGATAGTCATCTCGGACCACGCACCACGTGGATAGTAATCTCGGACCATGCTCCATACCACGTGGATAGTAATCTCGGACCACGCACCACGTGGATAGTAATCTCGGACCACGCACCACGTGGATAGTAATCTCGGACCACTCTCCACACCACATGGATAGTAATCTCGGACCACGCTCCTCACCACGTGGATAGTAATCTTGGACCACGCTCCACACCACGTGGATAGTAATCTTGGACCACATTCCACACCACGGGATAGTAATCTCGAACCACGCTCCACACCACGTGGATAGTAATCTCGGACCACGCTCCATACCACGGGGATAGTAATCTCGGACCACGCTCCACACCACGTGGACAGTAATCTCGGACCACGCTCCACACCACGTGGATAGTAATCTCGGACCACGCTCCACACAACGTGGATAGTAATCTCGGACCACGTTCCACACCACGTGGATAGTAATCTTGGACCACGCTACACACCACGTGGATAGTAATCTCGGAGCACGCTCCACACGACGTGGATAGTAATCTCGGACCACGCACCAAACCACGTGGATAGGAATCTTGGACCACGCACCACGCTCCGTGGATAGTAATCTCGGACCACGCTCCACACCACGTGGATAGTAATCTCGGAGCACGCTCCACACCACGTGGATTGTAATCTCGGACCACGCTCCACACCACGTGGATAGTAATCTTGGACCACGCTCTACACCACGTGGATAGTAATCTCGGACCACGCTCCACACCACGTGGATAGTAATCTTAGACCACGCTCCACGCCACGTGGATTGTAATCTCGGACCACGCTCCACACCACGTGGATAGTAATCTCGGACCACGCTCCACACCACGTGGAGAGTAATCTCGGACCACGCTCCACACCACGTGGATAGTAATCTTGGACTACGCTCCACACCACGTGGATCGTAATCTCGGACCGCGCTCCACACCACGTGGATAGTAATCTCGGACCACGCTCCACACCACGTGGATAGTCATCTCGGACCGCGCTCCACACCACGTGGATAGTCATATCGGACCACGCTCCACACCACGTGGATAGTAATCTCGGACCACGCTCCACACCACGGGAAGAGTGATCTGGGACCACGCTCCACACCACGTGGATAGTAATCTCTGACCACACTCCACACCACGTGGATAGTAATCTCGGACCACGCTCCACACCACGTGGATAGTAATCTCGGACCACGCTCCACACCAGGTGGAGAGTAATCTCGGACCACGCTCCACACCACGTGGATAGTAATCTCGGACCACGCTCCACACCACGTGGATAGTAATCTCGGACCACGCTCCACACCAGGTGGAGAGTAATCTCGGACCACGCTCCACTCCACGTGGATAGTAATCTCGGACCACGCTCCACACCACGTGGATAGTAATCTCGGACCACGCTCCACACCGCGTGGATAGTAATCTCGGACCACGCTCCACACCACGTGGAGAGTAATCTCGGACCACGCTCCACACCAGGTGGAGAGTAATCTCGGACCACGCTCCACACCACGTGGATAGTAATCTCGGACCACGCACCACGTGGATAGTAATCTCGGACCGCGCTCCACACCACGTGGATAGTAATCTCGGACCACGCTCCACACCACGTGGATAGTAATCTCGGACCACGCTCCACACCACGTGGATAGTAATCTCGGACAACGCACCACGTGGATAGTAATCTCGGACCACGCTCCACACCACGTGGATAGTCATCTCGGACCACGCTCCACACTCCGTGGATAGTCATCTCGGTCAACGCTCCACACCACGTGGATAGTAATCTCGGACCACGCTCCACACAACGTGGATAGTCATCTCGGACCACGCTCCACACCACGTGGATAGTAATCTCGGACCACGCTCCACACCACGTGGATAGTCATCTCGGACAACGCTCCACACCACGTGGATAGTAATCTCGGACCACGCTCCACACCACTTGGATAGTAATCTCGGACCACGCTTCACACCACGTGGATAGTAATCTTGGACCACGCTCCACACCACGTGGATAATAATCTTGGACCACGCACCACACCACGTGGATAGTAATCTCGGACCACGCTCCACACCACGTGGATAGTAATCTCGGACCACGCTCCACACTGTCGATAGTAATCTCGGACCACGCTCTACACCACGTGGATAGTAATCTCGGACCACGCTCCACACTGTGGGTAGTAATCTCGGACCACGCTCCACACCACGTGGATAGTAATCTCGGACCACGCTCCACACCACGGGGATAGTAATCTCGGACCACGCTCCACACCACATGGAGAGTAATCTCGGACCACGCTCCACACCACGGGGATAGTAATCTCGGACCACGCTCCACACCACGTGGATAGTAATCTCGGACCACGCTCCACACCACGTGGATAGTAATCGTGGAACACGCTCCACACCACGTGGATTATAATCTCGGACCACGCACCACACCACGTGGATAGTAATCTCGGACCACACTCTACACCACGTGGATAGTAATCTCGGACCACACTCCACACCACGGGGATAGTAATCTCGGACCACGCTCCACACTGTGGATAGTAATCTCGGACCACGCTCCACAGCACGTGGACAGTAATCTCGGACCACGCTCCACACCACGGGGATAGTAATCTCGGACCACGCTCCACACCACGTGGACAGTAATCTCGGACCACGCTCCACACCACGTGGATAGTAAGCTCGGACCACGCTCCACACCACGTGGATAGTAATCCCGGACCACGCTCCACACCACGTGGATAGTAATCTTGGACCATGCTCCACACCACGTGGATAGTAATCTTGGATCACGCTCCACACCACGTGGACAGTAATCAGCTTCTGACCAGGGCATTTATTTGTGTTTATGGGGGTCTACCAAGGCATGTCCACAAGGGGCAATCATCACTTTTGTAAGGGGGTGGCAGAACCCAGTGAACGAGATGAATTGACCGCAGTGGGGAGGGATGTGTAACGCCCAGGGAACGGATGACTGTTAAAGCTACCGAACTGCTGGTTCAGGTAAAGAGACCCCTGACCACAGCCCAACCAATCGACCCTCACAACTGTCCGATCACCACCAGGGGGCCTGAGAATGGTTTAGTGTTTGTCCCCACAAAGAGAATGTTGTACCAGGGGGTACATTATGCTGTCGCCTCAGTTGTACTGAATCTCTCAGCTGCAGGTATCTACGACGGAGGAAAATGAAGAGCCTTCAACGGGCTTTTGGGAAGAAGCGAAGTGCAGCCCAGAAAAGAGGATCCTTAGTGTAATAAAGAGATTCAAATGTAAATAGTTGTATGGATTCGCGGGGTTCAGTTATTTGATTGTGATATATGTACAGGGACCCTTACGTTTGGGGTTCCGGTGAAATGTGTGTATGTTACTGTGTGTTTAAATTAAGTATGGTCTTGTCTGTCCCTTTAATGAAATTAGGGGTAGCCTAGATTAAGGGAACTGTCTTGGGACTTGTAGTTTCACATGTTGTTGAGGGGGCGCCTACGGTCCACACAAAAGGAAATGATTGCCCTTCATCTGTGTCGATACGGTCCAAGCAGGTAGGGACGTATCGAAGGGGCATCTGTAAGGTTTTCGGGCAATTCGGCCCTTTTTGGACTGCCCAAGAATAAAACCCAGAGACAATAAACTGGACACTTTTCAGCCAAAGGAACGTAACCAAATCCCCCCCCCCGCCCCCGGAGCTACAAGGAAGAAGAAGCCAGACAACGAAATAGGATTAAACACAGAGACAAAGGGGCATGGGAATGGTGTGAGGGGCCTGCCTGCAAGCAGGACAATGTGATGGTCATAGCCCCCATGCAGATGTAAATGACTTGGCCTCCACCAGAGCAGAATCCAATCAACACCCCATCAACATAGCGAGGTGAGAATAGCAGCGATCTCCGGAGCAGATGGAAGACTTTGAAAATCTTCACAAGAGAGCTTAACCTTGTTATCCCAAAAAGCAGACTGTCTGGGCTCAGTATATTGCGCTGGAAAAGCCCTTGAAGATAAACGGTAGAAAAACCCAAGTTGGAGGCGGACCTGGGGGAGGTACTCCAATCTTGACAGAAGCCACCGGCAGGAACTCACTGGGTGGAGGGGGCGGAGTCGGCGCCAAATTCAAATCGGGACAGGTCTGCCTGGCTGGAAGGAGCGGACCTGCGAGGAGAACCCGGAAGTCAACAGGTCTGCCCGGCTCAAAGGGGGCGGGACCAGCGGGAACTTTAAACCTTACCGATTCAATGCAAAAGGGGCTGGCCGAACACAGGAAAAAGCCAGGTAAACGGATATAAAAGGGGCTGTGTTTCGATTGAGGGGCTCTTGGCTTGACCTCTCCACCTTCGACTTGACCTCCTGCTCCAGCCGCAGCCCTGGACTGTAAGTACCCTGCAGCAGCGAGCGAAACTCCCGGGACTTTGATAGTGGTTGAGGCTTTGGGGCAGGGGGCTTGATTTGTGTTTTGTACCATTGCTAAAATTGTGTAACAATAAGATTTTACGTTGTGTCCGTTATAGTACTTCCTGAATAGACATAGTTTGTGTTAGAGCTTAAGATTTTATTATAATTTCTTCTGTTTGATGATTTTGACCTGGGTTTTGCAATAAACCTCGATTTGCTGATAATTTGAGTCGTTTAAATTCTTCAATCTCTCACCAGCCATCTCTGACCAAGTCATTGTTAAGATATTCCTCACCTCAATTCCGGGGTCGAGAATCTGGGGTCATCTTGAACAATTCAAACCCGTTCACTCAGGACAGGCTGCTGGTTAGGTAATAAACAGCAGTGTCCTATTCTCTCTCTTGGGAAAGCTACTCCAGCGAAGTAGGAACCGGGTGGGTGTTGTACCACCGGCAAGAGAGAGAGTCACCTGGGCATTGGTGGGGGTCTGGATATCTGTGCGATATAAGCCTCAGGCTTCCGGTTAGGGATAAACGGCAGGCTTGATTCAGTGCTCTCTCCCGTGGAGGTGTCCCAGTGCGGCATCCCCTGGTCTCTGAAGTTTCAGTGCCAGCTGGAGGGAGACACACACAGGTATACAAACCTCAGACATCGGCACAGTAGTGGAGTAGCAGAGGTGGAACCCTCTACTCCTCCTAGTAATTGACCCCTCGACCCTGGGGAAAAGCCTCTGACTATCCATTCTGTCTATGCCCCTCATAATTTTGTAGACCTCTATCAGGTCTCCCCTCAACCTTCTTCATTCCAGTGAGAACAAACCGAGTTTATTCAACCGCTCCTCATAGCTAATGCCCTCCATACCAGGCAACATTCTGGTAAATCTCTTCTGCACCCCCTCTAAAGCCTCCACATCCTTCTGGTAGTGTGGCGACCAGAATTGAACACTATACTCCAAGTGTGGCCTAACTAAGATTCTATACAGCTGCAACATGACTTGCCAATTCTTATACTCAATGCCCCGGCCAATGAAGGCAAGCATGCCGTATGCCTTCTTGACTACCTTCTCCACCTGTGTTGCCCCTTTCAATGACCTGTGGACCTGTACTCCTAGATCTCTTTGACTTTCGATACTCTTGAGGGTTCTACCTTTCACTGTATATTCCCTACCTGCATTAGACCTTCCAAAATGCATTACCTCACATTTGTCCGGATTAAACTCCATCTGCCATCTCTCCGCCCAAGTGTCCAAACAATCTAAATCCTGCTGTATCCTCTGACAGTCCTCATCGCTATCCGCAATTCCACCAACCTTTGTGTCGTCTGCAAACTTACTAATCAGACCAGTTACATTTTCCTCCAAATCATTTATATATACTACAAAGAGCAAAGGTCCCAGCACTGATCCCTGTGGAACACCACTGGTCACAGCCCTCCAATTAGAAAAGCATCCTTCCATTGCTACTCTCTGCCTTCTATGACCTAGCCAGTTCTGTATCCACCTTGCCAGCTCACCCCGGATCCCGTGTGACTTCACCTTTTGTACTAGTCTACCATGAGGGACCTTGTCAAAGGCCTTACTGAAGTCCATATAGACAACATCCACTGCCCTACCTGCATCAATCAGCTTAGTGACCTCCTCGAAAAACTCTATCAAGTTAGTGAGACACGACCTCCCCTTCACAAAACCATGCTGCCTCTCACTAATACGTCCATTTGCTTTCAAATGGGAGTAGATCCTGTCTCGAAGAATTCTCTCCAGTAACTTCCCTACCACTGAAGTAAGGCTCACCGGCCTGTAGTTCCCGGGATTATCCTTGCTACCCTTCTTAAACAGAGGAACAACATTAGCTATTCTCCAGTCCTCCGGGACATCCCCTGAAGACAGTGAGGATCCAAAGATTTCTGTCAAGGCCTCAGCAATTTCCTCTCCAGCCTCCTTCAGTATTCTGGGGTAGATCCCATTAGGCCCTGGGGACTTATCTACCTTAATATTTTTTAAGACACCCAACACCTCGTCTTTTTGGATCTCAATGTGACCCAGGCTATCTACACACCCTTCTCCAGACTCAACATCTACCAATTTCTTCTCTTTGGTGAATACTGATGCAAAGTATTCATTTAGTACATAGAACATAGAAAATACAGCACAGAACAGACCCTTCGGCCCACGATGTTGTGCCGAACCTTTGTCCTGGATTAATCATAGATTATCATTGAATTTACAGTGCAGAAGGAGGCCATTCGGCCCTTTGAGTCTGCACCGGCTCTTGGAAAGAGCACCAACTCAACACCTCCACCCAACACCAAGGGCAATTTGGACATTAAGGGCAATTTATCATTGGCCAATTCACCTAACCCGCACATCTTTGGACTGTGGGAGGAAACCGGAGCACCCGGAGGAAACCCACGCAGACACGGGGAGGACGTGCAGACTCCGCACAGACAGTGACCCAAGCTGGAATCGAACCTGGGACCATGGAGCTGTGAAGCAATTGTGCTATCCACAATGCTACCGTGCTGCCCTTGAGAACAAATAAATCTACACTATATCATTTTACCGTAATCCATGTACCTATCCAACAGCTGCTTGAAGGTCCCTAATGTTTCCGACTCAACTTCTTCCACAGGCAGTGCATTCCATGCCCCCACTACTCTCTGGGTAAAGAACCTACCTCTGATATCCCTCCTATATCTTCCACCTTTCACCTTAAATTTATGTCCCCTTGTAATGGTTTGTTCCACCCGGGGAAAAAGTCTCTGACTGTCTACTCTATCTATTCCCCTGATCATCTTATAAACCTCTATCAAGTCGCCCCTCATCCTTCTCCGTTCTAATGAGAAAAGGCCTAGCACCCTCAACCTTTCCTCGTAAGACCTACTCTCCATTCCAGGCAACATCCTGGTAAATCTTCTTTGCACCTTTTCCAAAGCTTCCACATCCTTCCTAAAATGAGGTGACCAGAACTGTACACAGTACTCCAAATGTGGCCTTACCAAAGTTTTGTACAGCTGCATCATCACCTCACGGCTCTTAAATTCAATCCCTCTGTTAATGAACGCGAGCACACCATAGGCCTTCTTCACAGCTCTATCCACTTGAGTGGCAACTTTCAAAGATGTATGAACATAGACCCCAAGATCTCTCTGCTCCTCCACATTGCCAAGAACTCTACCGTTAACCCTGTATTCCGCATTCATATTTGTCCTTCCAAAATGGACATCCTCACACTTTTCAGGGTTAAACTCCATCTGCCACTTCTCAGCCCAGCTCTGCATCCTATCTATGTCTCTTTGCAGCCGACAACAGCCCTCCTTACTATCCACAACTCCACCAACCTTCGTATCGTCTGCAAATTTACTGACCCACCCTTCAACTCCCTCATCCAAGTCATTAATGAAAATCACAAACATCAGAGGACCCAGAACTGATCCCTGCGGTACGCCACTGGTAACTGGGATCCAGGCTGAATATTTGCCATCCACCACCACTCTCTGACTTCGCCCATTTCCTCTGGCTCCACACATAGATTCCCTTGCCTATCCTTCAGTGGGCCAACCCTTTCCCTGGCTACCCTCTTGCTTTTTATGTACGTGTAAAAAGCCTTGGGATTTTCCTTAACCCTATTTGCCAATGACATTTCGTGACCCCTTCTAGCCCTCCTGACTCCTTGCTTAGGTTCCTTCCTACTTTCCTTATATTCCACGCAGGCTTCGTCTGTTCCCAGCCTTTTAGCCCTGACAAATGCCTCCTTTTTCTTTTTGACGAGGCCTACAATATCTCTCGTTATCCAAGGTTCCCGAAAATTGCCGTATTTATCCTTCTTCCTCACAGGAACATGCCGGTCCTGAATTCCTTTCAACTGGTACTTTAAAGCCTCCCACATGTCAGATGTTGATTTTCCCTCAAACATCCGCCCCCAATCTATGTTCTTCAGTTCCCGCCTAATATTGTTATAATTAGCCTTCCCCCAATTTAGCACATTCACCCTAGGACCACTCTTATCCTTGTCCACCAGTACTTTAAAACTTACTGAATTGTGGTCACTGTTACCGAAATGCTCCCCTACTGAAACATCTACCACCTGGCCGGGCTCATTCCCCAATACCAGGTCCAGTACCGCCCCTTCCCTAGTTGGACTGTCTACATATTGTTTTAAGAAGACCTCCTGGATGCTCCTTACAAACTCCGCCCCGTCTAAGCCCCTGGCACTAAGTGAGTCCCACTCAATATTGGGGAAGTTGAAGTCTCCCATCACCACAACCCTGTTGTTTTTACTCTTTTCCAAAATCTGTCTACCTATCTGCTCCTCTATCTCCCGCTGGCTGTTGGGAGGCCTGTAGTAAACCCCCAACATTGTGACTGCACCCTTCTTATTCCTGATCTCTACCCATATAGCCTCACTGCCCTCTGAGGTGTCCTCCCGCAGTACAGCTGTGATATTCTCCCTAACCAGTAGCGCAACTCCGCCACCCCTTTTACATCTCCCTCTATCCCGCCTGAAACATCTAAATCCTGGAACGTTTAGCTGCCAATCCTGCCCTTCCCTCAACCAGGTCTCTGTAATGGCAACAGCATCATAGTTCCAAGTACTAATCCAAGCTCTAAGTTCATCTGCCTTACCCGTAATGCTCCTTGCATTAAAACATATGCACTTCAGGCCACCAGACCCGCTGTGTTCAGCAACTTCTCCCTGTCTGCTCTGCCTCAGAGCCACACTGTCCCTATTCCCTAGTTCTCCCTCAATGCTCTCACCTCCTGACCTATTGCTCCCGTGCCCACACCCCTGCCATACTAGTTTAAACCCTCCCGTGTGACACTAGCAAACCTCGCGGCCAGGATACTTATGCCTCTCCAGTTTAGATGCAACCCGACCTTCTTATATAGGTCACACCTGCCCCGGAAGAGCTCCCAATGGTCCAGATAATGGAAACCCTCCCTCCTACACCAGCTGTTTAGCCACATGTTTAGCTGCTCTATCTTCCTATTTCTAGCCTCACTGGCACATGGCACAGGGAGTAATCCCGAGATTACAACCCTCGAGGTCCTGTCTTTTAACTTTCTGCCTAGCTCCCTGAACTCCTGCTGCAGGACCTCATGCCCCTTCCTGCCTATGTCGTTAGTACCAATATGTACAACGACCTCTGCCTGTTTGCCCTCCCCCTTCAGGATGCCCTCTACTCGTTCGGAGACATCCTGGACCCTGGCACCAGGGAGGCAACATACCATCCTGGAGTCTCTTTCACGTCCACAAAAGCGCCTATCTGTGCCCCTGACTATAGAGTCCCCTATTACTATTACTCTTCTGCGCTTTGACCCTCCCTTCTGAACATCAGCGCCAGCCGTGGTGCCACTGCTCTGGCTGCTGCTGTTTTCCCCTGATAGGCTATCCCCCCCGACAGTATCCAAAGGGGTATATCTGTTCGAGAGGGGGACAACCACAAGGGATTCCTGCACTGACTGCCTGCCCTTTCTGGTGGTCACCCATTTCTCTGCCTGCACCTTGGGTGTGACCACATTTACATAACTGCGATCTATGACGCTTTCCGCCACCTGCATGCTCCTAAGTGCATCCAATTGCTGCTCCAACCGAACCATGCGGTCTGTGAGGAGATCCAGTTGGGTGCACTTTCTGCAGATGAAGCCATCCGGACCTGCCACATCTCACAGTCAGAGCACTGCACCCCTCTAACTGACATTGCGTCAATTAATTAAAATTAAAATTTTATTAAAAAATGTTTTAAAAATATATTTTAAAATGTTTTCAAAGTTACTGTTAACTATCTGTTTCCTAGCTAAAGATGTGGTGGGTTAGGATTTTGGCGGTGGTTTTCGCGGTGTTGGTGCGGGCTGGAAATGCTTCCACCCACTTTGTAAAAGTGTCTATGACCACCAGAACGTATTGCGAGCCATTCCTGCAAGGGGGCAATGGACCTATAAAATCGATCTGGAGGTTAGTCCAGGGGCCGTTAACGGGTCGGGTGTGGCTGAGATGTGCCTTTTTGGCATATCTATCTGGTTTGTTCTGTGCGCAGATGAGGCAATTCTCAATGTAATGGCTTACATCTTCCTTGAGATTTGGCCACCAACAAAGCTGTTTGAGGTGGGCTGTGGTGGGATCGATTCCCTGGTGTCCATGACCATCATGGAATAAACAAATTAATTGGTTCCTATCCTGCTCAGGAACTACATAAAGGGTGTCCTTTAACACCACACTGTCATGTGTGGTTATTGTCTTTCTGTACCTCCCGTATGAGGCTGGAAACTTCCCTTTCGCAATCTCAGTGAGAGCACTATCCTGCTTCTGGGCCTCCACTAGATCCTCGATCCTAGTCTGCGTGACCTGAACTGCACTCACTGGCGCACTCACTGGGGCACACTCAGGGGGCTTCCAAAAATACCCATGCCTGGATCCTGCCTTAACCAGCGCGTCGGCTTTTACATTTCCAGGGGGGGAGGAACGATGGTGGCTGCGGACTTTTATAACGCCAAAAGTCCTGCTCTGGGCTTTTTGCAAAATATGGCGGAGTAATGGGGCTGAGGGGAGGGGTTTCCCATCCGCGGAAACAAATCCTCTTGTTTCCCAGAGGGGCAGAAATTCAGTGAGGCTGTTGCAGACGTATAGACTGTCTGAGTATATGTCTGCTGGGCTGGGGAAGGAATCTGGGTGGTCTACAATGTAGGCGATGGCCGCGAGCTCTGCCGCCTGCGCGCCTCAGTGTCCGGGGAGTTTTACTGCGATTTTCTCGAGGGCGCGTCCCTGCGCGTCCTCCACATAAATCCCACAACCTGTTATGCGTTGCCCATCCAGGACTGTGGAAGATCCATCCACATAGATCCTAATGGGGTCACACGTGTCCGGGTGAGGGGGGCTCCGAGATGGATTTGCTAATTTTCTGGGGGGTGTTTTAGCTACAAAGGGGCCTGTATTATGGTGGGGCGAGATTATTTCACACTCATGGGGGGTTCCCGGGTATTGTAAATTGTCCGCTAAGTATGTGTGAGTCTTTGTCCGTTTTACTGTGATGTCCCGTCCTTGTAAGAGAAGGGTCCACCTAGCAGCGCGGATTTGGCTGACGGGACCGTCGTTAAGTCGTCCGTCTAGTAAAAGTTGGGTGGGGGGGTACTCGGTCACGATGGTGAGGAGGTTCAGTCCGGTAATGAAAAGTACTGGACTGCCCAGAAAACTGCGAGCAGGTGCCTCTCCCAGGCTGAGAATCCCTGCTCCACAGCATCTAAAATCCGGGAGGCATAAGCTACGGGTCTTAGCTGGTCGTGCCGTTCCTGCAGGAGCACGGCTGAAAGGGTGTGGTCTGTGGTCGCTACCTCTATGGCGTAAGGGGAAAGCGGGTCTGGAACTTGTAGTGCGGGGGCGGCTATGAGCGCCTGTTTTAATGATTCCACAGCATCCGTATCCTGCGGAAGCCACTCCCAGGGGGCTCCTTTCTTTAGGAGGTCTAAGAGGGGCGCTGCCTTGCTGGCGAAACCGTCAATGTGGTTTCGGCAGTAGCCAACCAGTCCTAAAAACGACCGGAGGGCTGAAACGTTTTGGGGAAGGGGCAGTTTAGCGATCGAGTCAATTTTTTTGTGCTCGATCTCGCGTTTGCCGTGTGTGATAATAGTTCCCAAATATATCACTTTTTCTTCCAATATCTGGGCCTTTTTGGGGGTTGACTTTACAGCCAATGGAATGTAGTAATTCCAGGAGTTCGGACAGAAGCTCAATGTGCTCTTCCTTAGTGTCTGTCTGCAGCAGTAGATCATCTACATCCTGTACCAGACATTCGGGGCGAGACAATTTAGCTAAACCATTTGCCAGCTGTCGGTGGAAAATGGAGGGGGAGTTGTGGAAGCCGTGAGGCAGGCATGTCCACGTGTACTGCTGCGCTCGGAAAGTGAATGAAAATTTATACTGGCACGCCTTTGCCAATGGAATGGACCAGAATCCATTACTGACGTCCAAAACCGTGAAATATCGGGCATGGAGTCCCTGTTTGAGCATGGTCTCGGGACTTGTTGCTACGGTGGGGGCTGCTGCGGGGGTGACGTTATTGAGTTCCCGGTAATCAATGGTCAAGCCCCATGATCCGTCGGGCTTTCTCACTGGTCAAATCGGGGCATTATTAGTTGAGGCTACCGATCTTAGTACGCCCTGCTCTAATAAGCTCTCTATAACCTTAAGGATTTCTCCCTCTGCTTCTAGGGGGAATCCGTACTGTTTTGGGGGTCTAGGCTCCGGTCCTGTTATTTGTACGGAGCCAGTCATCCGTCCACAGTCGTGTTTGTGGGTCGCGAATGCTGCCCTGTTCTTTTGCAGGACTGCCCTAACCTGCCGGTCCATGCTGAGTGTGGTGGGGTTGAACCAAAACTCGCCCACTGCGCTAATTTTGTTCATTCAGTCCCCTATGTTGAGCGTTGCGGGGGCTCTAGCGGATTTTGCCATCTTCCAGACACACTGGTTGACTGGATCGAAGGATAGGTGGTGGGAATTCATAAAGTCGATTCCCAGAATGTGTTCTGCTGTGTGGGGCAGGTCGACTAACACTACGGGTTGTTTTGTGGTAATGTTTCCTATTTGGATGGGTACAGGGGCTGTGTCCCTGCTGTGAGTGGCCTGTGAAGCCGCTGAGGGTGATAGTGGCTGTGGTGGGCCACATGTCCTGACCAAGGGTGGAGGAATTTAAGGTGGTGCGGGACCCTCCTGTGTCCCAAAGAAACTCGATAGGCTGTCCCCGAATTTTCGCTGCGACTACGGGTCGTCCTGTCCTATCCCAAAGGGTATCGCAGACCCAACTGGGGGAGCCTGTACACCGTCAGTCCGTTCCGGTCAAGTCCGTCTGATCCGAACGGGCACTAACACTATGTATGGGCTCTGCCTTTTTTTTACTGAGAGTGCCTGTCTGTTGGGCTCTCGTTGGCTTTTTAGGGGCATTGCACTCTTTGGCAAAATGTCCCAACTGTCCACAATTGTAGCATTCTTGCGGTTTTGTTGGGGGGCTGTTCTTTCCCTCATTTACCCAGGCGGGGTTGTGAGGTGTGGCTTTTACTGCCTGCATGTCTGCGGCGGCTTGCTTTTCCTCGGTGGTTTTAGCGGCGGGTCGATTGTGAGCAGACTGTTCCCAAACGCGGGACAATCTTTTAATCACCCACTTCTCGTTATGAGCCTCCTCCGAGGGATCATAACTACTACAGGCATTCTGTCCTGCTTCTGTGGCATGGGAGATAAGGGTGCGGGTCCATTTGGCCATATTGTCTGCGGACAAATGGGCACGGTCTATGTTTCCGAAAATGGCTTCAAAGTGAATCCATATGCATCCTGCAAACGCTGTCATTGAAAGGGGCAACACAGGTGGAGAAGGTAGTCAAGAAGGCATACGGCATGCTTGCCTTCATTGGCCGGGGCATTGAGTATAAGAATTGGCAAGTCATGTTGCAGCTGTATAGAACCTTAGTTAGGCCACACTTGGAGTATAGTGTTCAATTCTGGTCGCCACACTGCCAGAAGGATGTGGAGGCTTTAGAGAGGGTGCAGAAGAGATTTACCAGAATGTTGCCTGGTAGGGAGGGCATTAGCTATGAGGAGCGGTTGAATAAACTTGGTTTGTTCTCACTGGAATGAAGGAGGTTGAGGGGAGACCTGATAGAGGTCTACAAAATTATGAGGGGCATAGACAGAGTGGATAGTCAGAGGCTTTTCCCCAGGTTAGAGGGGGCAATTACTAGGGGGCATAGGTTTAAGGTGAGAGGGGCAAGGTTTAGAGTAGATGTACGAGGCAAGTTTTTTACGCAGAGGGTAGTGGGTGCCTGGAACTCGCTACCGGAGGAGGTGGTGGAAGCAGGGACGATAGTGACATTTAAGGGGCATCTTGACAAATACATGAATAGGATGGGAATAGAGGGATACGGACCCAGGAAGTGTAGAAGATTGTAGTTTAGTCGGGCAGCATGGTTGGCACGGGCTTGGAGGGCCGAAGGGCCTGTTCCTGTGCTGTACATTTCTTTGTTCTTTGTTGTTTGCTGTGGGGTGTTCAGACTTCTTCTGCCTGCACTTATTTAGGCCATCTACGGGGTCACCCCGGTTATACCCGATCGCATCCAGGATCGCGGTATGCATTTCTGCAAGGGTGCCTCCTCCTACGTTCTGTGGGTCGGGAAGGGCTGCTGCTACCGATGGGTCTAAGCTTAGAATCATGAGCTTTACATGCTCTCGCTCATCCAGGCCGTACATGGTCACCTGGTGTTTGACGGTGGCAAAGAAATGGTGTGGGTCTGAAGCGGGGAGGAACGGTGGGATTTTCGCACACGTGTCCCGTAATTGGGTCACTATGAGGGGGATGGAATATAGGAATTCCGCCTCTTCTGATGTGGCTGTGCGGTGGGTTGTTACAGGGTTCATCGGAGCCTGAACTACCTGCTGTGTGGGGGGTGGGGGTGCTTTTCTCCTTTGGGGCTTTCCCTGCGCACATGTTCCCTGAACATATCTCTGCGCTGTTTCCTGCAATTCTTCCCAATCAGGGCCGTCTCCCTGTTCTAAACTTTCCCCAAAGGTTTCTTGGAATCCCTTTTGGACAGAAAGCAGTGATTACAGGTCTGCAATTTGCTTCCGGCACTTCGCATGGTCTAAGGTGCTCTGTCTTTGTTCTATGGTTGCAGCGTGGAGCGCTCTCAAGGCTGCCTGGAGATCACTACATTGTTTCTGTAGCGTCTCTACCTGCTTCTCTGTCTCTTTCTTTACCAGGACTGCACGCTGCGTGTCCTGATAAGCCTTTTTGTACTGGGATTGGAAACTGCTTAAATGCGCCAGACAAGACTGGTGACCCCGTTTGGGGTCAGCCACCTCTTCATCCTTTGCTGCCAATTGCTGCTATCTCTCCTATCTGCTTGCTTCGGTTAAATTTGGAACAGGGGGCTAAGGTGGTGTCGTAGATGCGGGTACGGCTTGCGCTAATTTCCGAAAATACAGACTTCCGACAGTTTTGACGCAACAAAAATCTATCAGTTTTACCTTATAGCCCTGTTAGTTTCGCATGCATGCACACACTTCCGAATTGTGAATTATTAACCAGAACCGCTTGAACACTTGTGGGGTTTTTTTTGTTGTTTCCAATTGGATTCTATTCAAATTTCTTGGGTTCTCCCAGAGTGGTTCTAGATCGGGTCCCGTCAGGATGTCGCCAAAATGTTGCTCTTATTAGCCTTCGTTTTATTAGCACTAATTCTGTCACCTTTGCTCACGAGTCGCCAGGTATCTTTCTGATACCGCCACGTGGTTCAAGCTCGAGTTATGATTAATAAGTCAGCACACCGCTTTGTAAGATTAAAATCAACGGTCATTTACTATATACAGAAATAAATACTTACACAATAATCCTACTTTCTAGACTACTACCTACCACTACTGGCCAATACTTAACTTTGGAAATGGCCCACCAGGTCAGGGAACGAATGGCCTATCGAATTGGGTCTGGCCTGCGGGATTCAAAAGGCTGATACAGGGCGATGGCTAGGAGTCTCTATCGGGTAGCGATCGCTGGAGCCAAACTTACGGTTTCTTGTTGATGGTTCTTGCGAAGGTTGCGAGGAGAAGAAGGGAGAGAAGGGCCGATCTGAACTTGGCCCCTTACTCTTATAGTTCCCAGGGGCCTCCCGCCTCTTGGGGCGGACCTTGACCCTGGTCCCAAGTGATTGGACTTGTTCCCAATCACTGGGTTCGATATGCCCCAATAATGGGGCGATTCCTTGATCGGGGGGGTGGTCGTTCACCTGTCTTTGTTTCGGCCACTGCTGGCGCCGAGAGGTCTGGCCCGGCATTCAATTGCTAATATGTTGCAATTGTTCCCGGGGATAGCCGATTAAACTGCAGATGTCTGGGTTGATGTGCTGCTAATGGTCGCAGGTATCGATCTGGGCCGACTTCCCCAGAGCCGAATACGCTCTTCTGTCTGCAGCTGTCCGTTTGTGTCCTGTTGGCTGCTTTTCCCATCAGCCTTTTCGGTGAGCCATTTTACATCGGGTTTTGGCCAAATTAATCGGGAATCAGCCATTTTAGGTGGCTACAACACAATAGAAGATCTTTCACTACGTTTGTTCATGAGAAATGAAATGAAATGAATTAAATGAAATGAAATTAAAATGAAATGAAATGAAAATCGCTTCTTGTCACGAGTAGGCTTCAATGAAGTTACTGTGAAAAGCCCCTAGTCGCCACATTCCGGCGCCTGTTCGGGGAGGCTGGTACGGGAGGCCTGCCTTGGTCTGCTTTAAAAGCCAGCGATTTAGCCCAGTGAGCTAAACCAGCTAAAGACAGCTACATGACAGCAGCACCATCCCAAGAACATGGTGACCAGTTAAGACCTGTCGGATATTTACTCTGCCAAACTCAACAATGTTGCACTGGCATATGGCAGCTGCCTCACAGCCATGGAAGCCACATGTTGAGCTGTGATGCATACAGCAGGCCTCGTCTTGGATCAGCAGTGCCATTCCTGGCACAACAAATCCATTCCTGGGGGCATTTAGCCCCTCAACAGATGATGGATCGATTCCACAGGAGTTGGTGTGGCAAAGGATTCAAAAAACATGCACAATTGGTATCAGACCGCCGTGTTATATGTCAAAAGAACAACTTAGGACCTGTCACAAAGATGCCTCAACTAAGAGCTCCTGCCCCTCCAGGACTATTTCAGCACATACAGGTCGATTACATCTCCCTTCCTCCGTTCCAAAGATACACTGAGGTCCTGGTGCTAGTAGATACATTTTATAGATGGGTAGAAGCTGCTCCAGCCAGAAAGGCTACTTCCACCAATATAGCCAAAGTCCTATGCAAATATTATATTCCCAGATGGGGAGTACCAGCTAGCATTGATTCAGATAATGGAACCCACTTTACGGGTGCTGTATGCCAGGAGGTGTGCAGATTACTGAACATTGATTGGAATTTGCATTGTCCTTATCATCCAGAATCATCCGGACTAGTGGAAGGCATGAACCGGACTTTAAAAGAACGACTGTGCAAATACAGCCAAGAAGGCATGATTTGGATTTAAGCTTTGCCCCTCGTACTGTGCAGTATGAGAGCAACCTCAAACAGAACAACAGGCCTAAGCCCAGTTGAGGTCATCACAGGCAGACCCATGTCCCTGCCAGGAACTATTGACTTACGAAAGGCAGACTGTCATTTAATGAGTGATGCATGACTTAGTTATTGTCAAAATCTAACAAATGCTGTTAGTTCTGCTTCTGAACAGGTTTCTGCAGCTGGGGCGATCTTTTGGAAGGTGGACATAATATAGTGCCTGGCGAAGCGGATTATTGAAAGAAATTGCAAAGGGACCCTCTCGGGGCCAAGTGGGAGGGTCCCTACCAAATTCTTCCGACTACACAATTGGCCGTGAGACCCCAAGGAAAGAAAAACTGGATTCACACGTCGCATGTGAAGCGCATCAGAATAATTATCCGTAAAAGTGTTTGCCACATTATTGATTTTCAGTTGCATGGTCTGCTTAGCAGGCCTGACTAAACGGTTACATGACAATTCTTTTCTTCAAATGTCTGACATTTATGCTGAAAGGTTTAATATTTCCGGGTGCTGGGAATGTACTGCAATCCCTACCCACTCAGAGGGAGGTATCCCTTTCATTCCCCTTCCTTTTAGCGTTTCAGAAACTGCTGCCTGGTATGTTTCTCAGAGTGCAGACGCTCTTCCCATATCCGTGCAGGAGCAGACATGTTGGAACTCCGAATGGCAAATTAATTTTACTGATTACGTCCAACATTGGGAATCTGCAGGTTATGCATGGAATACTTTTAGAGAATGGTATCAACATAAATATGACGCAAACAAACACCCTTTCCAAATTCACCTCCTGCCTACTGTTATTCCGAATGGATCCATAAGCCTGGTTAGCAATCACCCAGAAGGGGTTAGGTTGGGATATAGTCATTGTTCCCATTATTTTGATGTAAGTTCAGTTTACAAATGTAATTCATTCCCATCGCAGAGACTTATTCATTCCTCCTCATTGACAGGCTGACTGAATCTCACGAGTAATTCCACATTTTCAGATCTATGGTTCTCAGAAGACATTGCCGTTTCACTCCTTATATTGGGGTATATTTTGTCTGTAATAACAGGGCACAAAGAACATAGAACATAGAACATTACAGCGCAGTACAGGCCCTTCGGCCCTCGATGTTGCGCCGACCTGTAAGTCAGACAGAAGTAAGGCTCACTGGTCTATAGTTATCGGGGTTGTCTCTACTCCCCTTCTTGAACAAGGGGACAACATTTGCTATCCTCCAGTCTTCTGGCACTATTCCTGTAGACAAAGATGACTTAAAGATCAAAGCCAAAGGCTCAGCAATCTCCTCCCTAGCTTCCCAGAGAATCCTAGGATAAATCCCATCCGACCCAGGGGACTTATCTATTTTCACACTTTCCAGAATTGCTAACACCTCCTTATGAACCTCAAGCCCTTCTAGTCTAGTAGCCTGAATCTCAGTATTCTCCTTGAGAACATTGTCTTTTTCCTGTGTGAATACTGACAAAAAATATTCATTTTGCACCTCTCCTATCTCCTCGGATTCCACACGCAACTTCCCACTACTGTCCTTGACTGGTCCTACTCTTACCCTTGTCATTCTTTTATTCCTGACATATCTATAGAAAGCTTTAGGGATATCATAGAACATAGAACATAGAACAATACAGCACAGTACAGGCCCTTCGGCCCACGATGTTGCACCGACATGGGAAGTCAAAAAACAAAAGCCATCTACTTACACTATGCCATTATCATCCATAGTCTAATCCAATAAACTTTTAAATGCCCTCAATGCGAGTTCACTACTGTAGCAGGTAGGGTGTTCCACGACCTCACCACTCTTTGCGTAAAGAACCTACATCTGACCTCTGTCTCGGATCGTGTTTTCCGGGTCCTTCAGGGGGAGGGGGAGCAGCCCCAAGTCGTGGTCCACATTGGCACCAACGACATAGGTAGGAAAGGGGACAAGGATGTCAGGCAGGCTTTCAGGGAGCTAGGATGGAAGCTCAGAACTAGAACAAACAGAGTTGTTATCTCTGGGTTGTTGCCCGTGCCACGTGATAGTGAGATGAGGAATAGGGAGAGAGAGCATTTAAACACGTGGCTACAGGGATGGTGCAGGCGGGAGGGATTCAGATTTCTGGATAACTGGGGCTCTTTCTGGGGAAGATGGGACCTCTACAGACAGGATGGTCTACATCTGAACCTGAGGGGCACAAATATCCTGGGGGGGAGATTTGTTAGTGCTCTTTGGGGGGGGTTTAAACTAATGCAGCAGGGGCATGGGAACCTGGATTGTAGTTTTAGGGTAAGGGAGAATGAGAGTATGGAGGTCAGGAGCACAGATTTGACGTCGCAGGAGGGGGCCAGTGTTCAGGTAGGTGGTTTGAAGTGTGTCTACTTCAATGCCAGGAGTATACGAAACAAGGTAGGGGAACTGGCAGCGTGGGTTGGTACCTGGGACTTCGATGTTGTGGCCATTTCGGAGACATGGATAGAGCAGGGACAGGAATGGATGTTGCAGGTTCCGGGGTTTAGGTGTTTTAGTAAGCTCAGAGAAGGAGGCAAAAGAGGGGGAGGTGTGGCGCTGCTAGACAAGAGCAGTATTACGGTGGCGGAGAGGATGCTAGATGGGGACTCTTCTTCCGAGGTAGTATGGGCTGAAGTTAGAAACAGGAAAGGAGAGGTCACCCTGTTGGGAGTTTTTTATAGGCCTCCTAATAGTTCTAGGGATGTAGAGGAAAGGATGGCGAAGATGATTCTGGATATGAGCGAAAGTAACAGGGTAGTTATTATGGGAGACTTTAACTTTCCAAATATTGACTGGAAAATATATAGTTCGAGTACAATAGATGGGTCGTTTTTTGTACAGTGTGTGCAGGAGGGTTTCCTGAAACAATATGTTGACAGGCCAACAAGAGGCGAGGCCACGTTGGATTTGGTTTTGGGTAATGAACCAGGCCAGGTGTTGGATTTGGAGGTAGGAGAGCACTTTGGGGACAGTGACCACAATTCGGTGACGTTTACGTTAATGATGGAAAGGGATAAGTATACACCGCAGGGCAAGAGTTATAGCTGGGGGAAGGGCAATTATGATGCCATTAGACGTGACTTGGGGGGGATAAGGTGGAGAAGTAGGCTGCAAGTGTTGGGCACACTGGATAAGTGGGGCTTGTTCAAGGATCAGCTACTGCGTGTTCTTGATAAGTATGTACCGGTCAGACAGGGAGGAAGGCGTCGAGCGAGGGAACCGTGGTTTACCAAGGAAGTGGAATCTCTTGTTAAGAGGAAGAAGGAGGCCTATGTGAAGATGAAGTGTGAAGTTTCGGTTGGGGCGATGGATAGTTACAAGGTAGCGAGGAAGGATCTAAAGAGAGAGCTAAGACGAGCAAGGAGGGGACATGAGAAGCATTTGGCAGGAAGGATCAAGGAAAACCCAAAAGCTTTCTATAGGTATGTCAGGAATAAGCGAATGACTAGGGAAAGAGTAGGACCAGTCAAGGACAGGGATGGGAAATTGTGTGTGGAGTCTAAAGAGATAGGCGAGATACTAAATGAATATTTTTCGTCAGTATTCACTCAGGAAAAAGATAATGTTGTGGAGGAGAATGCTGAGCCCCAGGCTAATAGAATAGATGGCATTGAGGTACGTAGGGAAGAGGTGTTGGCAATTCTGGACAGGCTGAAAATAGATAAGTCCCCGGGACCTGATGGGATTTATCCTAGGATTCTCTGGGAGGCCAGGGAAGAGATTGCTGGACCTTTGGCTTTGATTTTTATGTCATCATTGGCTACAGGAATAGTGCCAGAGGACTGGAGGACAGCAAATGTGGTCCCTTTGTTCAAAAAGGGGAGCAGAGACAACCCCGGCAACTATAGACCGGTGAGCCTCACGTCTGTAGTGGGTAAAGTCTTGGAGGGGATTATAAGAGACAAGATTTATAATCATCTAGATAGGAATAATATGATCAGGGATAGTCAGCATGGCTTTGTGAAGGGTAGGTCATGCCTCACAAACCTTATTGAGTTCTTTGAGAAGGTGACTGAACAGGTAGACGAGGGTAGAGCAGTTGATGTGGTGTATATGGATTTCAGCAAAGCGTTTGATAAGGTTCCCCACGGTAGGCTATTGCAAAAAATACGGAGGCTGGGGATTGAGGGTGATTTAAAGATGTGGATCATAAATTGGCTAGCTGAAAGAAGACAGAGGGTGGTGGTTGATGGGAAATGTTCAGAATGGAGTACAGTCACAAGTGGGGTACCACAAGGATCTGTTCTGGGGCCGTTGCTGTTTGTCATTTTTATCAATGACCTAGAGGTAGGCGCAGAAGGGTGGGTGAGTAAATTTGCAGACGATACTAAAGTCGGTGGTGTTGTCGATAGTGTGGAAGGATGTAGCAGGTTACAGAAGGATATAGATAAGCTGCAGAGCTGGGCTGAGAGGTGGCAAATGGAGTTTAATGTCGAGAAGTGTGAGGTGATTCACATTGGAAGGAATAACAGGAATGCGAAATATTTGGCTAATGGTAAAGTTCTTGAAAGTGTGGATGAGCAGAGGGATCTAGGTGTCCATGTACATAGATCCCTGAAAGTTGCCACCCAGGTTGATAGGGTTGTGAAGAAGGCCTATGGAGTGTTGGCCTTTATTGGTAGAGGGATTGAGTTCCGGAGTCGGGAGGTCATGTTGCAGCTGTACAGAACTCTGGTACGGCCGCATTTGGAGTATTGCGTACAGTTCTGGTCACCGCATTATAGGAAGGACGTGGAGGCTTTGGAGCGGGTGCAGAGGAGATTTACCAGGATGTTGCCTGGTATGGAGGGAAAATCTTATGAGGAAAGGCTGATGGACTTGAGGTTGTTTTCGTTGGAGAGAAGAAGGTTAAGAGGAGACTTAATAGAGGCATACAAAATGATCAGGGGGTTGGATAGGGTGGACAGTGAGAGCCTTCTCCCGCGGATGGATATGGCTGGCACGAGGGGACATAACTTTAAACTGAGGGGTAATAGATATAGGACAGAGGTCAGAGGTAGGTTCTTTACGCAAAGAGTAGTGAGGCCGTGGAATGTCCTACCTGCTACAGTAGTGAACTCACCAACATTGAGGGCATTTAAAAGTTTATTGGATAAACATATGGATGATAATGGCATAGTGTAGGTTAGATGGCTTTTGTTTCGGTGCAACATCGTGGGCCGAAGGGCCTGTACTGCGCTGTATTGTTCTATGTTCTATGTTCTATATCTATTACCCCTCAGTTTAAGGCTATGTCCCCTCATGCTAGCCATTTCCATCCGCGGGAGAAGGCTCTCACTGTCCACCCTATCTAACCCCCTGATCATTTTGTATGCCTCTATTAAGTCTCCTCTTAACCTTCTTCTCTCCAACGAAAACAACCTCAAGTCCATCAGCCTTTCCTCATAAGATTTTCCCTCCATACCAGGCAACATCCTGGTAAATCTCCTCTGCACCCGCTCCAAAGCTTCCACATCCCTCCTATAATGCGGTGACCAGAACTGTACGCAATACTCCAAATGCGGCCGTACCAGAGTTTTGTACAGCTGCAACATGACCTCATGACTCTGGAACTCAATCCCTCTACCAATAAAGGCCAACACTCCATAGGCCTTCTTCACAGCCCTATCGACCTGGGTGGCAACTTTCAGGGATCTATGTACATGGACACCGAGATCCCTCTGCTCATCCACACTTCCAAGAATTTTACCATTAGCCAAATATTCCGCATTCCTGTTATTCCTTCCAAAGTGAATCACCTCACACTTCTCTACATTAAACTCCATTTGCCACCTCTCAGCCCAGCTCTGCAGCTTATCTATGTCCCTCTGTAACCTGCTACATCCTTCCGCACTGTCGACAACACCACCGACTTTAGTATCATCTGCAAATTTACTCACCCACCCTTCTGCGCCCTCCTCTAGGTCACTGATAAAAATGACAAACAGCAACGGCCCCAGAACAGATCCTTGTGGTACGCCACTTGTAACTGAACTCCATTCTGAACATTTCCCATCAACCACCACCCTCTGTCTTCTTTCAGCTAGCCAATTTCTGATCCACATCTCTAAATCACCTTCAATCCCCAGCCTCCGTATTTTCTGCAATAGCCTACCGTGGGGAACCTTATCAAACGCTTTACGGAAATCCATATACACCACATCAACTGCTCTACCCTCGTCTACCTGTTCTGTCACCTTCTCAAAGAACTCGATAAGGTTTGTGAGGCATGACCTACCCTTCACAAAGCCATGCTGACTATCCCTAATCATATTATTCCGATCTAGATGATTATAAATCTTGTCTCTTATAATCCCCTCCAAGACTTTACCCACAACAGACATGAGGCTCACCGGTCTATAGTTGCCGGGGTTAGTAGGCTGCAAGTGTTGGGTACACTGGATATGTGGAGCTTGTTTAAGGAACAGCTACTACGTGTTCTTGATAAGTACGTACCGGTCAGGCAGGGAGGAAGGCGTCGAGCGAGGGAACCGTGGTTTACCAAAGAAGTGGAATCTCTTGTTAAGAGGAAGAAGCAGGCCTATGTGAAGATGAGGAGTGAAGTTTCAGTTGGGGCGCTTGATAGTTACAAGGTAGCGAGGAAGGTTCTAAAGAGAGAGCTAAGACGAGCAAGGAGGGGACATGAGAAGTATTTGTCAGGTAGGATCAAGGAAAACACAAAAGCTTTCTATAGTTATGTCAGGAATAAAAGAATGACTCGGGTAAGAGTAGGGCCAGTCAAGGACAGGGATGGAAAGTTGTGTGTGGGGTCTGAAGAGACAGGCGAGATACTAAATGAATATTTTTCGTCAGTATTCACTCAGGAAAAAGATAATGTTGTGGAGGACAATGCTGAGACCCAGGCTATTAGAATAGATGGCATTGAGGTACGTAGGGAAGAGGTGTTGGCAATTCTGGACAGGCTGAAAATAGATAAGTCCCCGGGGCCTGATGGGATTTATCCTAGGATTCTCTGGGAAGCCAGGGAAGAGATTGCTGGGCCTTTGGCTTTGATTTTTATGTCATCATTGGCTACAGGAATAGTGCCAGAGGACTGGAGGATAGCAAATGTGGTCCCTTTCTTCAAGAAGATTACTATCCACGGAGTGTGGAGCGTGGTCCGTGATTACTGTCCACGTGGTGTGGCTCGTGGTCCGAGATTACTATCCCCGTGGTGGGGAGCGTGGTCCGAGATTACTATCCACATGGTGTGGAGCGTGGTCCGAGATTACTATCCCCGTGGTGTGGAGCGTGGTCCGAGATTAGTATACACGTGGTGTGGAGCGTGGTTGAGATTACTATCCACGTGGTGTGGAGCGTGGTTGAGATTACTATCCACGTGGTGTGGAGCTTGTTCCTAGATTACTATCCACGTGGTGTGGAGCGTGTTCCGAGATTACTATCCCCGTGGTGTGGAACGTGGTCCGAGATTAGTATACACGTGGTGTGGAGCATGGTCCGAGATTAGTATACACGTGGTGTGGAGCGTGGTTGTCATTACTATCCACGTGGTGTGGAGCGTGGTCCTAGATTACTATCCACGTGGTGTGGAGCGTGGTCCGAGATTACTATCCCCGTGGTGTGGAGCGTGGTCCGAGATTAGTATACACGTGGTGTGGAGCATGGTCCGAGATTAGTATACACGTGGTGTGGAGCGTGGTTGAGATTACTATCCACGCGGTGTGGAGCGTGGTTGAGATTACTATCCCCGTGGTGTGGAACGTGGTCCGAGATTACTATCCAGCAGCACTTACTCAGCTATAACCTGCTCACAGGCACTCAGTTTGGGATCTGCCAGGGTCACTCAGCTCCTGACCCCATTACAGCCTCGGTTCAAACATGGACAAAGTGGTGAATGTCAGAGGTGAGGTGAGAGTGACTGCCCTCGACATCAAGGCAGCATTTGACCGAGTATGACATCACGGAGCCCGAGCTAAACTGGAGCCAATGGGAATCCGGGGAAAACTCTCCCCTGGTTGGAGTCAGACCCGGCACAAAGGAAGATGGTTGTGGTGGTTGGAGGTCAATCATCTCAGCTCCAGGACATCACTGCAGGAGTTGCTCAGGGTGGTGTCCTCGGCCCAGCCACCTCCAGCTGCTTCCTCAGTGACCTCCCTTCCATCAGGTCAGAAGTGGGGATGTTTGCGGATGACAGCACAATGTTCTGTCACTCACCATCCCGACTTGGAAATATATCGCCGTTCCTTCACAGTCGCTGGAGCAACATCCTGCAATTCCCTCCCTAACAGCACAGTGGATGTACCTGCACCTCAGAGACTGCAGCGGTTCAAGAAGGCAGCTCACCCCCAGCTTCTGAAGGGCAATTAGGGACGGGCAATAAATGCTGAGGGGCGGCCTGATCGAGGTGGACAAGATTCTGAGGGGCATGGACAGGGTGGAGAGGGAGCAGCTCTTCCCCTGAGTTGAAGGGTCGGTTACGAGGGGGACACAAGCTCCAGGTGAGGGGCGGGAGGTTTAGGGGGGTTTGAGGGAAAAGCTTTTTCCCCAGAGGGTGGTGAGGGTCTGGAATGCACGGCCTGGGAGGGGGGGGAGAGGCGGGTCGCCTCACATCCTTTAAAAAGTACCTGGATCAGCAGTTAACGCGTCCCAACATTCCAGGCCCGGGGCCAAGTGCTGGGAATGGGAATGGGTCGGCAGGTCGGGCGTTTCTCGTGTTGGTGCAGACTCGATGGGCCGAAGGGCCCTCTGTGCTGTGTTATTCTGTGATTCTGTCCTTGACTGGTCCTACTCTTACCCTTGTCATTCTTTTACTCCTGACATATCTATAGAAAGCTTTAGGGATATCATAGAACATGGAACATAGAACAATACAGCACAGTACAGGCCCTTCGGCCCACGATGTTGCACCGACATGGGAAGTCAAAAAACAAAAGCCATCTAACTTACACTATGCCATTATCATCCATATGCTAATCCAGTAAACTTTTAAATGCCCTCAATGCGAGTTCACTACTATTGCAGGTAGGGCATTCCACGGCCTCACCACTCTCTGCGTAAAGAACCTACCTCTGACCTCTGCTCTATATCTATTACCCCTCAGTTTAAGGCTATGTCCCCTCATGCTAGCCATTTCCATCCGCAGGAGAAGGCTCTCACTGTCCACCCTATCTAACTCGATGGGCCGAAGGGCCCTCTGTGCTGTGTTATTCTGTGATTCTGCAGACTCGATGGGCTGAATGGCCTCCTTCTGCATCGTAGGAATTCTATGGGCTGGATTTTCCGTTTCTGAGACGAAGAGCTGACGTCGGGTCAGGATTCGTGAACTTTCACAACATCCAAACTGTCGCTGACCCTGGACCGATCCAGCGACTGTGGAGGGGTTCGAACCGGCGTCACGTGGAACACAATCGATCCCAATGGGAAACGGTGCAGGATTGACCGGGTCCGTGATTGACACTCGGGAGGCTGACAAGCTGCAGCTGCCTGTACACATTACACTCCCCACACACACCATCCCAGCCAACAAGATGGCACTGGTTGTGCTGGAGCCCATCCAGCTGTTGGGTTGTCTGGGGCCAGAGGGCACCTAGGGGGTAGCTTGGGGGCACTAAGTTCCCAGTGGGGCTGTCAGCGGCCTGCGCAGCTGCATGGCTGCCTTGCCAGCCGCGGCAATGGAGTTTGGTGCCCGTCCACCCCCATCCCACAGCCCAGCTGGCCACCCGCCCCCCCCCCCGCTACTCCCCCCCCCCCGCTACTCCCCCCCCCCCCCCCCCGCTACTCCCCCCCCCCCCACTACTCCCCCCTGCCCTGGCAGAAGCCCCCGGCCAGCGGCACAGCTGTCAGGAGACCGTGGCGATGTTGGCCCCGCTTTCCGTGCCCCCTCTCCTTAATCAGCCACCACGCCAGTTTCATGATTGTTAAAGGCATCAGTGAACCGCGGCATCAGGAACTCCGCCCATGGGAGCCGGAGAATGGCGGAGGGCCCGGAGAATACTGGGTCAGGCCCACTGCTGATAGGCAAACGGTGTTTACTGGACGTGCGTCCCAGACCGCATCGACGCCGCTGTCGAGGTGACGGAGAATTGTGATTTGGTGTCAAATCCCCCGAAACGGCGCCCCCCACGATTTCGGGTCGGAAACTATTCTCTGCCCAATCGTGTTTCCCGATTTCAGCGTCAGGCAACGGAGAATCCCGCCCCGTGTTTCTATGAGTGGGGTAAACGCTGCTTTTCCTGTCCACTGTCGCACTCTGCCACATTCTGGGGAAATCCCGGCCTCAGTCTCCATATTTAAGGAAGGGTTTAGTTGTATTGGAGGTGGAACAGTGAAGGTTGAGTAGATTGGTCCCTGGGATGAGAGGCTGAGTAAAGTTGTGTCGATCTTTGCTCGAGTTCAGAGAGGGAAAGATACAAGATTCCGAGGAGCTGTGACGGGGGGACACGGAGGGTTTGTTTCCATTGGCCCGGGAATCTAAACCACAGGACACAGTCTCAGGATCACTGAGGACTGAGATGAGGAGAAGGTTCTTCACTCAAAGGGTTGGGAATGTTTGGAGTTCTCACTGCAGAGGGTGCGGAAGCTCCATCGCGGAATATATTTCAGGCTGGGAGAGGCAGGTTGTTGGTCTCGGGGAATTCGGGAAGTGGGGAGTGGCCGGGAAAGTGGAGATGAAGCCCAAGGTCACCCATGATGGCTTTGAATGGTAGAACAGGCTCGAGGGGCCGATTGGTCTCCTGCTCCTATCCCTTGTCTTATTCGGTATTGTGAACAGCGAGCTTTCATCAGCAGAAAACCTGCAATATAAGAACTAGGAGCAGGAGTCGGCCATCGGGCCCCTCGAGCCTGCTCCGCCATTCAATGAGATCATGGCTGATCTTTTGTGGACTCAGCTCCACTTTCCGGCCCGAACACCATAACCCTTAATCCCTTTATTCTTCAAAAAATTATCTATCTTTATCTTAAAAACATTTAATGAAGGAGCCTCTACTGCTTCACTGGGCAAGGAATTCCATAGATTCACAACCCTTTGGGTGAAGAAGTTCCTCCTAAACTTAGTCCTAAATCTTCTTCCCCTTATTTTGAGGCTATGCCCCCTTGTTCTGCTTTCATCCGCCAGTGGAAACAACCTGCCCGCATCTATCCTATCTATTCCCTTCATAATTTTATATGTTTCTATAAGGTCCCCCCTCATCCTTCTAAATTCCAACGAGTACAGGCCCAGTCTACTCAACCTCTCCTCGTAATCCAACTTCAGCTCTGGGATTAACCTCGTGAATCTCCTCTTCACACCCTCCAGTGCCAGTACGTCCTTTCTCAAGTAAGGAGACCAAAACTGAACACAATACTCCAGGTGTGGCCTCACTAACACCTTATACAATTGCAGCAGAACCTCCCTAGTCTTAAACTCCATCCCTCTAGCAATGAAGTAAAAATTCCATTTGCCTTCTTAATCACCTGTTGCACCTGTAAACCAACTTTTTGCGACTCATGCACTAGCACACCCAGGTCTCTCTCCACAGCAGCATGTTTTAATATTTTATCATTTAACTAATAATCCCTTTTGCTGTTATTCCTACCAAAATGTATAACCTCACATTTGTCAACATTGTATTCCACCTGCCAGACCCTAGCCCATTCACTTAGCCTATCCAAATCCCTCTGCAGACTTCCAGTATCCTCTGCACTTTTTGCTTTACCACTTATCCTAGTGTCGTCTGAAAACTTGGACACATTGCCCTTGGTCCCCAACTCCAAATCATCTATGTAAATTGTGAAGAGTTGTGGGCCCAACACTGATCCCTGAGGGACACCACTAGCTACTGATTGCCAACCAGAGAAATACCCATTAATCCCCACTCTTTGCTTTCTATTAATTAACCAATCCTCTATCCATGCTACTACCTTCCCCTCAATGCCATGCATTTTTATCTTATGCAGCAACCTTTTGTGTGGCACCTTGTCAAAGGCTTTCTGGAAATCCAGACATACCACATCCATTGGCTCCCCGTTATCTACCGCACTGGTAAAGTCCTCAAAAAATTCCACTAAATTAGTTAGGCACAATCTGCCCTTTATGAACCCATGCTGCATCTGCCCAATGGGACAATTTCCATCCAGATATTTCTTCCTTGATGACAGATTCCAGCATCTTCCCTACTACCGAAGTTAAGCTCACTGGCCTATAATTACCCGCTTTCTGTCTACCTCCTTTTTTAAACAGTGGTGTCACGTTTGCTAATTTCCAATCCGCCGGGACCACTCCAAAGTCTAGTGAATTTTGGTAAATTATCACTAGTGCCTTTGCAATTTCCCTAGCCATCTCTTTTAGCACTCTGGGATGCATTCATTCAGGGCCAGGAGACCTGTCTACCTTTAGCCCCATTAGTTTGCCCATCACTACCTCCTTGGTGATAACAATCCTCTCAAGGTTCCGGGTGCGGCGATGACCAGCTAAGTCGTACGTTTCGGCAGCTCCCGGTGGAAAGGACTTTTGGGCTCTTAATAGGAGCCCCAACGGCAATTTTAACGGCTAAAAACACTGTGCGGTAAACCAGAAGGGAATCCCCCCTGGACACGGATGGAAAAAGGAGAGGAAGGAGCCGGATTGCGGTGGATCCTCTAGAGCAGCGGCCAGGAAGGCAGGCACAAAGCAAGATGGCGTCGGAAGGAGGCAGTGTAATATGGGGCCCTGACCAACACGAGTTCCTGCGGCGTTGCGTGGAAGAACTTAAAAAGGAGATGAAGAAGGAGCTGTTGGCCCCGATATTACAGGCGATTGAAGGGCTAAAGGAGGAGCAAAAGACCCAGGAACAGGAGCTTCTGGTCGTGAAGGCAAAGGCTGCTGAGAATGAGGACGACATACAGGGCCTGGTGGTGAAGACAGAGATGCACGAGGCACAACACAAAAGGTGTGTGGAAAGGCTGGAGGTGCTGGAGAATAATGCGAGGAGGAAGAATTTAAGGATTCTTGGTCTTCCCAAAGGTGCAGAAGGGGCGGGCGTTGGGGCATATGTGAGCACGATGCTGCACTCGTTAATGGGATCGGAGGCCCCGACGGGCCCGTTGGAGGTGGAGGGAGCCTATCGAGTTATGGCGCGAAGACCGAGGGCTGGAGAAATTCCTCGAGCCATAGTGGTGAGATTTCTCCGATATAAGGACAGAGAGATGGTCCTCAGATGGGCAAAGAAAACTCGGAGCAGTAGGTGGGAGAACGCGGTGATCCGCGTATATCAAGATTGAAGTGCGGAGGTGGCGAGAAGGAGGGCAAGCTTTAATCGGGCCAAGGCGGTGCTGCACAAAAGGAAGGTTAAATTTGGAATTCTGCAGCCGGCAAGACTGTGGGTCACACATCAAGGGAAACACCACTACTTTGAGACGGCAGAAGAGGCGTGGACATTTATTGTCGAGGAGAAACTGGAATAAGGGGGCTAGAAAAAGAACGTTTGGGACAAAGTGGTGGGGCGAATATGTGGGGTGAAGAGGGGGAAAAGGGGGAAGAGATGATTTCCCAAGTTGTTAATCCTGCGACCCTGTAACTTTTCTCTCTTCCCCGTGTCGTGAGGGAGGGGGGAGGGAGGATGAGGAGCTGGGGGCGCCGGCCATTGGGGGCGGGGCCAAATGGGAAGCGCGGGCTTTGTTCCCGCGCTATGGTAATCATGGCGGGAACAGGGAAGCAGGAAGGAGGGGGCCTCGCACAGTGGGAGCCGAGGTCACAGGGGGGAAGCCGAGGTCGGCCAGAGTTTGCTGACTTCTGGGAGCAACATGGTGTAATTACGCTAGTGAGGGATTTAGCGGGGGGCGGGGGGGGTTAACTGGGTTGCTGCTGCTGGGGAGAAGGGGGAGCTGGTATGGGGTGGGGTGGTCGGGGCGGGAGGGTGCCATTGGGGGGAGATACGGCTACGTGGGAACCCGGTGAGGAGCTGGATTGAAAAAGGAGATGGATAGTCGACAAGGGGGGGGGGGGTAAAGAGCCCCCCAACCTGGCTGATCACGTGGAATGTGAGAGGGCTGAATGGGCCGATAAAGAGGGCACGGGTACTTGCACACTTAAAGAAACTTAAGGCAGATGTGGTTATGCTGCAGGAGACACATCTGAAACTGATAGACCAGGTCAGACTACGCAAAGGATGGGTGGGGCAGGTGTTTCATTCGGGGCTAGATGCAAAAAACAGGGGGGTGGCTATACTAGTGGGGAAGCGGGTAATGTTTGAGGCAAAGACCATAGTGGCGGATAGTGGGGGCAGATACGTGATGGTGAGTGGTAAATTGCAAGGGGAGGCGGTGGTCTTAGTGAACGTGTATGCCCCGAACTGGGATGATGTCTACTTTATGAGGCGTATGTTAGGATGTATCCCGGACCTAGAGGTGGGGAAGTTGGTAATGGGGGGAGATTTTAATACGGTGCTGGACCCAGGGCTGGACAGATCGAGGTCCAGGACCGGAAGGAGGCCGGCTGCAGCTAGGGTGCTTAAGGACTTTATGGAGCAGATGGGAGGAGTAGACCCCTGGAGATTTAGTAGACCTAGGAGTAAGGAGTTTTCGTTTTTCTCCACAAAGTTTATTCACGGATAGACTTTTTTGTTTTGGGAAGGGCACTGATCCCGAAGGTGACGGGGACGGAGTACACGGCTATAGCTATTTCGGATCACGCTCCACATTGGGTGGACCTGAAGATAGGGGAGGAAAAAGAACAGAGTCCACCCTGGAGAATGGACATGGGATTATTGGCAGATGAGGGGGTATGTTTAAGGGGGAGGGGGTGTATTGAAAGGTACTTCGAACTCAATGATAATGGGGAGGTCCAGGTGGGAGTGGTCTGGGAGGCGCTGAAGGCAGTGGTTAGAGGGGAGCTGATATCTATTAGGGCACATAAAGGAAAGCAGGAGGGTAGGGAAAGGGAGCGGTTGTTGAAAGAACTTCTGAGGGTGGACAGACAATATGCGGAGGCACCGGAGGAGGGACTGTACAGGGAAAGGCAAAGGCTACATGTAGAATTTGACTTGTTGACTACGGGTAATGCAGAGGCACAATGGAGGAAGGCACAGGGTGTACAGTACGAATATGGGGAGAAGGCGAGCAGGTTGCTGGCCCACCAACTGAGGAAAAGGGGAGCAGCGAAGGAGATAAGGGGGGTGAGAGATGAGGAGGGAGAGATGGAGCGGAGAGAGTGAATGGGGTGTTCAAGGCATTTTATGAAAGATTATATGAAGCTCAGCCCCCAGATGGGAAGGCGAGAATGATGTGCTTTCTGGATCAGCTGGAATTTCCTAAGGTGGAGGAGCAGGAGAGGGCGGGACTGGGAGCACAGATTGAGACGGGGGAAGTAGTGAAAGGGATTGGGAGCATGCAGGCGGGGAAGGCCCCGGGACCAGACGGATTCCCAGTTGAATTCTATCGGAAATATATGGACTTGCTGGCCCCGCTACTGATGAGAACCTTTAATGAGGCGAGGGAAAGGGGGCAGCTGCCCCCGACGATGTCAGAGGCAACGATATCGCTCCTCCTAAAGAAGGAAAAAGACCCGCTGCAATGCGGGTCTTATAGGCCTATTTCCCTCCTGAATGTGGACGCTAAGATTCTGGCCAAGGTAATGGCGACGAGGATAGAGGATTGTGTCCCGGGGGTGGTCCATGAGGACCAAACTGGGTTTGTGAAGGGGAGACAGCTGAGTACAAATATACGGAGGCTGCTAGGGGTAATGATGATGCCCCCACCAGAGGGGGAAGCGGAGATAGTGGTGGCGATGGATGCCGAGAAAGCATTTGATAGAGTGGAGTGGGATTATTTGTGGGAGGTGCTGAGGAGATTTGGCTTTGGAGATTGTGGTGTTGGGCGTTCTGACACACAGATGAGCCAACACAGTTGTATATGGTACAACGCTATTTTATTTAAACTTTCTATGTACAGTTTTGTCTTGATACTCTGCACGTGGGGATTCCCTGTTTGTGATGTTAAAACAGGTCGTGTCCGTGTCCTTGTCCCCAGACCTACTGTCCACCAGGTGTCGTGTTCGTGCTTTTATATGGTTCCTGTCTTTGTGTGTGATTGGTTGTGGTGTTGTGTGTTCTGATTTGTCTGTTGGTGTGTCCATCATGATGTGTGTGTTTGAATATCATGACATCCCCCCCTTTTTACAAAGATATGTGCCTACGTGGTAATAAATATAATCGTGTCGTGAGTGCATCGAAGAGTGTGCGTGTGTTGTGTACAGCATGTGCATATGATGTAACTATTTACATGGGGCGATGTCGGGTGCGTCACATGAACAAGGTTGTACCATAACAGAACATGAATGCGAACGAGAAACAAAACTTGAACAGTGATCCAGTCAGACGATATCTGGAACGATAAACAACAACAGGTTATAATACAGAAGTGTGTAACTTTTTGAACATATGAACGGTGTTATAAGTCCAGTCTAATGGGCTTGCGACGAGTTCGGGTTGACCGTCAGGGTGGCACACCACTCATCGGCTGGATTGATGGCATTGACCTTGTTGACATCGATGATGGAAACGCGGAAGGCATCCTGGTCATCTGCATCACTCAACTGGAAGTCTTGATGCGTGGGCTGGACGGTCCTGACTTGTCTGCGAGATTGTCGGGGATGTGCAGGATCCATGTGTTGAGCCGCACGACAGTGGGCAGCATAGTGGCCCACCTTGCCACATCTGAGGCACTGTCGGTTTTTAGCAGGACGTTGCCCTTTTAAGTGTACAGCTCCACAATTGCCGCACGTCATGACGTCACGGCGTTCGTTGCGCCACTGCGCATGCGCAGTGCGATCTTGCGGTGGGCGCGCCTGCGCAGTGCGTCCCTCGATGTGGCCGTTATTTTTGGCGCGCACCAGCGCGGGAGACCGCGAAAAGCGCGGGAAGCGGCCGCTCTCGTCGGGGCCGCGGGTCGGGAAGCAATCGACGGCCTGGATGCGTTCGGCGCCGTGGGCGGCCTGGCTTGCCGATTCGACGGCAGGGGACCCCCTCCGTGCCAACTCGGACGCCTGAAATCGGGCAAAACGGCTGGTTGCATTCTCGTGGAGGACACAGGCTTCCACAGCAGACGCTAAGGTGAGGCCTTTTATTTTAAGAAGCTGCTGGCGTAAGCCACTGGAGGCAACGCCAAAAATAATCTGGTCCCTGATCATGGACTCTGTGGTGCTGCCGTAACCACAGGACTGCGCTAGAATTCGGAGGTGCATCAAAAAGGGTTGAAAAAGCTCCTCCTTACCTTGCAGGCGTTGCTGAAAGAGGTATCTTTCAAAACTTTCATTCACTTCAACATTAAAGTGCTGGTCCAGTTTGAGGATGACCGTGTCATACTGGGATTGGTTTTCCCCTTCTTCGAACACCAGTGAGTTGAAGACGTCGAGGGCGTGCTGCCCTGCATAGAAGAGGAGCAGTGCAATCTTCGTTTCATCCGAGGCACTCTGTTTCTCGTTGGCTCGGATGTACAGGTCACATCGCTGCCTGAAGAGCTTCCAATTGGTACCAATGTTCCCCGCGACTTGCAACGGCTGCGGTTTGTTTGGTGCGGTCCACGTCCAGAATGGCAGGTTAGTTGGCAGGTATCGATCCACTCCTGTACCATGTGGTGTTGGGCGTTCTGACACACAGATGAGCCAACACGGTTGTATATGGTGCAACGCTATTTTATTTAAGCTTTCTCTGTACAGTTTTGTCTTGATACTCTGCACGTGGGGATTCCCTGTTTGCGATGTTAAAACAGGTCGTGTCCGTGTCCTTGTCCCCAGACCTACTGTCCACCAGGTGTCGTGTTCGTGCTTTTATATGGTTCCTGTCTTTGTGTGTGATTGGTTGTGGTGTTGTGTGCTCTGATTTGTCTGTTGGTGTGTCCATCATGATGTGTATGTTTGAATATCATGACAGAGATGGGTATATCAGATGGGTACAGTTGCTGTATAGGGCCCCGATGGCGAGCGTGGTCACGAATGGACGGGGGTCTGATTATTTTCGGCTCCATAGAGGGACGAGGCAGGGATGTCCTCTGTCCCCGTTATTGTTTGCACTGGTGATTGAGCCCCCGGCCATAGCATTGAGGGGTTCCAGGAAGTGGAGGGGAGTACTCAGGGGAGGAGAAGAACACCGGGTATCACTGTATGCGGATGATTTGTTGCTATATGTGTCGGACCCGGCGGAGGGGATGCCAGAGATAATGCGGATACTTGGGGAGTTTGGGGATTTTTCAGGGTATAAATTGAACATGGGGAAAAGTGATTTGTTTGTGGTGCATCCAGGGGAGCAGAGCAGAGAAATAGAGGATTTGCCGTTGAAGGTAACAAGGGGCTTTCGGTACTTGGGGATCCAGATAGCCAAGAATTGGGGTACATTACATAGGCTTAATTTAACGCGGTTGGTGGAACAGATGGAGGAGGACTTTAAGAGATGGGACATGGTGTCCCTGTCACTGGCAGGGAGGGTGCAGGCGGATAAAATGGTGGTCCTCCCGAGATTCCTTTGTGTTTCAGTGCCTCCCGGTGGTGGTCACGAAGACTATTTTCAAAAGAATCGAGAAGAGTATTATGAGTTTTGTGTGGGCCGGGAAGACCCCGAGAGTGAGGAGGGGATTTTTGCAGCGTAGTAGGGACAGGGGGGGGCTGGCACTACCGAGCCTAAGTGAGTACTACTGGGCTGCCAATATTTCAATGGTGTGTAAGTGGATGGGAGAAGAGGAGGGAGCGGCGTGGAAGAGATTGGAGAGGGCGTCCTGCAGGGGGACTAGCCTACAAGCTATGGTGACGGCACCGTTGCCGTTCTCACCGAAGAAATACACCACAAGCCCGGTGGTGGTGGCTACATTGAAAATTTGGGGGCAGTGGAGACGGCATAGGGGAAAGACGGGAGCCTCGGTGCGGTCCCCGATAAGAAATAACCATAGGTTTGTTCCGGGGAGAATGGATGGGGGATTTGGAGCATGGCAAAGAGCAGGGGTAGCACAATTGAGAGATCTGTTCGTAGATGGGACGTTTGCGAGTCTGGGAGCGCTGACGGAAAAATATGAGTTGCCCCAAGGGAATGCATTTCGGTATATGCAACTGAGGGCTTTTGCGAGGCAACAGGTGAGGGAATTCCCGCAGCTCCCGACGCAGGAGGTGCAGGATAGAGTGATCTCAGAGACATGGGTGGGGGATGGTAAGGTGTCGGACATATATAGGGAAATGAGGGACGAGGGGGAGATCATGGTAGATGAGCTGAAAGGGAAATGGGAAGAAGAGCTGGGGGAGGAGATTGAGGAGGGGCTGTGGGCTGATGCCCTACGTAGGGTAAACTCATCGTCCTCGTGTGCCAGGCTAAGCCTGATACAATTTAAGGTATTACACAGGGCGCATGTGACTGGAGCACGGCTCAGTAAATTTTTTGGAATAGAGGATAGGTGTGCGAGATGCTCGAGAAGCCCAGCAAATCACACCCACATGTTCTGGTCATGTCCAGCACTACAGGGGTTCTGGGTGGGGGTGGCAAAGGTGCTTTCGAAGGTGGTGGGGGTCCAGGTCGAACCAAGCTGGGGGTTGGCTATATTTGGGGTTGCAGAAGAGCCGGGAGTGCAGGAGGCGAGAGAGGCTGATGTTTTGGCCTTTGCGTCCCTAGTAGCCCGGCGCAGGATATTGTTAATGTGGAAGGAAGCCAAACCCCCGGGCGTGGAGACCTGGATAAACGACATGGCAGGGTTTATAAAGTAAGAACGGATTAAGTTCGTACTAAGGGGTTCGGCTCAGGGGTTCACCAGGCGGTGGCAACCGTTCGTCAACTACCTCACAGAAAGATAGAGGGATTGGAAAAGAAGAAGACAACAGCAGCAACCCGGGGGGGTGGGGGGAGGAATCGGACGGACTCTCAGGGATGTTATTGTATATGTATAATATGTATAGGTATTTGTTTTAGGTAATGTATATTGGACTGTTGGATTGTATCTTTGGAGAGTATTTATTTTTGACAAGGCAGTTGCCATTTAGTTTGGTTTTTGTTTCTGTTTGTATATTATTTATTTATTTGTTTAAAACTGGCCACTGTTATTTATATTGCTTTATTGTTGTGTAAAAGAAACACTACGTACTGTTATGTTTGGCCAAAAAATCTTGAATAAAATATATTTTTAAAAAAACAATCCTCTCAAGGTCCTCACCTGTCATAGCCTCATTTCCATCAGTCACTGGCATGTTATTTGTGTCTTCCACTGTGAAGACCGACCCAAAAATCCTGTTCAGTTCCTCAGCCATTTCCTCATCTCCCATTATTAAATCTCCCTTCTCCTCCTCTAGAGGACCAATATTTACCTGAGCCACTCTTTTTTGTTTTATATATTTGTAGAAACTTTTACTATCTCCTTTTATATTCTGAGCAAGTTTACTCTCATAATCTATCTTACTCTTCTTTATAGCATTTTTAGCAGCTTTCTGTTGCCCCCTAAAGATTTCCCAGTCCTCTAGTCTCCCACTAATCTTTGCTACTTTGTATGCTTTTTCCTTCAATTTGATATTCTCCCCTATTTCCTTCGATATTCACGGCCGATTTTCCCTCTTTCTACCGTCCTTCCTTTTTGTTGGTATAAACCTTTGCTGAGCACTGTGAAAAATCGCTTGGAAGGTTCTCCACTGTTCCTCAACTGTTTCACCATAAAGTCTTTGCTCCCAGTCTACCTTAGCTAGTTCTTCTCTCATCCCATTGTAATCTCCTTTGTTTAAGCACAAAACACTAGTGCTTGATTTTACCTTCTCACCCTCTATCTGTATTTTAAATTCCACCATATTGTGATCGCTCCTTCCGAGAGGATCCCTAACTATGAGATCCTGAATCAATCCTGTCTCATTACACAGGACCAGATCTAGGACCGCTTGTTCCCTCGTAGGTTCCATTAAATACTGTTCTAGGAAACTATTGTGGATACATTCTATAAACTCCTCCTCAAGGCTGCCTTGACCGACCTGGTTAAACCAATCGACATGCAGATTAAAATCCCCCATGATAACTGCAGTACCATTTCTACATGCATCTGTTATTTCTTTGTTTATTGCCTGCCCCACCATAATGTTACTATTTGGTGGCCTATAGACTACTCCTATCAGTGACTTTTTCGCCTTACTATTCCTGATTTCCACCCAAATGGATTCAACCTTATCCTCCATAGCACCGATGTCATCCCTTACTGTTGCCCGTATGTCATCCTTAAATAACAGAGCTACACCACCTCCCTTACCATCCACTCTGTCCTTCCGAATAGTTTGACACCCTGGGATATTTAACTCCCAGTCGTGACCATCTTAACCATGTTTCAGTAATGGCCACTAAATCATAGTCATTCACGATAATTTGCGCCATCAACTCATTTACCTTATTCCGAATACTACGAGCATTCAGGTAAAGTACACTTATGTTGGCTTTTTTACCTCTGTTCTGAATCTTAACACCTCGATCAGTAATCTCTCCTAAGTTATATTTCCTCTTAACCTTTCTCCTAATTTTCCTTGCCGTCGAACCCACATCTTCCTGTAACAACCTGCCGCGTCACTTACCATTAATGTTTTCACTTCCCGTTTTAATCCTTTTAGTATTCCTGGTCCTATTCACTGAGCTCCCCTCAGTCACTGTACCTTGTGCTGTCGCCCTTTTTGATTTTTGACTATGGCTTCTCTGCCTTACACCTTCCCCCTTACTGCCTTTTGTTTCTGTCCCTGTTTTACTACCTTCCAACTTCCTGCATCGGTTCCCATCCCCCTGCCACATTAGTTTAAACTCTCCCCAACAGCCCGAGCAAACACCCCCCCTAGGACATCGGTTCCAGTCCTGCCCAGGTGCAGACCGTCCGGTTTGTACTGGTCCCCCTCCTCCAGAACCGGTTCCAATGCCCCATAAATTTGAATCCCTCCCTCTTGCACCATCTCCCGAGCCATTCATTCATCCTATCTATCCTGACATTGCTACTCTGACTAGCTCGTGGCACTGGTAGCAATCCTGAGATTACTACCTTTGAGGTCCTACCTTTTAGTCTAACTCCTAGCTCCCAAAATTCAGCTTGTAGGACCTCGTCCCGTTTTTTACCTATATCGTTGGTGCCTATGTGCACCACGACAGCTGGCTGTTTACCCCCCCCCCCCAGAATGTCCTGCAGCCGCTCCGAGACATCCTTGACCCTTGCACCAGGGAGGCAACATACCATCCTGGAGTCTCGATTGCGTCCGCAGAACCGCCTGTCTATTCCCCTTACAATTGAGTCCCCTATCACTACAGCCCTGCCATTCTTCTTCCTGCCCAGCTGCGCAGCAGAGCCAGCCACGGTGCCATGAACCTGGCTGCTGCTGCCTTCCCCTGGTGAGCCATCTCCCCCAACAGTATCCAAAGCGGTATATCTGTTTTGCAGGGAGATGACCGCAGAGGACACCTGCACTGCCTTCCTACTCTTGCTCTGTCTTTTGGTCACCCATTTACTATCTCCCTCAGTACCTTTCACCTGCGGTGTGACCAACTCGCTAAACGTGCTATCCACGACGTCCTCAGCATCACGGATGGTCCAAAGTGAGTCCATCCGCAGCTCCAGAGCCGTCAAGCGGCCTAACAGGAGCTGCAACTGGACACACTTCTTGCACGTGAAGGAGCCAGGGACTGTGGACGTGGTCAGAGTGAAGCAGAGAGAGGAAGGTGAAGCGGGTGGAGGCCAGAGGAACAGAAAGATCCCACTCAGAGAAACAAGCCAAACATCAGTCTCAGCGTCAGAATGAGTTTCAATCTGGACCAGGATGGTTTTCACTCTGAATCAGATCATCTGCACATTTCTCCAAAAGAAACACCTTTCACACATTGTGGTCAAGCAGTTACAGATTTATTGAGCACACACTTCATGCAATAACATTGAAACACCCGCTGAACCGATCAGCCCACATGTGATGGTGAGGAACTCCGACATGTTACACTTCCCAGCTGAATATTCAGTGAAACAAACTCTCCACAATCCAGATCCTCAGGACAGTCGACTGCTTCATTCGAGACCTTTTTGACCCCAGGTTTGTGGCTGTGAAAGTCCATTAATGGGAAGCTCACAGACCTGATTGTGTGACAGAAACAAGAGAAAACCCAGCGAGCTGTAAATGCAGAGCCGGTCAGGCAGTAACTGTGGAGAGAATCCCAGTTACTCTTTCAGGGTCAGGAGCCAAAGCATTGAGCTGAAACATGATCTGGGGTTTCTCCACAGCCGCTGCCTGACTAGCTGAGAGTTCAGTGTCTGCAGGAGTTTCCCTGATATTAGTCCTGACCATGTCTCGCTCACACCAGCGTTTTGCCAGCTTCACGCTGCAGAGTTGTGACCAACAGGACATTTTCACCGGGTCTATTGGTTGACACGAGTGAAGGTGGGAACACATTGCTCTCTGCTCCATCAGGAATATCGCTCCTCCAGATAAGGAGCATCTGATTGGACCCACCACATATCGGAAAAGCTGATTCCCTCCCTTGTTTCATTGAGCTCCTGGGATCAGTTATCAAATATTTCACTTTGCTCAACAGAATGTGTTTCTGTGAAGGAAACAAGAATGCTGGATTTTATTCTGTCCCAACAACACCATTGTCGAGGAACCCTGAGGGAATGGATGATCTCTACCCAGAGATTGTGCTGGGATTCACTGTTGTCTGGACACCCATTCCCGGTGCTGACAAATCTCGGAATTCAGCAACTGGACACAGATCTTTATAAAATCCTCTCCTTAAGCAGAAGGTTAAAAAGGGTCATTTGGGGTCAGTCTCTGTCCCACAGCCCAGTGGTCAGGACTTCCAAATGGAGGTTATACTTCCCTATTCCACAAAGCCAAAACTAAAAGCTCCCACATTCCCTAATATGAAGAAGAATCAATCGCAATGTAAGATTAACACACAGCGAGCGATTAACCCTTTGCTCGCTGCGTCACGCTATAAGGCAGGGCTATTACTGAGCGAAGCTGTAAACACACAGGTGACCAGGTGCTCACTGGTACGATCCATCACCGTCAATCTTCTGGAGCAGCCACAGCCCAGAGCTAACTTTCTCCCAGACTCAAATGAAGCTTCAGGTCCGGGAATCGTTCCCTGAACGACAGCTGCAGCTACATCACAGACAGGAGACATGGTTAATATTGCAGTAAGGGGGGGGAGACATGGTTAATATTGCAGTGAGGGGGGGGGGGGGAGACATGGTTAATATTGCAGTGAGGGGGGGGGAGACATGGTTAATATTGCAGTGAGGGGGGGGGGGAGACATGGTTAATATTGCAGTGAGGGGGGGGGGAGACATGGTTAATATTGCAGTGAGGGGGGGGAGAAATGGTTAATATTGCAGTGAGGGGGGGGGGAGAAATGGTTAATATTGCAGTGAGGGGGGGAGACATGGTTAATATTGCAGTGAGGGGGGGGGAGACATGGTTAATATTGCAGTGAGGGGGGGGGGAGACATGGTTACTATCGCAGTGAGGGGGGGAGACATGGTTAATATTGCAGTGAGGGGGGGGGAGACATGGTTAATATTGCAGTGAGGGGGGGGGGAGACATGGTTAATATTGCAGTGAGGGGGGGGGAGAAATGGTTAATATTGCAGTGAGGGGGGGGGGAGAAATGGTTAATATTGCAGTGAGGGGGGGAGACATGGTTAATATTGCAGTGAGGGGGGGGAGACATGGTTAATATTGCAGTGGGGGGGGGGAGAAATGGTTAATATTGCAGTGAGGGGGGGGGAGAAATGGTTAATATTGCAGTGAGGGGGGGGAGACATGGTTAATATTGCAGTGAGGTGGGGGAGACATGGTTAATATTGCAGTGAGGGGGGAGACATGGTTAATATTGCAGTGAGGGGGGGGAGACATGGTTAATATTGCAGTGAGGGGGGGAGACATGGTTAATATTGCAGTGAGGGGGGGAAATGGTTAATATTGCAGTGAGGGGGGGAGAAATGGTTAATATTGCAGTGAGGGGGGGAGAAATGGTTAATATTGCAGTGAGGGGGGGAGAAAAGGTTAATATTGCAGTGAGGGGGGGGAGACATGGTTAATATTGCAGTGAGGGGGGAGAAATGGTTAATATTGCAGTGAGGGGGGGGAGAAATGGTTAATATTGCAGTGAGGGGGGGAGAAATGGTTAATATTGCAGTGAGGGGGGGAAATGGTTAATATTGCAGTGAGGGGGGGAGACATGGTTAATATTGCAGTGAGGGGAGGAGACATGGTTAATATTGCAGTGAGGGGGGGAGACATGGTTAATATTGCAGAGAGGGGGGGAGACATGGTTAATATTGCAGTGAGGGGGGGGGGACATGGTTAATATTGCAGTGACGGGGGGAGAAACGGTTAATATTGCAGCGAGGGGGGGGGGACATGGTTAATATTGAAGTGAGGGGGGGGAGTCATGGTTAATATTGCAGTGAGGGAAGGGAGAAATTGTTAATATTGCAGTGAGGGGGGGGAGACATGGTTAATATTGCAGTGAGGGGGGGAAATGGTTAATATTGCAATGAGGGTGGGAGAGAAATGGTTAATATTGCAGTGAGAGGGGGGAGACATGGTTAATATTGCAGTGAGGGGGGAGACATGGTTAATATTGCAGTGAGGGGGGGAGAAATGGTTAATATTGCAGTGAGGGGGGGGAGAAATGGTTAATATTGCAGTGAGAGGGGGGAGACATGGTTAATATTGCAGTGAGGGGGGGGAGAAATGGTTAATATTGCAGTGAGGGGGGAGACATGGTTAATATTGCAGTGAGGGGGGGAGACATGGTTAATATTGCAGTGAGGGGGGGGAGACATGGTTAATATTGCAGTGAGGGGGGAGACATGGTTAATATTGCAGTGAGGGGGGGAGACATGGTTAATATTGCAGTGAGTGGGGAGACATGGTTAATATTGCAGTGAGGGGGGGGAGAAATGGTTAATATTGCAGTGAGGGGGGAGACATGGTTAATATTGCAGTGAGGGGGGAGACATGGTTAATATTGCAGTGAGGGGGGGAGACATGGTTAATATTGCAGTGACGGGGGGGGACATGGTTAATATTGCAGTGAGGGGAGGGGGGGAGAAATGATTAATATTGCAGTGAGGGGGGGAGAAATGATGAATATTGCAGTGAGGGGGGGGAGACATGGTTAATATTGCAGTGGGGGGGGAGACATGGTTAATATTGCAGTGAGGGGGGAGATATGGTTAATATTGCAGTGAGGGGAGGGGACATGGTTAATATTGCAGTGAGGGGAGGGGGGGAGAAATGATTAATATTGCAGTGAGGGGGGGGAGACATGGTTAATATTGCAGTGGGGGGGGAGACATGGTTAATATTGCAGTGAGGGGGGAGACATGGTTAATATTGCAGTGAGGGGGGGGAGACATGTTTAATATTGCAGTGACGGGGGGGGCATGGTTAATATTGCAGTGAGGGGAGGGGACATGGTTAATATTGCAGTGAGGGGAGGGGGGGAGAAATGATTAATATTGCAGTGAGGGGGGGAGAAATGATTAATATTGCAGTGAGGGGGGGAGACATGGTTAATATTGCAGTGGGGGGGAGACATGGTTAATATTGCAGTGGGGGGGGGAGACAAGGTTAATATTGCAGTGAGGGGGGGGCATGGTTAATATTGCAGTGAGGGTGGGGGAGACATGGTTAATATTGCAGTGAGGGGGGAGACATGGTTAATATTGCAGTGGGGGGGGAGAAATGGTTAATATTGCAGTGAGGGTGGGGGAGACATGGTTAATATTGCAGTGAGGGGGGGAGACATGGTTAATATTGCAGTGAGGGGGGAGAAATGGTTAATATTGCAGTGAGGGGGGGAGACATGGTTAATATTGCAGTGAGGGGGGGAGACATGGTTAATATTGCAGTGAGGGGGGAGACATGGTTAATATTGCAGTGAGGGGGGGGAAATGGTTAATATTGCAGTGAGGGGGGAGACATGGTTAATATTGCAGTGAGGGGGGGGAGAAATGGTTAATATTGCAGTGAGGGTGGGGGAGACATGGTTAATATTGCAGTGAGGGGGGGAGACATGGTTAATATTGCAGTGAGGGGGGAGAAATGGTTAATATTGCAGTGAGGGGGGGAGACATGGTTAATATTGCAGTGGGGGGGGAGAAATGGTTAATATTGCAGTGAGGGGGGGAGACATGGTTAATATTGCAGTGAGGGGGGGAGAAATGGTTAATATTGCAGTGAGGGGGGGAGAAATGGTTAATATTGCAGTGAGGGGGGGAGACATGGTTAATATTGCAGTGAGGGGGGGGGAGAAATGGTTAATATTGTAGTGAGGGGGGAGACATGGTTAATATTGCAGTGAGGGGGGGGAGACATGGTTAATATTGCAGTGAGGGGGGAGACATGGTTAATATTGCAGTGAGGGGGGGGAGAGACATGGTTAATATTGCAGTGAGGGGGGGAGACATGGTTCATATTGCAGTGAGGGGGGAGAAATGGTTAATATTGCAGTGAGGGGGGAGACATGGTTAATATTGCAGTGAGGGGGGGGCATGGTTAATATTGCAATGAGGGGGGGAGACATGGTTAATATTGCAGTGAGGGGGGGAAATGGTTAATATTGCAGTGAGGGGGGGGGACATGGTTAATATTGCAGTGAGGGGGGGGAAATGGTTAATATTGCAGTGAGGGGGGGGAGAAATGGTTAATATTGCAGTGAGGGGGGGAGACATGGTTAATATTGCAGTGAGGGGGGGGAAATGGTTAATATTGCAGTGAGGGGGGACGGACATGGTTAATATTGCAGTGAGGGGGGGGAAATGGTTAATATTGCAGTGAGGGGGGGGGACATGGTTAATATTGCAGTGAGGGGGGGAAATGGTTAATATTGCAGTGAGGGGGGGAGAAATGGTTAATATTGCAGTGAGGGGGGGGAGAAATGGTTAATATTGCAGTGAGGGGGGAGACATGGTTAATATTGCAGTGGGGGGGGAGACATGGTTAATATTGCAGTGAGGGGGGGAAGACATGGTTAATATTGCAGTGAGGGGGGGAGACATGGTTAATATTGCAGTAAGGGGGGGACATGGTTAATATTGCAGTGAGGGGGGAGACATAGTTAATATTGCAGTGAGGGGGGGAGAAATGGTTAATATTGCAGTGAGGGGGGGAGACATGGTTAATATTGCAGTGAGGGGGGGAGAAATGGTTAATATTGCAGTGAGGGGGGAGACATGGTTAATATTGCAGTGAGGGGGGGACATGGTTAATATTGCAGTGTGGGGGGGGACATGGTTAATATTACAGTGAGGGGGGGGGGCATGGTTAATATTGCAGTGAGGGGGGGGACATGGTTAATATTGCAGTGAGGGGGAGAGAAATGGTTAATATTGCAGTGAGGGGGGGAGAAATGGTTAATATTGCAGTGAGGGGGGGAGACATGGTTAATATTGCAGTGAGGGGGGAGACATGGTTAATATTGCAGTGAGGGGGGGAGAAGTGGTTAATATTGCAGTGAGGGGGGGAGAAATGGTTAATATTGCAGTGAGGGGGGGACATGGTTAATATTGCAGTGAGGGGGGGGAGAAATGGTTAATATTGCAGTGAGGGGGGGCATGGTTAATATTGCAGTGAGGGGGGGAAAATGGTTAATATTGCAGTGAGGGGGGGACATGGTTAATATTGCAGTGAGGGGGGGAGACATGGTTAATATCGCAGTGAGGGGGGGAGACATGGTTAATATTGCAGTGAGGGGGGGAGAAATGGTTAATATTGCAGCGGGGGGGGGAGACATGGTTAATATTGAAGTGAGGGGGGGAGACATGGTTAATATTGCAGTGAGGGGGGGGGAGACATGGTTAATATTGCAGTGAGGGGGGGCATGGCTAATATTGCAGTGAGGGGGGAGACATGGTTAATATTGCAGTGAGGGGGGGGGAGAAATGGTTAATATTGCAGTGAGGGGGGGAGAAATGGTTAATATTGCATTGAGGGGGGGGGAGACATGGTTAATATTGCAGTGAGGGTGGGATGGTTAATATTGCAGTGAGCGGGGGGGAGAAATGGTTAATGTTGCAGTGATGGGGCGAGGGGGGTAGAGTTTGGGGACAAAAAGTCACCTTCACTGCCAATCACTGGCTGGAACGGCTCAGGGTGTGAGGAACGCGGGAATTTGCTGCCAATATGTGTAATGGAGAGATAAGAGGGAGAAATGAACTTAGTGAGAGACAGAGTGGAAGAGGGTGTGAGAGGAACAGAGAAAGAGGGAGACAAGATGAGGCAGAGAGAGAGAGAGAGTGGGATAGGAAGAGAGAGAGAGTGGGCTAGAAAGAGAGAGAGAGAGTGGGATAGAAATAGAGAGAGAGTGGGATAGAAATAGAGAGAGAGAGAGTGGGATAGAAATAGAGAGAGAGTGGGATGGAAATAGATAGAGAGAGAGAGTGGGATAGAAAGAGAGAGAGAGTGGGATAGAAAGAAAGAGAGAGAGTGGGATAGAAAGAGAGAGTGGGATAGAAAGAGAGAGTGTGGGATAGAAAGAGAGAGAGAGAGTTGGATAGAAACAGAGAGAGTGGGATAGAAATAGCGAGAGAGTGGGATAGAAAGAGAGAGAGAGTTAGATAGAAATAGAGAGTGGGATAGAAATAGAGAGAGAGAGAGTGGGATAGAAAGAGAGAGAGAGTGGAATAGAAAGAGAGGGAGTGGGATAGAAAGAGAGAGAGAGTGGAGTAGAAAGAGAGAGAGTGGGATAGAAAGAGATAGAGTGTGGGATAGAAAGAGAGGGAGTAGGATAGAAAGAGAGGGAGTGGGATAGAAAGAGATAGAGTGTGGGATAGAAAGAGAGGGAGTGGGATAGAAAGAAACAGGAATTGAGTGGGACCTACACGAGGCAGAAAGAGAGAGTGGGACAGAAATGGAGAGAGTGGGGCAGAGGCGAGAGAGAGAGGGATGAGAGAGTGGGACAGGCACGAGACAGAAAGAAAGAGAGAGTGGGGCAGACAGGAGGCAGAGAGAAAGAGAGAGAGAATGGGGCAGAGGCGAGAGAGAGAGAAAAGGGGTTTTATTTTTTCTTGTAGCTCCAAAGAGAAGGGCTCAGAGGCGACACACGTCAAGTTGGTATCACATTGAGGACGGGGTTTATTTACAAAATGCAGCTCAAACAGGGCACAATGATGAACTCCACAAAAGCCCGTGAAACGCTCCGATTATGTCATTGCGGAACACGTGACAATAACACGCGGGCGGCTCGGTGGCTGAGTGGTTAACACGGCTGCCTCACAGCGCCAGGGTCCCGGGTCCAATTCCGACCTCGGGTGACTGAGCGGAGTTTACACTTTCTCCCCGTGTCTGCGTGGGTTTCCTCCGGGTGCTCCGGTTTCCTCCCACTGTCCAAAGGTTTGCCGGTTAGGGGGTGTTATGGGGGTAACGGGGACGGGGACCTCGGCAGGGTGCTCTTTCAGAGGGTCGGCGCAGACTCGATGGGCTGAATGGCCTCCTTCTGCAACATTGGGATTCGATGGATTTCTGAGGTTCTATTACACCAGCCAATGGTGTTACTCTGATACAGAACAGAAAGTAAAAGAGGGGCAGATGGAGACAAAGCGTGAGAGAGAGAGAGAGAGAAACATTGAAGGTTAGAGGGAGCGAGAGTGTGAGAAAGAGCGAGAGATTGAGAGGGAGACAGAGGACAGACAGGTTGAGGCAGCAACAGAGATGGACAGAGGGAGACAGAGAGAGAGCGAGGGAAAGATACAGGGACAGAGGGAGAGAGAGAGAGAGAGGGAGAGGGAAAGACACAGAGGCAGAGAGAGAGAGTGAGGGAAAGATACAGGGATAGGGAGAGAGAGTGAGGGAAAGATACAGGGGCAGAGGGAGAGAGAGAGAGCGAGGGAAAGATACAGGGACAGAGGGAGAGAGAGAGCGAGGGAAAGATACAGAGACAGAGAGAGAGGGAAAGGGAAAGATACAGAGGCAGAGAGAGAGTGAGGGAAAGATACAGAGAGAGAGAGAGCGAGAGAAAGATACAGAGGCAGAGAGAGAGCGAGGGAAAGATACAGAGAGAGAGGGAGGGAAAGATACAGAGGCAGAGAGAGAGAACGAGGGAAAGCTAAAGAGACCAGAGAGAGAGGGATGGGGAAAGATGCAGAGAGAGAGAGGGAACGAGGGAAAGATACAGAGAGAGAGAGAGAGAGAGCGAGGGAAAGATACAGAGACAGAGAGAGAGAGGGAGAGGGAAAGATGCTGAGACAGAGAGAGAGAGGGCGGGAAAGATACAGAGGCAGAGAGAGAGAATGAGGGAAAGATGCAGTGACAGAGAGAGAGAGCGAGGGAAAGATCAGAGACAGAGAGAGAGCGAGGGAAAGATACAGAGAGAGAGAGAGCGAGGGAAAGATACAAAGAGAGAGCGAGGGAAAGATACAGAGAGAGAGAGAGTGAGGGATAGATACAGAAACAGAGAGTGAGGGAATGATACAGAGAGAGAGGGGGAGGGAAAGATACAGAGACAGAGAGAGCGAGGGAAAGATACAGAGACAGAGAGAGAGAGAGCCAGAGAAAGATACAGAGAGAGAGAACAAGGGAAGGAGACAGAGAAAGAGGGAGAGGGAGAGGGAAAGATACAGAGACAGAGAGAGAGAGCGAGGGAAAGATACAGAGAGAGAGAACGAGGGAAAGAGACAGAGAAAGAGGGAGAGGGAGAGGGAAAGATACAGAGACGGAGAGAGAGCGAGGGAAAGATACAGAGACAGAGAGAGAGCGAGGGAAAGATACAGAGACAGAGAGAGAGCAAGGGAAAGATACAGAGACAGAGAGAGAGGGAGGGAAAGATACAGAGACAGAGAGAGAGAGAGCGAGGGAAAGATACAGAGACAGAGAGAGAGGGAGGGAAAGACACAGAGACAGAGGGAGAGAGCGAGGGAAAGGTACAGAGACAGAGAGAGAGCGAGGAAAGATAGAGACAGAGGGAGAGAGCGAGGGAAAGATACAGAGACAGAGAGAGAGGGAAAGATACAGAGAGAGGTGATCTCGGGGACAGCAGTGCAATGTGAGTCTGCCCCTTGTGTGAGGAGATCGGCCCAATGGGACTGGACTGTGACAAAGCCCCTGCTTCAGCGACTCTGTCGAGGCTCAGACACCAAGACAGGAACAGGAGGAGGCCATTCAGCCCATTGAACCTGTTCCGTGGGACAGGAGGGTTGTCTGGGTGATAGGAGGGTGGCCAGAGGGGGGGTGGAGCTGCTGTATGTGAGGTGACGGCTCCTGATCTCTGAATCCAGACAGTGAGAGGCAGGTGTTGGTGTCAATATTGAATCTCGAAACAGTTTCTCACCTCCAGAATGATTTTCTGCATCGAGTCAGGATCAAAGTCTCCCAGCAATGAGCAATATGATCACCAGTTGAAACTGTTTGCCACCCATTCCTAAAGACAACAATCACAGCTTTAAAAGGTTAAACTCACTGAGCCCAGCTCCCAGGAGGCACTGGGGCCTGGCCATTCTTCCCTCTATTTCATGTTTCCCCCTCAATGTTACCATTGCCTCTTTCCTCTCCCGTACCAGCCTCCCGGAGCAGGCGCCGGGATGTGGCGACTAGGGGCTTTTCACAGTAACTTCATTTGAAGCCTACTTGTCACAATAAGCGATTTTCATTTCATTTTTTCATTTCACTCCATATCTGGTTCACACTCTCTCTATCTCGATATAGTTTCTACTTTCTACTCTCTGTGTCACATCCTCCCAACTCCTGTCCAAACTAATAAAAACATCAGGAATATGAGCGAGATCATCGAGTCCATCAGGACGGCTCTGCCTAATCAGGGCTGGTCATTGTGGATCTAACACCACTTTCCTGTCTTCCCGATAATCCTCGTCAATCCAAAATCTGTACCTCGCCTGTCACTCTTTGTTCCTCCTTCAATTGCTGTTGCTCTCGCCCTCCTCCCTGTCACAGGAGAGAGAGAGATGCAGCAAGATAGAGGGAATGTGTGAGAGAGATACAGCAAGATAGAGAGAATGTGTGAGAGAGAGAGAGATACAGCAAGACAGAGAGAATGTGTGTGCGAGATACAGCAAGATAGAGAGAATGTGTGTGAGAGAGAAAGAGAGAGAAATATAGCAAGATAGAGAGAATGTGTGAGAGAGAGAGAGAGAAATACAGCAAGATAGAGAGAATGTGAGTGAGAGAGAGAAATACAGCAAGATAGAGAGAATGTGTGAGAGAGAGAGAGAGATGCAGCAAGATAGAGAGAATGTGTGAGAGAGAGATACAGCAAGATAGAGAGAATGTGTGAGAGAGAGATACAGCAAGATCGAGAGAATGTGTGAGAGAGAGATACAGCAAGATAGAGAGAATGTGAGAGAGAGAGAGACAGCAAGATAGAGAGAATGTGTGAGAGAGATACAGCAAGATAGAGAGAATGTGTGAGAGAGAGAGAGAGATACAGCAAGATAGAGAGGATGTGTGAGAGAGAGAGAGAGAGATACAGCAAGATAGAGAGAATGTGTGTGAGAGATACAGCAAGATAGAGAGAATGTGTGAGAGAGAGAAAGAGAGAGAAATACAGCAAGATAGAGAGAATGTGTGTGAGAGATACAGCAAGATAGAGAGAATGTGTGTGAGAGAGAGAGAGAGAGAAATACAGCAAGATAGAGAGAATGTGAGTGAGAGAGAGAAATACAGCAAGATAGAGAGAATGTGTGAGAGAGAGAGAGAGATGCATCAAGATAGAGAGAATGTGTGAGAGAGAGAGAGATACAGCAAGATAGAGAGAATGTGTGAGAGAGAGAGATTCAGCAAGATAGAGAGAATGTGTGAGAGAGAGAGATACAGCAAGATAGAGAGAATGTGTGAGAGAGAGAGATACAGCAAGATAGAGAGAATGTGTGAGAGAGAGCGACAGCAAGATAGAGAGAATGCGTGAGAGAGGGATACAGCAAGATAGAGAGAATGTGTGTGAGAGAGAGAGATACAGCAAGATAGAGAGAATGTGTGTGAGAGAAATACAGCAAGATAGAGAGAATGTGTGAGAGAGAGATACAGCAAGATAGAGAGAATGTGCGAGAGAGAGAGATACAGCAAGATAGAGAGAATGTGTGAGAGAGAGAGATACAGCAAGATAGAGAGAATGTGTGAGAGAGAGCGACAGCAAGATAGAGAGAATGCGTGAGAGAGGGATACAGCAAGATAGAGAGAATGTGTGTGAGAGAGAGAGATATACAGCAAGATGGAGAGAATGTGTGTGAGAGAGAGATACAGCAAGATAGAGAGAATGTGTGTGAGAGAGAGATACAGCAAGATAGAGAGAATGTGTGAGAGAGAGATACAGCAAGGTGGAGAGAATGTGTGAGAGAGAGAGAGATACAGCAAGATAGAGAGAATGTGTGAAAGAGAGAAATACAGCAAGATAGTGAGAATGTGTGAGAGAGAGAGAGACAGCAAGATAGAGAGAATGTGTGAGAGAGAGAGATACAGCAAGATAGAGAGAATATGTGAGAGAGAGAGAGATACAGCAAGATAGAGAGAATGTGTGTGAGAGAGAGAGAGATACAGCAAGATAGAGAGAATGTGTGAGAGAGAGAGATACAGCAAGATAGAGAGAATGTGTGAGAGAGAGAGAGAGATACAGCAAGATAGAGAGAATGTGTGTGTGAGAGAGAAATACAGCAAGATAGAGAGAATGTGTGAGAGAGAGGGATACAGCAAGATAGAGAGAATGTGTGAGAGAGAGATACAGCAAGATAGAGAGAATGTGTGAGAGAGAGAGAGAGATGCAGCAAGATAGAGAGAATGTGTGAGAGAGATACAGCAAGATAGAGAGAATGTGTGAGAGAGAGAGAGACAGCAAGATAGAGAGAATGTGTGAGAGAGAGAGAGAGATGCTGCAAGATAGAGAGAATGTGTGAGAGAGAGAGATACAGCAAGATAGAGAGAATGTGAGAGAGAGAGAAATACAGCAAGATAGAGAGAATGTGTGTGAGAGAGAGATACAGCAAGATAGAGAGAATGTGTGAGAGAGAGACACAGCAAGATAGAGAGAATGTGTGTGTGAGAGTGAGAGATATTCCATCCCACTCCCCCTCCCTCACTCACTCCATCCCACTCCCCTCACTCACTCACTCCATCCCATTCCCTCACTCACTCCATCCCACTCCCCTCCCTCACTCACTCCATCCCATTCCCTCACTCACTCCATCCCACTCCCCTCACTCACTCACTCCATCCCATTCCCTCACTCACTCCATCCCACTCCCCTCCCTCACTCACTCCACCACACTCCCCTCACTCACTCCACCACACTCCCCTCCCTCACTCACTCCATCCCACTCCCCTCCCTCACTCACTCCATCCCATTCCCTCACTCACTCCATCCCACTCCCCTCCCTCACTCACTCCATCCCATTCCCTCACTCACTCCATCCCACTCCCCTCACTCACTCACTCCATCCCATTCCCTCACTCACTCCATCCCACTCCCCTCCCTCACTCACTCCATCCCATTCCCTCACTCACTCCATCCCACTCCCCTCCCTCACTCACTCCACCACACTCCCCTCACTCACTCCACCACACTCCCCTCCCTCACTCACTCCATCCCACTCCCCTCCCTCACTCACTCCATCCCATTCCCTCACTCACTCCATCCCACTCCCCTCCCTCACTCACTCCATCCCATTCCCTCACTCACTCCATCCCACTCCCCTCCCTCACTCACTCCATCCCATTCCCTCACTCACTCCATCCCACTCCCCTCCCTCACTCACTCCATCCCATTCCCTCACTCACTCCATCCCACTCCCCTCCCTCACTCACTCCATCCCATTCCCTCACTCACTCCATCCCACTCCCCTCACTCACTCACTCCATCCCATTCCCTCACTCACTCCATCCCACTCCCCTCCCTCACTCACTCCATCCCATTCCCTCACTCACTCCATCCCACTCCCCTCCCTCACTCACTCCATCCCACTCCCCTCACTCACTCCATCCCACTCCCCTCACTCACTCACTCCATCCCACTCCCCTCACTCACTCACTCCTTCCCACTCCCCTCACTCACTCCATCCCATTCCCTCACTCACTCCATCCCACTCCCCTCCCTCACTCACTCCATCCCATTCCCTCACTCACTCCACCACACTCCCCTCACTCACTCCATCCCACTCCCCTCACTCACTCCATCCCACTCCCCTCCCTCACTCACTCCATCCCATTCCCTCACTCACTCCATCCCATTTCCTCACTCACTCCACCACACTCCCCTCACTCACTCCATCCCACTCCCCTCACTCACTCACTCCATCCCACCCCCCTCACTCACACTATCCCACTCCCCTCACTCACTCACTCCATCCCACTCCCCTCACTCACTCCATCCCACTCCCTCACTCACTCCATCCCACTCCCCTCCCTCACTCACTCCATCCCATTCCCTCACTCACTCCATCCCACTCCCCTCACTCACTCCATCCCACTCCCCTCACTCACTCCATCCCACTCCCCTCACTCACTCCATCCCACTCCCCTCACTCACTCACTCCATCCCACTCCCCCTCCCTCACTCACTCCATCCCACTCCCCTCACTCACTCACTCCATCCCACTCCCCTCACTCACTCCACCACACTCCCCTCACTCACTCCACCACACTCCCCTCACTCACTCAATCCCACTCCCCTCCCTCACTCACTCCATCCCATTCCCTCACTCACTCCATCCCACTCCCCTCACTCACTCACTCCATCCCACTCCCCTCCCTCACTCACTCCATCCCATTCCCTCACTCACTCCATCCCACTCCCCTCCCTCACTCACTCCATCCCATTCCCTCACTCACTCCATCCCACTCCCCTCACTCACTCCATCCCACTCCCCTCACTCACTCACTCCATCCCACTCCCCTCACTCACTCACTCCTTCCCACTCCCCTCACTCACTCCATCCCATTCCCTCACTCACTCACTCCATCCCACTCCCCTCACTCACTCCATCCCACTCCCCTCACTCACTCACTCCATCCCAGTCCGCCTCCTTCACTCACTCCATCCCACTCCCCTCCCTCACTCACTCCATCCCATTCCCTCACTCACTCCATCCCATTTCCTCACTCACTCCATCCCACTCCCCTCACTCACTCACTCCATCCCATTCCCTCACTCACTCCACCACACTCCCCTCACTCACTCCACCACACTCCCCTCACTCACACTATCCCACTCCCCTCCCTCACTCCATCCCACCCCCCTCACTCACACTATCCCACTCCCCTCCCTCACTCACTCCATCCTATTCCCTCACTCACTCCATCCCACTCCCTCACTCACTCCATCCCACTCCCCTCCCTCACTCCATCCCACTCCCTCACTCACTCCATCCCACTCCCCTCCCTCACTCACTCCATCCCACTCCCTCACTCACTCCATCCCACTCCCCTCCCTCACTCCATCCCACTCCCTCACTCACTCCATCCCACTCCCCTCACTCACTCACTCCATCCTATTCCCTCACTCACTCCATCCCACTCCCTCACTCACTCTATCCCACTCCCCTCACTCACTCCATCCCACCCCCCTCACTCACACTATCCCACTCCCCTCCCTCACTCACTCCATCCTATTCCCTCACTCACTCCATCCCACTCCCTCACTCACTCCATCCCACTCCCCTCCCTCACTCCATCCCACTCCCTCACTCACTCCATCCCACTCCCCTCCCTCACTCACTCCATCCCACTCACTCACTCACTCCATCCCACTCCCTCACTCACTCCATCCCACTCCCCTCCCTCACTCACTCCATCCTATTCCCTCACTCACTCCATCCCATTCCCTCACTCACTCCACCACACTCCCCTCACTCACTCCACCCCACTCCCCTCACTCACTCCATCCCACTCCCCTCCCTCACTCACTCCATCCCACTGCCCTCCCTCACTCATTCCATCCCAGTCCCCCTCCTTCACTCACTCCATCCCATTCCCTCACTCACTCACTCCATCCCACTCCCCTCACTCACTCCATCCCACTCCCCTCACTCACTCACTCCAGCCCAGTCCCCCTCCTTCACTCATTCCATCCCACTCCCCTCACTCACTCACTCCATCCCACTCCCCTCACTCACTCACTCCATCCCAGTCCCACTCCTTCACTCACTCCATCCCACTCCCCTCACTCACTCACTCCATCCCACTCCCCTCCCTCACTCACTCCATCCCATTCCCTCACTCACTCCCTGCAGAGTAATAAAAGCCACTCTCTCAGTTGGAGATTTGATGATTGCTCCGGGAGTTTTCCGGGTGAAGTTTGAGTTTAAAACCCCTCCGGATGCTGATACCTGGCGCTGGTGATGTTGGATTTGGGACAATCATTGAAGATGCAATTTGAGGCAGAGTGGTCTCTGGCATGGGTGGCACAGTGGTCTCTGGCATGGGTGGCACAGTGGTCTCTGGCGTGGTTGGCACAGTGGTCTCTGGCGTGGTTGGCACAGTGCTCTCTGGTGTGGTTGGCACAGTGGTCTCTGGCATGGGTGGCAGAGTTGGTATGACAGCTTTAACTGGAAATAAGAGACACAAAGGTGGGAGAATGAGTGAGGACAAAATCCCAACATCAAAGCAAAATAAAGAAAGTGCCGGGAATCTGAAGTCATTGCAGAAGCTTCTGGAAAGACTCAGTACATCTGGGAGCATCTGTGGAGTGAGGAACAGAGAGCCTTGCAGATTGAGGAACTGTTGTCATCCGAGGGCCAGAAGCCGACAAGGTTAGCTCTGTTCCTGTCCACAGACACTGCCAGACATGCTGAGTATTTTATATTCTTCTCCACAAACACCAAACTCCACTTCAAACCCGAACTAGAATTCAGCAAATGAGAGAGAGGAGGTAAAACAGCCTCCGCTATCATTTAAATGTGACCCCTACCCAGGTCCCCACACGTGACAGTCCACATCCTCCTGACCCCTCAGTAAGCCCCCCAACATGGTATTCCCCAAACCCGACCCCCAGGGCCTCTTTTGTGATCCATGCACTGGGACCCCCAGATCCCTCTGTACCTCAGAGCTCTGCAATCTCGCACCGTTTCCAAAATCAGCTTCCCTTTTATTCTTCCTGCCAAACTGGACACTTTCCCACTTTCCCAAGTTATATCCATTTTCCCCACATTTACCCTCTCGATGTCCCTTTACACCCTCCTTACGTTCTCTTCACAATTTACTGTCCTTCCTATCATTGTGTCGTCAGCAAAGTTAGTGAGCAGACATTCAGCCCCTTCATCCGAGTCCCTCTCTCCATGTTTCTGAAATATCCTCAGTGACTCAGCTTCCACAGGCCTCTGGGATCGAGAATTCCAAACAGTCACAACCCTGGGGTTTTATCATTTTTAAAACCTCTCTCCCCCTCGGCCCTAATTGGCTTCTCCTTATTTGGGGTTTTTGCCCCGTGGTTCAGAATTTGCCGACCAGGGGAACGAGCTCCGCCGCATCGACCCTGTCTCTCCATTTCAGTCTGGTTTAGATTGCAGTGAGAGCTCAGTCAAATTCCCACCTGGATGAAAAGGTTTTCCCTCAAATCCCCTCTAAATCTCCGGCCCCTTACCTTAAATCGCTGCCCCCTGGTTACCCCTCAACTAAGGGGAAAAGTACCTCCCTATCCACCCTGTCCCTGTCCCTCATAATTCTGTCCAAATCGCTCAGCTCCCTCCTCAGCCCTCTCTGCTCCAGAGGAAACATTCCCAGCCGCTCCAGTCTCTCTCGATAGCTGAAACATTGCAGCCTGGGCAACATCCTGGTCAGTCTCCCCTGCACCCTCTCTAATGCACTCACTGCTATAGTGTGGTGACCAGAACTGTACACAATCCTCTAGCTGTGACCTAACCAGCGTTTTATACAGTCCCAGCATAACCTCCCCGCTCTTGTATTCAGTGCCTGGGTTAATAACGGCAGGTATCCCATAGACCTTGTAAACCACCTTGTACCATCCTGCTGCCTTCAGGGACTTATAGACCTGCACACCCAGATCCCTCTGTACTTCCTGAGGTCTTCCCATTCATTGTATGTTCCCTTCCCAGCTTAGTCCTCCCAATAGGCATCACCTCGCACTTTTCAGGGTTAAATTCCATTTGCCGCTGTTCTGCCCATCTAACCAGACTGTCCCCTGGCCTAGCAGGATGGGCGTATGAGGAGGATTGAGTCGGTTAGGATTGTCTTCGCTGGAGTGCAGAAGAATGAGGGGAGACCTCATAGAAACCGATAAAATTCAACCAGGACTGGACAGGGTAGATGCAGGAAGGATGTTCCCGATGGTGGGGGTGAACCAGGGGTCACAGTCTGAGGATACAAAGAACAACATAGCACAGGAACAGGCCCTTCAGCCCTCCAAGCCGATACTGGTCATGATACCATCCTTGGCCAAAACCCTCAGCACATCCTGGTCCTGCGGCATCGACCATTTTGGACAGAGATGAGGAGAAATACCTTCGCCCGGAGAGTGGTCGGCCTGTGGAATCCGTTACCACAGGAAGTAGTTGAGGCCAAAACATTGGATGTTTTCAAGAAGCAGCTCGATATCGCTCTGATGCCGAAGGGGATCAAAGGACATGGGGGGGAAGCGGGATTAGGCTATTGAGTTGGGTGATCAGCCACCATCATAATGACGGGCAGAGCAGCTCGAGGGGCCGAATGGCCTCCTCCTGCTCCTATTTTCCAGGTTTCTTTGACCAGCTCATCTATATGGTCTTGTAATCTAAGGCTTTCTTAGAACATAGAACATAGAACAATACAGCGCAGTACAGGCCCTTCGGCCCACGATGTTGCACCGAAACAAAAGCCATCTAACCTACACTATGCCATTATCATCCATATGTTTATCCAATAAACTTTTAAATGTCCTCAATGTTGGCGAGTTCACTACTGTAGCAGGTAGGGCATTCCACGGCCTCACTACTCTTTGCGTAAAGAACCTACCTCTGACCTCTGTCCTATATCTATTACCCCTCAGTTTAAAGTTATGTCCCCTCGTGCCAGCCATTTCCATCCGCGGGAGAAGGCTCTCACTGTCCACCCTATCCAACCCCCTGATCATTTTGTATGCCTCTATTAAGTCTCCTCTTAACCTTCTTCTCTCCAACGAAAACAACCTCAAGTCCATCAGCCTTTCCTCATAAGATTTTCCCTCCATACCAGGAAACATCCTGGTAAATCTCCTCTGCACCCGCTTCAAAGCCTCCACGTCCTTCCTATAATGCGGTGACCAGAACTGCACGCAATACTCCAAATGCGGCCGTACCAGAGTTCTGTACAGCTGCAACATGACCTCCCGACTCCGGAACTCAATCCCTCTACCAATAAAGGCCAACACTCCATAGGCCTTCTTCACAACCCTATCAACCTGGGTGGCAACTTTCAGGGATCTATGTACATGGACACCTAGATCCCTCTGCTCAGCCACACTTTCAAGAACTTTACCATTAGCCAAATATTCCGCATTCCTGTTATTCCTTCCAAAGTGAATAACCTCACACTTCTCTACATTAAACTCCATTTGCCACCTCTCAGCCCAGCTCTGCAGCTTATCTATATCCCTCTGTAACCTGCTACATCCTTCCACACTATCGACAACACCACCGACTTTAGTATCGTCTGCAAATTTACTCACCCACCCTTCTGCGCCTTCCTCTAGGTCATTGATAAAAATGACAAACAGCAACGGCCCCAGAACAGATCCTTGTGGTACGCCACTTGTGACTGTACTCCATTCTGAACATTTCCCATCAACCACCACCCTCTGTCTTCTTTCAGCTAGCCAATTTCTGATCCACTTCTCTAAATCACCCTCAATCCCCAGCCTCCGTATTTTCTGCAATAGCCTACCGTGGGGAATCTTATCAAACGCTTTACTGAAATCCATATACACCACATCAACTGCTCTACCCTCATCTACCTGTTCAGTCACCTTCTCAAAGAACTCAATCAGGTTTGTGAGGCATGACCTACCCTTCACAAAGCCATGCTGACTATCCCTGATCATATTATTCCTATCTAGATGATTATAAATCTTGTCTCTTATAATCCCCTCCAAGTCTTTACCCACTACAGACGTGAGGCTCACCGGTCTATAGTTGCCGGGGTTGTCTCTACTCCCCTTTTTGAACAAAGGGACCACATTTGCTATCCTCCAGTCCTCTGGCACTATTCCTGTAGCCAATGATGACATAAAAATCAAAGCCAAAGATCCAGCAATCTCTTCCCTGGCCTCCCAGAGAATCCTCGGATAAATCCCATCAGGCCCCGGGGACTTATCTATTTTCAGCCTGTCCAGAATTGCCAACACCTCTTCCCTACGTACCTCAATGCCATCTATTCTATTAGGCTGGGTCTCAGCATTCTCCTCCACAACATTATCTTTTTCCTGAATGAATACTGACGAAAAATATTCATTTAGTATCTCGCCTATCTCTTCAGACTCCACACACAATTTCCCATCCCTGTCCTTGACTGGTCCTACTCTTACCCTAGTCATTCGCTTATTCCTGACATACCTATAGATACCTTCTCTCATTCTTCAAAACTGTCACGAATTCATGTCCAGTTTCCTCAATCTCTCTTCATAAGGGACAGTCCCGACATCCCGGGAACAAGTCTGGTGAACCTTCGGTAAACTCCAGCTCTGGGAATAAAATCCTTCCTCAGGTAAGGGAACCAAAACTACACACACTGCTCCAGGTGTGGTCGAACCAGAGTTCCAGAAATTTGGAGCAAGACTTTGCGACTCCTGCACTCAAATTCTCTGGTCATAATGTCTAACATTCCTTTAGCTTCCTAATTGCTCATTGTAAATGCACGCTAGCTCTCAGTGCCTTATTGACGAGGACTCCCAGGTCCCTTTGTCCAGCTACACTTTCTAATCTCTCACCATTTGAGAAATAACCCACACACCTGTTCCTCCCACAAAATGGTCGCCTCACATTTTCTACGATATATTCCATCTCCCATGTTCTTGCCAACTCACCAAATCTGCCCAAATCCCCTTGAAACAGTTTTGCATCTTCCTCACAACTCACATTCCCACTCACGTTGTGCCTTCCACAATCTTGGAAAGGTGACATTGATCTATATTGTGAACAGCTGGGGCCCTGAGTACTGATCCTTGTGGGCCCCACTCGTCAGAGGCTGTCACTGTCAGAATGGGCCCTTTATTCCCGCTCTCTGTTTTCTGCCTGTTAACCAGTCCTGAGCCTGTGTCAGTATCTTGTCTCCTATCCCATTGCTATAGTTTGTGACCAACCTCCTGTTGGTGAGTTCATCAAAAGCTTTATGAAAATACAGGGGACGGGATTCTCCGAGCCCCCGCCGAGTCGGAGAATTGCCGGGGACAGGAGTGAATCCCGCCCACGGCTGCTGCCGAATTCTCCGGCCCCCTAAAAATCCCGGGGAGGAGAGGGCGAGTGCCGGGGAGGAGAGGGCGAGTGCCGGGGAGGAGGGGGCGAGTGCAGGGGTGTAGAGGGCGAGTGCCGGGTGGGAGAGGGCGAGTGCCGGGGAGGAGGGGCGAGTGCCGGGGAGGAGAGGGCGAGTGCCGGGAGGGGAGAGGGTGAGTGCCGGGGAGGAGAGGGCGAGTGCCGGGGAGGGGAGGGCGAGTGTCGGGGCGGAGAGGGCGAGTGCCGGGGCGGAGAGGGCGAGTTCCGGGAGGAAAGAGGTCGAGTGCCGGGGAGGAGAGGGCGAGTGCCGGGGCGGAGAGGGCGAGTGCCGGGGCGGAGAGGGCGAGTGCCGGGAGGAAAGAGGGCGAGTGCCGGGGAGGAGAGGGCGAGTGCCGGGGAGGAGAGGGCGAGTGCCGGGGAGGAGAGGGCGAGTGCCAGGGAGGAGATGGCGAGTGTCGGGGCGGAGAGGGCGAGTGCCGGGGAGGAGAGGGCGAGTGCCGGGGAGGAGAGGGCGAGTGCCGGGAGGAAAGAGGGCGAGTGCCGGGGAGGAGAGGGCGAGTGCCGGGGAGGAGAGGGCGAGTGCCAGGGAGGAGATGGCGAGTGTCGGGGAGGAGAGGGCGAGTGCCGGGGAGGGGAGGGCGAGTGTCGGGGCGGAGAGGGCGAGTGCCGGGGCGGAGAGGGCGAGTTCCGGGAGGAAAGAGGTCGAGTGCCGGGGAGGAGAGGGCGAGTGCCGGGGCGGAGAGGGCGAGTGCCGGGGCGGAGAGGGCGAGTGCCGGGAGGAAAGAGGGCGAGTGCCGGGGAGGAGAGGGCGAGTGCCGGGGAGGAGAGGGCGAGTGCCGGGGAGGAGAGGGCGAGTGCCAGGGAGGAGATGGCGAGTGTCGGGGCGGAGAGGGCGAGTGCCGGGGAGGAGAGGGCGAGTGCCGGGGAGGAGAGGGCGAGTGCCGGGAGGAAAGAGGGCGAGTGCCGGGGAGGAGAGGGCGAGTGCCGGGGAGGAGAGGGCGAGTGCCAGGGAGGAGATGGCGAGTGTCGGGGCGGAGAGGGCGAGTGCCGGGGAGGAGAGGGCGAGTGTCGGGGCGGAGAGGGCGAGTGCCGGGAGGAAAGAGGGCGAGTGCCGGGGAGGAGAGGGCGAGTGCCGGGGAGGAGGGGGCGAGTGCCGGGGAGGAGGGGGCGAGTGCCGGGGAGGAGAGGGCGAGTGCCGGGGAGGAGAGAGCGAGTGCCGGGGAGGAGAGGGCGAGTGCAGGGGAGGAGAGGGCGAGTGCCGGGGGAGGAGAGGGAGAGTGCCGGGGAGGAGAGGGCGAATGCCGGGGAGGGGGGGGGGGGGGAGAGCCGGGGTGGGGGGGAGCGAGTGCCGGGGTGGGTGTGTGCTGGGTGTGTCCGTCCTGGGTGGTTGTGTCCTGGGTGGGTGTGTCCTGGGTTAGTGTGTGCTGAGTGGGTGTGTGCTGGGTGGGTGTGTGCAGGGTGTGTGTGTGCTGGGTGGGTGTGTGCTGGGTGTGTGTGTGCTGGGTGTGTGTGTGCTGGGTGTGTGTGTGCTGGGTGGGTGTGAGCTGGGTGTGTGTGTGCTGGGTGGGTGTGTGCTGGGTGGGTGTGTGCTGGGTGTGTGTGTGCTGCGTAGGTGTGTGCTGGGTGGGTGTGTGCTGGGTATGTGTGTGCTGGGTGTGTGTGTGCTGGGTGGGTGTGTGCTGGGTAGGTGTGACATGGGTGTGTGTGTGCTGGGTAGGTGTGTGCTGAGTGTGTGTGTGCTAGGTGGGTGTGTGCTGTGTAGGTGTGAGCTGGGTGTGTGTGTGATGGGTGTGTGTGCTGGGTAGGTGTGTGCTGGGTAGGTGTGTCCTGGGTGTGTGTGTGCTGTGTAGGTTTGAGCTGGTGTCTGTGTGATGGGTACGTGTGTGCTGTGTAGGTGTGTGCTGTGTGGATGTGTGCTGGTTAGGTGTGTGCTGGGTAGGTGTGTCCTGGGTGGGTGTGTGCTGGGTGTGTGTGTGCTGGGTAGGTGTGTGCTGGGTGTGTGTGTGCAGGGTGGATGTGTGCTGTGTAGGTGTGAGCTGGGTGTGTGTGTGCTGGGTGTGTGTGTGCTGGGTGTGTCCGTCCTGGGTAGGTGTGTGCTGTGTAGGTGTGAGCTGGGTGTGTGTGTGATGGGTGTGTGAATGCTGGGTATGTGTGTCCTGGGTGGGTTTGTGCTGGGTAGGTGTGTGCTGGGTGTGTGTGTGCTGGGCGGGTGTGTGCTGGGTGTGTGTGTACTGGGTGTGTGTGTGCTGGGTGTGTGTGTGCTGGGTGTGTGTGTGCTGGGTGTGTCCGTCCTGTGGGTGTCCGTCCTGGGTAGGTGTGTGCTGTGTAGGTGTGAGCTGGGTGTGTGTGTGATGGGTGTGTGTATGCTGGGTATGTGTGTCCTGGGTGGGTTTGTGCTGGGTAGGTGTGTGCTGGGTGTGTGTGTGCTGGGTGTGTGTGTGCTGGGTGTGTGTGTGATGGGTGTGTGTGTGCAGGGTGTGTGTGTGCTGGGTGTGTGTGTGATGGGTGGGTGTGTTGTGGGTGTGTCAGTCCAAGGAGGGTGTGTCCTGGGTGGGTGTGTGCTGGGTGGGTATGTGCTGGGTGTGTGTGTGCTGGGTGTGTGTGTGCTGGGTGGGTGTGCGCTGGGTGTGTGTGCGCTGGGTGGGTGTGTGCTGGGTAGATGTGTGCTGGGTGTGTGTGTGCTGGGTGTGTGTGTGCTGGGTGTGTGTGTGCTGGGTGGGTGTGTGCTGGGTGTGTGTGTGCTGGGTGTGTGTGTGCTGGGTGTGTGTGTGCTGGGTGTGTGTGTGATGGGTGGGTGTGTTGTGGGTGTGTCAGTCCAAGGAGGGTGTGTCCTGGGTGGGTGTGTGCTGGGTGGGTATGTGCTGGGTGTGTGTGTGCTGGGTGTGTGTGTGCTGGGTGTGTGTGTGCTGGGTGTGTGTGCGCTGGGTGGGTGTGTGCTGGGTAGGTGTGTGCTGGGTGTGTGTGTGCTGGGTGTGTGTGTGCTGGGTGTGTGTGTGCTGGGTGTGTGTGTGCTGGGTGTGTGTGTGCTGGGTGGGTGTGTGCTGGGTAGGTGTGTGCTGGGTGTGTGTGTGCTGGGTGTGTGTGTGCTGGGTGTGTGTGTGTGCTGGGTGGGTGGGTACTGGGTGGGTGTGTGCTGGGTGTGTGTGTGCTGGGTGGGTGTGTGCTGGGTGGGTGTGTGCTGGGTGTGTGTGTGCTGGGTGTGTGTGTGCTGGGTAGGAGTGTGCTGGGTAGGTGTGTGCTGGGTGGTTGTGTGCTGGGTGGGTGTGTCCTGGATAGGTGTGTGCTGGGTGGGTGGGTGCTGGGTGGGTGGGTGCTGGGTGGGTGTGTCCTGGGTAGGTGTGTCCTGGGTAGGTGTGTCCTGGGTGGGTGTGTGCTGGGTGTGTGTGTGCTGGGTGGGTGGGTGCTGGGTGGGTGTGTCCTGGGTGGGTGTGTGCTGGGTAGGTGTGTGCTGAGTGGGTGTGCGCTGGGTGTGTGTGTGCTGGGTGGGTGTGTGCTGGGTAGGTGTGTGCTGGGTGTGTGTGTGCTGGGTGGGTGTGTGCTGGGTGTGAGTGTGCTGGGTGTGTGTTTGCTGGGTGGGTTTGTGCTGGGTGGGTGTGTCCTGGGTGGGTGTGTCCTGGGTAGGTGTGTCCTGGGTAGGTGTGTGCTGGGTGGGTGGGTGCTGGGTGTGTGTGTGCTGGGTGGGTGTGTGCTGGGTGTGTGTGTGCTGGGTGTGTGTGTGCTGGGTAAGTGTGTGCTGGATGTGTGTGTGCTGGGTGGGTGTGTGCTGGGTGTGTGCTGGGTGGGTGGGTGCTGGGGGTGTGTGTCCTGGGTAGGTGTGTCCTGGGTGTGTGTGTGCTGTGTAGGTGTGTGCTGGGTGTGTCCGTCCTGGGTGTGTGTGTCCTGGGTGTGTGTGTCCTGTGTAGGTGTGTGCTGGGTAGGTGTGTGCTGGGTAGGTGTGACCTGGGTGTGTGTGTGCTGGGTGTGTCCGTCCTGGGTGGGTGTGTCCTGGGTGTGTGTGTCCTGGGTAGTTGTGTGCTGGGTAGGTATGTGCTGGGTAGGTGTGTGCTGGGTAGGTGTGTGCTGTGTAGGTGTGTGCTGGGTGTGTCCATCCTGGGTGTGTGTGTCCTGGGTGGGTGTGTCCTGGGTAGGTGTGTGCTGGGTAGGTGTGTGCTGGGTAGGTGTGACCTGGGTGTGTGTGTGCTGGGTGTGTCCGTCCTGGGTGGGTGTGTCCTGGGTAGGTGTGTGCTGGGTATGTCCGTCCTGGGTGGGTGTGTCCTGGGTGGGTGTGTGCTGGGTAGGTGTGTGCTGGGTGTGTCCGTCCTGGGTGTGTGTGTGCTGGGAAGGTGTGTGCTGGGTCTGTGTGTGCTGGGTAGGTGTGTGCTGGGTGTGTCCGTCCTGGGTGGGTGTGTCCTGGGTGGGTGTGTGCTGGGTAGGTGTGTGCTGGGTATGTCCGTCCTGGGTGGGCGTGTCCTGGGTGTGTGTGTGCTGGGTAGGTGTGTGCTGGGTAGGTGTGTGCTCGGTAGGTGTGTGCTGGGTGGGTGTGTGCTGGGTGTGTGTGTGCTGGGTGTGTGTGTGCTGGTTGGGTGTGTCCTGGGTGGGTGTGTCCTGGGTGTGCCCGTCCTGGGTAGGTGTGTCCTGGGTGGGTGTGTGCTGGGTAGGTGTGTGCTGGGTAGGTGTGTGCTGGGTGTGTGGGTGCTGGTGGGTGTGTGCTGGGTAGGTGTTTGCTGGGTGTGTGTGTGCTGGGTGTGTGGGTGCTGGGTAGGTGTGTGTTGGGTGTGTGTGTCGGTTTGTGCTGGGTAGGTGTGTGCTGGGTGGGTGTGTCCTAGGTAGGTGTGTGCTGGGTGCGTGTGTGCTGGGTGGGTGTGTGCTGGGTGGGTTGGTGCTGTGTGGGTGTGTGCTGGGTAGGTGTGTGCTGGGTGTGTGTGTGGGTTTGTGCTGGGTAGGTGTGTGCTGTGTAGGTGTGTGTTGGGTGTGTGTGTCGGTTTGTGCTGGGTAGGTGTGTGCTGGGTGGGTGTGTCCTAGGTAGGTGTGTGCTGGGTGCGTGTGTGCTGGGTGGGTGTGTGCTGGGTGTGTGGGTGCTGGGTGGATGTGTGCTGGGTAGGTGTGTGCTGTGTGGGTGTGTGCTGGGTAGGTGTGTGCTGGGTAGGTGTGTGCTGGGTGTGTGTGTGCTGGGTGTGTGTGTGCTGGGTAGGTGTGTGCTGGGTGGGTGTGTGCTGGTGGGTGTGTGCTGCGTGGGTGTGTCCTGGGCGTGTGTGTGCTGCGTGGGTGTGTGCTCGGTGTGTGTGTGCTGGGTGTGTCCGACCTGGGTGGGTGTGTCATGGGTAGGTGTGTGCTGTGTGGGTGTGTGCTGGGTAGGTGTGTGCTGGGTAGGTGTGTCCTGGGTAGGTGTGTGCTGGGTAGGTGTGTGCTGGGTGTGTCTGTGCTGGGTAGGTGTGTGCTGGCTGGGTGTGTGCTGGGTGGGTGTGTGCTGGGTGGGTGTGTGCAGGGTAGGTGTATCCTGTGTAGGTGTGTCCTGGGTGTGTGTGTGCTGGGTGTGTGTGTGCTGGGCAGGTGTGTGCTGGGTGGGTGTGTGCTGGGTGGGTGTGTGCTGGGTGGGTGTGTGCAGGGTAGGTGTGTCCTGTGTAGGTGTGTCCTGGGCGTGTGTGTGCTGCGTGGGTGTGTGCTCGGTGTGTGTGTGCTGGGTGTGTCCAACCTGGGTGGGTGTACCCTGGGTGGGTGTGTGCTGGGTGGGTGTGTGCTGGGTATGTGTGTCCTGCGTGGGTGTGTGTGTGCTGGGTGTGTTTGTCCTTGGTGGGTGGGTGCTAGGTGGGTGTGTCCTGTGTAGGTGTGTCCTGTGTAGGTGTGTGCTGGGTGGGGGTGTCCTGGTGGGTGTGTGCTGGGTGTGTATGTCCTGGGTTGGTGTGTGATGGGTAGGTGTGTGCTGTGTGGGTGTGTGCTGGGTAGGTGTGTGCTGGGTGTGTGTGTGATGGGTGGGTGTGTGCTTGGTGTGTGTGTGCAGGGTAGGTGTGTGCTGGGTAGGTGTGTGATGGGTGTGTGTGTGCTGTGTGTGTGTGTGCAGGGTAGGTGTGTGCTGGGTAGGTGTGTGCTGGGTGTGTGTGTGCTGGGTGGGTGTTTGCTGGGTGTGTGTGTGCTGGGTGGGTGTGTGCTGGGTGTGTGTGTGCAGGGTAGGTGTGTGCTGGGTAGGTGTGTGCTGGGTACGTGTGTCCTGGGTGTGTGTGTGCTGGGTAGGTGTGTCCTGGGTGTGTGTGTGCTGGGTGTGTGTGTGCTGGGTGGGTGTGTCCTGGTTGGATGTGTCCTGGGTGTGTGTGTGCTGGGTAGGTGTGTCCTGGGTGTGTGTGTGCTGGGTGTGTGGGTGCTGGGTGGGTGTGTGCTGGGTGTGTGTGTGCTGGGTGTGTGTGTGCTGGGTGTGTCCGTCTTGGGTGGGTGTGTGCTGGGTGGGTGTGTCCTGGGTGGATGTGTCCTGGGTGTGTGTGTGCTGGGTGGGTGTGTGCTGGGTGGGTGTGTGCTGGGTGTGTCCTTCTTGGGTGGGTGTGTGCTGGGTGTGTGTGTGCTGGGTGGGTGTGTGCTGGGCGTGTGTGTGCTGGGTGGGTGTGTGCTGGGTGTGTCCCTCCTGGGTGGATGTGTCCTGGGTGTGTGTGTGCTGGGTAGGTATGTGCTGGGTGGGTGTGTCCTGGATAGGTGTGTGCTGGGTGGGTGTGTGCTGAGTGTTTGTGTGCTGAGTGTTTGTGTGCTGGGTGTGTGTGTGCTGGGTGGGTGTGTGCTGGGTGGGTGTGTGCTGGGTGTGTGTGTGCTGGGTGGGTGTGTGCTGTGTGTGTGTGTGCTGGGTCGGTGTGTGCTGGGTGGGTGGGTGCTATGTGGGTGTGTACTGGGTAGGTGTGTGCTGTGTGTGTGTGTGCTGGGTGTGTGTGTGCTCGGTGGGTGTTTGCTGGGTGTGTGTGTGCTGGGCGGGTGTGTGCTGGGTGTGTGTGTGCTGGGTGTGTCCTTCCTGTGTGTGTCCGTCCTGGGTAGGTGTGTGCTGGGTGTGTGTGTGCTGGGTGTGTGTGTGCTGGGTGTGTGTGTGCTGGGTGTGTGTGTGCTGGGTGGGTGTGTGCTGGGTGTGTGTGTGCTGGGTAGGTGTGTGCTGGGTGTGTGTGTGCAGGGTGGATGTGTGCTGTGTAGGTGTGAGCTGGGTGTGTGTGTGCTGGGTGTGTCCGTCCTGTGTGTGTCCGTCCTGGGTAGGCGTGTGCTGTGTAGGTGTGAGCTGGGTGTGTGTGTGATGGGTGTGTGTATGCTGGGTGTGTGTGTGCTGGGTGTGTGTGTGCTGGGTGGGTGTGTGCTGGGTGGGTGTGTGCTGGGTGTGTGTGTGCTGGGTAGGTGTGTGCTGGGTGTGTGTGTGCAGGGTGGATGTGTGCTGTGTAGGTGTGAGCTGGGTGTGTGTGTGCTGGGTGTGTCCGTCCTGTGTGTGTCCGTCCTGGGTAGGCGTGTGCTGTGTAGGTGTGAGCTGGGTGTGTGTGTGATGGGTGTGTGTATGCTGGGTGTGTGTGTCCTGGGTGGGTTTGTGCTGGGTAGGTGTGTGCTGGGTGTGTGTGTGCTGGGTGTGTGTGTGCTGGGTGTGTGTGTGATGGGTGGGTTTGTGCTGGGGGTGTGTCCGTCCAAGGAGGGTGTGTCCTGGGTGGGTGTGTGCTGGGTGGGTGTGTGCTGGGTAGGTGTGTGCTGGGTGTGTGTGTGCTGGGTGGGTTTGTGCTGGGGGTGTGTGTGCCGGGTGTGTGTGTGCTGGGTGTGTGTGTGCTGGGTAGGTGTGTGCTGGGTGGGTTTGTGCTGGGTGTGTGTGTGCTGGGTGGGTGTGTGCTGGGTGGTTGTGTGCTGGGTGGGTGTGTCCTGGATAGGTGTGTGCTGGGTGGGTGGGTGCTGGGTGGGTGGGTGCTGGGTGGGTGTGTCCTGGGTAGGTGTGTCCTGGGTAGGTGTGTCCTGGGTGGGTGTGTGCTGGGTGGGTGTGTCCTGGGTAGGTGTGTGCTGGGTGGGTTTGTGCTGGGTGGGTGTGTCCTGGGTGGGTGTGTCCTGGGTAGGTGTGTGCTGGGTGGGTGTGTGCTGGGTGGGTGTGTGCTGGGTAGGAGGGTGCTGGGTGTGTGGGTGCTGGGTGGGTGTGTGCTGGGTGTATGTGTGCTGGGTGTGTGTTTGCTGGGTGGGTTTGTGCTGGGTGGGTGTGTCCTGGGTAGGTGTGTCCTGGGTAGGTGTGTGCTGGGTGGGTGGGTGCTGGGTGTGTGTGTGCTGGGTGGGTGTGTGCTGGGTGTGTGTGTGTTGGGTGTGTGTGTGCTGGGTGTGTGTGTGCTGTGTGTGTGCTGGGTGGGTGTGTGCTGGGTAAGTGTGTGCTGGATGTGTGTGTGCTGGGTGGGTGTGTGCTGGGTGGGTGGGTGCTGGGTGTGTGTGTGATGGGTGTGTGTGTGCTGTGTGTGTGCTGGGTGTGTGTGTGCTGGTTGGGTGTGTCCTGGGTGGGTGTGTCCTGGGTGGGTGTGTCCTGGGTGTGTGTGTCCTGGGTAGGTGTGTCCTGGGTGGGTGTGTGCTGGGTAGGTGTGTGCTGGGTAGGTGTGTGCTGGGTGTGTCCGTCCTGGGTGTGTGGGTGCTGGGTAGGTGTGTGCTGGGTATACCCGTCCTGGGTGGGTGTGTCCTGGGTGGGTGTGTGCTGGGTAGGTGTGTGCTGGGTATGTCCGTCCTGGGTGGGCGTGTCCTGGGTGGGTGTGTGCTGGGTAGGTGTGTGCTGGGTAGGTGTGTGCTGGGTGTGTGTGTGCTGGGTGTGTGTGTGCTGGGTGTGTGTGTGCTGGTTGGGTGTGTCCTGGGTGGGTGTGTCCTGGGTGTGCCCGTCCTGGGTAGGTGTGTCCTGGGTGGGTGTGTGCTGGGTAGGTGTGTGCTGGGTAGGTGTGTGCTGGGTGTGTGGGTGCTGGTGGGTGTGTGCTGGGTAGGTGTTTGCTGGGTGTGTGTGTCCTGGGTGTGTGTGTCCTGGGTAGGTGTGTGCTGGGTGCGTGGGTGCTGGGTAGGTGTGTGCTGGGTGTGTGTGTCCTGGGTGTGTGTGTCCTGGGTAGGTGTGTGCTGGGTGGGTGGGTGCTGGGTAGGTGTGTGCTGGGTGTGTGGGTGCTGGTGGGTGTGTGCTGGGTAGGTGTTTGCTGGGTGTGTGTGTCCTGGGTGTGTGTGTGCTGGGTAGGTGTGTGCTGGGTGGGTGTGTGATGGGTGGGTTTGTGCTGGGTGTGTGTGTGCTGGGTAGGTGTTTGCTGGGTGTGTGTGTCCTGGGTGTGTGTGTCCTGGGTAGGTGTGTGCTGGGTGGGTGGGTGCTGGGTAGGTGTGTGCTGGGTGTGTGGGTGCTGGTTGTGTGTGTCCTGGGTATGTGTGTCCTGGGTGGGTGGGTGCTGGGTGTGTGTGTATTGGGTGTGTGGGTGCTGAGTAGGTGTGTCCTGGGTGGGTGGGTGCTGGGTGTGTGTGTCCTGGGTGTGTGGGTGCTGGGTGTGGGTGTCCTGGGTAGGTGTGTCCTTGGTGGGTGGGTGCTGTGCGTGTGTGTCCTGGGTAGGTGTGTGCTGGGTGTGTGTGTCCTGGGTGTGTGGGTGCTGGGTAGGTGTGTGCTGGTTGGGTGTGTGCTGTGTCGGTGTGAGCTGGGTAGGTGTGTCCTGCGTATGTATGTGCTGGGTGAGTGTGTGATGGGTGTGTGTGCTGGGTAGGTGTGTGCTGGGTAGGTGTGTGCTGGGTGTGTGTGTGCTGGGTGTGTGTGTGCTGGGTAGGTGTGTGCTGGGTGTTGTGTGTGCTGGGTGGGTGTGTGCTGTGTAGGTGTGAGCTGTGTGTGTGTGTGAGCTGGGTAGGTGTGTGCTGTGTAGGTGTGAGCTGTGTGTGTGTGTGTGTGTGCTGGGTAGGTGTGTGTTGGGTGTGTGTGTGCTGGGTGGGTGTGTGCTGTGTAAGTGTGAGCTGGGTGTGTGTGTGATCGGTGTGTGAGAGCTGGGTAGGTGTGTGCTGTGTAGGTGTGAGCTGTGTGTGTGTGTGTGTGCTGTGTAGGTGTGACCTGGGTGTGTGTGTACTGGGTAGGTGAGTGCTGGGTGTGTCCGTCCTGTGTGGGTGTGTCCTGGGTAGGTGTGTGCTGGATGTGTCTGTCCTGGGTGGGTGTGTGCTGGGTGTGTGTGTGCTGGGAAGGTGTGTGCTGGGTGTGTCCGTCCTGGGTGGGTGTGTCCTGGGTAGGTGTGTGCTGGGTGTGTGTGTGATGGGTGTGTGTGTGCTGTGTAGGTGTGTGCTGGGTAGGTGTGTCCTGGGTAGGTGTGTGCTGTGTGTGTGTGTGTGCTGGGTGTGTGTGTGCTGGGTAGGTGTGTGCTGGGTGGGTGTGTGCTGGGTAGGTGTGTTCTGGGTAGGTGTGTGCTGGGTAGGTGTGTGCTGGGTAGCTGTGTTGTGGGTGTGTGGGTGCTGGGTGTGTGTGCTGGGTGTGTGGGTGCTGGTTGTGTGTGTCCTGGGTGTGTGTGTCCTGGTTGGGTGGGTGCTGGGTGTGTGTGTATTGGGTGTGTGGGTGCTGAGTAGGTGTGTCCTGGGTGGGTGGGTGCTGGGTGTGTGTGTCCTGGGTGTGTGGGTGCTGGGTGTGGGTGTCCTGGGTAGGTGTGTCCTTGGTGGGTGGGTGCTGTGCGTGTGTGTCCTGGGTGGGTGTGTGCTGGGTGTGTGTGTCCTGGGTGTGTGGGTGCTGGTTAGGTGTGTGCTGGTTGGGTGTGTGCTGTGTCGGTGTGAGCTGGGTAGGTGTGTCCTGCGTACGTATGTGCTGGGTGAGTGTGTGATGGGTGTGTGTGCTGGGTAGGTGTGTGCTGGGTAGGTGTGTGCTGGGTGTGTGTGTGCTGGGTGTGTGTGTGCTGGGTAGGTGTGTGCTGGGTGTGTGTGTGCTGGGTGGGTGTGTGCTGTGTAGGTGTGAGCTGTGTGTGTGTGTGAGCTGGGTAGGTGTGTGCTGTGTAGGTGTGAGCTATGTGTGTGTGTGTGCTGGGTAGGTGTGTGTTGGGTGTGTGTGTGCTGGGTGGGTGTGTGCTGTGTAAGTGTGAGCTGGGTGTGTGTGTGATCGGTGTGTGAGAGCTGGGTAGGTGTGTGCTGTGTAGGTGTGAGCTGTGTGTGTGTGTGTGTGCTGGGTAGGTGTGACCTGGGTGTGTGTGTGCTGGGTAGGTGAGTGCTGGGTGTGTCCGTCCTGTGTGGGTGTGTCCTGGGTAGGTGTGTGCTATTTGTGTCCGTCCTGGGTGGGTGTGTGCTGGGTGTGTGTGTGCTGGGAAGGTGTGTGCTGGGTGTGTCCGTCCTGGGTGGGTGTGCCCTGGGTAGGTGTGTGCTGGGTGTGTGTGTGATGGGTGTGTGTGTGCTGGGTAGGTGTGTGCTGGGTAGGTGTGACCTGGGTGTGTGTGTGCTGTGTGTGTGTGTGTGTGTGCTGGGTGTGTGTGTGCTGGGTAGGTGTGTGCTGGGTGGGTGTGTGATGGGTGGGTTTGTGCTGGGTGTGTGTGTGCTGGGTAGGTGTGTTCTTGGACGGTGTGTGCTGGGTAGGTGTGTGCTGCATGGGTGTGTGTGTGCTTGGTGGGTGTGTGCTGGGTGTGTCAGTCCTAGGTGGGTGTGTGCTGTGTGTGTGTGTGCTGGGTAGCAGTGTGCTGGGTAGGTGTGTGCTGGGTGTGTCCGTCCTGTGTGTGTCCGTCCTGGGTAGGTGTGTGCTGGGTGGGTGGGTGCTGGGTGTGTGTGTGCTGGGTGTGTGTGTCCTTGGTGGGTGTTGTCATGATATTCAAACACACACATCATGATGGACACACCAACAGGCAAATCAGAGCACACAACACCACAACCAATCACAGACAAGAACACCAACCACATAAAAAGCACGAGCACGACACCTGGTGGTCAGTAGGTCTGGGGATAAAGAAACAGGGAAGAGCTGTTACAACATCACAAGCAGGGAACCCCCACGTGCAGAGTGCAAAGACAAAACTGTACATAGTAAGTTTGAATAAAATAGCGTTGTACCATATACAACCGTGTTGGCTCATCTGTGTGTCAGAACACCCAACACCACATGGTACAGGAGTGGATCGATACCTGCCTACTAACCTGCCATTCTGGACATGGACCGCACCGACAAACCGCAGCCGTTGCAAGTCGCGGGGAACCTAGGTACCAATTGGAAGCTCTACAGGCAGCTATTTGACCTGTACATCCGTGCCACCGAAAAACAGAGTGCCTCGGATGAAACGAAGATTGCAATGCTCCTCTTCTACGCAGGTCAGCACGCCACCGACGTCTTCAACTCACTGGTGTTCGAAGAAGGCGAAAACCAATCCAAATATGACACGGTCATCCTCAAACTGGACCAGCACTTTCAAGTTGAAGTAAATGAAAGTTTTGAAAGATACCTCTTTCAGCAACGCCTGCAAGGTAAGGAGGAGCTTTTTCAACCCTTCTTGACGCACCTCCGGATTCTAGCGCAGTCCTGCGGTTACGGCACCACCACAGAGTCCATGATCAGGGACCAGATTGTTTTTGGCGTTGCCTCTAGTGGCCTACGCCAGCAGCTTCTTAAAATGAAAAGCCTCACCTTAGCGTCTGCTGTGGAAGCCTGTGTCCTCCACGAAAATGCTACCTGCCGTTTTGCCCGATTTCAGGCGTCCGAGTTGGCACGGAGGGGGTCCCCAGCCGTCGAATCGGCAAGCCAGGCCACCCACGACGTCGAACGCATTCAGGCCGTCGATTACTTCCCGACCCACGGCCCGGACGACAGCGGCCGCTTCCCGCGCTTTTCGCGGTCTCCCGCGCAGGTGCGCGCCAAAAATAACGGCCACAACGAGGGACGCACTGCGCAGGCGCGCCCACCGCAAGATCGCACTGCGCATGCGCAGTGGCGCAACGAACGCCGTGACGTCATGACGTGCGGCAATTGTGGAGCTCTACATTTAAAAGGGCAATGTCCTGCTAAAAACCGACAGTGCCTCAGATGTGGCAAGATGGGCCACTACGCAGCCCACTGTCGTTCGGCTCAACCCATGGATCCGGCGCATCCTCGACAACCTCGCAGACGAGTCAGGACCGTCCAGCCCACGCATCAAGACTTCCAGTTAAGTGATGCAGATGACCAGGATGCCTTCCGCGTTTCCGTCATCGATGTCAACAAGGTCAATGCCAGCAATCCAGCCGATGAGTGGTGTGCCACCCTGACGGTCAACCGATCGCGCGTCGCCTTCCGTCTGGACACCGGCGCATCCGCCAACCTGATTGCATATTCTGCAGTCCAGGCCATGAAGGTCAAACCACCCATCACGCCATCCCGGCTCAAGATGGTTGACTATAACGGGAACGTCATCCCGTCCATAGGATCTTGCCAGCTACAGGTAACTCACAAGATGCACACGGCCACACTCCCCTTCGAAGTTGTCGGCTCATCAAAGGACTCGTTACTGGGCGCACAGGCGTGTAAGGTCCTTCACCTGGTACAGCGCATTATGTCTCTCTCTCCAGATGAGATATCCGACTTCCCGGATGCTGAGTTCCACGCAAATCTCCATTCCCTCCTTGCTCACAACCAGGAGGTTTTTGAAGGCATGGGGACATTGCCATACACGTACAAGATTCGACTCAGACCGGACGCCATCCCTGTCGTTCACGCACCTCGCAGGGTTCCTGCGCCACTCAAAGACCGCCTCAAGGTACAACTGCAGGTTCTTCAGGACCAAGGGGTCCTATCCAGGGTCACGGAGCCCACGCCATGGGTCAGCTCCATGGTCTGTGTAAAGAAGCCCTCTGGCGAGCTCCGTATATGTATAGATCCTAAAGATCTGAATAACAACATCATGCGGGAACACTATCCCATCCCGAAACGAGAGGACCTCACCAGCGAGATGGCGCGAGCCAAAATATTCACCAAATTGGATGCGTCCAAAGGATTTTGGCAGATCCAACTGGACCCGGCCAGCCGAAGACTATGCACATTCAACACCCCTTTTGGCAGATTCTGCTACAACCGGATGCCATTCGGCATCATTTCAGCATCTGAAGTTTTCCACCGCATTATGGAGCAGATGATGGAAGGCATCGAAGGGGTACGTGTATATGTGGACGATATCATCATTTGGTCCACCACTCCGCAGGAACACATGCATCGTCTACGACGTGTCTTCACCCGCATACGACAAAATGGCCTGCGTCTCAACCGTGCGAAGAGTGCCTTCGGCCAGACGGAGCTGAAATTCCTCGGGGACCACATCTCAAGGTCAGGGGTCCGTCCCGATGCAGACAAGGTTAGCGCCATCACAGCCATGCCACGACCGGCTGACAAGAAGGCTGTCCTAAGATTCCTGGGCATGGTCAACTTCCTTGGGAAGTTCATTCCCAACCTGGCTTCTCATACAACAAATATGCGCCATCTCGTAAAAAAATCGACAGAATTCAACTGGCACCAATCGCATCAGCAGGAATGGGAGGAGCTCAAGCACAAACTGGTCACGGCACCAGTGCTGGCCTTCTTTGACACGACTCGCCCTACAAAGATCTCAACAGACGCCAGCCAATCTGGTATTGGAGCGGTACTCCTGCAAAAAGACAGCACGTCGTCATGGGCCCCGGTTGCATATGCCTCACGAGCCATGACCCCTACCGAACAGCGCTACGCGCAAATCGAAAAAGAATGCCTGGGCTTGTTAACTGGACTGGACAAGTTCCACGACTATGTGTATGGCCTGCCACGATTTACGGTCGAAACTGACCACCGCCCCCTGGTCAACATCATTAACAAAGACCTGAACGACATGACTCCTCGCCTCCAGCGCATCTTACTTAAACTCAGGAGGTACGATTTCGAACTGATCTACACTCCGGGGAAGGATCTCATCGTGGCGGACACTCTTTCCCGAGCAGTGAGCACACCACCAGATGCGGAGGGGTTCGTGCGTCAAATTGAGGCACACGTAACTCTGACAGCAGCAAATCTGCCAGCTGATGATCCTAGTCTGGCCCACATACGCGCAGAGACGGCGACTGACCCCCTTCTGCAGCGAGTGATGCGCCACATGACGGAAGGGTGGCTCAAAGGGCAGTGCCCCCAGTTTTATAATGTGCGAGATGATCTTACCAACATAGACGGGGTCCTTATGAAATCAGACAGGATCGTTATTCCGCACAGCGTGCGCCAGATGATTCTTCATCAACTACACGAAGGCCACTTGGGCGTCGAAAAATGCAGACGAAGGGCCCGGGAGGCGGTATATTGGCCGGGTATTAATGAAGACATAGCCAACATGGTGCTCAACTGCACAACCTGTCAGAGGTTTCAGCCGGCGCAACCTCCGGAACCACTTCTACCACACGAGATGGTGACGTCCCCCTGGGCGAAGGTGGGTGTTGACCTATTTCACGCGCTCGGCAGAGATTACATCGTTATTATAGACTACTTCTCAAACTACCCGGAAGTCATGCCTCTCCATGATCTGACGTCGTCCGCAGTCATTGGGGCCTGCAGGGAAACATTTGCTCGCTATGGCATTCCAAGGACTGTCATGTCAGACAATGGACCTTGTTTCGCCAGCCGTGAATGGTCGTCCTTTGCCGCAGCATATGGTTTCACTCATGTGACATCCAGCCCTCTACATCCACAATCGAACGGGAAGGCTGAAAAGGGTGTCCACATCGCCAAGCGGCTCCTGTGCAAGGCGGCTGCTGCCGGATCGGACTTTAACCTTGCCTTGCTGGCCTATCGATCGGCCCCGCTATCCACGGGTCTCTCGCCAGCGCAGCTACTAATGGGTCGCTCCCTCAGGACGACGGTACCATCCATCCTGGCACCAACAACAGACCATGAGACGGTTCTTCGGAACATGCAAATGCAGCGTGATCGCCAGAAAGGTCGGTACGACACACGAGCGACGGACCTGCCCCCCCTGTCCTCCGGAGACAAAGTACGCGTCCATCAACCGTATGGTGGCTGGTCAGCACCGGCCGAAGTCCTCCGACAAGTGGCTCCCCGCTCGTTCCTGGTTCGCATGCCGGATGGTTCAGTGCGTCGCCGCAATCGGCGCGCCCTTCGCCGACTTCCACGCTCGCAGCCACACAGCACGCACACGCCAGATCCTCAACAGGCTTCCGAGGATAACTTTGTGGAGCTGCCGCACATCACGCCCTTTCCATCGCCACCCATGGCCATGCCTGCACAGCAGCCGGTGGTTCTTGATCCACCCTTGAGGCGGTCAACCCGAACTCGTCGCAAGCCCATTAGACTGGACTTATAATACAGTTCATATGTTTAACAAGTTGCACAATTTTACATGATAACCTGTTGTTGTTTATCGTTCCAGATGTCGTCTGACTGGACAACTGTTCAAGTTTTTTTTTTCTTCTTCTCTCGTTCGCATTTATGTTATGTTATGGTACAACTTGGTTCATGTGACGCACCCGACATCGCCCCATGTACATAGTTCCGTCATATGCACATGCTGCACACGACACACACACACTCTTAGATGCACTCACGACACGATCATATTTATTACCACGTAGGCACATATCTTTGTAAAAAGGGGGGATGTCATGATATTCAAACACACACATCATGATGGACACACCAACAGGCAAATCAGAGCACACAACACCACAACCAATCACAGACAAGAACACAAACCACATAAAAAGCACGAGCACGACACCTGGTAGTCAGTAGGTCTGGGGATAAAGAAACAGAGAAGAGCTGTTACAACATCACAAGCAGGGAACCCCCACGTGCAGAGTGCAAAGACAAAACTGTACATAGTAAGTTTGAATAAAATAGCGTTGTACCATATACAACCGTGTTGGCTCATCTGTGTGTCAGAACACCCAACACCACAGGTGTGAAGCTGGGTGTGTGTGTGCTGGGTGTGTGTGTGCTGTGTAGGTGTGTGCTGGGTGTGTGTGTGCTGGGTGGGTGTGTGCTGGGTAGGTGTGTGCTGGGTGTGTGTGTGCTGGGTGGATGTGTGCTGTGTAGGTGTGAGCTGTGTGTGTGTGTGATGGGTGTGTGTATGCTGGGTGGGTGTGTGCTGGGTAGGTGTGTGCTGGGTGTGTGTGTCCTGGGTGGGTTTGTGCTGGGTGTGTGTGTGCTGGGTGTGTGTGTGCTGGGTGTGTGTGTGATGGGTGGGTGTGTTGTGGGTGTGTCCGTCCAAGGTGGGTGTGTCCTGGGTGTGTTGGTGCTGGGTGTGTCCGTCCTGGGTGGGTGTGTCCTGGGTAGGTGTGTGCTGGGTGGGTGGGTGCTGGATGTGTGGGTGCTGGGTGTGTGTGTGCTGGGTGTGTGTGTGATGGGTGTGTATGTGCTGGGTGTGTCCGTCCTGGGTGGGTGTGTGCTGGGTGTGTGTGTGCTGGGTGGGTGTGTGCTTAGGTGTGTGTGTGCTGGGTGTGTGTGTGCTGGGTGTGTGTGTGCTGGGTGGGTGGGTGCTGGGTGTGTGTGTGCTGGGTGTGTGTGTGCTGGCTGGGTGGGTGTGTGCTGGGTGTGTGTGTGCTGGGTGGGTTAGTGCTGGGTGGGTGTGAGCTGGGTGTGTGTGTGCTGGGTAGGTGTGTGCTGGGTAGGTGTGTGCTGGGTGTGTGTGTGCTGGGTGTGTGTGTGCTGGGTGGGTGTGTGCTGGGTGGGTGTGTGCTGGGTGTGTGCTGTGTGGGTTTGTGCTGGGTGTGTGGGTCCTGGGTAGGTGTGAGCTGGGTGGGTTTGTGCTGGGTGGGTGGGTGCTGGGTGGGTGTGTGCTGGGTGGGTGTGTGCTGGGTAGGTGTGTGCTGAGTGGGTGTGCGCTGGGTGTGTGTGTGCTGGGTGGGTGTGTGCTGGGTGGGTGTGTGCTGGGTAGGTGTGCTCTGGGTGTGTGTTTGCTGGGTGGGTTTGTGCTGGGTGGGTGTGTCCTGGGTGGGTGTGTCCTGGGTAGGTGTGTCCTGGGTAGGTGTGTGCTGGGTAGGTGTGTGCTGGGTAGGTGTGTGCTGGGAGGGTGTGTGCTGGGTGGGTGTGTGCTGGGTGGGTGTGTGCTGGGTAGGTGTGCTCTGGGTGTGTGTTTGCTGGGTGGGTTTGTGCTGGGTGGGTGTGTCCTGGGTGGGTGTGTCCTGGGTAGGTGTGTCCTGGGTAGGTGTGTGCTGGGTAGGTGTGTGCTGGGTAGGTGTGTGCTGGGAGGGTGTGTGCTGGGTGGGTTTGTGCTGAGTGTCTGTGTGCTGGGTGTGTGTGTGCTGGGTGTGTGTGTGCTGGGTGTGTGTGTGCTGGGTGTGTGTGTGCTGGGTGTGTGTGCTGGGTAGGTGTGTGCTGGGTAGGTGTGTGCTGGGTGTGTGTGTGCTGGGTGGGTGTGTGCTGGGTAGGTGTGTGCTGGGTGTGTGTGTTCTGGTTTGGTGTGTGCTGTGTAGGTGTGAGCTGGGTGTGTGTGTGATGGGTGTGTGTGAGCTGGGTAGGTGTGTGCTGTGTAGGTGTGAGACGTGTGTGTGTGTGTGCTGGGTAGGTGTGACCTGGGTGTGTGTGTGCTGGGTAGGTGTGTGCTGGGTGTGTCCGTCCTGTGTGGGTGTGTCCTGGGTAGGTGTGTGCTGGGTGTGTCCGTCCTGGGAAGGTGTGTGCTGGGTGTGTCCGTCCTGGGTGGGTGTGTCCTGGGTGTGTCCGTGCTGGGTAGGTGTGTCCTGGGTAGGTGTGTCCTGGGTAGGTGTGTGCTGGGTGTGTGTGTGCTGGGTAGGTGTGTGCTGGGTGTGTGTGTGCTGGGTAGGTGTGTGCTGGGTAGGTGTGTGCTGGGTAGGTGTGTGCTGGGTGGGTGTGTCCTGGGTGGGTGTGTCCTGGGTAGGTGTGTCCTGGGTAGGTGTGTGCTGGGTGGGTGGGTGCTGGGTGTGTGTGTGCTGGGTGGGTGTGTGCTGGGTGTGTGTGTGCTGGGTAGGTGTGTGCTGGGTAGGTGTGTTCTGGGTGGGTGTGTCCTGAGTGGGTGTGTCCTGGGTAGGTGTGTGCTGGGTGGGTGTGTCCTGGGTGGGTGTGTCCTGGGTAGGTGTGTCCTGGATGTGTTGGTGCTGGGTGTGTGTGTGCTGGGTGTGTGTGTGCTGGGTGGGTGTGTGCTGGGTAGGTGGGTGCTGGGTGTGTGGGTGCTGGGTGGATGTGTGCTGGGTGTGTGTGTGCTGGGTGTGTGTGTGCTGGGTGTGTGTTTGCTGGGTGGGTTTGTGCTGGGTGGGTGTGTGCTGGGTGTGTGTGTGCTGGGTGTGTGTGTGCTGGGTGTGTGTGTGATGGGTGTGTGTGTGCTGGGTGTGTGTGTCCTGGGTGTGTGTGTCCTCGGTAGGTGTGTGCTGTGTAGGTGTGTGCTGGGTGTGTCCGTTCTGGGTGTGTGTGTCCTGGGTGTGTGTGTCCTGGGTAGGTGTGTGCTGTGTAGGTGTGTGCTGGGTGTGTCCATCCTGGGTGTGTGTGTCCTGGGTGGGTGTGTCCTGGGTGTGTGTGTGCTGGGTGGGTGTGTGCTGGGTGGGTGTGTGCTGGGTGGGTGTGTGCTGGGTGGGTGGGTGCTGGGTGTGTCTGTCCTGGGTGGGATGTCCTGGGTAGGTGTGTGCTGGGTATGTCCGGCCTGGGTGGGTGTGTCCTGGGTGGGTGTGTGCTGGGTAGGTGTGTGCTGGGTAGGTGTGTGCTGGGTGTGTCCGTCCTGGGTGTGTGTGTCCTGGGTAGGTGTGTGCTGGGTAGGTGTGTGCTGGGTGTGTCCGTCCTGGGTGGGTGTGTGCTGGGTGTGTCCGTCCTGGGTGTGTGTGTGCTGGGAAGGTGTGTGCTGGGTCTGTGTGTGCTGGGTAGGTGTGTGCTGGGTGTGTCCGTCCTGGGTGGGTGTGTCCTGGGTGGGTGTGTGCTGGGTAGGTGTGTGCTGGGTATGTCCGTCCTAGGTGGGCGTGTCCTGGGTGGGTGTGTGCTGGGTAGGTGTGTGCTGGGTAGGTGTGTGCTGGGTGGGTGTGTGCTGGGTGTGTGTGTGCTGGGTGTGTGTGTGCTGGGTGTGTGTGTGCTGGTTGGGTGTGTCCTGGGTGGGTTTGTCCTGGGTGTGCCCGTCCTGGGTAGGTGTGTCCTGGGTGTGTGTGTGCTGGGTAGGTGTGTGCTGGGTAGGTGTGTGCTGGGTGTGTGTGTGCTGGGTGGGTTAGTGCTGGGTGGGTGTGAGCTGGGTGTGTGTGTGCTGGGTAGGTGTGTGCTGGGTAGGTGTGTGCTGGGTGTGTGTGTGCTGGGTGTGTGTGTGCTGGGTGGGTGTGTGCTGGGTGGGTGTGTGCTGGGTGTGTGCTGTGTGGGTTTGTGCTGGGTGTGTGGGTCCTGGGTAGGTGTGAGCTGGGTGGGTTTGTGCTGGGTGGGTGGGTGCTGGGTGGGTGTGTGCTGGGTGGGTGTGTGCTGGGTAGGTGTGTGCTGAGTGGGTGTGCGCTGGGTGTGTGTGTGCTGGGTGGGTGTGTGCTGGGTGGGTGTGTGCTGGGTAGGTGTGCTCTGGGTGTGTGTTTGCTGGGTGGGTTTGTGCTGGGTGGGTGTGTCCTGGGTGGGTGTGTCCTGGGTAGGTGTGTCCTGGGTAGGTGTGTGCTGGGTAGGTGTGTGCTGGGTAGGTGTGTGCTGGGAGGGTGTGTGCTGGGTGGGTGTGTGCTGGGTGGGTGTGTGCTGGGTAGGTGTGCTCTGGGTGTGTGTTTGCTGGGTGGGTTTGTGCTGGGTGGGTGTGTCCTGGGTGGGTGTGTCCTGGGTAGGTGTGTGCTGGGTAGGTGTGTGCTGGGTAGGTGTGTGCTGGGAGGGTGTGTGCTGGGTGGGTTTGTGCTGAGTGTCTGTGTGCTGGGTGTGTGTGTGCTGGGTGTGTGTGTGCTGGGTGTGTGTGTGCTGGGTGTGTGTGTGCTGGGTGTGTGTGCTGGGTAGGTGTGTGCTGGGTAGGTGTGTGCTGGGTGTGTGTGTGCTGGGTGGGTGTGTGCTGGGTAGGTGTGTGCTGGGTGTGTGTGTGCTGGTTTGGTGTGTGCTGTGTAGGTGTGAGCTGGGTGTGTGTGTGATGGGTGTGTGTGAGCTGAGTAGGTGTGTGCTGTGTAGGTGTGAGACGTGTGTGTGTGTGTGCTGGGTAGGTGTGACCCGGGTGTGTGTGTGCTGGGTAGGTGTGTGCTGGGTGTGTCCGTCCTGTGTGGGTGTGTCCTGGGTAGGTGTGTGCTGGGTGTGTCCGTCCTGGGAAGGTGTGTGCTGGGTGTGTCCGTCCTGGGTGGGTGTGTCCTGGGTGTGTCCGTGCTGGGTAGGTGTGTCCTGGGTAGGTGTGTCCTGGGTAGGTGTGTGCTGGGTGTGTGTGTGCTGGGTGTGTGTGTGCTGGGTAGGTGTGTGCTGGGTGTGTGTGTGCTGGGTAGGTGTGTGCTGGGTAGGTGTGTGCTGGGTAGGTGTGTGCTGGGTGGGTGTGTCCTGGGTGGGTGTGTCCTGGGTAGGTGTGTGCTGGGTGGGTGTGTGCTGGGTGGGTGTGTGCTGGGTGTGTGTGTGCTGGGTAGGTGTGTGCTGGGTAGGTGTGTTCTGGGTGGGTGTGTCCTGGGTGGGTGTGTCCTGGGTAGGTGTGTGCTGGGTGGGTGTGTCCTGGGTGGGTGTGTCCTGGGTAGGTGTGTCCTGGATGTGTTGGTGCTGGGTGTGTGTGTGCTGGGTGTGTGTGTGCTGGGTGGGTGTGTGCTGGGTAGGTGGGTGCTGGGTGTGTGGGTGCTGGGTGGATGTGTGCTGGGTGTGTGTGTGCTGGGTGTGTGTGTGCTGGGTGTGTGTTTGCTGGGTGGGTTTGTGCTGGGTGGGTGTGTGCTGGGTGGGTGGGTGCTGGGTGTGTGTGTGCTGGGTGTGTGTGTGCTGGGTGTGTGTGTGATGGGTGTGTGTGTGCTGGGTGTGTGTGTCCTGGGTGTGTGTGTCCTCGGTAGGTGTGTGCTGTGTAGGTGTGTGCTGGGTGTGTCCGTTCTGGGTGTGTGTGTCCTGGGTGTGTGTGTCCTGGGTAGGTGTGTGCTGTGTAGGTGTGTGCTGGGTGTGTCCATCCTGGGTGTGTGTGTCCTGGGTGGGTGTGTCCTGGGTGTGTGTGTGCTGGGTGGGTGTGTGCTGGGTGGGTGTGTGCTGGGTGGGTGTGTGCTGGGTGGGTGGGTGCTGGGTGTGTCTGTCCTGGGTGGGATGTCCTGGGTAGGTGTGTGCTGGGTATGTCCGGCCTGGGTGGGTGTGTCCTGGGTGGGTGTGTGCTGGGTAGGTGTGTGCTGGGTAGGTGTGTGCTGGGTGTGTCCGTCCTGGGTGTGTGTGTCCTGGGTAGGTGTGTGCTGGGTAGGTGTGTGCTGGGTGTGTCCGTCCTGGGTGGGTGTGTGTTGGGTGTGTCCGTCCTGGGTGTGTGTGTGCTGGGAAGGTGTGTGCTGGGTCTGTGTGTGCTGGGTAGGTGTGTGCTGGGTGTGTCCGTCCTGGGTGGGTGTGTCCTGGGTGGGTGTGTGCTGGGTAGGTGTGTGCTGGGTATGTCCGTCCTAGGTGGGCGTGTCCTGGGTGGGTGTGTGCTGGGTAGGTGTGTGCTGGGTAGGTGTGTGCTGGGTGGGTGTGTGCTGGGTGTGTGTGTGCTGGGTGTGTGTGTGCTGGGTGTGTGTGTGCTGGTTGGGTGTGTCCTGGGTGGGTGTGTCCTGGGTGTGCCCGTCCTGGGTAGGTGTGTCCTGGGTGTGTGGGTGCTGGGTAGGTGTGTGCTGGGTAGGTGTGTGCTGGGTGTGTGGGTGCTGGTGGGTGTGTGCTGGGTAGGTGTGTGCTGGGTGTGTGGGTGCTGGGTAGGTGTGTGCTGGGTGTGTGTGTCCTGGGTGTGTGTGTCCTGGGTAGGTGTGTGCTGGGTGGGTGGGTGCTGGGTAGGTGTGTCCTGGGTAGGTGTGTTGTGGGTGTGTGGGTGCTGGGTGTGTGTGCTGGGTGTGTGGGTGCTGGTTGTGTGTGTACTGGATGTGTGTGTCCTGGGTGGGTGGGTGCTGGGTGTGTGTGTATTGGGTGTGTGGGTGCTGAGTAAGTCTGTCCTGGGTGGGTGGGTGCTGGGTGTGTGTGTCCTGGGTGTGTGGGTGCTGGGTGTGGGTGTCCTGGGTAGGTATGTCCTTGGTGGGTAGGTGCTGTGTGTGTGTGTCCTGGGTGGGTGTGTGCTGGGTGTGTGTGTCCTGGGTGTGTGGGTGCTGGGTAGGTGTGTGCTGTTTGGGTGTGTGCTGTGTAGGTGTGAGCTGGGTAGGTGTGTCCTGCGTACGTATGTGCTGGGTGAGTGTGTGATGGGTGTGTGTGCTGGGTAGGTGTGTGCTGGGTAGGTGTGTGCTGGGTGTGTGTGTGTGCTGGGTGTGTGTGTGCTGGGTGTGTGTGTGCTGGGTAGGTGTGTGCTGGGTGTGTGTGTGCTGGGTGGGTGTGTGCTGGGTAGGTGTGTGCTGTGTAGGTGTGAGACGTGTGTGTGTGTGTGCTGGGTAGGTGTGACCTGGGTGTGTGTGTGCTGGGTAGGTGTGTGCTGGGTGTGTCCGTCCTGTGTGGGTGTGTCCTGGGTAGGTGTGTGCTGGGTGTGTCCGTCCTGGGAAGGTGTGTGCTGGGTGTGTCCGTCCTGGGTGGGTGTGTCCTGGGTGTGTCCGTGCTGGGTAGGTGTGTCCTGGGTAGGTGTGTCCTGGGTAGGTGTGTGCTGGGTGTGTGTGTGCTGGGTAGGTGTGTGCTGGGTGTGTGTGTGCTGGGTAGGTGTGTGCTGGGTAGGTGTGTGCTGGGTGGGTGTGTCCTGGGTGGGTGTGTCCTGGGTAGGTGTGTCCTGGGTAGGTGTGTGCTGGGTGGGTGGGTGCTGGGTGTGTGTGTGCTGGGTGGGTGTGTGCTGGGTGTGTGTGTGCTGGGTAGGTGTGTGCTGGGTAGGTGTGTTCTGGGTGGGTGTGTCCTGGGTGGGTGTGTCCTGGGTAGGTGTGTGCTGGGTGGGTGTGTCCTGGGTGGGTGTGTCCTGGGTAGGTGTGTCCTGGATGTGTTGGTGCTGGGTGTGTGTGTGCTGGGTGTGTGTGTGCTGGGTGGGTGTGTGCTGGGTAGGTGGGTGCTGGGTGTGTGGGTGCTGGGTGGATGTGTGCTGGGTGTGTGTGTGCTGGGTGTGTGTGTGCTGGGTGTGTGTTTGCTGGGTGGGTTTGTGCTGGGTGGGTGTGTGCTGGGTGGGTGGGTGCTGGGTGTGTGTGTGCTGGGTGTGTGTGTGCTGGGTGTGTGTGTGATGGGTGTGTGTGTGCTGGGTGTGTGTGTCCTGGGTGTGTGTGTCCTCGGTAGGTGTGTGCTGTGTAGGTGTGTGCTGGGTGTGTCCGTTCTGGGTGTGTGTGTCCTGGGTGTGTGTGTCCTGGGTAGGTGTGTGCTGTGTAGGTGTGTGCTGGGTGTGTCCATCCTGGGTGTGTGTGTCCTGGGTGGGTGTGTCCTGGGTGTGTGTGTGCTGGGTGGGTGTGTGCTGGGTGGGTGTGTGCTGGGTGGGTGTGTGCTGGGTGGGTGGGTGCTGGGTGTGTCTGTCCTGGGTGGGATGTCCTGGGTAGGTGTGTGCTGGGTATGTCCGGCCTGGGTGGGTGTGTCCTGGGTGGGTGTGTGCTGGGTAGGTGTGTGCTGGGTAGGTGTGTGCTGGGTGTGTCCGTCCTGGGTGTGTGTGTCCTGGGTAGGTGTGTGCTGGGTAGGTGTGTGCTGGGTGTGTCCGTCCTGGGTGGGTGTGTGCTGGGTGTGTCCGTCCTGGGTGTGTGTGTGCTGGGAAGGTGTGTGCTGGGTCTGTGTGTGCTGGGTAGGTGTGTGCTGGGTGTGTCCGTCCTGGGTGGGTGTGTCCTGGGTGGGTGTGTGCTGGGTAGGTGTGTGCTGGGTATGTCCGTCCTAGGTGGGCGTGTCCTGGGTGGGTGTGTGCTGGGTAGGTGTGTGCTGGGTAGGTGTGTGCTGGGTGGGTGTGTGCTGGGTGTGTGTGTGCTGGGTGTGTGTGTGCTGGGTGTGTGTGTGCTGGTTGGGTGTGTCCTGGGTGGGTTTGTCCTGGGTGTGCCCGTCCTGGGTAGGTGTGTCCTGGGTGTGTGTGTGCTGGGTAGGTGTGTGCTGGGTAGGTGTGTGCTGGGTGTGTGTGTGCTGGGTGGGTTAGTGCTGGGTGGGTGTGAGCTGGGTGTGTGTGTGCTGGGTAGGTGTGTGCTGGGTAGGTGTGTGCTGGGTGTGTGTGTGCTGGGTGTGTGTGTGCTGGGTGGGTGTGTGCTGGGTGGGTGTGTGCTGGGTGTGTGCTGTGTGGGTTTGTGCTGGGTGTGTGGGTCCTGGGTAGGTGTGAGCTGGGTGGGTTTGTGCTGGGTGGGTGGGTGCTGGGTGGGTGTGTGCTGGGTGGGTGTGTGCTGGGTAGGTGTGTGCTGAGTGGGTGTGCGCTGGGTGTGTGTGTGCTGGGTGGGTGTGTGCTGGGTGGGTGTGTGCTGGGTAGGTGTGCTCTGGGTGTGTGTTTGCTGGGTGGGTTTGTGCTGGGTGGGTGTGTCCTGGGTGGGTGTGTCCTGGGTAGGTGTGTCCTGGGTAGGTGTGTGCTGGGTAGGTGTGTGCTGGGTAGGTGTGTGCTGGGAGGGTGTGTGCTGGGTGGGTGTGTGCTGGGTGGGTGTGTGCTGGGTAGGTGTGCTCTGGGTGTGTGTTTGCTGGGTGGGTTTGTGCTGGGTGGGTGTGTCCTGGGTGGGTGTGTCCTGGGTAGGTGTGTCCTGGGTAGGTGTGTGCTGGGTAGGTGTGTGCTGGGTAGGTGTGTGCTGGGAGGGTGTGTGCTGGGTGGGTTTGTGCTGAGTGTCTGTGTGCTGGGTGTGTGTGTGCTGGGTGTGTGTGTGCTGGGTGTGTGTGTGCTGGGTGTGTGTGTGCTGGGTGTGTGTGCTGGGTAGGTGTGTGCTGGGTAGGTGTGTGCTGGGTGTGTGTGTGCTGGGTGGGTGTGTGCTGGGTAGGTGTGTGCTGGGTGTGTGTGTGCTGGTTTGGTGTGTGCTGTGTAGGTGTGAGCTGGGTGTGTGTGTGATGGGTGTGTGTGAGCTGGGTAGGTGTGTGCTGTGTAGGTGTGAGACGTGTGTGTGTGTGTGCTGGGTAGGTGTGACCTGGGTGTGTGTGTGCTGGGTAGGTGTGTGCTGGGTGTGTCCGTCCTGTGTGGGTGTGTCCTGGGTAGGTGTGTGCTGGGTGTGTCCGTCCTGGGAAGGTGTGTGCTGGGTGTGTCCGTCCTGGGTGGGTGTGTCCTGGGTGTGTCCGTGCTGGGTAGGTGTGTCCTGGGTAGGTGTGTCCTGGGTAGGTGTGTGCTGGGTGTGTGTGTGCTGGGTGTGTGTGTGCTGGGTAGGTGTGTGCTGGGTGTGTGTGTGCTGGGTAGGTGTGTGCTGGGTAGGTGTGTGCTGGGTAGGTGTGTGCTGGGTGGGTGTGTCCTGGGTGGGTGTGTCCTGGGTAGGTGTGTGCTGGGTGGGTGTGTGCTGGGTGGGTGTGTGCTGGGTGTGTGTGTGCTGGGTAGGTGTGTGCTGGGTAGGTGTGTTCTGGGTGGGTGTGTCCTGGGTGGGTGTGTCCTGGGTAGGTGTGTGCTGGGTGGGTGTGTCCTGGGTGGGTGTGTCCTGGGTAGGTGTGTCCTGGATGTGTTGGTGCTGGGTGTGTGTGTGCTGGGTGTGTGTGTGCTGGGTGGGTGTGTGCTGGGTAGGTGGGTGCTGGGTGTGTGGGTGCTGGGTGGATGTGTGCTGGGTGTGTGTGTGCTGGGTGTGTGTGTGCTGGGTGTGTGTTTGCTGGGTGGGTTTGTGCTGGGTGGGTGTGTGCTGGGTGGGTGGGTGCTGGGTGTGTGTGTGCTGGGTGTGTGTGTGCTGGGTGTGTGTGTGATGGGTGTGTGTGTGCTGGGTGTGTGTGTCCTGGGTGTGTGTGTCCTCGGTAGGTGTGTGCTGTGTAGGTGTGTGCTGGGTGTGTCCGTTCTGGGTGTGTGTGTCCTGGGTGTGTGTGTCCTGGGTAGGTGTGTGCTGTGTAGGTGTGTGCTGGGTGTGTCCATCCTGGGTGTGTGTGTCCTGGGTGGGTGTGTCCTGGGTGTGTGTGTGCTGGGTGGGTGTGTGCTGGGTGGGTGTGTGCTGGGTGGGTGTGTGCTGGGTGGGTGGGTGCTGGGTGTGTCTGTCCTGGGTGGGATGTCCTGGGTAGGTGTGTGCTGGGTATGTCCGGCCTGGGTGGGTGTGTCCTGGGTGGGTGTGTGCTGGGTAGGTGTGTGCTGGGTAGGTGTGTGCTGGGTGTGTCCGTCCTGGGTGTGTGTGTCCTGGGTAGGTGTGTGCTGGGTAGGTGTGTGCTGGGTGTGTCTGTCCTGGGTGGGTGTGTGTTGGGTGTGTCCGTCCTGGGTGTGTGTGTGCTGGGAAGGTGTGTGCTGGGTCTGTGTGTGCTGGGTAGGTGTGTGCTGGGTGTGTCCGTCCTGGGTGGGTGTGTCCTGGGTGGGTGTGTGCTGGGTAGGTGTGTGCTGGGTATGTCCGTCCTAGGTGGGCGTGTCCTGGGTGGGTGTGTGCTGGGTAGGTGTGTGCTGGGTAGGTGTGTGCTGGGTGGGTGTGTGCTGGGTGTGTGTGTGCTGGGTGTGTGTGTGCTGGGTGTGTGTGTGCTGGTTGGGTGTGTCCTGGGTGGGTGTGTCCTGGGTGTGCCCGTCCTGGGTAGGTGTGTCCTGGGTGTGTGGGTGCTGGGTAGGTGTGTGCTGGGTAGGTGTGTGCTGGGTGTGTGGGTGCTGGTGGGTGTGTGCTGGGTAGGTGTGTGCTGGGTGTGTGGGTGCTGGGTAGGTGTGTGCTGGGTGTGTGTGTCCTGGGTGTGTGTGTCCTGGGTAGGTGTGTGCTGGGTGGGTGGGTGCTGGGTAGGTGTGTCCTGGGTAGGTGTGTTGTGGGTGTGTGGGTGCTGGGTGTGTGTGCTGGGTGTGTGGGTGCTGGTTGTGTGTGTACTGGATGTGTGTGTCCTGGGTGGGTGGGTGCTGGGTGTGTGTGTATTGGGTGTGTGGGTGCTGAGTAAGTCTGTCCTGGGTGGGTGGGTGCTGGGTGTGTGTGTCCTGGGTGTGTGGGTGCTGGGTGTGGGTGTCCTGGGTAGGTATGTCCTTGGTGGGTAGGTGCTGTGTGTGTGTGTCCTGGGTGGGTGTGTGCTGGGTGTGTGTGTCCTGGGTGTGTGGGTGCTGGGTAGGTGTGTGCTGTTTGGGTGTGTGCTGTGTAGGTGTGAGCTGGGTAGGTGTGTCCTGCGTACGTATGTGCTGGGTGAGTGTGTGATGGGTGTGTGTGCTGGGTAGGTGTGTGCTGGGTAGGTGTGTGCTGGGTGTGTGTGTGTGCTGGGTGTGTGTGTGCTGGGTGTGTGTGTGCTGGGTAGGTGTGTGCTGGGTGTGTGTGTGCTGGGTGGGTGTGTGCTGTGTAGGTGTGAGCTGTGTGTGTGTGTGAGCTGGGTAGGTGTGTGCTGTGTAGGTGTGAGCTATGTGTGTCTGTGTGTGCTGGGTAGGTGTGTGTTGGGTGTGTGTGTGCTGGGTGGGTGTTTGCTGTGTAAGTGTGAGCTGGGTGTGTGTGTGATGGGTGTGTGTGTGATGGGTGTGTGAGAGCTGGGTAGGTGTGTGCTGTGTAGGTGTGAGCTGTGTGTGTGTGTGTGTGCTGGGTAGGTGTGACCTGGGTGTGTGTGTGCTGGGTAGGTGAGTGCTGGGTGTGTCCGTCCTGTGTGGGTGTGTCCTGGGTAGGTGTGTGCTGGATGTGTCCGTCCTGGGTGTGTGTGTGCTGGCTGTGTGTGTGCTGGGAAGGTGTGTGCTGGGTGTGTCCGTCCTGGGTGGGTGTGTCCTGGGTAGGTGTGTGCTGGGTGTGTGTGTGCTAGGTGGGTGTGTGCTGTGTGTGTGTGTGTGCTGGGTGTGTGTGTGCTGGGTAGGTGTGTGCTGGGTGTGTGTGTGCTGGGTGTGTCAGTCCTAGGTGGGTGTGTCCTGGGTGTGTGTGTGCTAGGTGGGTTTGTGCTGGGTAGGTGTGTGCTGGGTGTGTGTGTGCTGGGTGTGTGTGTGATGGGTGGGTGTGTTGTGGGTGTGTCCGTCCAAGGTGGGTGTGTCCTGGGTGGGTGTGTGCTGGGTGTGTCCGTCCTGGGTGTGTGTGTGCTGGGTAGGTGTGTGCTGGGTAGGTGTGTGCTGGGTGTGTATGTGCTGGGTGTGTCTGCCCTTGGTGGGTGTGTGATGGGTGTGTGTGTGCTGGGTGGGTGTGTGCTGGGTGTGTGTGTGCTGGGTGTGTGTGTGCTGGGTGTGTGTGTGCTGGGTGGGTTCGTGCTGGGTGGGTGTGAGCTGGGTGTGTGTGTGCTGGGTGGGTGGGTGCTGGGTGTGTGTGTGCTCGCTGGGTGGGTGTGTGCTGGGTGTGTGTGTCCTGGGTGGGTGTGTGCTGGGTGTGTGTGTCCTGGGTGGGTGTGTGCTGGGTGTGTGTGTGCTGTGTAGGTGTGAGCTGTGTGTGTGTGTGCTGGGTATGTGTGTCCTGGGTGGGTTTGTGCTGGGTAGGTGTGTGCTGGGTGTGTGTGTGCTGGGTGTGTGTGCTGGGTGTGTGTGTGATGGGTGGGTGTGTTGTGTGTGTGTCCGTCCAAGGTGGGTGTGTCCTGGGTGGGTGTGTGCTGGGTGTGTCCGTCCTGGGTGTGTGTGTGCTGGGTAGGTGTGTGCTGGGTAGGTGTGTGCTGGGTGTGTATGTGCTGGGTGTGTCTGCCCTGGGTGGGTGTGTGATGGGTGTGTGTGTGCTGGGTGGGTGTGTGCTGGGTGTGTGTGTGCTGGGTGTGTGTGTGCTGGGTGTGTGTGTGCTGGGTGGGTTAGTGCTGGGTGGGTGTGAGCTGGGTGTGTGTGTGCTGGGTAGGTGAGTGCTGGGTAGGTGTGAGCTGGGTGTGTGTGTGCTGGGTGTGTGTGTGCTGGGTGGGTGTGTGCTGGGTGGGTGTGTGCTGGGTGTGTGTGTCCTGGGTGGGTGTGTGCTGGGTGGGTGTGTGCTGGGTGTGTGCGTCCTGGGTAGGTGTGTGCTGGGTGGGTGTGTGCTGGGTGTGTGCTGGGTGTGTGTGTGCTGGGTGTGTGTGTCCTGGGTAGGTGTGTGCTGGGTGTGTGTGTGCTGGGTGTGTGCTGGGTGTGTGCTGGCTGGGTGGGTGTGTGCTGGGTGTGTGTGTGCTGGGTGGGTTAGTGCTGGGTGAGTGTGAGCTGGGTGTGTGTGTGCTGGGTAGGTGAGTGCTGGGTGTGTGTGTGCTGGGTGTGTGTGTGCTGGGTAGGTGTGTGCTGGGTGGGTGTGTGCTGGGTGTGTGTGTGCTGGGTGGGTGTTTCCTGGGTAGGTGTGTGCTGGGTGTGTGTGTGCTGGGTGGGTGTGTGCTGGGTGTGTGCGTGCTGGGTGTGTGTGTGCTGGGTGTGTGTGTGCTGGGTGGGTGTGTGCTGGGTGTGTGTGTCCTGGGTGGGTGTGTGCTGGGTGGGTGTGTGCTGGGTGTGTGTGTCCTGGGTAGGTGTGTGCTGGGTGGGTGTGTGCTGGGTGTGTGCTGGGTGTGTGTGTGCTGGGTGTGTGTGTGTGCTGTGTGGGTTTGTGCTGGGTGTGTGGGTCCTGGGTAGGTGTGTGCTGGGTGGGTGTGTCCTGGGTGGGTGTGTGCTGGGTGGGTGTGTGCTGGGTGGGTGTGTGCTGGGTGGGTGTGTGCTGGGTAGGAGTGTGCTGAGTGGGTGTGCGCTGGGTGTGTGTGTGCTGGGTGGGTGTGTGCTGGGTGGGTGTGTCCTGGGTGGGTGTGTGCTGGGTAGGTGTGCGCTGGGTGTGTGTGTGCTGGGTGGGTGTGTGCTGGGTGGGTGTGTCCTGGGTGGGTGTGTGCTGGGTAGGTGTGCGCTGGGTGTGTGTGTGCTGGGTGGGTGTGTCCTGGGTGAGTGTGTGCTGGGTGGGTGTGTGCTGTGTAGGTGTGAGCTGGGTAGGTGTGTCCTGCGTACGTATGTGCTGGGTGAGTGTGTGATGGGTGTGTGTGCTGGGTAGGTGTGTGCTGGGTAGGTGTGTGCTGGGTGTGTGTGTGCTGGGTGTGTGTGTGCTGGGTGTGTGTGTGCTGGGTAGGTGTGTGCTGGGTGTGTGTGTGCTGGGTGGGTGTGTGCTGTGTAGGTGTGAGCTGTGTGTGTGTGTGAGCTGGGTAGGTGTGTGCTGTGTAGGTGTGAGCTATGTGTGTCTGTGTGTGCTGGGTAGGTGTGTGTTGGGTGTGTGTGTGCTGGGTGGGTGTGTGCTGTGTAAGTGTGAGCTGGGTGTGTGTGTGATGGGTGTGTGAGAGCTGGGTAGGTGTGTGCTGTGTAGGTGTGAGCTGTGTGTGTGTGTGTGTGCTGGGTAGGTGTGACCTGGGTGTGTGTGTGCTGGGTAGGTGAGTGCTGGGTGTGTCCGTCCTGTGTGGGTGTGTCCTGGGTAGGTGTGTGCTGGATGTGTCCGTCCTGGGTGTGTGTGTGCTGGCTGTGTGTGTGCTGGGAAGGTGTGTGCTGGGTGTGTCCGTCCTGGGTGGGTGTGTCCTGGGTAGGTGTGTGCTGGGTGTGTGTGTGCTAGGTGGGTGTGTGTGCTGGGTGTGTGTGTGCTGGGTAGGTGTGTGCTGGGTGTGTGTGTGCTGGGTGTGTCAGTCCTAGGTGGGTGTGTCCTGGGTGTGTGTGTGCTAGGTGGGTTTGTGCTGGGTAGGTGTGTGCTGGGTGTGTGTGTGCTGGGTGTGTGTGTGATGGGTGGGTGTGTTGTGGGTGTGTCCGTCCAAGGTGGGTGTGTCCTGGGTGGGTGTGTGCTGGGTGTGTCCGTCCTGGGTGTGTGTGTGCTGGGTAGGTGTGTGCTGGGTAGGTGTGTGCTGGGTGTGTATGTGCTGGGTGTGTCTGCCCTTGGTGGGTGTGTGATGGGTGTGTGTGTGCTGGGTGGGTGTGTGCTGGGTGTGTGTGTGCTGGGTGTGTGTGTGCTGGGTGTGTGTGTGCTGGGTGGGTTCGTGCTGGGTGGGTGTGAGCTGGGTGTGTGTGTGCTGGGTGGGTGGGTGCTGGGTGTGTGTGTGCTCGCTGGGTGGGTGTGTGCTGGGTGTGTGTGTCCTGGGTGGGTGTGTGCTGGGTGTGTGTGTCCTGGGTGGGTGTGTGCTGGGTGTGTGTGTGCTGTGTAGGTGTGAGCTGTGTGTGTGTGTGCTGGGTATGTGTGTCCTGGGTGGGTTTGTGCTGGGTAGGTGTGTGCTGGGTGTGTGTGTGCTGGGTGTGTGTGTGCTGGGTGGGTTAGTGCTGGGTGGGTGTGAGCTGGGTGTGTGTGTGCTGGGTAGGTGAGTGCTGGGTAGGTGTGAGCTGGGTGTGTGTGTGCTGGGTGTGTGTGTGCTGGGTGGGTGTGTGCTGGGTGGGTGTGTGCTGGGTGTGTGTGTCCTGGGTGGGTGTGTGCTGGGTGGGTGTGTGCTGGGTGTGTGCGTCCTGGGTAGGTGTGTGCTGGGTGTGTGTGTGCTGGGTGTGTGCTGGGTGTGTGTGTGCTGGGTGTGTGTGTCCTGGGTAGGTGTGTGCTGGGTGGGTGTGTGCTGGGTGTGTGCTGGGTGTGTGCTGGCTGGGTGGGTGTGTGCTGGGTGTGTGTGTGCTGGGTGGGTTAGTGCTGGGTGGGTGTGAGCTGGGTGTGTGTGTGCTGGGTAGGTGAGTGCTGGGTGTGTGTGTGCTGGGTGTGTGTGTGCTGGGTAGGTGTGTGCTGGGTGGGTGTGTGCTGGGTGTGTGTGTGCTGGGTGGGTGTTTCCTGGGTAGGTGTGTGCTGGGTGTGTGTGTGCTGGGTGGGTGTGTGCTGGGTGTGTGCGTGCTGGGTGTGTGTGTGCTGGGTGTGTGTGTGCTGGGTGGGTGTGTGCTGGGTGTGTGTGTCCTGGGTGGGTGTGTGCTGGGTGGGTGTGTGCTGGGTGTGTGTGTCCTGGGTAGGTGTGTGCTGGGTGGGTGTGTGCTGGGTGTGTGCTGGGTGTGTGTGTGCTGGGTGTGTGTGTGTGCTGTGTGGGTTTGTGCTGGGTGTGTGGGTCCTGGGTAGGTGTGTGCTGGGTGGGTGTGTCCTGGGTGGGTGTGTGCTGGGTGGGTGTGTGCTGGGTGGGTGTGTGCTGGGTGTGTGTGTGCTGGGTAGGTGTGTGCTGAGTGGGTGTGCGCTGGGTGTGTGTGTGCTGGGTGGGTGTGTGCTGGGTGGGTGTGTCCTGGGTGGGTGTGTGCTGGGTAGGTGTGCGCTGGGTGTGTGTGTGCTGGGTGGGTGTGTGCTGGGTGGGTGTGTCCTGGGTGGGTGTGTGCTGGGTAGGTGTGCGCTGGGTGTGTGTGTGCTGGGTGGGTGTGTCCTGGGTGAGTGTGTGCTGGGTGGGTGTGTGCTGGGTGGGTATGTGCTGGGTGGGTGTGTCCTGGGTGGGTGTGTGCTGGGTAGGTGTGTGCTGGGTAGGTGTGCGCTGGGTGTGTGTGTGCTGGGTGGGTGTGTGCTGGGTAGGTGTGTGCTGGGTAGGTGTGCGCTGGGTGGGTTTGTGCTGGGTGGGTTTGTGCTGGGTGGGTGTGTCCTGGGTAGGTGTGTGCTGGGTAGGTGTGTGCTGGGTAGGTGTGTGCTGTGTGGGTGTGTGCTGGGTAGTTGTGTGGGTACTGGGTGGGTGGGTGCTGGGTGTGTGTGTGCTGGGTGGGTGTGTGCTGGGTGTGTGTGTGCTGGGTTGGTGTGTGCTGGGTAGGTGTGTGCTGGGTGGGTGTGTGCTGGGTGGGTGTGTGCTGGGTGGGTGTGTGCTGGGTGGGTGTGTGCTGGGTAGGTGTGTGCTGGGTGTGTGTGAGCTGGGTGGGTGTGTGCTGTGTAGGTGTGAGCTGGGTGTGTGTGTGATGGGTGTGTGTGAGCTGGGTAGGTGTGTGCTGTGTAGGTGTGAGCTGTGTGTGTGTGTGTGCTGGGTAGGTGTGACCTGGGTGTGTGCATGCTGGGTGGGTGTGTGCTGGGTGTGTCCGTCCTGGGTGGGTGTGTCCTGGGTAGGAGTGTGCTGGGTGTGTCCATCCTGGGAAGGTGTGTGCTGGGTGTGTCCGTCCTGGGTGTGTGTGTGCTGGGTAAGTGTGTGCTGGGTGTGTCTGTCCTGGGTGGGTGTGTCCTGGGTAGGTGTGTGCTGGGTGTGTCCGTCCTGGGAAGGTGTGTGCTGGTTGTGTCCGTCCTGGGTAGGTGTGTCCTGGGTAGGTGTGTGCTGGGTGTGTGTGTGTGCTGGGTGGGTTTGTGCTGGATGTGTGGGTCCTGGGTAGGTGTGTGCTGGGTGGGTGTGTGCTGGGTGTGTGTGTGCTGTGTGTGTGCTGGGTGTGTGTGTGCTGGGTGTGTGTGTGATGGGTGTGTGTGTGCTGGGTGTGTGCTGGGTGTGTGTGTGCTGGGGGGGCGTGTGCTGGGTGTGTGTGTCCTGGGTGGGTGTGTCCTGGGTAGGTGTGTGTTGGGTGTGTCCGTCCTGGGTGGGTGTGTCCTGGGTAGGTGTGTGCTGGGTAGGAGTGTGCTGGGTGTGTCCGTCCTGGGTGTGTGTGTGCTGGGTGTGTGTGTGCTGGGTGGGTTTGTGCTGGGTGGGTGTGTCCTGGGTGGGTGTGTCCTGGGTAGGTGTGTGCTGGGTAGGTGTGTGCTGGGTGTGTGTGTGCTGGGTGTGTGTGTGATGGGTGTGTGTGCTGTGTGTGTGCTGGGTGGGTGTGTGCTGGGGGGGCGTGTGCTGGGTGGGTGTGTCCTGGGTGTGTCCGTCCTGGGTGTGTCCGTCCTGGGTAGGTGTGTCCTGGGTAGGTGTGTGTGTGCTGTGTGGGTGTGTGCTGGGTGTGTGTGTGCTGGGAAGGTGTGTGCTGGGTGGGTGGGTGCTGGGTGTGTCCGTCCTGGGTGGGTGTGTCCTGGGTGGGTGTGTCCTGGGTGTGCCCGTCCTGGGTATGTGTGTGCTGGGTGTGTCCGTCCTGGGTGTGTGTGTGCTGGGTGTGTGTGTGCTGGGAAGGTGTGTGCTGAGTGTGTGTGTGCTGGGTGGGTGTGTGCTGGGTGTGTGTTTGCTGGGTGGGTTTGTGCTGGGTGTGTGTGTGCAGGGTGGGTGTGTGCTGGGTAGGTGTGTGCTGGGTGGGTGTGTGCTGGGTGTGTGTGTGCTGTGTGTGTGCTGGGTGTGTGTGTGCTGGGTGTGTGTGTGCTGGGTGTGTGTGTGATGGGTGTGTGTGTGATGGGTGTGTGTGTGCTGTGTGTGTGCTGGGTGTGTGTGTGCTGGGTGTGTGTGTGCTGGGTGTGTGTGTGCTGTGTGTGTGCTGGGTGGGTGTGTGCTGGGGGGCGTGTGCTGGGTGTGTGTGTCCTGGGTGGGTGTGTCCTGGGTGGGTGTGTCCTGGGTAGGTGTGTGCTGGGTGTGTCCATCCTGGGTGGGTGTGTCCTGGGTAGGTGTGTGCTGGGTAGGAGTGTGCTGGGTGTGTCCGTCCTGGGTGTGTGTGTGCTGGGTGTGTGTGTGCTGGGAAGGTGTGTGCTGGGTGTGTGTGTGCTGGGTAGGTGTGTGCTGGGTGTGTCCGTCCTGGGTGGGTGTGTCCTGGGTAGGTGTGTGCTGGATATGTCCGTCCTGGGTGGGTGTGTGTGTGCTGGGTGGGTGTGTCCTGGGTGGGTGTGTCCTGGGTGTGCTCGTCCTGGGTATGTGTGTCCTGGGTGGATGTGTGCTGGGTAGGTGTGTGCTGGGTAGGATTGTGCTGGGTGGGTGTGTGCTGGGTGGGTGTGTGCTGGGTAGGTATGTGCTGGGTGTGTGGGTGCTGGTGGGTGTGTGCTGGGTAGGTGTGTGCTGGGTGTGTGTGTGCTGGGTGTGTGGGTGCTGGGTAGGCGTGTGCTGGGTGTGTGTGTCCTGGGTAGATGTGTCCTGGGTAGGTGTGTGCTGGGTGGGTGGGTGCTGGGTAGGTGTGTCCTGGGTAGGTGTGTTGTGGGTGTGTGGGTGCTGGGTGTGTGTGCTGGGTGTGTGTGTGCTGGGTGTGTGTGTCCTGGGTGTGTGTGTCCTGGGTGGGTGAGTGCTGGGTGTGTGTGTACTGGGTGTGTGGGTGCTGAGAAGGTGTGTCCTGGGTGTGTGTGTCCTGGGTGGGTGGGTGCTGGGTGTGTGTGTACTGGGTGTGTGGGTGCTGAGTAGGTGTGTCCTGGGTGGGTGGGTGCTGGGTGTGTATGTCCTGGGTGTGGGTGTCCTGGGTGTGTGGGTGCTGGGTGTGGGTGTCCTGGGTAGGTGTGTCCTTGGTGGGTGGGTGCTGGGCGTGTGTGTCCTGGGTGTGTGGGTGCTGGGTAGGTGTGTGCTGGGTGGGTGTGTGCTGGGTGTGTGTGTGCTGGGTGTGTGTGTCCTGGGTGGGTGTGTGCTGGGTGGGTGTGTGCTGGGTGTTTGTTTGCTGGGTGTGTGTGTCCTGGGTGGGTGGGTGCTGGGTGGGTGTGCCCTGGGTGTGTGTGTGCTGGTTGGGTGTGTGCTGGGTGTGTGTGTGATGGGTGTGTGTGTGCTGTGTGTGTCCTGGGTAGGTGTGTGCTGGGTGTGTGTGTGCTGGGTGCGTGTGTGCTGGGTGTGTGTGTCCTGGGTGTGTATGTCCTGGGTAGGTGTGCGCTGGGTGTGTCCGTCCTGGGTGGGTGTGTCCTGGGTAGGTGTGTGCTGGGTAGGAGTGTGCTGGGTGTGTCCGTCCTGGGTGTGTGTGTGCTGGGTGTGTGTGTGCTGGGAAGGTGTGTGCTGGGTGTGTGTGTGCTGGGTAGGTGTGTGCTGGGTAGGAGTGTGCTGGGTGGGTGTGTGCTGGGTGGGTGTGTGCTGGGTAGGTGTGTGCTGGGTGTGTGGGTGCTGGTGGGTGTGTGCTGGGTAGGTGTGTGCTGGGTGTGTGTGTGCTGGGTGTGTGGGTGCTGGGTAGGTGTGTGCTGGGTGTGTGTGTCCTGGGTAGATGTGTCCTGGGTAGGTGTGTGCTGGGTGGGTGGGTGCTGGGTAGGTGTGTCCTGGGTAGGTGTGTTGTGGGTGTGTGGGTGCTGGGTGTGTGTGCTGGGTGTGTGTGTGCTGGGTGTGTGTGTCCGGGGTGTGTGTGTCCTGGGTGGGTGAGTGCTGGGTGTGTGTGTACTGGGTGTGTGGGTGCTGAGAAGGTGTGTCCTGGGTGTGTGTGTCATGGGTGGGTGGATGCTGGGTGTGTGTGTACTGGGTGTGTGGGTGCTGAGTAGGTGTGTCCTGGGTGGGTGGGTGCTGGGTGTGTATGTCCTGGGTGTGGGTGTCCTGGGTGTGTGGGTGCTGGGTGTGGGTGTCCTGGGTAGGTGTGTCCTTGGTGGGTGGGTGCTGGGCGTGTGTGTCCTGGGTGTGTGGGTGCTGGGTAGGTGTGTGCTGGGTGGGTGTGTGCTGGGTGGGTGTGTGCTGGGTGTTTGTTTGCTGGGTGTGTGTGTCCTGGGTGGGTGGGTGCTGGGTGGGTGTGCCCTGGGTGTGTGTGTGCTGCGTGGGTGTGTGCTGGGTGTGTGTGTGATGGGTGTGTGTGTGCTGTGTGTGTCCTGGGTAGGTGTGTGCTGGGTGTGTGTGTGCTGGGTGCGTGTGTGCTGGGTGTGTGTGTCCTGGGTGGGTGTGTCCTGGGTAGGTGTGTGCTGGGTGTGTCCGTCCTGGGTGGGTGTGTCCTGGGTAGGTGTGTGCTGGATATGTCCGTCCTGGGTGGGTGTGTGTGTGCTGGGTGGGTGTGTCCTGGGTGGGTGTGTCCTGGGTGTGCTCGTCCTGGGTATGTGTGTCCTGGGTGGATGTGTGCTGGGTAGGTGTGTGCTGGGTAGGAGTGTGCTGGGTGGGTGTGTGCTGGGTGGGTGTGTGCTGGGTAGGTGTGTGCTGGGTGTGTGGGTGCTGGTGGGTGTGTGCTGGGTAGGTGTGTGCTGGGTGTGTGTGTCCTGGGTAGATGTGTCCTGGGTAGGTGTGTGCTGGGTGGGTGGGTGCTGGGTAGGTGTGTCCTGGGTAGGTGTGTTGTGGGTGTGTGGGTGCTGGGTGTGTGTGCTGGGTGTGTGTGTGCTGGGTGTGTGTGTCCTGGGTGTGTGTGTCCTGGGTGGGTGAGTGCTGGGTGTGTGTGTACTGGGTGTGTGGGTGCTGAGAAGGTGTGTCCTGGGTGTGTGGGTGCTGGGTGTGGGTGTCCTGGGTAGGTGTGTCCTTGGTGGGTGGGTGCTGGGCGCGTGTGTCCTGGGTGTGTGGGTGCTGGGTAGGTGTGTGCTGGGTGTGTGTGTGCTGGGTGTGTGTGTCCTGGGTGGGTGTGTGCTGGGTGGGTGTGTGCTGGGTGTTTGTGTGCTGGGTGTGTGTGTCCTGGGTGGGTGGGTGCTGGGTGGGTGTGCTCTGGGTGGGTGTGTGCTGGGTGTGTGTGTGCTGGATGGGTTTGTGCTGTGTAGGTGTGAGCTGGGTAGGTGTGTCCTGCGTACGTATGTGCTGGGTGAGTGTGTGATGGGTGTGTGTGTGCTGGGTAGGTGTGTGCTGGGTAGGTGTGTGCTGGGGGTGTGTGTGCTGGGGGTGTGTGTGCAGGGTAGGTGTGTGCTGGGTGTGTGTGTGAGCTGGGTAGGTGTGTGCTGTGTAGGTGTGAGCTGTGTGTGTGTGTGTGTGCTGTGTAGGTGTGTGTTGGGTTTGTGTGTGCTGGGTGGGTGTGTGCTGTGTAGTTGTGAGCTGGGTGTGTGTGTGATGGGTGTGTGTGAGCTGGGTATGTGTCTGCTGGGTAGGTGTGACCTGGGTGTGTGTGTGCTGGGAAGTTGTGTGCTGGGTGTGTCCGTCCTGGGTGGGTGTGTCCTGGGTAGGTGTGTGCTGGGTGTGTCCGTCCTGGGTGTGTGTGTGCTGGGTAGGTGTGTGCTGGGTGTGTCCGTCCTGGGTGGGTGTGTGCTGGGTGTGTCCGTCCTGGGTGGGTGTGTCCTGGGTAGGTGTGTGCTGGGTGTGTCTGTCCTGGGTGGGTGTGTCCTGGGTAGGTGTGTGCTGGATGTGTCCGTCCTGGGTGGGTGTGTGCTGGGTGTGTGTGTGCTGGGAAGGTGTGTGCTGGGTGTGTCTGTCCTGTGTGGGTGTGTCCTGGGTAGGTGTGTCCTGGGTGGGTGGGTGCTGGGTGGGTGGGTGCTGGGTAGGTATGTCCTGGGTAGGTGTGTTGTGGGTATGTGTGTCCTGGGTAGGTGTGTCCTGGGTGGGTGGGTGCTGGGTGGGTGGGTGCTGGGTGGGTGTGTCCTGAGTGGGTGGGTGCTGGGTGTGTGTGTACTGGGTGGGTGTGTGCTGGGTGGGTGGGTGCTGGGTGGGTGGGTGCTGGGTAGGTATGTCCTGGGTAGGTGTGTTGTGGGTATGTGTGTCCTGGGTAGGTGTGTCCTGGGTGGGTGGGTGCTGGGTGGGTGGGTGCTGGGTGGGTGTGTCCTGAGTGGGTGGGTGCTGGGCGTGTGTGTCCTGGGTGGGTGTGTGCTGGGTAGGTGTGTCCTGGGTGGGTGGGTGCTGGGTGGGTGTGTCCTGAGTGGGTGGGTGCTGGGTGTGTGTGTACTGGGTGGGTGTGTGCTGGGTGGGTGGGTGCTGGGTGGGTGGGTGCTGGGTAGGTATGTCCTGGGTAGGTGTGTTGTGGGTATGTGTGTCCTGGGTAGGTGTGTCCTGGGTGGGTGGGTGCTGGGTGGGTGGGTGCTGGGTGGGTGTGTCCTGAGTGGGTGGGTGCTGGGTGTGTGTGTCCTGGGTGGGTGTGTGCTGGGTAGGTGTGTCCTGGGTGGGTGGGTGCTGGGTGGGTGTGTCCTGAGTGGGTGGGTGCTGGGTGTGTGTGTACTGGGTGGGTGTGTGCTGGGTGGGTGTGCTGGGTGGGTGTGTGCTGGGTGTGTGTGTCCTGGATGTGTGTGTACTGGGTGGGTGTGTGCTGGGTGGGTGTGCTGGGTGTGTGTGTCCTGGATGTGTGGGTGCTGGGTGGGTGTGCTGGGTGTGTGTGTGCTGGGTGGGTGTGTGCTGGGTATGTGTGTCCTGGGTGGGTGGGTGCTGGGTGGGTGTGTCCTGGGTGGGTGTGTCCTGGGTGTGTGTGTGCTGGGTGGGTCGGTGCTGGGTGTGTGTGTCCTGGGTGTGTGTGTGCTGGGTGGGTGGGTACTGGGTGGGTGGGTGCTGGGTGGGTGGGTGCTGGGTGTGTGTGTCCTGGGTGTGTGTGTGCTGGGTGGGTGGGTACTGGGTGGGTGGGTGCTGGGTGGGTTTGTGCTGGGTGTGTGTGTCCTGGGTGGATGGGTGCTGGGTGGGTGTGTGCTGGGTGGGTGGGTGCTGGGTGGGTGGGTGCTGGGTGGGTGTGTGCTGGGTGGGTGTGTGCTGGGTGGGCGTGTGCTGGGTGGGTTTGTGCTGGGTGGGTGTGTCCTGGGTGGGTGGGTGCTGGGTGGGTGTGTGCTGGGTGGGTGGGTGCCGGGTGGGTGGGTGCTGGGTGGGTGTGTCCTGGGTGGGTGGGTGCTGGGTGGGTGGGTGCTTGGTTGGTGGGCGCTGGGTGGGTGGGCGCTGGGTGGGTGGGTGCTGGGTAGGTGTGTCCTGGGTAGGTGTGTTGTGGGTGTGTGGGTGCTGGGTGTGTGTGCTGGGTGTGTGTGTGCTGGGTGTGTGTGTCCTGGGTGTGTGTGTCCTGGGTGGGTGGGTGCTGGGTGTGTGTGTACTGGGTGTGTGGGTGCTGAGTAGGTGTGTCCTGGGTGGGTGGGTGCTGGGTGTGTATGTCCTAGGTGTGGGTGTCCTGGGTGTGTGGGTGCTGGGTGTGGGTGTCCTGGGTAGGTGTGTCCTTGGTGGGTGGGTGCTGGGCGTGTGTGTCCTGGGTGTGTGGGTGCTGGGTAGGTGTGTGCTGGGTGGGTGTGTGCTGGGTGTGTGTGTGCTGGGTGTGTGTGTCCTGGGTGGGTGTGTGCTGGGTGGGTGTGTGCTGGGTGTTTGTTTGCTGGGTGTTTGTGTCCTGGGTGGGTGGGTGCTGGGTGGGTGAGTGCTGGGTGTGTGTGTACTGGGTGTGTGGGTGCTGAGTAGGTGTGTCCTGGGTGGGTGGGTGCTGGGTGTGTATGTCCTGGGTGTGGGTGTCCTGGGTGTGTGGGTGCTGGGTGTGGGTGTCCTGGGTAGGTGTGTCCTTGGTGGGTGGGTGCTGGGCGTGTGTGTCCTGGGTGTGTGGGTGCTGGGTAGGTGTGTGCTGGGTGGGTGTGTGCTGGGTGTGTGTGTGCTGGGTGTGTGTGTCCTGGGTGGGTGTGTGCTGGGTGGGTGTGTGCTGGGTGTTTGTTTGCTGGGTGTGTGTGTCCTGGGTGGGTGGGTGCTGGGTGGGTGTGCCCTGGGTGTGTGTGTGCTGGGTGTGTGTGTGCTGGGTGGGTTTGTGCTGTGTAGGTGTGAGCTGGGTAGGTGTGTCCTGCGTACGTATGTGCTGGGTGAGTGTGTGATGGGTGTGTGCGTGCTGGGTAGGTGTGTGCTGGGTGTGTGTGTGCAGGGTAGGTGTGTGCTGGCTGTGTGTGTGCTGGGTGGGTGTGTGCTGTGTAGGTGTGAGCTGGGTGTGTGTGTGAGCTGGGTAGGTGTGTGCTTTGTAGGTGTGAGCTGTGTGTGTGTGTGTGCTGCGTAGATGTGTGTTGGGTGTGTGTGTGCTGGGTGGGTGTGTGCTGTGTAGGTGTGAGCTGGGTGTGTGTGTGACGGGTTTGTGTGAGCTGGGTATGTGTGTGCTGTGTAGGTGTGAGCTGTGTGTGTGTGTGTCTGCTGGGTAGGTGTGACCTGGGTGTGTGTGTGCTGGGTAGGCGTGTGCTGCATGTGTCCGTCCTGGGTGGGTGTGTGCTGGGTGTGTGTGTGCTGGGAAGTTGTGTGCTGGGTGTGTCCGTCCTGGGTGTGTGTGTGCTGGGTAGGTGTGTGCTGGGTGTGTCCGTCCTGGGTGGGTGTGTGCTGGGTGTGTCCGTCCTGGGTGGGTGTGTCCTGGGTTGGTGTGTGCTGGGTGTGTCCGTCCTGGGTGGGTGTGTCCTGGGTAGGTGTGTGCTGGATGTGTCCGTCCTGGGTGGGTGTGTGCTGGGTGTGTGTGTGCTGGGAAGGTGTGTGCTGGGTGTGTCCGTCCTGTGTGGATGTGTCCTGGGTGGGTGTGTGCTGGGTGGGTGTGCTGGGTGTGTGTGTGCTGGGTCTGTGTGTCCTGGATGTGTGTGTGCTGGGTGTGTGTCTGCTGGGTATATGTGTCCTGGGTGTGTGTGTGCTGGGTGGGTGTGTGCTGGGTGGGTGTGTGCTGGGTGTGTGTGTCCTGGATGTGTGGCAGCTGGGTGTGTGTCTGCTGGGTATGTGTGTCCTGGGTGGGTGTGTGCTGGGTGGGTGTGTGCTGGGTGGGTGTGTGCTGGGTGGGTCGGTGCTGGGTGTGTGTGTCCTGGGATGTGTGTGCTGGGTGGGTCGGTGCTGGGTGTGTGTGCTGGGTGGGTGGGTGCTGGGTGGGTGTGTCCTGGGTGTGTGTGTGCTGGGTGGGTGGGTACTGGGTGGGTGGGTGCTGGGTGGGTTTGTGCTGGGTGTGTGTGTCCTGGGTGGATGGGTGCTGGGTGGGTGTGTGCTGGGTGGGTGGGTGCTGGGTGGGTGGGTGCTGGGTGGGTGTGTGCTGGGTGGGTGTGTGCTGGGTGGGCGTGTGCTGGGTGGGTTTGTGCTGGGTGGGTGTGTCCTGGGTGGGTGGGTGCTGGGTGGGTGTGTGCTGGGTGGGTGGGTGCTGGGTGGGTGGGTGCTGGGTTGGTGTGTCCTGGGTGGGTGGGTGCTGGGTGGGTGGGTGCTGGGTGGGTGGGCGCTGGGTGGGTGGGCGCTGGGTGGGTGGGTGCTGGGTAGGTGTGTCCTGGGTAGGTGTGTTGTGGGTGTGTGGGTGCTGGGTGTGTGTGCTGGGTGTGTGTGTGCTGGGTGTGTGTGTCCTGGGTGTGTGTGTCCTGGGTGTGTGTGTCCTGGGTGGGTGGGTGCTGGGTGTGTGTGTACTGGGTGTGTGGGTGCTGAGTAGGTGTGTCCTGGGTGGGTGGGTGCTGGGTGTGTATGTCCTGGGTGTGGGTGTCCTGGGTGTGTGGGTGCTGGGTGTGGGTGTCCTGGGTAGGTGTGTCCTTGGTGGGTGGGTGCTGGGCGTGTGTGTCCTGGGTGTGTGGGTGCTGGGTAAGTGTGTGCTGGGTGGGTGTGTGCTGGGTGTGTGTGTGCTGCGTGTGTGTGTCCTGGGTGGGTGTGTGCTGGGTGGGTGTGTGCTGGGTGTTTGTGTGCTGGGTGTGTGTGTCCTGGGTGGGTGGGTGCTGGGTGGGTGTGCCCTGGGTGTGTGTGTGCTGGGTGTGTGTGTGCTGGGTGGGTTTGTGCTGTGTAGGTGTGAGCTGGGTAGGTGTGTCCTGCGTACGTATGTGCTGGGTGAGTGTGTGATGGGTGTGTGTGTGCTGGGTAGGTGTGTGCTGGGTAGGTGTGTGCTGGGAGTGTGTGTGCTGGGTGTGTGTGTGCAGGGTAGGTGTGTGCTGGGTGTGTGTGTGCTGGGTGGGTGCGTGCTGTGTAGGTGTGAGCTGGGTGTGTGTGTGAGCTGGGTAGGTGTGTGCTGTGTAGGTGTGAGCTGTGTGTGTGTGTGTGCTGCGTAGATGTGTGTTGGGTGTGTGTGTGCTGGGTGGGTGTGTGCTGTGTAGGTGTGAGCTGGGTGTGTGTGTGATGGGTGTGTGTGAGCTGGGTATGTGTGTGCTGTGTAGGTGTGAGCTGTGTGTGTGTGTGTCTGCTGGGTAGGTGTGACCTGGGTGTGTGTGTGCTGGGTAGGTGTGTGCTGGGTGTGTCCGTCCTGTGTGGGTGTGTCCTGGGTAGGAGTGTGCTGGGTGTGTCCGTCCTGGGTGTGTGTGTGCTGGGTAGGTGTGTGCAAGATGTGTACGTCCTGGGTGGGTGTGTGCTGGGTGTGTGTGTGCTGGGAAGGTGTGTGCTGGGTGTGTCCATCCTGGGTGGGTGTGTCCTGGGTAGGTGTGTGCTGGGTGTGTCCGTCCTGGGTGTGTGTGTGCTGGGTAGGTGTCTGCTGGGTGTGTCCGTCCTGGGTGGGTGTGTGCTGGGTGTGTCCGTCCTGGGTGGGTGTGTCCTGGGTAGGTGTGTGCTGGGTGTGTCCGTCCTGTGTGGGTGTGTCCTGGGTAGGTGTGTGCTGGATGTGTCCGTCCTGGGTGGGTGTGTGCTGGGTGTGTGTGTGCTGGGAAGGTGTGTGCTGGGTGTGTCCGTCCTGTGTGGGTGTGTCCTGGGTAGGTGTGTCCTGGGTGGGTGGGTGCTGGGTGGGTGGGTGCTGGGTGTGTGTGTCCTGGGTGGGTGCTGGGTGGGTGTGTCCTGGGTGGGTGGGTGCTGGGTGGGTTGGTGCAGGGTGGGTGTGTCCTGGGTGGGTGTGTCCTGGGTGGGTGTGTGCTGGGTGGGTGTACTGGGTGGGTGTGTGCTGGGTGTGTGTGTCCTGGATGTGTGGGTGCTGGGTGTGTGTGTACTGGGTGTGTGTGTCCTGGGTGGGTGGGTGCTGGGTGGGTGTGTCCTGGGTGGGTTTGTGCTGGGTGGGTGTGTGCTGGGTGGGTGGGTGCTGGGTGGGTGTGTCCTGGGTGGGTGGGTGCTGGGTGGGTGGGTACTGGGTGGGTGGGTGCTGGGTGTGTGTGTACTGGGTGTGTGTGTCCTGGGTGGGTGGGTGCTGGGTGGGTGTGTCCTGGGTGGGTTTGTGCTGGGTGGGTGTGTGCTGGGTGGGTGGGTGCTGGGTGGGTGTGTCCTGGGTGGGTGTGTCCTGGGTGGGTGTGTACTGGGTGTGTGTGTCCTGGGTGGGTGGGTACTGGGTGGGTGGGTACTGGGTGGGTGGGTACTGGGTGGGTGTGTCCTGGGTGGGTGTGTACTGGGTGTGTGTGTCCTGGGTGGGTGTGCTGGGTGGGTGGGTACTGGGTGGGTGGGTACTGGGTGGGTGTGCTGGGTGGGTGGGTGCTGGGTGGGTTTGTGCTGGGTGTGTGTGTCCTGGGTGTGTGTGTGCTGGGTGGGTGGGTACTGGGTGTGTGTGTGCTGGGTGGGTGGGTGCTGGGTGGGTGGGTACTGGGTGTGTGTGTGCTGGGTGGGTGGGTACTGGGTGGGTGTGTCCTGGGTGTGTGTGTGCTGGGTGGGTGGGTACTGGGTGTGTGTGTGCTGGGTGGGTGGGTGCTGGGTGGGTGGGTGCTGGGTTGGTGGGTGCTGGGTGGGTGGGTGCTGGGTGGGTGGGTGCTGGGTGGTTGGGTGCTGGGTGGGTGTGTCCTGGGTGGGTGGGTGCTGGGTGGGTGGGTGCTGGGTGGGTGTGTGCTGGGTGGGTGTGTGCTGGGTGGGTGGGTGCTGGGTGGGTGTGTCCTGGGTGGGTGGGTGCTGGGTGGGTGGGTGCTGGGTGGGTGTGTCCTGGGTGGGTGTGTGCTGGGTGGGTGCTGGGTGGGTGGGTGGGTGCTGGGTGGGTGCTGGGTGGGTGGGTGCTGGGTGGGTGCTGGCTGGGTGTGTGGGTGCTGGGTGGGTGTGTGCTGGGTGGGTGCTGGGTGGGTGGGTGGGTGCTGGGTGGGTGCTGGGTGGGTGTGTGCTGGCTGGGTGGGTGCTGGGTGGGTGTGTGCTGGGTGGGTGCTGGGTGGGTGGGTGCTGGGTGGGTGGGTGCTGGGTGGGTGTGTGCTGGGTGGGTGCTGGGTGGGTGAGTGCAGGTTAGTGCCGTCGCGAATGGCATCACGCCGCTGCTAGCCCATTGCGGGCCGGAGTGATTTGCGCCGTTTTTGGCGAGTTGTTCGGGTCATCGCGCCGATTCACGGAGAATCCCGCCCGGGAACTCGACATTCCCCTTTATCTATTCTGTCTGTAACATCCTCAAAACCCCCAACATGTTCGTCCAACATCTTTCCCCACATTAACCCATGTCGACTGTGTCCAATCAGATCATCATTATCCAAGTGTCCAGTTCTCACATCCTTCCGAATTGATTTGAACGTTTCCCCTCCGACTGCAGCAAGGTGAGTGAGTTGGGAAAGGGTTACAAAGGAGCTATCAGAGTGTCTGATTCAGTTCCCGACGCTGGAAATTACACTTTGGGTTTCAGTCCCTTCCAGCAGCGAGGCTCTGATGTAACTTTGTCATTGCTGCTGCTGACCTGGGACATCCCAGAATTACCCGTTTACTCCATTTAAAAACCCCAATGTACCTGTGCAGTAAGCGAGGCGACAGATAGGAGACTTCTTCAAGTAATAAACAAAGTAATCGCTGCAGTGTTTGATCTTTATTTCCACATTCCAGGCGCAGGGATTTCCATTCCAGTGAAAACAAACTGTCCTATTCACCTCCCCATCACCCGGAGTGGGATGACTACCTGAAACGAGGGACAGAAAGAGTGAAAAGTGTATCCAGTGTAAATATGTTGGACAGTCAATGGAAATCTGAGATAATAGAGTCTGAAATTACCGTTTAACGAGCCCGGGGCCTGTGTGGAGCAGTGATTGATTGGAACAACAGCCTCAGGAATGGTCGATCCACCAGGACTGAAAGAACAATCACAGAGTCAGTCGCTGGACTGGGGAAATCACAATAAAATGAAGCAGGAATTACTCAGCTGGTCAGGCAGCCTGTGTGGAGAGAAACAGAATTAACCTTTCTGTTTGTGATGACCCTTCGTCAGGACAGAGGAGTTATCACAACTCCAAACAGTAACTCTGATTCTCTCCACAGAAGCTGACTGAGCTGCTGAGTATTTGCAGCATGTTGTGTTTCCATTTCACGTTGTATTCAGGAGGACGTGTGTGAAATGTGCAGTGGGATAAACTCAGCAGGGGAGGGAATATTACCGTGTTCAGCATTCTGGAAAGTGGCCCTATTCCCTGAAAGAGACAAAATGTTCCCGCGCTGACGCCGGAGCGAGGCGACTCTCTGCGAGCTCTCACAAACAGATCCACTTTTTACTTAACTTATACTCCTTCTCATCTTTTAAAATTTAATTCTGACCCGAACATGATTCCGAGCCTCTCTCTTGTAGCCTCTCTTGCAGCTTGAACATCCTCCGAGGTCCTTGGAGACCTTTTGACCCGACCCGACCTGACCTCCGCGACCTGCGAGAAGATCGGGCCCGAACCGGAAGTGAAGCCCCGACCTCGATTTGGAGCGACCCGGACCTCGGAGCTCCAAATCCGACCTCACTCCCGACGCCAGCCCCCGGATCGCCCGGCCCAGTCCCAGGAGCTCCCGACCCGACCCCCGACGGCAAGACCCGGCGCAACGCGACCCCGAGAGGCCCGCCCAGCGACCCCGAGAAGCCCGCCCAGCGACCCGACCCCGAGAGACCCGACCCCGAGAGGCCCGACCCCGAGAGGCCCCGTCCAGCGACCCCGAGAGACCTGCCCAGCGACCCCGAGAGGCCCGCCCAGTGACCCGACCCCGAGAGACCCGCCCAGCGACCCCGAGAGACCTGCCCAGCGACCCCGAGAGACCCGCCCAGCGACCCCGAGAGACCCGCCCAGCCACCCGACCCCGAGAGACCTGCCCAGCGACCCGACCCGGAGAGGTCCGCCCAGTGACCCGACCTACCTGGTGATGGAAGAAAGAAAAATCCACGTGGAGGCCCGACCGGGCCTACTTCAAGACCCGACCCCAGGAGCGCTCAGGGAGGGAACAGACCACGGGACCCAGCCCAACCTGCCTCAGGAAGCCCCTGCCCACGACCCAGGACCCCCGAAACGGCAGAGACCCCGTGCGAGGACCTGAACGCGCTGCAAGGTATTCCCGCGCCCACAGAACGCCGGGACCCATCGAGACCGCAAACATGTCCCCCTAGCAACCCCTCTACCTCAACCAGCGCCCGGGACCCTGCCAGACGCGACCCCAGATACGTAACGAACGCCCTGGACCCGCCAGCGCCCTGGACCCCGCCAGACGCGACCACCTACCTTCCACAAGGTCAGACTTCTCCCATCGGATCCCAGGATCATCCAGCAGCAGCCGCCGACCGAGGAAGCGAGGGAAACGCGCTGGTCTGCAGGTTAGACTGAAGCAATGCGGTTTCAAGACCCCTCTCCCCAGCATACTCCTGGCAAACGTCCAAGCGATCGAAAACAAGCTGGATGAACTTTACGCCAGACGTACCTCCCAGAGGGAAGTAAGAGACGGCTGTGTGCTCTGTTTCACAGAGACATGGCTCACCCCTGCCTCACCGGACTGTGCCATACAACCTGACGGCTTCTCAATTCACCGGGCGGACCGCACGGCATCATCAGGCAAAGTGAAGGGTGGAGGGGTTTGCCTCCTCATCAACTCCTCCTGGTGCTTGGATGTGTCGACCCTGGCGACCCACTGCTCCCAGACCTGGAATACCTGACCGTGAAGTGCCGCCCATATTATCTTCCACGTGAGTTCACTTCAGCCATTATCACAGCGGTCTACATCCCACCCCAGGCAGTAGTGAGGAAGGCGCTGGACGAACTATCCTCAGTAATAAACAACTACGAATCAGAACACCCGGAGGCCTTGTTCATCGTGGCCGGAGACTTCAACAAGGCCAACCTCAAGAGTGTACTGCCAAAATTCCACCAGTACATCTCCTGTCCCACCAGAGGCGACAACACTCTTGACCACTGCTACTCAAAAATCAAGGGCGCCTACCGTTCCATCCCCCGACCGCACTTTGGGAAATCAGACCATAAGACGGTGCTCCTTCTCCCGGCATACAAGCAGAAACTCAAGCGGGAGAATCTAGCTAAGAAGGTTGTGCAGTGCTGGTCCGAGGAGACAGAAGAGCTCTTACGTGACTGCTTAGAGACAGTGGACTGGTCCATATTTAAGAACTCAGCGACCAACTTAAATGAGTATGCCACCACCGTCACAGACTTCATCAGCAAACCTGTGGACGACTGCGTGCCAAAGAAAGCAGTACGTGCGTTCCCCAACCGGAAACCATAGCTCAATCGCGAGATTGACTCCCTACTGAAGGACAGATCTGAGGCGTTCAAGGCAGACGACCCTGACCTATACAAGAAATCCAGGCACGACCTCTGCAAAGCCATCCGAGATGCCAAGAGAGAATATCAAACCAAGCTAGAGTCACAGACAGACTCTCGGCGGTTGTGGCAAGGACTAAACAACATAACGGGCTACAAAGCGAAGCCGAACAGTATCTCTGGCAGCAGCGCACCCCTCCCCGATGAACTCAATGCATTCTGTGCTCGGTTCGAGCAGGTAACCAACAATCCGCTGGTGAGTGCCCCAGCAGCCCATAATTCACCCATACCCACCATCACAGCTTCCGAAGTCAGATTGGCCTTTCTGAAAGTGAACCCTCGGAAGGCGACGGGCCCAGACGGGATCCCTGGTCGTGCACTCAGAGCCTGCGCGGACCAGCTGGCAGAGGTATTCACGGACATCTTTAACCTGTCCCTACTCCTCTCCGAGGTCCCCACCTGCTTCAAGAAGACCACCATCATACCGGTACCAAAGAAGAACCAGGCAACGTGCCTCAATGACTACCGACCAGTGGCCCTGACTTCAGTCGTAATGAAGTGCTTCGAGAGGTTGATCATGAAGCACATCACCTACATACTCCCAGAACACCTTGATCCACTGCAATTCGCATACCGCTGCAACCGGTCCACATCAGACACCATTTCCCTGGCCCTACACTCATCCCTAGTGCATCTCAAAAACAAGAACTCCTACATCAGATTCCTATTTATTGACTACAGCTCCGCCTTCAACACCATAATCCCAGCCAAGCTCATATCAAAGCTCCAAAACCTAGGACTTGGCTCCTCCCTCTGCAACTGGATCCTCGATTTTCTGACCGACAGACCACAATCAGTAAGAATGAACAACAACACCTCCTCCACAATAGTCCTCAACACCGGCGCCCCGCAAGGCTGCGTACTTAGCCCCCTACTCTACTCCCTGTACACACACGACTGTGTGGCAAAACTTGGTTCCAACTCCATCTACAAGTTTGCTGACGATACGACCATAGTGGGCCGGATCTCGAATAACGATGAGTCCGAATACAGGAGGGAGATAGAGAACCTAGTGGAGTGGTGTAGCGATAACAATCTCTCCCTCAATGCCAGCAAAACTAAAGAGCTGGTAATTGTCTTCAGGAAGCAAAGTACTGTACACACCCGTCAGCATCAACGGGGCCGAGGTGGAGATGGTTAGTAGTTTCAAATTCCTAGGGGTGCACATCTCCAAAAATCTGTCCTGGTCCACCCACGTCGACGCTACCACCAAGAAAGCACAACAGCGCCTATACTTCCTCAGGAAACTAAGGAAATTCGGCATGTCCACATTGACTCTTACCAGCTTTTACAGATGCACCATAGAAAGCATCCTATCGGGCTGCATCACAGCCTGGTATGGCAACTGCTCGGCCCAGGACCGCAAGAAACTTCAGAGAGTCGTGAACACCGCCCAGTCCATCACACGAACCTGCCTCCCATCCATTGACTCCATCTACGCCTCCCGTTGCCTGGGGAAAGCGGGCAGCATAATCAAAGATCCCTCCCACCCGGCTTACTCACTCTTCCAACTTCTTCCATCGGGCAGGAGATACAGAAGTCTGAGAACACGCACGAACAGACTCAAAAACAGCTTCTTCCCCACTGTCACCACTCCTAAATGACCCTCTTATGGACTGACCTCATTAACACTACACCCTGTATGCTTCATCCGATGCCAGTGCTTGTGTAGTTACATTGGATATGTTGTGTTGCCCTATTATGTATTTTTTAAATTCCCTTTTCTTCCCATGTACTTAATGATCTGTTGAGCTGCTCGCAGAAAAATACTTTTCACTGTCCCTCGGTACACGTGACAATAAACAAATCCAATCCAATCCAAATGTATCCCAGGCTGCTGAGGAAACCAAGGGTGTTATATTACTTTGCGTAATACATATATTACTCTTTTGAACCAGCCAAGTTGTTGAAATGAGCAGTAGTCTTCTTGTAAAGATAAACTAATTTATTGAGTGATATAAATAAATATTGTGAGCCCTTTTTACTCAATACTCAATGAGTCAAACAAAGAAACAATTGTAGAGATAATTAATTAAATTATGCAATACAATGCTTTGATAACTAATAACTTCTTCTCTCTCCAGCTTTCCTATCTCTGTTCTCTCTGCATTCCTGATACACATTCCTTCAGAAAGAGTGGGAAAACTATTAATATAGGTCCTGACAGTGAGACATCTAGTGTTCAGTTGCCTGCACTAGCATTACATATATTGATTATGTATATTGATACACAGAGATCACTACAAAGGGAAGGTGTAACAAATCACCTTCACCCATCGACCACGGCTGTAGGTGTGGAGCTCGAAATCTGGAAGACTGATAGTGGAGGGGAGGGGGTTTCAGTTGAATAGAGAATTAGAAAATCAAGGTTAAAGGAGAAGGCAGAAATGCAGGTTAATGATGAGGACTTTAAACAAGCTCAGGGCGGCAAGGGCTCAGGAGAGGTCAGTAAAGTTTCCAGAACACGCAATAGAACTTAAAAACCTAAAGAAAAATCCTCTCACCTGACAGCCACAGCCTAGCTCCACCCACAAATGACATCACTGAAGCCATGCTACAAGTCACATGATAAGAGGTCACAACTTTCTTAAAGGGACACTTACATGACAGGAGGCACAAAAGAAATTAATCCCAAGGAGGAGGAAACATGCTAAGGGGGAGGACGAGGCAACCATGGCGGACTAGAGAAGTCAAAGACAGCATGAAAGCAAAAGAAAAAACATACAAACTGGCGAGCATTCGTGGAAAGCCAGTGGATTGGGAAGCCTTTAAAAGTGAGCAGAGGACAACTAAAAAAGCAGTAAGGGGGGGGGCGAAGATGAAATATGAGTGTAAGCTAGCTAGTAATATAAAAGAAGATTGCAAGAGTTTCTTTCAATATATAAAAGTTAAGGGAGAGGCAAGAATGAACATATAACTGGAAAATGAGGCTGGAGAACAATAGGAAACTGTCATGTGAGAGTACCCTTTAAGAAATGGGTGTTTAAGAAATATACCTTTAAGAAATGGAGCTGCTCATGTTACTGGAGTGATGTCAGAGTGTGGGTGGGGCTAAGCTCTACTTCTGCTTTTTGGGTTTCAGTTGGAGAAAGCTTGGGTGTGTCTGTGAGCTGCACTGCTGTTGATCTCTGCCATCCAAAGACTATCTATGGATCATTTGGTGAATTCAGAAGAAGTATAAATGTTTTCAGTCTTCAATGTAAACCCTGATGTGCTCCTGTTTGGAGGTTTGCTAAGTATTTTGGATGGTAAAAGGACAGCATACAGGTTATTTAGTGTTGTATTCTTTGGGGGGGGTGTATTTGATTTACTGGTTGCTAAGATGTTCACTGTTTGTTGTAGAAAACATTGTTTTGTTTTAAAAACAACTGGTCCATTTTCTGCTGTCCCACATCTGTAAAGTGAGCCGTGTGCTCCCCATACCACAATCTAGTAAAAGTTGTGGGTCAGGTGAACTCCATGATACACTTTGGGGTTCTCTGAACCCTGGCCCATAATAAAACAAAGAAATGGCAGACAAACTGAATAGTTTTGCATCAGTCTCCACAGTGGTAGACACCAGTGGGATGACCGAACACCAGGAGAACCAGGGGGCAGGGGTGAGTGTAGTGGCCATCACTAAGGAGAAGGTTCTGGGGAAACTGAAAGGTCTGAAGGTGGATAAACCACCTGGACCGGATGGACTACACCCCAGCGTTCTAAAGGAGATAGCGGAGGATATTGTGGAGGCATAAGTGACGATCTTTCAGGAATCACTGGAGGCAGGGAGGGTCCCAGAGGACTGGAAAGTGGCTAATGTAACACCGCTGTTTAAGAAGGGAGGGAGGCAGAAGATGGGAAATTATAGGCCGGTTACCCTGACTTCGGTCATAGGTAAGATTTGAGAGTCCATTATTAAAGATGAGATTGCGGAGTACTTGGAAGTGCATGGTAAAATAGGACTGAGTCAGCACGGCTTCGTCAAAGGGAGATCATGTCTGACAAATCTGTTAGAGTTCTTTGAGAATAACAAGGAAGATAGAGAAAGGGGAACCAGTGGACATGGTCTATTTAGATTTCCAGAAGGTCGTTGACAATCATAGAATTTACAGTGCAGAAGGAGGCCATTCAGCCCATCAAGTCTGCACCAGCTCTTGGAAAGAGCACCCTACCCAAGGTCAACACCTCCACCCTATCCCCGTAACCCAGTAACCCCACCCAACACAAAGGGCAATTTTGGACACTAAGGGCAATTTATCATGGCCAATCCACCTAACCTGCACATCTTTGGACTGTGGGAGGAAACCGGAGCACCCGGAGGAAACCCTCGCACACACGGGGAGGACGTGCAGACTCCGCACAGACAGTGACCCAAGCCGGGAATCGAACCTGGGACCCTGGAGCTGTGAAGCAGTTGTGCTATCCACAATGCTACCGTGCTGCCCATAGGTGCCATAGAGGAGTCTGTTAACTAAGTTAAGGTGCCATGGTTTTCAGGGCGAGAGACTGGCATGGATAGAGGATTGGCTGACTGGCAGAATGCAGAGAGTGGGGATAAAGGGGTCTTTTTCAGGATGGCAGCCGGTATCTAGTTATGTGCCTCAGGGGTCTGTGCTGGGACCACAACTTTTCACAATATACATAAATGATCTGGGGGAAGGAACTGAAGGTACTGTTGCTACGTTTGTAGATGATACAAAGATCTGTAGAATGAGGAAGCGGGGGGGGGGGGGGGGGGGGGGGGGGGGGGCTGCAGAAGGATTTGGACAGGCTAGGAGAGTGGGCAAAGAAGTGGCAGATGGAATACAATGTGGAAAAGTGTCAGGTTCTGCGTTTTGAAAGGAGGAATGGAGGCATAGACTATTTTCTAAATGGGGAAATGCTGAGGAAGCACAAAGGGACTTGGGAGTCCTTGTTCAAGATTCTCTTAAGGTTAACGTGCAGGTTCAGTCGGCAGTTAGGAAGGCAAATGCAATGTTAGCGTTCATGGCCAGAGGGCTACAATACAAGAGTAGGGTTGTACTTGTGAGGCTGGAAAAGGCTCTGGTCAGACCCCATTTGGAGTATTGGGAGCAGTTCTGGGCCCCGTACCCAAGGAAGGATGTGCTGGCCTTGGAAAGGGTCTAGAGGAGGTTCACAAGAATGATCCCTGGAATGAAGAGCTTGTCGTATGAGGAACGGTTGAGGACTCTGGGTCTGTTGGAGTTTAGGACGACGAGGGTGGATCTTATTGAAACTTACAGGATACTGCGAGGCCCGGATAGAGTGGACGTGGAGAGGATGTTTCCACTTAGAACAAAGAACAAAGAAAAGGACAGCACAGGAACAGGCCCTTCGGCCCTCCAAGCCTGTGCCGACCCTGCTGCCCGTCTAAGCTAAAATCTTCTACATTCCTGGGTCCGTATCCCTCTATTCCCATCCTATTCATGTATTTGTCAAGATGCCCCTTAAATGTTACTATCGTCCCTGCTTCCACCACCTGCTCCAGCACCTCCTCCAGGCACACACTACCCTCTGCGTAAAAAACTTGCCTCGTACATCTACTCTAAACCTTGCCCCTCTCACCTTAAATTACTGTGGCCCCTAGTAATTGACCACTCTATCCCGGGGAAAAGCCTCTGACTATCCACTCTGTCTATGCCCCTCATAATTTTGTAGACCTCTATCAGGTCGCCCCTCAACCTCCTTCGTTCCAGTGAGAACAAACCAAGTTTATTCAACCGCTCCTCATAGCTAATGCCCTCCATACCAGGCAACATCCTGGTAAATCTCTTCTGCACCCTCTCTAAAGCCTTCTGGTAGTGTGGCGACCAGAATTGAACACTATACTCCAAGTGTGGCCTAACTAAGGTTCTATACACAGCTGCAACATGACTTGCCAATTCTTGTAGGAAATGACTTGTAGGAAACACTAGAACCAGAGGACACAATCTCAGACTAAAGGGACGATCCTTTAAAACAGAGATGAGGAGGAATTTCTCCAGCCAGAGGGTGGTGAATCTGTGGAACTCTTTGCCGCAGAAGGCTGTGGAGGCCAAATCACTGAGTGTCTTTAAGACAGAGATAGATAGGTTTTTGATCAGTAAGGGGGTCAGGGGTTCTGGGGAGAAGGCAGGAGAATGGGGATGAGAATATATCAGCCATGATTGAATGATGGAGCAGACCTGATGGGCTTAATTCTGCTCCTATATCTTATGGTCTTATGGTCTAATAACATTGATAAAAACAGGATGGAGAGACCAGTGTGACTAATTACAGACCACTCCGCCTAACGTCTGTGGTGGTTAAATTATGGGAAATAATTGTGTGAAATGATATAAATCATCGTCTAGGAAGACATAAATTAATCAAAGGGCATCAGGACAGATTTGTTCAGGCTGAGTCCAGTTTGATTAAGGGCAGCACGGTGGCACAGTTAGCACTGCTGCCTCACAACGCCAGGGACAATTCCTGCCTGTGGAGTCTGCACGTTCTCCCCGTGTCTGCGTGGGTTTCCTCCGGGTGCTCCGGTTTCCTCCCACAGCCCAAAGATGTGCAGGTTAGGTGGATTGGCTACGCTAAATTGCAGAGCCTTTGGCTTTGATCTTTATGTCCTCACTGCCAGAAGAATGGAGAGAGGCAAATGTTGTCCCTTGTTCAAGAAAGGGAATAGGTATAACCCTGGGAATTATAGGCCGATTAGTCTCACTTCGGTCACAGGTAAATTATTGGCAAGGGTCTTGAGGGATAGGATTTATGATCATTTGGAAAGATTCAGCTTAATCCAGGATAGTCAGCACGGATTTGTGAGGGGTCAGTCTTGCCTCACAAGTTTGATTGTATTCTTTGAGGAGGTAACTAAGTGTGTAGATGAAGGTCGAGCAGTTGATGTCGTACACATGGATTTTAGTACGGCGTTTGATAAGGTGCCCCATGGTCGGCTCATGCAGCAAGGAGGCATGGCATAGAGGGAAATTTGGTTGATTGGATCAGTAACTGGCGATCACCGAGAAGACAGAGGGTGGTGGTGGGTGGTAAATTTCCATCCTGGAGCCCAGTTACCAGCGGTGTACCACAGGGATCAGTGCTGGGTCCTCTGCTATTTGTGATTTTTATCAATGACTTGGATGATTTCGTTTCAGCGGGAGCAGTGCGGAAGTGGCTGCTGGGAAATAAGTCTGTCCTTTAAAAGCACTTGTCTTTGCAGGGGCATGCCAGTCGATTTCGGCGTGAGAACAGCTGGCGAGTCAGTTTCAGCGGGAGCAGTGCGGAAGTGGTTGCTGGGAGGTAAGTCTGTCCTTTAAAAGCACTTGTCTTTGCAGGGGCATGCCAGTCGATTTCGGCGTGAGAACAGCTGGTGAGTCAGTTTCAGCGGGAGCAGTGCGGAAGTGGTTGCTGGGAGGTAAGTCTGTCCTTTAAAAGCACTTGTCTTTGCAGGGGCAGGCCAGTCGATTTCAGCGGGAGAACAGCTGGTGAGTCAGTTTCAGCGGGAGCAGTGGGGAAGTGGTTGCTGGGAGGTAAGTCTGTCCTTTAAAAGCACTTGTCTTTGCAGGGGCAGGCCAGTCGATTTCGGCATGAGAACAGCTGGCGAGTCAGTTTCAGCGGGAGCAAAGAACAAAGAACAAAGAAATGTACAGCACAGGAACAGGCCCTTCGGCCCTCCAAGCCCGTGCCGACCATGTTGCCCGACTAAACTACAATCTTCTACACTTCCTGGGTCCGTATCCCTCTATTCCCATCCTATTCATATATTTGTCAAGATGCCCCTTAAATGTCCCTATCGTCCCTGCTTCCACTACCTCCTCCGGTAGTGAGTTCCAGGCACCCACTACCCTCTGCGTAAAGAACTTGCCTCGTGCATCTACTCTAAACCTTGCCCCTCTCACCTTAAACCTATGCCCCCTAGTAATTGACCCCTCTACCCTGGGGAAAAGCCTCTGACTATCCACTCTGTCTATGCCCCTCATAATTGTGTATACCTCTATCAGATCGCCCCTCAACCTCCTTCGTTCCAGTGAGAACAAACCGAGTTTATTCAACCTCTCCTCATAGCAGTGCGGAAGTGGTTGCTGGGAGGTAAGTCTGTCCTTTAAAAGCACTTGTCGTTGCAGGGGCAGGCCAGTCGATTTCAGCGGGAGTGGAGCTGGCTGGTTAGTCAATTTCAGCAGGAGCTGAGAATTTTTTTTTTTTTTTTTTAATTAGTGTTTTAGGTGGGAACAGGAAGTCGACCCGCGGACGTCTGGGAAGACCCTCACCAATAAATTCTGGTGGAGAGGAAACCCGAGACACTACACGTGTAGTGTCTCCCACCCTCCCTCCTCCTCTAACCGAATAATAAAACCCATTGGTCTGAGGTAAGTACCATATTTTATTATATTATTATTTTTTATAAAAAATTTAATTTAGGTGTTAGCCAGATCTTGGTCGAAATTTAGAGGAATGGCAGGGAAGGGAGTGCAATGTTCCTCCTGCAGGATGTTTGAGGTGAGGGATGCAGTTAGTGTCCCTGCTGATTTTACCTGCAGGAAGTGCTGCCATCTCCAGCTCCTCCAAGACCGAGTTAGGGAACTGGAGCTGGAGTTGGAAGAACTTCGGATCATTCGGGAGGCAGAAGGGGTCATAGATAGCAGCTTCAGGGAATTAGTTACACCAAAGATTGGAGATAGGTGGGTAACTGTAAGAGGGACTGGGAAGAAGCAGTCAGTGCAGGGATCCCTGCGGGCGTTCCCCTGAGAAACAAGTATACCGCTTTGGATACTTGTGGGGGGGACGACTTACCGGGGTAAGCCATGGGGTACGGGCCTCTGGCACAGAGTCTGTCCCTGTTGCTCAGAAGGGAAGGGGGGAGAGGAGCAGAGCATTAGTAATTGGGGACTCTATAGTCAGGGGCACAGATAGGAGATTTTGTGGGAGCGTGAGAGACTCACGTTTGGTATGTTGCCTCCCAGGTGCAAGGGTACGTGATGTCTCGGATTGTGTTTTCCGGGTCCTTAGGTGGGAGGGGAGCAGCCCCAAGTCGTGGTCCACATTGGCACTAACGACATAGGTAGGAAAGGGGACAAGGTTGTCAGGCAGGCTTTCAGGGAGCTAGGATGGAAGCTCAGAACTAGAACAAACAGAGTTGTTATTTCTGGGTTGTTGCCCGTGCCACGTGATAGTGAGATGAGGAATAGGGAGAGAGAGCATTTAAACACGTGGCTACAGGGATGGTGCAGGCGGGAGGGATTCAGATTTCTGGATAACTGGGGCTCTTTCTGGGGAAGGTGGGACCTCTACAGACAGGATGGTCCACATCTGAACCTGAGGGGCACAAATATCCTGGGGGGGAGATTTGTTAGTGCTCTTTGGGGGGGTTTAAACTAATGCAGCAGGGGCATGGGAACCTGGATTGTAGTTTTAGGGTAAGGGAGAATGAGAGTATAGAGGTCAGGAGCACAGATTTGACGTCGCAGGAGGGGGCCAGTGTTCAGGTAGGTGGTTTGAAGTGTGTCTACTTCAATGCCAGGAGTATACGAAACAAGGTAGGGGAACTGGCAGCATGGGTTGGTACCTGGGACTTCGATGTTGTGGCCATTTCGGAGACATGGATAGAGCAGGGACAGGAATGGATGTTGCAGGTTCCGGGGTTTAGGTGTTTTAGTAAGCTCAGAGAAGGAGGCAAAAAAGGGGGAGGTGTGGCGCTGCTAGTCAAGAGCAGTATTACGGTGGCGGAGAGGATGCTAGATGGGGACTCTTCTTCTGAGGTAGTATGGGCTGAAGTTAGAAACAGGAAAGGAGAGGTCACCCTGTTGGGAGTTTTTTATAGGCTTCCGAATAGTTCTAGGGATGTAGAGGAAAGGATGGCGAAGATGATTCTGGATAAGAGCGAAAGTAACAGGGTAGTTATTATGGGAGACTTTAACTTTCCAAATATTGACTGGAAAAGATATAGTTCGAGTACAATAGATGGGTCGTTTTTTTGTACAGTGTGTGCAGGAGGGTTTCCTGAAACAATATGTTGACAGGCCAACAAGAGGCGAGGCCACGTTGGATTTGGTTTTGGGTAATGAACCAGGCCAGGTGTTGGATTTGGAGGTAGGAGAGCACTTTGGGGACAGTGACCACAATTCGGTGACGTTTACGTTAATGTTGGAAAGGGATAAGTATACACCGCAGGGCAAGAGTTATAGCTGGGGGAAGGGCAATTATGATGCCATTAGACGTGACTTGGGGGGGATAAGGTGGAGAAGTAGGCTGCAAGTGTTGGGCACACTGGATAAGTGGGGCTTGTTCAAGGATCAGCTACTGCGTGTTCTTGATAAGTATGTACCGGTCAGACAGGGAGGAAGGCGTCGAGCGAGGGAACCGTGGTTTACCAAGGAAGTGGAATCTCTTGTTAAGAGGAAGAAGGAGGCCTATGTGAAGATGAGGTGTGAAGTTTCGGTTGGGGCGATGGATAGTTACAAGGTAGCGAGGAAGGATCTAAAGAGAGAGCTAAGATGAGCAAGGAGGGGACATGAGAAGTATTTGGCAGGAAGGATCAAGGAAAACCCAAAAGCTTTCTATAGGTATGTCAGGAATAAGCGAATGACTAGGGAAAGAGTAGGACCAGTCAAGGACAGGGATGGGAAATTGTGTGTGGAGTCTGAAGAGATAGGCGAGATACTAAATGAATATTTTTCGTCAGGCTTCACTCAGGAAAAAGATAATGTTGTGGAGGAGAATGCTGAGCCCCAGGCTCATAGAATAGATGGCATTGAGGTACGTAGGGAAGAGGTGTTGGCAATTCTGGACAGGCTGAAAATAGATAAGTCCCCGGGACCTGATGGGATTTATCCTAGGATTCTCTGGGAGGCCAGGGAAGAGATTGCTGGACCTTTGGCTTTGATTTTTATGTCATCATTGGCTACAGGAATAGTGCCAGAGGACTGGAGGACAGCAAATGTGGTCCCTTTGTTCAAAAAGGGGAGCAGAGACAACCCCGGCAACTATAGACCGGTAAGCCTCACGTCTATAGTGGGTAAAGTCTTGGAGGGGATTATAAGAGACAAGATTTATAATCATCTAGATAGGAATAATATGATCAGGGATAGTCAGCATGGCTTTGTGAAGGGTAGGTCATGCCTCACAAACCTTATCGAGTTCTTTGAGAAGGTGACTGAACAGGTAGACGAGGGTAGAGCAGTTGATGTGGTGTATATGGATTTCAGCAAAGCGTTTGATAAGGTTCCCCACGGTAGGCTATTGCAAAAAATACGGAGGCTGGGGATTGAGGGTGATTTAGAGATGTGAATCAGAAAATGGCTAGCTGAAAGAAGACAGAGGGTGGTGGTTGATGGGAAATGTTCAGAATGGAGTACAGTCACAAGTGGAGTACCACAAGGATCTGTTCTGGGGCCGTTGCTGTTTGTCATTTTTATCAATGACCTAGAGGAAGGCGCAGAAGGGTGGGTGAGTAAATTTGCCGACGATACTAAAGTCGTTGGTGTTGTCGATAGTGTGGAAGGATGTAGCAGGTTACAGAGGGATATAGATAAGCTGCAGAGCTGGGCTGAGAGGTGGCAAATGGAGTTTAATGTAGAGAAGTGTGAGGTGATTTACTTTGGAAGGAATAACAGGAATGTGGAATATTTGGTTAATGGTAAAGTTCTTGAGAGTGTGGATGAGCAGAGGGATCTAGGTGTCCATGTACATAGATCCCTGAAAGTTGCCACCCAGGTTGATAGGGTTGTGAAGAAGGCCTATGGAGTGTTGGCCTTTATTGGTAGAGGGATTGAGTTCCGGAGTCGGGAGGTCATGTTGCAGCTGTACAGAACTCTGGTACGGCCGCATTTGGAGTATTGCGTACAATTCTGGTCACCGCATTATAGGAAGGACGTGGAGGCTTTGGAGCGGGTGCAGAGGAGATTTACCAGGATGTTGCCTGGTATGGAGGGAAAATCTTATGAGGAAAGGCTGATGGACGTGAGGTTGTTTTCGTTGGAGAGAAGAAGGTTAAGAGGAGACTTAATAGAGGCATACAAAATGATCAGGGGGTTGGATAGGGTGGACAGTAAGAGCCTTCTCCCACGGATGGATATGGCTGGCACGAGGGGACATAACTTTAAACTGAGGGGTAATAGATATAGGACAGAGGTCAGAGGTAGGTTCTTTACGCAAAGAGTAGTGAGGCCGTGGAATGCCCTACCTGCTACAGTAGTGAACTCGCCAACATTGAGGGCATTTAAAAGTTTATTGGATAAACATATGGATGATAATGGCATAGTGTAGCTTAGATGGCTTTTGTTTCGGTGCAACATCGTGGGCCGAAGGGCCTGTACTGCGCTGTATTGTTCTATGTTCTATGTTCTATGATGGAGTTGAAGGAATTTGCTGATGACACCAAGATTGGTGGAGTAGTGGATGAGGTGGAGGGCTGTTGTAGGCTGCAAAGAGACATTGATAGGATGCAGAGCTGGGCTGAAAAGTGGCAGGTGGAGTTTAACCCTGATAAGTGTGAGATGATTCATTTTGGTCAGACAAATATGAATTTGGATTACAGGGTTAACGGCAGGGTTCTGAAGAATGTGGAGGAGCAGAGAGATCACGGAGTTCATGTCCATAGATCTCTGAAAGTTGCCACCCAAGTGGATAGAGCCGTGAAGAAAGTGTGTTAGCGCTTATTAACAGGGGGATTGAGTTTAAGAGCCGTGAGGTTAAGCTGCAACTGTACAAGATCTTGGTTAGACCATATTTGGAGTATTGTGTGCAGTTCTGGTCACCTCATTATAGGAAGGATGTGGAAGCATTGGAAAGGGTGCAAAGGAGATTTACCAGGATGCTGCCTGGATTGGAGGGTAGGTCTTATGAGGAAAGGTTGAGGGAGCTAGGGCTTTTCTCATTGGAGCGAAGGAGGATGAGAGGTGACTTAATTGAGGTGTATAAGATGATGAGAGGGATAGATAGAGTGGACGTTCAGTGGCTTTTTCCTCGGGTGGATGTAGCTGTTACAAGGGGGCATAACTATTAGGTTCATGGTGGAAGACATAGGAGGGATGTCCGAGGTAGGTTCTTTACTCCGAGAGTGGTTGGGGCGTGGAACGCACTCCCAGCTATGGTGGTGGAGTCGGACACTTTCGGAACTTTCAAGCGGTTATTGGATCGGCATATGGAGTGCACTAGAATGATTGGGAGTAGGTTGATTTGATCTTAGTTTCAGACTAGTTCGGCACAACATTGTGGGCCGAAGGGCCTGTGCTGTGCTGTACAGTTCTATGTTCTATGTTCTATGCACGCAGACATTCCATGGGGTCCATGTTTCTTGCCATCGCGGACGCTCACTCAAAGTAGCGTAACGTGTACAACATGGCCTCAACGACATCCAGGGCCACGGTACAAAAGCTCGGGTGCTCGCTCAGCACCCGTGGGATCCCTGAGGTTCTGGTGACAGACAACAGGACGCCCTCCACGAGTGAGGAGTTTGCAAAAACGGAACACATCTAACATCAGAACCGTCCTTACCGCTCCTCATCCATCGGCCCGGCAGAAAGGGCGGTCCAAAGGGGACATAAAATAACAAACCACGAGCTCCATGAACACGGGACTGGCACGGTTCCTTTTTAACTACAGGGGTAGCCCATGAAGAACTGCTGTTGGGCTGAAGGCTTCGATCGGTTGAGCCTCATGTTACTGAACCTCGGTGTGAAAGTGGAGGTTCAGCAGGAGGCCCCGCAGTGACATCATTAACAGAGGACAGCAGGGCGGCAGTTTCACTCGGGGACACGGTCTCTGTTGTAACCTTGGAGACAAGGCGCTGACTCCCAGGTGTCGTGCTGGAGAGAACAGGACCGGCCTCCAACACGTTAGGATTCAGGGGAAAGTCCAGCGGAAGCATTTGGAAGAATGCGATCAGACTTGAGAACGTACAGAGATTATTAATGAGGATATTGCCATGGGCAGCACGGTGGCACAGTGGTTAGCACTGTCGCCTCACAGCTCCAGGGTCCCAGGTTCGATTCCCGCTTGGGTCACTGTCTGTGCGGAGTCTGCACGTTCTCCCCGTGTCTGCGTGGGTTTCCTCCGGGTGCTCCGGTTTCCTCCCACACGTCCCAAAAGACGTGCTGTTCGGTGAATTGGACATTCTGAATTCTCCCTCTGAGTACCTGAACAGGTGCCGGATTTTCACAGGGATTTTCACAGTGACACCATTGCAGTGTGTCAGCCTACTTGTGACAATAATAAAGATTGTATTTTATATTATTATGAATGAGAAACTGTAGTCAGGAGGAGAGATTGGATTGGCTGGAATTGTTGACCTTTCAACAGAGGCTAAGGGGGGATTTAAACTTTAAAAACTTACCTTGAAGAGTGACATCACAGCAAAGCAGTCACCTGATTGGCTGGTAGGGAAAGTGCTCCAATTAGCAGTAGCTGGGAGAAATTTAACTCTTCGTGTGTTGGTAAGCATTGTGATTGGTAAATAAACTCTTTATTCCTTTCGCTTATTCATTATTTGATATTATATTTGTAATCAGTTCAGGTAAAGTGTAAAAATGGCAGGAGATCCCAGACCCGTGTTATGCTCCTCGTGCTCAATGTGGGAGTTCAGGGATGCGGTCGATGCCCCTGACTCCTTCATGTGCGAGAAGTGTGTCCAGCTGCAGCTCCTGTTAGACCGCATGACGGCTCTGGAGCTGTGGATGGACTCACTTTGGAGCATCCGCGATGCTGAGGAGGTCGTGGATAGCACGTTCAGTGAGTTGGTCACACCGCAGATTAGGATTGGTGAGGGAGACAGGGAATGGGTGTTCAAAAGGCAGAGAAAGAGCAGGAAGGCAGTGCAGGTGTCCCCTGCAATCATCTCCCTCCAAAACAGGTATACCGTTTTGGATACTGTTGGGGGAGATGACTCACCAGGGGAAGGCAGTAGTAGCCAGGCTCATGGCAGCGTGGCTGGCTCTGCTGCACAGAAGGGCGGGAAAAAGACTGGCAGGGCTATAGTAATAGGGGATTCAATCGTAAGGGGAGTAGACAGGCGATTCTGTGGTCGAAAACGAGACTCCCGAATGGTATGTTGCCTCCCGGGTGCACGGGTCAGGGATGTCTCAGATCGGCTGCAGGACATACTGAAGAGGGAGGGTTAACAGCCAGTTGTCATGGTGCATATAGGCACCAATGATAGAGGTAAAAAACGGGATGAGGTCCTACAATCAGAATTTAGGGAGTTAGGAGATAAGTTAAAAAGTAGGACCTCAAAGATAGTAATCTCAAGATTGCCACCAGTGGTACGAGACAGTCAGAGTAGAAATTCAAGAATAGTCAGAATGAATACGTGGCTTGAGAGATGGTGCAGGAGGGAGGGGTTCAGATTTTTGGGACATTGGAACCGGTTCTGGGGGCGGTGGGACCATTACAAATCGGATGGTCTACACCTGGGCAGGAGTGGAACCAATGTCCTAGGGGGTGCTTTTGCTAACACTGTTGGGGAGGTTTTAAACTAATGTGGCAGGGGGATGGGAATGAGATTAGGAAGTTAGAGGTCAGTAAAGAGGCAGCAACTAAAGCCAGTAAGGTACTAGATAATAAACTCAATGTGACTAAGGGGAAGAGTAGACAGGGAAGAGATGATGAACGCAAAGGGACAGGTGGTCTGAGGTGCAATTGTTTCAATGCGAGAAGTGTAGCAGGTAAGGCAGATGAACTTAGGGCTTGGATTAGTACCTGGGAATATGATGTTATTGGTATTACGGAGACTTGGTTGAGGGAAGGGCAAGACTGGCAACTAAATATCCCAGAGTATAGATGCTTCAGGAGGGATAGAGAGGGAGGTAAAAGGAGTGGAGGAGTTGCATTACTGGTCAGAGATGATATCACAGCTGTGGTTAAGGAGGGCACGATGGAGGATTCGAGCACTGAGGCAATATGGGTAGAGCTAAGAAATAGGAAGGGTGCAGTAACATTGTTGGGACTTTACTACAGACTTCCCAAAAGCGAGCGTTAAGTAGAGGTACAAATATGTGGACAGATTATACAAACATATAGGAGCAATAGGGTGGTCGTGATGTTAACTTCCCCAACATGTAGTGTTGGTGGCGTAGATGGAGCAGAATTTGTAAGAAGCATCCAGGAGAGTTTTTTAGAGCAGTATGTAAATAGTCCAACTCGGGAAGGGGCCGTACTGGACCTGGTATTGGGGAATGATCCCGGCCAGGTGGTTGAAGTTTCAGTCGGTGATTACTTTAGGAATAGCGATCACAACTCAGTAAATTTTAGAATATTCATGGACAAAGACGCGAGTGGTCCTAAAGGAAGAGTGCTAAATTGGGGAAAGGCCAAGTATAACAAAATTCGGCAGGAGCAAGGGAATGTGGATTGGGAGCAGCTGTTTCAGTGGAAATCCACATTTGAAATGTGGGAGTCTTTTAAGGAAAGGTTGATTAGAGTGCAGGACAGACATGTCCCTGTGAAAATGAGGGATACAAATGGCAGGATTAGGGAACCATGGATGACGGGTGGAATTGTGAGACTAGCTAAGATGAAAAAGGAAGCATACATAAGATCCAGGCGACTTAAATCTGATGAAGCTTTGGAGGAATATCGGGAAAGTAGGACAAATCTCAAACGCGCCATAAAGAGGGCTAAAAGGGGTCATGAAATATCTTTGGCTAACAGGGTTAAGGAAAATCCCAAAGCATTTTATTTATATAAGGAGCAACACGGCAACTAGAGAAAGGATTGGCCCACTCAAAGACAAAAGAGGGAATTTATGCGTGGAGTCAGAGGAAATGGGTGAGATTCTTAATGAGTACTTTACATCGGTATTCACCAAGGAGTGGGGCATAGAACATAGAACATAGAAAATACAGCACAGAACAGGCCCTTCGGCCCACGATATTGTGCCGAACCTTTGTCCTAGATTAATCATAGATTATCATTGAATTTGCAGTGCAGAAGGAGGCCATTCGGCCCTTTGAATCTGCACCGGCTCTTGGAAAGAGCACCCTACCCAAACTCAACACCTCCACCCAACACCAAGGGCATGACGGATGTTGAGGATACTCTAGGTCATGTTGGCATAAGGAAGGGGGAAGTTTTGGGCATTCTAAAAGGCATTTAGGTGGACAAGTCCCCAGGTCCGGATGGGATCTATCCCGGGTTACTGAGGGCAGCGAGGGACAAAATAGTTGGGGCCTTAACAGATATCTTTGCAGCATCCTTGAGCACGGGTGAGGTCCCGGAGGACTGGAGAATTGCTAATGGTGTCCCTTTCTTTAAGAAGGGTAGCAGGGATAATCCAGGGAATTATAGACCTGTGAGCTTGACGTCAGTGGTAGGCAAACTGTTGGAGAAGAATCTGAGTATAGGATCTATTCACATTTGGAAGAAAATAGACTTATCAGTGATAGGCAACATGGTTTTGTGCAGGGAAGGTCATGTCTTACAAACCTAATAGAATTCTTTGAGGAAGTGACAAAGTTAATTGATGAGGGAAAGGCAGTAGATGTCATATACATGGACTTCAGTAAGGCGTTTGATAAAGTTTCCCATGGCAGGTTGATGGAATAAGTGAAGTTGTATGGGGTTCAGGGTGTACTAGCTAGATGGATAAAGAACTGGCTGGGCAACAGGAGACAGAGAGTAGTGGTGGAAGGGAGTGTCTCAAAATGGAGAAAGGTGACTAGTGGTGTTCCACAGGGATCCGTGCTCGGACCACTGTTGTTTGTGATATACATAAATGATCTGGACGAAGGTATAGGTGGTCTGATTAGCAAGTTTGCAGATGATACTAAGATTGGTGGAGTTGCAGATAGCGAGGAGGACTGTCAGAGAATACAGCAAAATATAGATAGATTGGAGAGTTGGGCAGAGAAATGGCAGATGGAGTTCAATCCAGGCAAATGCGAGGTGATGCATTTTGGAAGATCGAATTCAAGAGCGGACTATATGGGCAATGGAAGAGTCCTGGGGAAAATTGATGTACAGAGAGATCTGGGAGTTCAGGTCCATTGTACCCTGAAGGTGGCAACGCAGGTCAATAGAGTGGTCAAGAAGGCATACAGCATGCTTGCCTTCATCGGACGGGGTATTGAGTACAAGAGTCGGCAGGTCACGTTACAGTTGTATAGGACTTTGGTTAGGCCACATTTGGAATACTGCGTGCAGTTCTGGTCACCACATTACCAGAAGGATGTGGATGCTTTAGAGAGGGTGCAGAGGAGGTTCCCCAGGATGTTGCCTGGTATGGAGGGTGCAAGCTATGAAGAAAGGTTGAGTAGATTAGGATTGTTTTCATTGGAAAGACGGAGGTTGAGGGGGGACCTGATTGAGGTCTACAAAATTATGAGAGGTATGGGCAGGGTGGATAGCAACAAGCTTTTTCCAAGAGTGGGGGTGTCAATTACAAGGGATCACGATTTCAAGGTGAGAGGGGGAAAGTTTAAGGGAGATGTGCGTGGAAAGTTTTTTACGCAGAGGGTGGTGGGTGCCTGGAACGCTTTGCCAGCGGAGGTGGTAGAGGCGGGCACGATAGCATCACTTAAGATGCATCTAGACAGATATATGAACGGGCGGGGAACAGAGGGAAGTAGATCCTTGGAAAATAGGCAACAGGTTTCGATAAAGGATCTGGATCGGCGCAGGCTGGGAGGGCCGAAGGGCCTGTTCCTGTGCTGTAATGTTCTTTGTATTGTTCTTCTTAATTGTGATGTCTAAAATGGGGAGGAATCTGGAGCGAGTGGATTAGGAAGAACCAGTTTCAATTGGCAGAGAGGTCAATAACCAGGAGCAAAGATTGAAAATAATTGTTGGCAGATTGATGGGGGGATGAGGAGGAATCTTTTCACCCACAGGGCGGTGTGAACCGTCTGACAGAGCCAGAAGGGGGCGCTCTGCTTTGTCAACCAGCATGGATACAATGGATCGAATGGCCTCGTTCTGCACCCTGAATCTTTCCACGTTCACAAATATTTCCCCCCATCCCAGCAATGCCTTTCCTCTCTGTCTCAGTGCTACCTTCCTGGGAATCTCCCATTATTCCCCATGTTTCCCACTCTGTAGAATCTGCGGGCGAGATTCTCCACTCCCGCGCCGGTTGGGAGAATCGCCTGGGCCGCCAAAAATTTTCGGGACGCCGGTCCGACGCCCTCCCGCGATTCTCCCAAGCGGCGGGAACGGCCCGGTCGAGTTTCGCGGGCCGCAGGCCGGAGAATCGCCGGAGACACCCAAAATGGCGATTCTCCGGCACCCCCGCTATTCTCAGGCCCGGATTGGCCGAGCGGCCAGGCCAAAACGGCGGGTTCCCCCTGGCGCCGTCCACACCTGGTCGCTGCCGTCGTGAGCGGTGCGTGAACGCTGGGGGGTCGGTGGGGGTGGGGGGGGGGGGATCCTGCACCGGGGGGTACCTGAAATGTGGGGTGGCCCGCGATCGGTGCCCACCGATCGTCGTGCTGTCCTCTCTGAAGGAGGACCTCCTTCCTTCCACAGCCCTGCAAGATCCATCCCCCATCTTCTTGCGGGGCGGACTGAGAGAGAACGGCAACCACGCATGCGCGGGTGACGCCAGTTATGCGGCGCCGCCTTTACGCGGGCGACAAGGCCTGGCGCGGGTAGATGACGCGGCCCCGATCCTGGCCCATTGTCAGGGCCTGAATCGGTCGGGATCGGGGCCGTTTCGCGGCGTCGTGAACCTCGACGGCGATCACAACGGCGCGGCCACTTCGGCGCGGGAGTGGAGAGTCCCGCTCTACATCTTCCCTTTCCCAGGATTCACTCCCAGCCCCATTGCTCCGAATAATGATCCCAGTTTCTCTGAAGTTTCACTGATGAGTTTAATTGAGTTTCCCGTGGACTTACCCGTTGAATCTGTACCATCCAGTGAGAAGGTTGTCGTCACATTGAAAACTAGAACAGTCAGTGTTAGCACAGTTTGTGCTCCTCCATGGCTGGTCCAGGACTGTGTGATTCACACACGGGTCGGCAGACAGGAAATGGCAGCAATCTGTTGATTGTAAAGATAAAGTTTAGGAAATGTTCCACACTGACTCGTCTCCATTGAAACATTAAAAACCTCCCTTTCACCCACTGCTCTGCTATCAAATCCCTGAAATGAAAGCGGGAATCTCTGCTCCTTCCCGAGACCAGTACCCGGAACCCCCCACCCTCACCCCCGACCCCCAGCTCCAACAAACTGCAGACTCCTTTCATTCTTTCAACCTGAAAACCTCAACTCCTTGTTCCACTAAATTTCCCACCCAAGATTCCTCGATACTTTCCAGGATCTTTACCTCACTTCCCCTGGGAATCTCCCGATATTCCCCATGTTTCACTCTGTCGGATCCACATCCTCCCTTTCCCTGGATTTAATCCCTGGCCCATTGGTCTGACTAATGATCAGGATGTGCTGACATCATTCCGAAATCCACTGGGATTCTCCTCAGTGAGAGCGGATCTCAGACACGGCTGTGATCCCGTGTCCCACACAAACAGGGTAGATGTCAGGAGAGGCCTCTTCCGGGATTTACCCAGCTCACAAAACCTCACAAGATCTAACGGGATCTGGCGAAACATCACCATCTGCATCCCGCCCATTGTGGGCAGGATGAGTATTTGTCAAGTCAGCATATTAGTGAGGCAGCTAACCTCCGTCGAATATGCAGCTCACCTGATCTATCGAGGCTTTAGGATGTAACCTCCCCGCCTTGGATCCTTAGACAAGTGCAGCTCAGTCCAGGGCCGACTCAGAGGGTCCAAAGATCGGCCTCCATTTTAAAATGACGTCGCGATCTCCTCTTACACTGAGGAGTTCTGGCGAGCGGAGTTCTTCCGTGTCGGAAAAGGGATTAAGTTCGGCCTCGGTGGGGTGTTCTCACTGAGGCCCTGGATTACAGCAGAGTCCCGGTCGATAGCGTGGTCTTTCTCAGCGCTGTGAGCGCCGGAATGCACTCGTAAACGTGCCAAAAGCTCCCTCCCTCCAGGGCCCTGTCCCCCTAATCCCACCGAACCGGCGCAACTTGGGTCTGTGGGAGCAAACCGGAGATTGGCTAATTGAGTTTACTCCAGGTTGAGTTAGAAAGATTAATTTTCATTACAGAGGATGCTGGGTAAACTCAGCAGGTCTGGCAGCACCTGTGGACAGAGGAGCAGAGGGTGAGATTTAGTGGCCAATCGCACGCGACTTGGTGTCAGGACGAGGCTGTTGAATCTCCAGAAATACGCAACGGTCAAAATGTCTTGTGAGATTCAAGCGACCCTCGGCAGGCATCATGATCTGGATCTCACCCCCACTGGCTGATTTCAATGCCCAGATGCCGGATTCTCCCGGTGCCCAGGGAAAGGCCGTGACCGGGAGACCTCGCCAGGGTGCCGTTAGTCCTGGCCCACACACGCATGGAGCACACGTAATGACTCCTGAGGGGATGGGGGGGGGGAGAATTTCCCAGGGTGATCGGGGAAAGGACAAGGTGGCATTGCCAGGGTTCTTGGGTGGCACTCTCCGGCCGACCCCTCCCTCCACCCAAACCCTCCCTCCCAAAACACTCCCTCTGAACCCCTCCCTCCCCCCAAACGTCTCCTGAACGACCTCACCCCCTCCACCACCTTGCCTCCCTCGAGCTCCTCCTTCCACTGCCTCACCTCCCTCCAACACCTAACCTCCCTCCAGCTCCTCACCCACCTCCAATACCTCACCTCCCTCCAACACCTCACCTCCCTCCAACACCTCAGCTCCCTCCAACACCTCACCTCCCTCCAACACCTCAGCTCCCTCCAACAACTCACCTCCCTCCAACACCTCACCTCCCTCCAACACCTAACCTCCCTCCAACACCTCACCTCCCTCCAACACCTCACATCCCTCCAATACCTAACCTCCCTCCAGCTCCTCACCTCCCTCCAACACCTAACCTCCCTCCAGCTCCTCACCCACCTCCAATACCTCACCTCCCTCCAACACCTCAACTCCCTCCAACACCTCACCTCCCTCCAACACCTCAGCTCCCTCCAACAACTCACCTCCCTCCAACACCTCACCTCCCTCCAACACCTAACCTCCCTCCAACACCACACCTTCCTTCAACACCTCACCTCCCTCCAGCTCCCCCCTCCCTCCAAAACCTCACTTCCCTCCAGCACCTCACCTCCCTCCAACACATCACCTCCCTCCAACACCTCACTTCCCTCCAGCTCCTCACCTCCCTCCAACACCTCACCTTCCTCCAATACGTCACTTCCCTCCAGCACCTAACCTCCCTCCAGCACCTCACCTCCCTCCAACACCTCACCTCCCTCCAGCTCCTCACCTCCCTCCAACACCTCAACTCCCTCCAGCACCTAACCTCCCTCCAACACATCACCTCCCTCCAACACCTCACCTCCCTCCAGCTCCTCACCTCCGTCCAATGCCTCACCTCCCTCCAGCTCCTCACCTCCCCCCATCTCCTCACCTCCCTCCAGCTCCTCACCTCCCTCCGGCTCCTCACCTCCCTCCAGCTCCTCACCTGCCTCCAGTGCCTCACCTCCCTCCAACACCACACCTTCCTTCAACACCTCACCTCCCTCCAGCTCCCCCCTCCCTCCAAAACCTCACTTCCCTCCAGCACCTCACCTCCCTCCAACACATCACCTCCCTCCAACACATCACCTCCCTCCAACACCTCACTTCCCTCCAGCTCCTCACCTCCCTCCAACACCTCACCTTCCTCCAATACGTCACTTCCCTCCAGCACCTAACCTCCCTCCAGCACCTCACCTCCCTCCAACACCTCACCTCCCTCCAGCTCCTCACCTCCCTCCAACACCTCAACTCCCTCCAGCACCTAACCTCCCTCCAACACATCACCTCCCTCCAACACCTCACCTCCCTCCAGCTCCTCACCTCCCCCCATCTCCTCACCTCCCTCCAGCTCCTCACCTCCCTCCGGCTCCTCACCTCCCTCCGGCTCCTCACCTCCCTCCAGCTCCTCACCTCCCTCCGGCTCCTCACCTCCCTCCAGCTCCTCACCTGCCTCCAGTGCCTCACCTCCCTCCAGCTCCTCATCTCCCTCCAGCGCACCCATATCTTGGAGTAACTCATCTGTGCAGAAGTCTTGAATCAGCAATAAATCCTTCAAACTCCACCGCACAACTCCCTGCAGACTTCAGCCTTTTCGATGGCTGGAGAATAGCCAATATTGCCCCTTTGCTTAAGAATGGACCCTGCACATCTTTGGAAACACGTGCCTGCGTGGGTTTCCTCCGGGTGCCCCGGTTTCCTCCCACAGTCCAAAGATGTGCAGGTTAGGTGGATTGGCCAATGATAAATTGCCTTTAGTGTCCAAAAAGGTTAGGAGGGGTTACTGGGTTATGGGAATAGGGTGGAAGTGAGGGCTTAAGTGCGGTGGTCTTTCCAAAGACCGGTGCAGACTCGATGGGCCAAATGGCCTCCTTCTGCGCTGTAAATCCTCTGATCCATGTAATGGAACCAGGGATAATCCTGGTAATTATAGGCCGGAGAGCCTGACGTCAGTGGTGGGAAAGCTGTTGGAGAAGATACTGAGGGACAGGATTTATTCACATTTGGAAGCGAATAGACTTGTTAGGAATAGGCAACTAACTTTGTTCGGGGAATCTTGATAGTTTTTCAGGCGGTGGCAAACTTAATTGATGAGGGAAAGGCCGTGGATGTCACCTACATGGACTTTAATAAGGACCTCATTTGGACCTCATGGATTTCGGCGGCAGCGGTGCGCAGGGGCCTTCTTGGAGGTGAGTAGCAAATTTAAAACCACTTACCTTTACAGGAGCAGCCCTTTGGATTTCGGCGGCAGCGGTGCGCAGGGGCCTTCTGGGAGGTGAGTAGTGAGTTTAAAAGCCTTACCTTTACAGGAGCAGCCCTTTGGATTTCGGCGGCAGCGGTGCGCAGGGGCCTTCTGGGAGGTGAGTAGTGAGTTTAAAAGCTCTTACCTTTACAGGAGCAGCCCTTTGGATTTCGGCGGCAGCGGTGCGCAGGGGCCTTCTTGGAGGTGAGTAGTGTATTTAAAAGCCTTACCTTTACAGGAGCAGCCCTTTGGATTTCGGCGGCAGCGGTGAGCAGGGGCCTTCTGGGAGGTGAGTAGTGAATTTAAAAAGCCTTGCCTGGTCCCGTGTCTGTTCTTCTTTTCTGTTTTATTTGTTTTTATATAAGGCGGGAACCGGAAGTTCTACCTCTGGCAAGTTTCCCCCCCCCGCAACCAATAAATTCTGGTGGAGAGGAAACCCGAGACACTACACGTGTAGTGTCTCCCACCCGCCCTCCTCCTCTAACCTAATAATAAAACCCATTGGTGTAAGGTAAGTGCCATATTATATTATTATATTATTAGCATTGTGCAGGTCAAGGTTCGGAGGTGGAGGAGCAGTCTCTGTCAGCGAGAGAACCTGAGAACATCTCAGACACTCAGAAGGTAAGAAGGTAAGTAAGTGATTTTTACTTTTATACCTTTTTTCAAATTGTGTGTGTCGGGGGGAAACTGAAGTGACATCACAGAAAAGCTGTGACCTGAGTGGCTGGTTGGGATTCTAACCTAAATTTAAAAAAACTTTGAGTATTTGGGAACTAATTAAACATAATAACTTAATTATAATTTAGAGGATATCTAAGCCAGAGATCGGAGAATAGTATAGTTAGCTATCGCATTTCTATTAGAAATCTAGTGCTAGGAAACAGATAGTTGACAGTAACTTTGCAATTTAAAAAAAAAGTATTTATAAAAAAAAAAGAGACAAATTTTAATTTTAATTAATTGACGCAATGTCAGTTAGAGGGGTGCTGTGCTCTGACTGTGAGATGTGGCAGGTCCGGGAGGCTTCCAGCGTCCCGGATGGCTTCATCTGCAGAAAGTGCACCCAACTGCAGCTCCTCACAGACCGCATGGTTCGGTTGGAGCAGCAATTGGATGCACTTAGGAGCATGCAGGTGGCGGAAAGCGTCATAGATCGCAGTTATGTAAATGTGGTCACACCCAAGGTGCAGGCAGAGAAATGGGTGACCACCAGAAAGGGCAGGTAGTCAGTGCAGGAATCCCCTGTGGTTGTCCCCCTCTCGAACAGATATACCCCTTTGGATACTGTCGGGGGGGATAGCCTATCAGGGGAAAACAGCAGCAGCCAGAGCAGTGGCACCACGGCTGGCTCTGATGTTCAGAAGGGAGGGTCAAAGCGCAGAAGAGTAATAGTAATAGGGGACTCTATAGTCAGGGGCACAGATAGGCGCTTCTGTGGACGTGAAAGAGACTCCAGGTTGGTATGTTGCCTCCCTGGTGCCAGGGTCCAGGATGTCTCCGAACGGGTAGAGGGAATCCTGAAGGGGGAGGGCAAACAGGCAGAGGTCGTTGTACATATTGGTACTAACGACATAGGCAGGAAGGGGCATGAGGTCCTGCAGCAGGAGTTCAGGGAGCTAGGCAGAAAGTTAAAAGACAGGACCTCGAGGGTTGTGATCTCGGGATTACTCCCTGTGCCACGTGCCAGTGAGGCTAGAAATAGGAAGATAGAGCAGACAAACACGTGGCTAAACAGCTGGTGTAGGAGGGAGGGTTTCCGTTATCTGGACCACTGGGAGCTCTTCCGGGGCAGGTGTGACCTGTATAAGATGGACGGGTTGCATCTAAACCGGAGAGGCATAAATATCCTGGCCGCGAGGTTTGCTAGTGTCACACGGGAGGGTTTAAACTAGTATGGCAGGGGGGTGGGCGCGGGAGCAATAGGTCAGAAGGTGAGAGCATTGAGGGAGAACTAGGGAATAGGGACAGTGTGGCTCTGAGGCAGAGCAGACGGGGAAAAGTTGCTCAACACAGCGGGTCTGGTGGCCTGAAGTGCATATGTTTTAATGCAAGGAGCATTACGGGTAAGGCAGATGAACTTAGAGCTTGGATTACTACTTGGAACTATGATGTTGTTGCCATTACAGAGACCTGGTTGAGGGAAGGGCAGGATTGGCAGCTAAACGTTCCAGGATTTAGATGTTTCAGGCGGGATAGAGGGGGATGTAAAAGGGGAGGCGGAGTTGCGCTACTTGTTCGGGAGAATATCACAGCTATACTGCGAGAGGACACCTCAGAGGGCAGTGAGGCTATATGGGTAGAGATCAGGAATAAGAAGGGTGCAGTCACAATGTTGGGGGTATACTACAGGCCTCCCAACAGCCAGCGGGAGATAGAGGAGCAGATAGGTAGACAGATTTTGGAAAAGAGTAAAAACAACAGGGTTGTGGTGATGGGAGACTTCAACTTCCCCAATATTGACTGGGACTCACTTAGTGCCAGGGGCTTAGACGGGGCGGAGTTTGTAAGGAGCATCCAGGAGGGCTTCTTAAAACAATATGTAAACAGTCCAACTAGGGAAGGGGCGATACTGGACCTGGTATTGGGGAATGAGCCCAGCCAGGTGGTAGATGTTTCAGTAGGGGAGCATTTCGGTAACAGTGACCACAATTCAGTAAGTTTTAAAGTACTGGTGGACAAGGATAAGAGTGGTCCGAGGATGAATGTGCTAAATTGGGGGAAGGCTAATTATAACAATATTAGGCGGGAACTGAAGAACATAGATTGGGGGCGGATGTTTGAGGGCAAATCAACATCTGACATGTGGGAGGCTTTCAAGTGTCAGTTGAAAGGAATACAGGACAGGCATGTTCCTGTGAGGAAGAAAGATAAATACGGCAATTTTCGGGAACCTTGGATGACGAGTGATATTGTAGGCCTCGTCAAAAAGAAAAAGGAGGCATTTGTCAGGGCTAAAAGGCTGGGAACAGACGAAGCCTGTGTGGCATATAAGGAAAGTAGGAAGGAACTTAAGCAAGGAGTCAGGAGGGCTAGAAGGGGTCATGAAAAGTCATTGGCAAATAGGGTTAAGGAAAATCCCAAGGCTTTTTACACGTACATAAAAAGCAAGAGGGTAGCCAGGGAAAGGGTTGGCCCACTGAAGGATAGGCAAGGGAATCTATGTGTGGAGCCAGAGGAAATGGGCGAGGTACTAAATGAATACTTTGCATCAGTATTCACCAAAGAGAAGAAATTGGTAGATGTTGAGCCTGGAGAAGGGTGTGTAGATAGCCTGGGTCACATTGAGATCCAAAAAGACGAGGTGTTGGGTGTCTTAAAAAATATTAAGGTAGATAAGTCCCCTGGGCCTGATGGGATCTACCCCAGAATACTGAAAGAGGCTGGAGAGGAAATTGCTGAGGCCTTGACAGAAATCTTTGGATCGTCGCTGTCTTCAGGGGATGTCCCGGAGGACTGGAGAATAGCTAATGTTGTTCCTCTGTTTAAGAAGGGTAGCAAGGATAATCCCGGGAACTACAGGCCGGTGAGCCTTACTTCAGTGGTAGGGAAATTACTGGAGAGAATTCTTCGAGACAGGATCTACTCCCATTTGGAAGCAAATGGACGTATTAGTGAGAGGCAGCACGGTTTTGTGAAGGGGAGGTCGTGTCTCACTAACTTGATAGAGTTTTTCGAGGAGGTCACTAAGATGATTGATGCAGGTAGGGCAGTAGATGTTGTCTATATGGACTTCAGTAAGGCCTTTGACAAGGTCCCTCATGGTAGACTAGTACAAAAGGTGAAGTCACACGGGATCAGGGGTGAACTGGCAAGGTGGATACAGAACTGGCTAGGCCATAGAAGGCAGAGGGTAGCAATGGAGGGATGCTTTTCTAATTGGAGGGCTGTGACCAGTGGTGTTCCACAGGGATCAGTGTTGGGACCTTTGCTGTTTGTAGTATATATAAATGATTTGGAGGAAAATGTAACTGGTCTGATTAGTAAGTTTGCAGACGACACAAAGGTTGGTGGAATTGCGGATAGCGATGAGGACTGTCGGAGGATACAGCAGGATTTAGATTGTCTGGAGACTTGGGCGGAGAGATGGCAGATGGAGTTTAATCCGGACAAATGTGAGGTAATGCATTTTGGAAGGGCTAATGCAGGTAGGGAATATACAGTGAATGGTAGAACCCTCAAGAGTATTGAAAGTCAAAGAGATCTAGGAGTACAGGTCCACAGGTCATTGAAAGGGGCAACACAGGTGGAGAAGGTAGTCAAGAAGGCATACGGCATGCTTGCCTTCATTGGCCGGGGCATTGAGTATAAGATTTGGCAAGTCATGTTGCAGCTGTATAGAACCTTAGTTAGGCCACACTTGGAGTATAGTGTTCAATTCTGGTCGCCACACTACCAGAAGGATGTGGAGGCTTTAGAGAGGGTGCAGAAGAGATTTACCAGAATGTTGCCTGGTATGGAGGGCATAAGCTATGAGGAGCGATTGATTAAACTCGGTTTGTTCTCACTGGAACGAAGGAGGTTGAGGGGCGACCTGATAGAGGTATACAAAATTATGAGGGGCATAGACAGAGTGGATAGTCAGAGGCTTTTCCCCAGGGTAGAGGGGTCAATTACTAGGGGGCATAGGTTTAAGGTGAGAGGGGCAAGGTTTAGAGTAGATGTACGAGGCAAGTTTTTTACGCAGAGGGTAGTGGGTGCCTGGAACTCACTACCGGAGGAGGTAGTGGAAGCAGGGACGATAGGGACATTTAAGGGGCATCTTGACAAATATATGAATAGGATGGGAATAGAAGGATACGGACCCAGGAAGTGTACAAGATTGTAGTTTAGTCGGGCAGTATGGTCGGCACGGGCTTGGAGGGCCGAAGGGCCTGGTCCTGTGCTGTACATTTCTTTGTTCTTTGTTCTTTGTTGACTTTGACAAGGTCGCTCATGGCAGATTAGTGCAAAGGGTAAAGTCATGTGGGATTCGGGGTGTGCTAGCTGGATAGATAAAAAACTGGCTCGGCAACAGCAGACAGAGAATAACAGTGGGAGGGAGTTTTTCAGGCTGGAGTACTGTAACTAGTGATGTTCCACAGGGATCAGTGCTGGGACCACTGTTGTTGGTCATATATATAAATGATCTGGAGTAAAATGTGGATGGTCTGATTAGCAGGTTTGTAGGTGACATAAGACAGGTGAAGTTGCAGATAGTGAAGGGGGCCGTCAGAGAATACAGCAGAATACAGACAGATTGGAGAGTTGGGCAGGGAAATGGCAGATGGAGTTCAATCTGGACAAATGCGAGATGATGCATTTTGGAAGATCAAATTCAAGTGTGAATTGTACAGTAAATGGCAGAACCTTAGTAGCATTGACATACAGAGGGATCTGGGCATTCAGGTCCATAGTTCCATGAAAGTGGCAATACAGGTGGATCACATGGGCAAGGAAGCATATGGCATGCTTGTCTTCATCGGCCTTCTTTGAGTACAAGAGTTATCAGGGGCGTCGTTCTCCGACCCCCCAGCGGGTCGGAGAATGGCCGTTGGCCGCCGTGAATCCCGCCCCCGCCCCAGGCTCCGAAGGGAGAAAAGTCGGCGGGGCGTTAATGGCGCCGCTGCCGCGGAGAATGGCACGGGTCTGCGCAAGGCAGCCGATTTTCGGCCTGCCGATATTCTCCCTTCCGGATGGGCCGAAGTCCCGTCGACGTGATGACCGTTCACGTCGACGTAAATTAAACCTCCTTTTCATCGGCGTGACCCTGTGCTCCAGGCTCACGCCGACCAGCGTGGAGGTGAGTGACGGCCTGGGGGGTTGGCTCTGGGCAGGCGATGGCGTGGCCGCAGACTGATTGCGTGAGGAGAGGTGTGTCTCGGCTTGTGTGTGTGTGTGTGGCGGGGGGGGGGTGGTTAGAGTAGGCTGGGCTCCGGGGGAGTGCCGGGAGGGGGGTCCGTGCCACCTGCGGCCACCTGCAGATAACAGGGCCGTGTTCACCAATAGGAAGGGGACCTATTCGATGAACATACAGGTGGTCTGCGACCACCGCATGATGATCCTGCACGTCTGCACCCGTTACCCAGGCAGTGTACACGACTCATACGTGTTGTCGCGGTCATCCATCCCCAGCATGTACGAGGGACGCCATCCCCGGCTGAGGGGCTGGTTGCTGGGCGACAGGGGCTACCCATTGCGATCGTGGCTGATGACGCCTATACGGAGGCCACGCAATGAGGCGGAGAACCGCTACAATGATGCCCATGTAGCGACAAGGGGAGTGATAGAGAGGTGCTTTGGCGTGCTGAAGATGCGTTTCAGGTGCCTGGACCTCTCTGGGGGCGCCCTCCAGTATCGGTCAGATAGGGTCGGCCGCATCATTGTGGTGTGCTGCGTCCTGCACAACATAGCCCAGCAGAGGGGCGATGGGCCGCAGGCAGAGGAGGGCGGAGTGGAGGAGCAGCAGGAAGAGGCGCAGTCCTCCCCAGGTGAGGGGGATGGGGGTAATGGTCAGGGCAGACGGGGTAGACACAGGCGGGTGGCTGTCCACCGTTACCAGCTGGCCCAGCGGGCACGGGACAGACTGATAGCCGCCCGCTTCACTGACTAGATGGGCGTGGGAATCGGGTAGTATGGCCACAGACCGCACACCATGGCAACAGCCGACCACCCACACCCCCCACCCATCCACCCACCCAGCACCCTCACCCCCCTCCCTAACCCCACCCACCCCACCCGCATGCACACCACCCCCCCCCATTGCCGATCCACCTGCGGCACAACGGGCCGGGCTCACACAGTTGCGGGTGGACGCGTGTCTATTGCAGGCCATGGAGGATGATGACAACCCGCCCTGCGGTGAGCTCCTGGCTCCACATCGTTGGACTATGTCTGACCCATGGCCACAGTACCACCATCCACCCGGACCATCCCTGCATGCGGCTGTGACACTGCAGCGCACGGTCCCGTCCTCTGCCCGGGGGGATGTTGATGGCGGCCCAGGGGGAACGGGGCAGACTCACCTGGGGCTGAGGTAAGACCACCCCTCACACACACACTTGCGCTCAACGTACATGACACCCCCGCACACTTTGGACAGAGCACAAAGGCAGCTTCTGTAGGTGTAACATTGACTTTAATAACCAAAGGAGTTCATGCACGTGCCCTAGCCCCTAAAACTCATCTGTGCCCTACACCCGTGCCAACTTACTCAATGTCTAATTGTTTGGCCTTACGGGCCCTTTGACTACGTCTACGTGGTTCCCCAGACGGTACAGCAGAACTGGAGGTGGACTCCTGTGATTCCTGCCCTCTGACACTGGATCCCTTTGGCGGCCGTTTCCTGGGGCGTCCTGGCCTAGATGGGCCAGGCTGCAGCCCGGGCGACTGGGATGGCGAGCTGCCAGCCTGTCCTGCCCGTTGCCCACCCGATGCACCTGGGACGGAAGGGGGGGAGTCCGAGGTGTCGCGGTGTACCGGGACCTCCCCTACAGGGGGACCCGGGACAGACCACACCACCTCCTCCTCCCTCGGGGTGCCCGATGGCCCCCAGGCCTCTACATGGGTGGGGGATGCGAACGGACTGGCCATCCGACGCGCCCCCGACATCTGGCGCTGCCAGTCCTGGAGGCCCGTGCTGGTATCGACAGGGGTCTGCAGGTTTGCAGCCATGGAGCCCAGGGGGTTGGCAAACCCTGTCTGTGACAGTGCGACGCCGGCTCGCACATGGCCACTGGCGCCGATGCCCTCAGCGATGGCCTGCAGAGACTGGGCCATGGCCTGCAGAGACTGGGCCATGGCCTGCAGAGACTGGGCTATGGCCTGCAGAGACTGGGCTATGGCCTGCTGAGACTGGGCCATGGCCTGCAGAGACTGGGCTATGGCCTGCTGAGACTGGGCCATGGCCTGCTGAGACTGGGCCATGGCCTGCTGAGACTGGGCCATGGTGTTGAGCGCCTCTGCCATCTGGCGCTGGCACTGGCTCATGGCCTCCTGTGAGAGGGCAGCCATGTCCTGGGCCACAGACGCCGCCTGCACGGAAAGCCCCAGGCCTCGCAAACCGTTCCCCATGTCTGACACCGTCGCACCCATTGCCTCCACCGCGGACGCCACCCGTGCGGTGTCGGCCTGGGTGGCACGCATGACCGGCACCACTTCCAGCTCCTGGACGCGGGTGGACTCCTCCACCTGCGACCGCAGCCGCCGCAAGCCACCCGTCACCCTATTCGCTCGTCTCCGGGTCGGTGGTTGCATCGGATCTATGTGTGGGTGTGGTAACTGCAGGAACCCGGGATCCATCTGGGCGGCAGATGTTCGCTTGGGCTGGTTAGACACGCAGGCAGTGATCAGGTGATATGGGGGAGGGGGGATATGGGGACGGGCTGTCGGTGGCTCACTCGCTAGTACGCCCCCGACCTCTGCATCAGCAACCTCCCGGTCCTCAGGTCCGCCAGCCAGTTCCAGGGCCCTTTCCTCGTGTTCGGTCAGTGGTCTCTCATCAGCGGGCCCTCCTCCAGTCCTCACATGCTCCCTATTGTTGTGTGCGCGCTTCGCCTGTGGGGGGGGGCGGTGGCAGGGGTAAAAGGCAACAGTGTTAGGCAGGTATATGAATGCACGCCATCGGTTGCGCGTGCATTGCAGAGGTTAAGGTTAGGGCTGGATTCACTTGGGGATATGGGGGATATGGGGGAGGGGGGGATATGGGGGATTATGGGGGAATATGGGGATATGGGGGAGGGGGGATATGGGGGATATGGGGGAGGGGGGATATGGGGGAGGCTCACCCTGCCTGCTCTGACGAGGTCGTTCACCTTCTTGTGGCACTGGGTGCCTGTCCGTGGTGTCAGGGCCACAGCGGTGACGGCCTCTGCCACTTCCCTCCACAGACGCCGGCTGTGGCGTGGGGCAACTCTGCGGCCGTGCCCGGGATACAGGGCGTCCCTCCTCTGCTCCACTGCGTCCAGGAGCGCCTCCACATCCCGTTACTCGAACCTCGGGGCTGAGCGGCGGCCAGCCATCCAGTCGGGTGTTCCGGTCGGGTGTTCCGGTCGGGTGGGGGGGAGCAGCGCGGCCTTATGAGCCGTCCCGCCGTGCGGCGTGTATGACGCTGCACGGCGTGAACCACGTGCGCAAGCGCGGATCCCGTTACGTCGCTGCTAGCCCGGAGACTTTCGACCCATTTTTCCGACGTGACGCAAATCGGATTTGCACCGTTTTTTGCGCCGATAACGGAGAATTTCACCCCTGGTCGTGTTACAGTTGTATAAAACTTTAGTTAGGCCACATTTGGGATATTGCGTGCAATTCTGGTCACCACACTACCAGAAGGACGTGGATCCTGTGGAGAGGGTGCAAAGAAGGTTTACCCAGAATGTTGCCTATTAGCTATCAGGTGCCATCAGGAATAAACTCGGATTATTTTCGTTGGAAAGACAGAGGCTGTGGAGACACCTAATTGAGGTCAACAAACTATCGAGAGGTATAGACAGGGTGAATAGTCGGAAGCTGTGTCCCAGGCTGGAAGACTCAATGACAGGGGCACAGGTTCCAGGTGAGAAGGGATCAGTTCAGGGGCGATGTGCGATGTGCGGGGAAAGGGTGGTCGATGCCTGGAATGCGTTGCCAGTGGAGGTGTGGACGCAGGCACGATGGTAACATTTAAGATGTACTTCGATATAGGCAGCGCGGTAGCGCAGTGGGTTAGCTCTGCTGCCTCACGGCTCCGAGGTCCCAGGTTCGATCCTGGCACGTGGTCACTGTCTGTGTGAAGTTTGCACATTCTCCCCGTGTTTGCGTGGGTTTCGCCCCGCAACTCAAAGATGTGCAGGCTAGGTGGATTGGCCACGCTAAATTGCCCCTTAATTGGGAAAAAAAAAGAATTGGTTACTCTAAATTTAAAAAAAAAACATGTATTTCGATATTCACTTGAATAGGCGGGAATGGAGGCCACAGATCATTTGGGCAATATGTAGTCGGTCTAAATAAGGAATCTGGATTGGTGCAGGCTTGGTGGGCCAAAGGGCCTGGTCCAGGCTGTTCTTTGTTCTCCCTCCTGCTCCCAACCTACCTCCTGTATGTCACCTCCACCCAGATCCTCATCTCCCTCCAGTGCCATGCTTCCCTCCAGCAGCTCACCACCCTCCAGTGCCCAATATTCCTCCAGGGTCTCAACTCCCTCCACTACCTCAAATTCCTTCAGCACCTCTCCTCCCTCCAAAGCCTCACTTGCCTCCAGGGCCTCACTTCTCTCCAGTGCCTCAATTATTTCTAATGGCTCACCTCCCCAGGCAAATTCTCGAACTGAGGTAATTGTGCAAACTTTCCCAATTATCCACAAAATCAAATCATCCCAGACCACTCATTACCTCCTCTTGCTGTATAATCCAGATGCCTGAGCCTCAAATGTCACCCATCCACCCCATCACATCATCCACACCCGTCAACCAATCAGTGGAGGCCACAACCTCATCCCAACATTCCAAGCTGGGAACTGTCTTCCCGAAAGCTCTCAGTCTCTCCACCTTCCTCTCGTCCTGAACTCCCTCCTAAATACACACCCTACAATAAAACCTCTCCAAAAAACAACTTCTCTCTTTCAAACCAATTCTTTGGTCAGGAAGAACCTCTCGAGGTTTTGAGGGGAAGATACTGAACGTGGACAATTGTATTTGTTGTACAATGGCCGACCGTCCTGAATGAATGTTACTCACTCAGACATCCCAGAATCAGCAACAACGTCTTCATCTCACTCGGCATATCCTGCAAAGGAAAAGAGACAATCCGTATGGGAGAGAATTCCGGCAATGGGAAAATTAGAGAGAATGTTAAAAACTGTGGGTGGGATAGTAAACATTAAGTTTATCTACCTATAGTGAGTGAATTCGCTCTCTCTGGGAGTGGGATAGTAAATATTGAGTTTATCTACCTATAGTGAGTGAAGTCTCTCTGGGAGTGGCAGAGTAATCATTGAGTTTATCTATCTATAGTGAGTGAAGTCTCTCTGGGAGTGGCAGAGTAAACATTGAGTTTATCTATCTATAGTGAGTGAAGTCTCTCTGGGAGTGGGATAGTAAACATTGAGTTTATCTATCTATAGTGAGTGAAGTCTCTCTGGGAGTGGGATAGTAAACATTGAGTTTATCTATCTATAGTGAGTGAAGTTTCTCTCTCTGGGAGTGGGATGTGTAAACATTGAGTTTATCGACCTATAGTGAGTGAAGTCTTTCTGGGAGTGGGATAGTAAACATTGAGTTTATCTACCTATAGTGAGTGAAGTCTCTCTGGGAGTGGGAGAGTAATCATTGAGTTTATCTATCTATAGTGAGTGAAGTCTCTCTCTGGGAGTGGGATAGTAAACATTGAGTTTATCTAGCTATAGTGAGTGAAGTCTCTCTCTGGGAGTGGGATAGTAAATATTGAGTTTATCTACCTATAGTGAGTGAAGTCTCTCTGCGAGTGGCAGAGTAATCTTTGAGTTTATCTATCTATAGTGAGTGAAGTCTCACTGTCTGGGAGTGGGATAGTAAACATTGAGTTTATCTACCTATAGTGAGTGAAGTCTCTCTGGGAGTGGGATAGTAAACATTGAGTTTATCTATCTATAGTGAGTGAAGTCTCTCTCTCTGGGAGTGGGACAGTAAACATTGAGTTTATCTATCTATAGTGAGTGAAGACTCTCTGGGAGTGGGATAATAAACATTGAGATTATCTATCTATAGTGAGTGAAGTCTCTCTGGGAGTGGGATAGTAAACATTGAGTTTATCTACCTATAGTGAGTGAAGTCTCTCTGGGAGTGGGATAGTAAACATTGAGTTTATCTATCTATAGTGAGTGAAGTCTCTCTGGGAGTGGGATAATAAACATTGAGATTATCTATCTATAGTGAGTGAAGTCTCTCTGGGAGTGGGATAGTAAACATTGAGTTTATCTATCTGTAGTGAGTGAAGTCTCTCTCTGGGAGTGGGACAGTAAAATTTGAGTTTATCTATCTATAGTGAGTGAAGTCTCTCTCTGGGAGTGGGATAGTAAACATTGAGTTTATCTATCTATAGTGAGTGAAGGCTCTCTGGGAGTGGGATAGTAAACATTGAGTTTATCTATCTATAGTGAGTGAAGTCTCTCTGGGAGTGGGATAGCAAACATTGAGTTTATCTACCTATAGTGAGTGAAGTCTCTCTGGGAGTGGGATAGTAAACATTGAGTTTATCGATCTGTAGTGAGTGAAGTCTCTCTCTGGGAGTGGGACAGTAAACATTGAGTTTATCTATCTATAGTGAGCGAAGTCTCTCTCTGGGAGTGGGATAGTAAACATTGAGTTTATCTATCTATAGTGAGTGAAGGCTTTCTGGGAGTGGGATAGTAAACATTGAGTTTATCTATCTATAGTGAGTGAAGTCTCTCTGGGAGTGGGATAGTAAACATTGAGTTTATCTATCTATAGTGAATGAAGTCTCTCTGGGAGTGGGATAGTAAACATTGAGTATATCTATCTATAGTGAGTGAAGTCTCTCTCTGGCAGTGGGATAGTAAACATTGAGTTTATCTACCTATAGTGAGTGAAGTCTCTCTGGGAGTGGAATAGTAAACATTGAGTTTATCGACCTATAGTGAGTGAAGTCTCTCTGGGAGTGGGATAGTAAACATTGAGTTTATCTACCTATAGTGAGTGAAGTCTCTCTGGGAGTGGGATAGTAAACATTGAGTTTATCTATCTGTAGTGAGTGAAGTTTCTCTCTGGGAGTGGGACAGTAAACATTGAGTTTATCTATCTGTAGTGAGTGAAGTCTCTCTCTGGGAGTGGGACAGTAAACATTGAGTTTATCTATCTATAGTGAGTGAAGTCTCCCTGGGAGTGGAATAGTAAACATTGAGTTTATCTATCTATAGTGAGTGAAGTCTCTCTCTGGGAGTGGGATAGTAAACATTGAGTTTATCTATCTATAGTGAGTGAAGTCTCTCTCTGGAAGTGGGATAGTAAACATTGAGCTTATCTACCTATAGTGAGTGAAGTCTCTCTGGGAGTGGGATAGTAAACATTGAGTTTATCTATCTATAGTGAGTGAAGTCTCTCTCTGGGAGTGGGATAGTAAACATTGAGTTTATCTATCTATAGTGAGTGAAGTCTCTCTGGGAGTGGGATAGTAAACATTGAGTTTATCTATCTATAGTGAGCGAAGTCTCTCTGGGAGTGGGATAGTAAACATTGAGTTTATCTATCTATAGTGAGTGAAGTCTCTCTCTGGGAGTGGGATAGCAAACATTAAGTTTATCTACCTATAGTGAGTGAAGTCTCTCTGGGAGTGGGATAGTAAACATTGAGTTTATCGATCTGTAGTGAGTGAAGTCTCTCTCTGGGAGTGGGACAGTAAACATTGAGTTTATCTATCTATAGTGAGCGAAGTCTCTCTCTGGGAGTGGGATAGTAAACATTGAGTTTATCTATCTATAGTGAGTGAAGGCTTTCTGGGAGTGGGATAGTAAACATTGAGTTTATCTATCTATAGTGAGTGAAGTCTCTCTGGGAGTGGGATAGTAAACATTGAGTTTATCTATCTATAGTGAATGAAGTCTCTCTGGGAGTGGGATAGTAAACATTGAGTATATCTATCTATAGTGAGTGAAGTCTCTCTCTGGCAGTGGGATAGTAAACATTGAGTTTATCTACCTATAGTGAGTGAAGTCTCTCTGGGAGTGGAATAGTAAACATTGAGTTTATCGACCTATAGTGAGTGAAGTCTCTCTGGGAGTGGGATAGTAAACATTGAGTTTATCGACCTATAGTGAGTGAAGTCTCTCTGGGAGTGGGATAGTAAACATTGAGTTTATCTATCTGTAGTGAGTGAAGTTTCTCTCTGGGAGTGGGACAGTAAACATTGAGTTTATCTATCTGTAGTGAGTGAAGTCTCTCTCTGGGAGTGGGACAGTAAACATTGAGTTTATCTATCTATAGTGAGTGAAGTCTCCCTGGGAGTGGAATAGTAAACATTGAGTTTATCTATCTATAGTGAGTGAAGTCTCTCTCTGGGAGTGGGATAGTAAACATTGAGTTTATCTATCTATAGTGAGTGAAGTCTCTCTCTGGAAGTGGGATAGTAAACATTGAGCTTATCTACCTATAGTGAGTGAAGTCTCTCTGGGAGTGGGATAGTAAACATTGAGTTTATCTATCTATAGTGAGTGAAGTCTCTCTCTGGGAGTGGGATAGTAAACATTGAGTTTATCTATCTATAGTGAGTGAAGTCTCTCTGGGAGTGGGATAGTAAACATTGAGTTTATCTATCTATAGTGAGCGAAGTCTCTCTGGGAGTGGGATAGTAAACATTGAGTTTATCTATCTATAGTGAGTGAAGTCTCTCTCTGGGAGTGGGATAGCAAACATTGAGTTTATCTATCTATAGTGAGTGAAGTCTCTCTGGGAGTGGGATAGTAAACATTGAGTTTATCTATCTATAGTGATTGAAGTCTCTCTCTGGGAGTGGGATAGTAAACATTGAGTTGATCTATCTATAGTGAGTGAAGTCTCTCTCTGGGAGTGGGATAGTAAACATTGAGTTTATCTATCTATAGTGAGTGAAGTCTCTCTGGGAGTGGGATAGTAAACATTGAGTTTATCTATCTGTAGTGAGTGAAGTTTCTCTCTGGGAGTGGGACAGTAAACATTGAGTTTATCTATCTGTAGTGAGTGAAGTCTCTCTCTGGGAGTGGGACAGTAAACATTGAGTTTATCTATCTATAGTGAGTGAAGTCTCTCTCTGGGAGTGGGATAGTAAACATTGAGTTTATCTATCTATAGTGAGTGAAGTCTCCCTGGGAGTGGAATAGTAAACATTGAGTTTATCTATCTATAGTGAGTGAAGTCTCTCTCTGGGAGTGGGATAGTAAACATTGAGTTTATCTATCTATAGTGAGTGAAGTCTCTCTCTGGAAGTGGGATAGTAAACATTGAGCTTATCTACCTATAGTGAGTGAAGTCTCTCTGGGAGTGGGATAGTAAACATTGAGTTTATCTATCTATAGTGAGTGAAGTCTCTCTCTGGGAGTGGGATAGTAAACATTGAGTTTATCTATCTATAGTGAGTGAAGTCTCTCTGGGATGGGATAGTAAACATTGAGTTTATCTATCTATAGTGAGCGAAGTCTCTCTGGGAGTGGGATAGTAAACATTGAGTTTATCTATCTATAGTGAGTGAAGTATCTCTCTGGGAGTGGGATAGCAAACATTGAGTTTATCTATCTATAGTGAGTGAAGTCTCTCTCTGGGAGTGGGATAGTAAACATTGAGTTTATCTATCTATAGTGAGTGAAGTCTCTCTGGGATGGGATAGTAAACATTGAGTTTATCTATCTATAGTGAGTGAAGTCTCTCTCTGGAAGTGGGATAGTAAACATTGAGCTTATCTACCTATAGTGAGTGAAGTCTCTCTGGGAGTGGGATAGTAAACATTGAGTTTATCTATCTATAGTGAGTGAAGTCTCTCTCTGGGAGTGGGATAGTAAACATTGAGTTTATCTATCTATAGTGAGTGAAGTCTCTCTGGGATGGGATAGTAAACATTGAGTTTATCTATCTATAGTGAGCGAAGTCTCTCTGGAAGTGGGATAGTAAACATTGAGCTTATCTACCTATAGTGAGTGAAGTCTCTCTGGGAGTGGGATAGTAAACATTGAGTTTATCTATCTATAGTGAGTGAAGTCTCTCTGGGAGTGGGATAGTAAACATTGAGTTTATCTATCTATAGTGAGCGAAGTCTCTCTGGGAGTGGGATAGTAAACATTGAGTTTATCTATCTATAGTGAGTGAAGTCTCTCTCTGGGAGTGGGATAGCAAACATTGAGTTTATCTATCTATAGTGAGTGAAGTCTCTCTGGGAGTGGGATAGTAAACATTGAGTTTATCTATCTATAGTGAGTGAAGTCTCTCTCTGGGAGTGGGATAGTAAACATTGAGTTGATATCTCTATAGTGAGTGAAGTCTCTCTCAGGGAGTGGGATAGTAAACATTGAGTTTATCTATCTATAGTGAGTGAAGTCTCTCTGGGAGTGGGATAGTAAACATTGAGTTTATCTATCTGTAGTGAGTGAAGTTTCTCTCTGGGAGTGGGACAGTAAACATTGAGTTTATCTATCTGTAGTGAGTGAAGTCTCTCTCTGGGAGTGGGACAGTAAACATTGAGTTTATCTATCTATAGTGAGTGAAGTCTCTCTCTGGGAGTGGGATAGTAAACATTGAGTTTATCTATCTATAGTGAGTGAAGTCTCCCTGGGAGTGGAATACTAAACATTGAGTTTATCTATCTATAGTGAGTGAAGTCTCTCTCTGGGAGTGGGATAGTAAACATTGAGTTTATCTATCTATAGTGAGTGAAGTCTCTCTCTGGAAGTGGGATAGTAAACATTGAGCTTATCTACCTATAGTGAGTGAAGTCTCTCTGGGAGTGGGATAGTAAACATTGAGTTTATCTATCTATAGTGAGTGAAGTCTCTCTCTGGGAGTGGGATAGTAAACATTGAGTTTATCTATCTATAGTGAGTGAAGTCTCTCTGGGATGGGATAGTAAACATTGAGTTTATCTATCTATAGTGAGCGAAGTCTCTCTGGGAGTGGGATAGTAAACATTGAGTTTATCTATCTATAGTGAGTGAAGTATCTCTCTGGGAGTGGGATAGCAAACATTGAGTTTATCTATCTATAGTGAGTGAAGTCTCTCTGGGAGTGGGATAGTAAACATTGAGTTTATCTATCTGTAGTGAGTGAAGTTTCTCTCTGGGAGTGGGACAGTAAACATTGAGTTTATCTATCTGTAGTGAGTGAAGTCTCTCTCTGGGAGTGGGACAGTAAACATTGAGTTTATCTATCTATAGTGAGTGAAGTCTCCCTGGGAGTGGAATAGTAAACATTGAGTTTATCTATCTATAGTGAGTGAAGTCTCTCTCTGGGAGTGGGATAGTAAACATTGAGTTTATCTATCTATAGTGAGTGAAGTCTCTCTCTGGAAGTGGGATAGTAAACATTGAGCTTATCTACCTATAGTGAGTGAAGTCTCTCTGGGAGTGGGATAGTAAACATTGAGTTTATCTATCTATAGTGAGTGAAGTCTCTCTCTGGGAGTGGGATAGTAAACATTGAGTTTATCTATCTATAGTGAGTGAAGTCTCTCTGGGATGGGATAGTAAACATTGAGTTTATCTATCTATAGTGAGCGAAGTCTCTCTGGGAGTGGGATAGTAAACATTGAGTTTATCTATCTATAGTGAGTGAAGTATCTCTCTGGGAGTGGGATAGCAAACATTGAGTTTATCTATCTATAGTGAGTGAAGTCTCTCTCTGGGAGTGGGATAGTAAACATTGAGTTTATCTATCTATAGTGAGTGAAGTCTCTCTGGGATGGGATAGTAAACATTGAGTTTATCTATCTATAGTGAGTGAAGTCTCTCTCTGGAAGTGGGATAGTAAACATTGAGCTTATCTACCTATAGTGAGTGAAGTCTCTCTGGGAGTGGGATAGCAAACATTGAGTTTATCTATCTATAGTGAGTGAAGTCTCTCTCTGGGAGTGGGATAGTAAACATTGAGTTTATCTATCTATAGTGAGTGAAGTCTCTCTGGGATGGGATAGTAAACATTGAGTTTATCTATCTATAGTGAGTGAAGTCTCTCTCTGGAAGTGGGATAGTAAACATTGAGCTTATCTACCTATAGTGAGTGAAGTCTCTCTGGGAGTGGGATAGTAAACATTGAGTTTATCTATCTATAGTGAGTGAAGTCTCTCTCTGGGAGTGGGATAGTAAACATTGAGTTTATCTATCTATAGTGAGTGAAGTCTCTCTGGGATGGGATAGTAAACATTGAGTTTATCTATCTATAGTGAGCGAAGTCTCTCTGGAAGTGGGATAGTAAACATTGAGCTTATCTACCTATAGTGAGTGAAGTCTCTCTGGGAGTGGGATAGTAAACATTGAGTTTATCTATCTATAGTGAGTGAAGTCTCTCTGGGAGTGGGATAGTAAACATTGAGTTTATCTATCTATAGTGAGCGAAGTCTCTCTGGGAGTGGGATAGTAAACATTGAGTTTATCTATCTATAGTGAGTGAAGTCTCTCTCTGGGAGTGGGATAGCAAACATTGAGTTTATCTATCTATAGTGAGTGAAGTCTCTCTGGGAGTGGGATAGTAAACATTGAGTTTATCTATCTATAGTGAGTGAAGTCTCTCTCTGGGAGTGGGATAGTAAACATTGAGTTGATATCTCTATAGTGAGTGAAGTCTCTCTCAGGGAGTGGGATAGTAAACATTGAGTTTATCTATCTATAGTGAGTGAAGTCTCTCTGGGAGTGGGATAGTAAACATTGAGTTTATCTATCTGTAGTGAGTGAAGTTTCTCTCTGGGAGTGGGACAGTAAACATTGAGTTTATCTATCTGTAGTGAGTGAAGTCTCTCTCTGGGAGTGGGACAGTAAACATTGAGTTTATCTATCTATAGTGAGTGAAGTCTCTCTCTGGGAGTGGGATAGTAAACATTGAGTTTATCTATCTATAGTGAGTGAAGTCTCCCTGGGAGTGGAATACTAAACATTGAGTTTATCTATCTATAGTGAGTGAAGTCTCTCTCTGGGAGTGGGATAGTAAACATTGAGTTTATCTATCTATAGTGAGTGAAGTCTCTCTCTGGAAGTGGGATAGTAAACATTGAGCTTATCTACCTATAGTGAGTGAAGTCTCTCTGGGAGTGGGATAGTAAACATTGAGTTTATCTATCTATAGTGAGTGAAGTCTCTCTCTGGGAGTGGGATAGTAAACATTGAGTTTATCTATCTATAGTGAGTGAAGTCTCTCTGGGATGGGATAGTAAACATTGAGTTTATCTATCTATAGTGAGCGAAGTCTCTCTGGGAGTGGGATAGTAAACATTGAGTTTATCTATCTATAGTGAGTGAAGTATCTCTCTGGGAGTGGGATAGCAAACATTGAGTTTATCTATCTATAGTGAGTGAAGTCTCTCTGGGAGTGGGATAGTAAACATTGAGTTTATCTATCTGTAGTGAGTGAAGTTTCTCTCTGGGAGTGGGACAGTAAACATTGAGTTTATCTATCTGTAGTGAGTGAAGTCTCTCTCTGGGAGTGGGACAGTAAACATTGAGTTTATCTATCTATAGTGAGTGAAGTCTCTCTCTGGGAGTGGGATAGTAAACATTGAGTTTATCTATCTATAGTGAGTGAAGTCTCCCTGGGAGTGGAATAGTAAACATTGAGTTTATCTATCTATAGTGAGTGAAGTCTCTCTCTGGGAGTGGGATAGTAAACATTGAGTTTATCTATCTATAGTGAGTGAAGTCTCTCTCTGGAAGTGGGATAGTAAACATTGAGCTTATCTACCTATAGTGAGTGAAGTCTCTCTGGGAGTGGGATAGTAAACATTGAGTTTATCTATCTATAGTGAGTGAAGTCTCTCTCTGGGAGTGGGATAGTAAACATTGAGTTTATCTATCTATAGTGAGTGAAGTCTCTCTGGAATGGGATAGTAAACATTGAGTTTATCTATCTATAGTGAGCGAAGTCTCTCTGGGAGTGGGATAGTAAACATTGAGTTTATCTATCTATAGTGAGTGAAGTATCTCTCTGGGAGTGGGATAGCAAACATTGAGTTTATCTATCTATAGTGAGTGAAGTCTCTCTCTGGGAGTGGGATAGTAAACATTGAGTTTATCTATCTATAGTGAGTGAAGTCTCTCTGGGATGGGATAGTAAACATTGAGTTTATCTATCTATAGTGAGTGAAGTCTCTCTCTGGAAGTGGGATAGTAAACATTGAGCTTATCTACCTATAGTGAGTGAAGTCTCTCTGGGAGTGGGATAGTAAACATTGAGTTTATCTATCTATAGTGAGTGAAGTCTCTCTCTGGGAGTGGGATAGTAAACATTGAGTTTATCTATCTATAGTGAGTGAAGTCTCTCTGGGATGGGATAGTAAACATTGAGTTTATCTATCTATAGTGAGCGAAGTCTCTCTGGAAGTGGGATAGTAAACATTGAGCTTATCTACCTATAGTGAGTGAAGTCTCTCTGGGAGTGGGACAGTAAACATTGAGTTTATCTATCTATAGTGAGTGAAGTCTCTCTGGGAGTGGGATAGTAAACATTGAGTTTATCTATCTATAGTGAGCGAAGTCTCTCTGGGAGTGGGATAGTAAACATTGAGTTTATCTATCTATAGTGAGTGAAGTCTCTCTCTGGGAGTGGGATAGCAAACATTGAGTTTATCTATCTATAGTGAGTGAAGTCTCTCTCTGGGAGTGGGATAGTAAACATTGAGTTGATATCTCTATAGTGAGTGAAGTCTCTCTCAGGGAGTGGGATATTAAACATTGAGTTTATCTATCTATAGTGAGTGAAGTCTCTCTGGGAGTGGGCTAGTAAACATTGAGTTTATCTATCTGTAGTGAGTGAAGTTTCTCTCTGGGAGTGGGACAGTAAACATTGAGTTTATCTATCTGTAGTGAGTGAAGTCTCTCTCTGGGAGTGGGACAGTAAACATTGAGTTTATCTATCTATAGTGAGTGAAGTTTCTCTCTGGGAGTGGGACAGTAAACATTGAGTTTATCTATCTATAGTGAGTGAAGTCTCTCTGGGAGTGGGACAGTAAACATTGAGTTTATCTATCTATAGTGAGTGAAGTCTCCCTGGGAGTGGAATACTAAACATTGAGTTTATCTATCTATAGTGAGTGAAGTATCTCTCTGGGAGTGGGATAGTAAACATTGAGTTTATCTATCTATAGTGAGTGAAGTCTCTCTCTGGAAGTGGGATAGTAAACATTGAGCTTATCTACCTATAGTGAGTGAAGTCTCTCTGGGAGTGGGATAGTAAACATTGAATTTATCTATCTATAGTGAGTGAAGTCTCTCTCTGGGAGTGGGATAGTAAACATTGAGTTTATCTATCTATAGTGAGTGAAGTCTCTCTGGGATGGGATAGTAAACATTGAGTTTATCTATCTATAGTGAGCGAAGTCTCTCTGGGAGTGGGATAGTAAACATTGAGTTTATCTATCTATAGTGAGTGAAGTATCTCTCTGGGAGTGGGATAGCAAACATTGAGTTTATCTATCTATAGTGAGTGAAGTCTCTCTGGGAGTGGGATAGTAAACATTGAGTTTATCTATCTATAGTGAGTGAAGTCTCTCTCTGGGAGTGGGATAGTAAACATTGAGTTTATCTATCTATAGTGAGTGAAGTCTCTCTCTGGGAGTGGGATAGTAAACATTGAGTTTATCTATCTATAGTGAGTGAAGTCTCTCTCTGGGCGTGGGATAGTAAACATTGAGCTTATCTACCGATAGTGAGTGAAGTCTCTCTGGGAGTGGGATAGTAAACATTGAGTTTATCTATCTATAGTGAGTGAAGTCTCTCTCTGGGAGTGGGATAGTAAACATTGAGTTTATCTATCTATAGTGAGTGAAGTCTCTCTCTGGGAGTGGGATAGTAAACATTGAGTTTATCTATCTATAGTGAGTGAAGTCTCTCTGGGAGTGGGATAGTAAACATTGAGTTTATATATCTATAGTGAGTGAATTCTCTCTCTCTGGGAGTGGGACAGTAAACATTGAGTTTATCTATCTATAGTGAGTGAATTCTCTCTCTGGGAGTGGGATAGTAAACATTGAGTTTATCTATCTACAGTGAGTGAAGTCTGTCTCTGGGAGTGGGATAGTAAACATTGAGCTTATCTACCTATAGTGAGTGAAGTCTCTCTGGGAGTGGGATAGTAAACATTGAGTTTATCTATCTATAGTGAGTGAAGTCTCTCTCTGGGAGTGGGATAGTAAACATTGAGTTTATCTATCTATAGTGAGTGAAGTCTCTCTGGGAGCGGGATAGTAAACATTGAGTTTATCTATCTACAGTGAGCGAAGTCTCTCTCTGGGAGTGGGATAGTAAACATTGAGTTTATCTATCTATAGTGAGTGAAGTCTCTCTCTGGGAGTGGGATTGTAAACATTGAGTTTATCTATCAATAGTGAGTGAAGTCTCTCTCTGGGAGTGGGACAGTAAACATTGAGTTTTTCTATCTATAGTGAATGAATTCTCTCTCTGGGAGTGGGATAGTAAACATTGAGTTTATCTATCTACAGTGAGTGAAGTTTCTCTCTGGGAGTGGGATGGTAAACATTGAGTTTATCTACCTATAGTGAGTGAAGTCTCTCTGGGAGCGGGATAGTAAACATTGAGTTTATCTATCTATAGTGAGTGAAGTCTCTCTCTGGGAGTGGGATAGTAAACATTGAGTTTATCTATCCATAGTGAGTGAAGTCTCTCTCTGGGAGTGGGATAGTAAACATTGAGTTTATCTATCCATAGTGAGTGAAGTCTCTCTCTGGAAGTGGGATAGTAAACATTGAGCTTATCTACCTATAGTGAGTGAAGTCTCTCTCTGGCAGTGGGATAGTAAACATTGAGTTTATCTATCTATAGTGAGTGAAGTCTCTCTGGGAGTGGGATAGTAAACATTGAGTTTAAATATCTATAGTGAGTGAATTCTCTCTCTGGGAGTGGGATAGTAAACATTGAGTTTATCTATCTATAGTGAGTGAAGTCAGTCTCTGGGAGTGGGATAGTAAACATTGAGTTTATCTATCTATAGTGAGTGAAGTCTCTCTCTGGGAGTGGGATAGTAAACATTGAGCTTATCTACCTATAGGGAGTGAAGTCTCTCTGGGAGTGGGATAGTAAACATTGAGTTTATCTATCGATAGTGAGTGAAGTCTCTCTGGGAGCGGGAGAGTAAACATTGAGTTTATCTATCTACAGTGAGTGAAGTCTCTCTCTGGGAGTGGGATAGTAAACATTGAGTTTATCTATCTATAGTGAGTGAAGTCTCTCTCTTGGAGTGGGATTGTAAACATTGAGTTTATCTATCAATAGTGAGTGAAGTCTCTCTCTGGGAGTGGGACAGTAAGCATTGAGTTTTTCTATCTATAGTGAATTAATTCTCTCTCTGGGAGTGGGATAGTAAACATTGAGTTTATCTATCTACAGTGAGTGAAGTCTCTCTCTGGGAGTGGGATAGTAAACATTGAGTTTATCTATCTATAGTGAGTGAAGTCTCTCTCTGGGAGTGGGATAGTAAACATTGAGGTTATCTATCTATAGTGAGTGAAGTCTCTCTGGGCGTGGGACAGTAAACATTGAGTTTATCTATCTATAGTGAGTGAAGTCTCTCTCTGGGAGTGGGATAGTAAAAATTGAGTTTATCTATCTATAGTGAGTGAAGTCTCTCTGGGAGTGGGATAGTAAACATTGAGTTTATCTATCTATAGTGAGTGAAGTCTCTCTCTGGGAGTGGTATAGTAAACATTGAGTTTATCTATCTATTGTGAGTAAGTGTCTCTCTGGGAGTGGGACAGTAAACATAGAGTTTATCTATTTATAGTGAGTGAAGTCTCTCTCTGGGAGTGGGACAATAAACATTGAGTTTATCTATCTATAGTGAGTGAAGTCTCTCTCCCTGGGAGTGGGACAGTAAGCATTGAGTTTATCTATTTATAGTGAGTGAAGTCACTCTGGGAGTGGGATAGTAAACATTGAGTTTATCTACCTATAGTGAGTGAAGTCTCTCTGGGAGTGGGATAGTAAACATTGAGTTTATCTATCTGTAGTGAGTGAAGTCTCTCTCTGGGAGTGGGACAGTAAACATTGAGTTTATCTATCTGTAGTGAGTGAAGTCTCTCCCTGGGAGTGGGACAGTAAACATTGAGTTTATCTATCTATAGTGAGTGAAGTCTCTCTGGGAGTGGGATAGTAAAGTTTGAGTTTATCTATCTATAGTGAGTGAAGTCTCTCTCTCTGGGAGTGGGATAGTAAACATTGAGTTTATCTATCTATAGTGAGTGAAGACTCTCTCTGGGAGTGGGATAGTAAACATTGAGTTTATCTATCTATAGTGAGTGAAGTCTCTCTCTGGGAGTGGGATAGTAAACATTGAGTTTATCTATCTATAGTGAGTGAAGTCTCTCTCTGGGAGTGGGATAGTAATCATTGAGTTTATCTATCTATAGTGAGTGAAGTCTCTCTCTGGGAGTGGGATAGTAAACATTGAGTTTATCTATCTGTAGTGAGTGAAGTCTCTCTCTGGGAGTGGGATAGTAAACATTGAGTTTATCCATCTATAGTGAGTGAAGTCTCTCTCTGGGAGTGGGATAGTAAACATTGAGTTTATCTATCTATAGTGAGTGAAGTCTCTCTCTGGGAGTGGGATAGTAAACATTGAGTTTATCTATCTATAGTGAGTGAAGTCTCTCTGGGAGTGGGATAGTAAACATTGAGTTTATCTATTTATAGTGAGTGAAGTCACACTGGGAGTGGGATAGTAAACATTGAGTTTATCTATCTATAGTGAGTGAAGTCTCTCTGGGAGTGGGATACTAAACATTGAGTTTATCTATTTATAGTGAGTGAAGTCTCTCTGGGAGTGGGATAGTAAACATTGAGTTTATATATCTATAGTGAGTGAATTCTCTCTCTCTGGGAGTGGGACAGTAAACATTGAGTTTATCTATCTATAGTGAGTGAAGTCTCTCTGGGAGTGGGATAGTAAACATTGAGTTTATATATCTATAGTGAGTGAATTCTCTCTCTCTGGGAGTGGGACAGTAAACATTGAGTTTATCTATCAATAGTGAGTGAATTCTCTCTCTGGGAGTGGGATAGTAAACATTGAGTTTATCTATCTATAGTGAGTGAAGTCTGTCTCTGGGAGTGGGATAGTAAACATTGAGTTTATCTATCTATAGTGAGTGAAGTCTCTCTCTGGGAGTGGGATAGTAAACATTGAGCTTATCTACCTATAGTGAGTGAAGTCTCTCTGGGAGTGGGATAGTAAACATTGAGTTTATCTATCTATAGTGAGTGAAGTCTCTCTCTGGGAGTGGGATAGTAAACATTGAGTTTATCTATCTATAGTGAGTGAAGTCTCTCTGGGAGCGGGATAGTAAACATTGAGTTTATCTATCTACAGTGAGTGAAGTCTCTCTCTGGGAGTGGGATAGTAAACATTGAGTTTATCTATCTATAGTGAGTGAAGTCTCTCTCTGGGAGTGGGATTGTAAACATTGAGTTTATCTATCAATAGAGAGTGAAGTCTCTCTCTGGGAGTGGGACAGTAAACATTGAGTTTTTCTATCTATAGTGAATGAATTCTCTCTCTGGGAGTGGGATAGTAAACATTGAGTTTATCTATCTACAGTGAGTGAAGTTTCTCTCTGGGAGTGGGATGGTAAACATTGAGTTTATCTACCTATAGTGAGTGAAGTCTCTCTGGGAGCGGGATAGTAAACATTGAGTTTATCTATCTATAGTGAGTGAAGTCTCTCTCTGGGAGTGGGATAGTAAACATTGAGTTTATCTATCCATAGTGAGTGAAGTCTCTCTCTGGGAGTGGGATAGTAAACATTGAGTTTATCTATCCATAGTGAGTGAAGTCTCTCTCTGGAAGTGGGATAGTAAACATTGAGCTTATCTACCTATAGTGAGTGAAGTCTCTCTGGGAGTGGGATAGTAAACATTGAGTTTATCTATCTATAGTGAGTGAAGTCTCTCTCTGGCAGTGGGATAGTAAACATTGAGTTTATCTATCTATAGTGAGTGAAGTCTCTCTGGGAGTGGAATAGTAAACATTGAGTTTAAATATCTATAGTGAGTGAATTCTCTCTCTGGGAGTGGGATAGTAAACATTGAGTTTATCTATCTATAGTGAGTGAAGTCAGTCTCTGGGAGTGGGATAGTAAACATTGAGTTTATCTATCTATAGTGAGTGAAGTCTCTCTCTGGGAGTGGGATAGTAAACATTGAGCTTATCTACCTATAGGGAGTGAAGTCTCTCTGGGAGTGGGATAGTAAACATTGAGTTTATCTATCGATAGTGAGTGAAGTCTCTCTGGGAGCGGGAGAGTAAACATTGAGTTTATCTATCTACAGTGAGTGAAGTCTCTCTGGGAGTGGGGTAGTAAACATTGAGTTTATCTATCTATAGTGAGTGAAGTCTCTCTCTTGGAGTGGGATTGTAAACATTGAGTTTATCTATCAATAGTGAGTGAAGTCTCTCTCTGGGAGTGGGACAGTAAACATTGAGTTTTTCTATCTATAGTGAATGAATTCTCTCTCTGGGAGTGGGATAGTAAACATTGAGTTTATCTATCTACAGTGAGTGAAGTCTCTCTCTGGGAGTGGGATAGTAAACATTGAGTTTATCTATCTATAGTGAGTGAAGTCTCTCTGGGAGTGGGATAGTAAACATTGAGGTTATCTATCTATAGTGAGTGAAGTCTCTCTGGGCGTGGGACAGTAAACATTGAGTTTATCTATCTATAGTGAGTGAAGTCTCTCTCTGGGAGTGGGATAGTAAAAATTGAGTTTATCTATCTATAGTGAGTGAAGTCTCTCTGGGAGTGGGATAGTAAACATTGAGTTTATCTACCTATAGTGAGTGAAGTCTCTCTGGGAGTGGGATAGTAAACATTGAGTTTATCTATCTGTAGTGAGTGAAGTCTCTCTCTCTGGGAGTGGGATAGTAAACATTGAGTTTATCTATCTATAGTGAGTGAAGTCTCTCTCTGGGAGTGGGATAGTAAACATTGAGTTTATCTATCTATAGTGAGTGAAGTCTCTCTCTGGGAGTGGGATAGTAAACATTGAGTTTATCTATCCATAGTGAGAGAAGTCTCTCTCTGGAAGTTGGATAGTAAACATTGAGCTTATCTACCTATAGTGATTGAAGTCTCTCTGGGAGTGGGATAGTAAACATTGAGTTTATCTATCTATAGTGAGTGATGTCTCTCTCTGGCAGTGGGATAGTAAACATTGAGTTTATCTATCTATAGTGAGTGAAGTCTCTCTGGGAGTGGGATAGTAAACAGTGAATTTATCTATCTATAGTGAGTGAATTCTCTCTCTGGGAGTGGGATAGTAAACATTGAGCTTATCTACCTATAGTGAGTGAAGTCTCTCTTGGACTGGGATAGTAAACATTCAGTTTATTTATTTATAGTGAGTGAAGTCTCTCTCTCTGGGAGTGGGATAGTAAACATTGAGTTTATCTATCTATAGTGAGTGAAGTCTCTCTGGGAGCGGGGTAGTAAACATTGAGTTTATCTATCTACAGTGAGTGAAGTCTCTCTGGGAGTGGGATAGTAAACATTGAGTTTATCTATCGAAAGTGAGTGAAGTCTCTCTCTGGGAGTCGGATAGTAAACATTGAGTTTATCTATCTATAGTGAGTGAAGTCTCTCTCTCTGGGAGTGGTAGAGTAAACATTGAGTTTATCAATGTATGGTGAGTGAAGTCTCTCTCTGGGAGTGGGAGAGTAATCATTGAGTTTATCTATTTATAGTGAGTGAAGTCCCACTCTCTGGGAGTGGGATAGTAAACATTGAGTTTATCTATCTATAGTGAGTGAAGTCTCTCTCTGGGAGTCGGATAGTAAACATTGAGTTTATCTATTTATAGTGAGTGAAGTCTCTCTCTGGGAGTGGGATAGTAAACATTGAGTTTATCTATCTATAGTGAGTGAAGTCTCTCTCTGGGAGTGGGATTGTAAACATTGAGTTTATCTATCTATAGTGAGTGAAGTCCCTCTCTGGGAGTGGGACAGTAAACATTGAGTTTATCTATCTATAGTGAGTGAAGTCTCTCTCTGGGAGTGGGATAGTAAACATTGAGTTTATCTATCCATAGTGAGTGAAGTCTCTCTCTGGGAGTGGGATAGTAAACATTGAGTTTATCTATCCATAGTGAGTGAAGTCTCTCTCTGGAAGTGGGATAGTAAACATTGAGCTTATCTACCTATAGTGAGTGAAGTCTCTCTGGGAGTGGGATAGTAAACATTGAGTTTATCTATCTATAGTGAGTGAAGTCTCTCTCTGGCAGTGGGATAGTAAACATTGAGTTTATCTATCTATAGTGAGTGAAGTCTCTCTGGGAGTGGGATAGTAAACATTGAGTTTAAATATCTATAGTGAGTGAATTCTCTCTCTGGGAGTGGGATAGTAAACATTGAGTTTATCTATCTATAGTGAGTGAAGTCAGTCTCTGGGTGTGGGATAATAAACATTGAGTTTATCTATCTATAGTGAGTGAAGTCTCTCTCTGGGAGTGGGATAGTAAACATTGAGCTTATCTACCTATAGGGAGTGAAGTCTCTCTGGGAGTGGGATAGTAAACATTGAGTTTATCTATCGATAGTGAGTGAAGTCTCTCTGGGAGCGGGAGAGTAAACATTGAGTTTATCTATCTACAGTGAGTGAAGTCTCTCTCTGGGAGTGGGATAGTAAACATTGAGTTTATCTATCTATAGTGAGTGAAGTCTCTCTCTTGGAGTGGGATTGTAAACATTGAGTTTATCTATCAATAGTGAGTGAAGTCTCTCTCTGGGAGTGGGACAGTAAACATTGAGTTTTTCTATCTATAGTGAATGAATTCTCTCTCTGGGAGTGGGATAGTAAACATTGAGTTTATCAATCTATTGTGAGTGAAGTCTCTCTGGGAGGGTGACAGTAAACATAGAGTTTATCTATTTATAGTGAGTGAAGTCTCTCTCTGGGAGTGGGACAATTAACATTGAGTTTATCTATCTATAGTGAGTGAAGTCTCTCTCCCTGGGAGTGGGACAGTAAGCATTGAGTTTATCTATTTATAGTGAGTGAAGTCACTCTGGGAGTGGGATAGTAAACATTGAGTTTATCTACCTATAGTGAGTGAAGTCTCTCTGGGAGTGGGATAGTAAACATTGAGTTTATCTATCTGTAGTGAGTGAAGTCGCTCTCTGGGAGTGGGACAGTAAACATTGAGTTTATCTATCTATAGTGAGTGAAGTCTCTCTGGGAGTGGGATAGTAAAGTTTGAGTTTATCTATCTATAGTGAGTGAAGTCTCTCTCTCTGGGAGTGGGATAGTAAACATTGAGTTTATCTATCTATAGTGAGTGAAGACTCTCTCTGGGAGTGGGATAGTAAACATTGAATTTATCTATCTATAGTGAGTGAAGTCTCTCTCTGGGAGTGGGATAGTAAACATTGAGTTTATCTATCCATAGTGAGAGAAGTCTCTCTCTGGAAGTTGGATAGTAAACATTGAGCTTATCTACCTATAGTGAGTGAAGTCTCTCTGGGAGTGGGATAGTAAACATTGAGTTTATCTATCTATAGTGAGTGAAGTCTCTCTCTGGCAGTGGGATAGTAAACATTGAGTTTATCTATCTATAGTGATTGAAGTCTCTCTGGGAGTGGGATAGTAAACAGTGAGTTTATCTATCTATAGTGAGTGAATTCTCTCTCTGGGAGTGCGATAGTAAACATTGAGCTTATCTACCTATAGTGAGTGAAGTCTCTCTTGGAGTGGGATAGTAAACATTCAGTTTATCTATTTATAGTGAGTGAAGTCTCTCTCTCTGGGAGTGGGATAGTAAACATTGAGTTTATCTATCTATAGTGAGTGAAGTCTCTCTGGGAGCGGGGTAGTAAACATTGAGTTTATCTATCTACAGTGAGTGAAGTCTCTCTGGGAGTGGGATAGTAAACATTGAGTTTATCCATCGAAAGTGAGTGAAGTCTCTCTCTGGGAGTCGATAGTAAACATTGAGTTTATCTATCTATAGTGAGTGAAGTCTCTCTCTCTGGGAGTGGTAGAGTCAACATTGAGTTTATCAATGTATAGTGAGTGAAGTCTCTCTCTGGGAGTGGGAGAGTAATCATTGAGTTTATCTATTTATAGTGAGTGAAGTCTCACTCTCTGGGAGTGGGATAGTAAACATTGAGTTTATCTATCTATAGTGAGTGAAGTCTCTCTCTGGGAGTGGGATTGTAAACATTGAGTTTATCTATCAATAGTGAGTGAAGTCTCTCTCTGGGAGTCGGATAGTAAACATTGAGTTTATCTATTTATAGTGAGTGAAGTCTCTCTCTGGGAGTGGGATAGTAAACATTGAGTTTATCTATCTATAGTGAGTGAAGTCTCTCTCTGGGAGTGGGATTGTAAACATTGAGTTTATCTATCTATAGTGAGTGAAGTCCCTCTCTGGGAGTGGGACAGTAAACATTGAGTTTTTCTATCTATAGTGAATGAATTCTCTCTCTGGGAGTGGGATAGTAAACATTGAGTTTATCTATCTATAGTGAGTGAAGTCTCTCTGGGAGTGGGAAAGTAAACATTGAGTTTATCTATCTATAGTGAGTGAAGTCTCTCTCTCTGGGGGTGGGATAGTAAACATTGAGTTTATCTATCTATAGTGAGTGAAGTCTCTCTCTGGGAGTGGGATTGTAAACATTGAGTTTATCTATCAATAGTGAGTGAAGTCTCTCTCTGGGAGTGGGACAGTAAACATTGAGTTTTTCTATCTATAGTGAATGAATTCTCTCTCTGGGAGTGGGATAGTAAACATTGAGTTTATCTATCTACAGTGAGTGAAGTCTCTCTCTGGAAGTTGGATAGTAAACATTGAGCTTATCTACCTATAGTGATTGAAGTCTCTCTGGGAGTGGGATAGTAAACATTGAGTTTATCTATCTGTAGTGAGTGAAGTCTCTCTCTCTGGGAGTGGGATAGTAAACATTGAGTTTATCTATCTATAGTGAGTGAAGACTCTCTCTGGGAGTGGGATAGTAAACATTGAGTTTATCTATCTATAGTGAGTGAAGTCTCTCTCTGGGAGTGGGATAGTAAACATTGAGTTTATCTATCCATAGTGAGAGAAGTCTCTCTCTGGAAGTTGGATAGTAAACATTGAGCTTATCTACCTATAGTGATTGAAGTCTCTCTGGGAGTGGGATAGTAAACATTGAGTTTATCTATCTATAGTGAGTGATGTCTCTCTCTGGCAGTGGGATAGTAAACATTGAGTTTATCTATCTATAGTGAGTGAAGTCTCTCTGGGAGTGGGATAGTAAACAGTGAGTTTATCTATCTATAGTGAGTGAATTCTCTCTCTGGGAGTGGGATAGTAAACATTGAGCTTATCTACCTATAGTGAGTGAAGTCTCTCTTGGAGTGGGATAGTAAACATTCAGTTTATTTATTTATAGTGAGTGAAGTCTCTCTCTCTGGGAGTGGGATAGTAAACATTGAGTTTATCTATCTATAGTGAGTGAAGTCTCTCTGGGAGCGGGGTAGTAAACATTGAGTTTATCTATCTACAGTGAGTGAAGTCTCTCTGGGAGTGGGATAGTAAACATTGAGTTTATCTATCGAAAGTGAGTGAAGTCTCTCTCTGGGAGTCGGATAGTAAACATTGAGTTTATCTATCTATAGTGAGTGAAGTCTCTCTCTCTGGGAGTGGTAGAGTAAACATTGAGTTTATCAATGTATGGTGAGTGAAGTCTCTCTCTGGGAGTGGGAGAGTAATCATTGAGTTTATCTATTTATAGTGAGTGAAGTCCCACTCTCTGGGAGTGGGATAGTAAACATTGAGTTTATCTATCTATAGTGAGTGAAGTCTCTCTCTGGGAGTGGGATTGTAAACATTGAGTTTATCTATCAATAGTGAGTGAATTCTCTCTCTGGGAGTCGGATAGTAAACATTGAGTTTATCTATTTATAGTGAGTGAAGTCTCTCTCTGGGAGTGGGATAGTAAACATTGAGTTTATCTATCTATAGTGAGTGAAGTCTCTCTCTGGGAGTGGGATTGTAAACATTGAGTTTATCTATCTATAGTGAGTGAAGTCCCTCTCTGGGAGTGGGACAGTAAACATTGAGTTTATCTATCTATAGTGAGTGAAGTCTCTCTCTGGGAGTGGGATAGTAAACATTGAGTTTATCTATCCATAGTGAGTGAAGTCTCTCTCTGGGAGTGGGATAGTAAACATTGAGTTTATCTATCCATAGTGAGTGAAGTCTCTCTCTGGAAGTGGGATAGTAAACATTGAGCTTATCTACCTATAGTGAGTGAAGTCTCTCTGGGAGTGGGATAGTAAACATTGAGTTTATCTATCTATAGTGAGTGAAGTCTCTCTCTGGCAGTGGGATAGTAAACATTGAGTTTATCTATCTATAGTGAGTGAAGTCTCTCTGGGAGTGGGATAGTAAACATTGAGTTTAAATATCTATAGTGAGTGAATTCTCTCTCTGGGAGTGGGATAGTAAACATTGAGTTTATCTATCTATAGTGAGTGAAGTCAGTCTCTGGGAGTGGGATAGTAAACATTGAGTTTATCTATCTATAGTGAGTGAAGTCTCTCTCTGGGAGTGGGATAGTAAACATTGAGCTTATCTACCTATAGGGAGTGAAGTCTCTCTGGGAGTGGGATAGTAAACATTGAGTTTCTCTATCTATAGTGAGTGAAGTCTCTCTCTGGGAGTGGGATAGTAAACATTGAGTTTATCTATCTATAGTGAGTGAAGTCTCTCTCTTGGAGTGGGATTGTAAACATTGAGTTTATCTATCAATAGTGAGTGAAGTCTCTCTCTGGGAGTGGGACAGTAAACATTGAGTTTTTCTATCTATAGTGAATGAATTCTCTCTCTGGGAGTGGGATAGTAAACATTGAGTTTATCTATCTACAGTGAGTGAAGTCTCTCTCTGGGAGTGGGATAGTAATCATTGAGTTTATCTATCTATAGTGAGTGAAGTCTCTCTGGGAGTGGGTTAGCAAACATTGAGGTTATCTATCTATAGTGAGTGAAGTCTCTCTGGGCGTGGGACAGTAAACATTGAGTTTATCTATCTATAGTGAGTGAAGTCTCTCTCTGGGAGTGGGATAGTAAAAATTGAGTTTATCTATCTATAGCGAGTGAAGTCTCTCTGGGAGTGGGATAGTAAACATTGAGTTTATCTATCTATAGTGAGTGAAGTCTCTCTCTGGGAGTGGTATAGTAAACATTGAGTTTATCTATCTATTGTGAGTGAAGTCTCTCTGGGAGGGTGACAGTAAACATAGAGTTTATCTATTTATAGTGAGTGAAGTCTCTCTCTGGGAGTGGGACAATTAACATTGAGTTTATCTATCTATAGTGAGTGAAGTCTCTCTCCCTGGGAGTGGGACAGTAAGCATTGAGTTTATCTATTTATAGTGAGTGAAGTCACTCTGGGAGTGGGATAGTAAACATTGAGTTTATCTACCTATAGTGAGTGAAGTCTCTCTGGGAGTGGGATAGTAAACATTGAGTTTATCTATCTACAGTGAGTGAAGTCTCTCTGGGAGTGGGATAGTAAACATTGAGTTTATCCATCGAAAGTGAGTGAAGTCTCTCTCTGGGAGTCGATAGTAAACATTGAGTTTATCTATCTATAGTGAGTGAAGTCTCTCTCTCTGGGAGTGGTAGAGTCAACATTGAGTTTATCAATGTATAGTGAGTGAAGTCTCTCTCTGGGAGTGGGAGAGTAATCATTGAGTTTATCTATTTATAGTGAGTGAAGTCTCACTCTCTGGGAGTGGGATAGTAAACATTGAGTTTATCTATCTATAGTGAGTGAAGTCTCTCTCTGGGAGTGGGATTGTAAACATTGAGTTTATCTATCAATAGTGAGTGAAGTCTCTCTCTGGGAGTCGGATAGTAAACATTGAGTTTATCTATTTATAGTGAGTGAAGTCTCTCTCTGGGAGTGGGATAGTAAACATTGAGTTTATCTATCTATAGTGAGTGAAGTCTCTCTCTGGGAGTGGGATTGTAAACATTGAGTTTATCTATCTATAGTGAGTGAAGTCTCTCTGGGAGTGGGATAGTAAACATTGAGTTTATCTATCTATAGTGAGTGAAGTCCCTCTCTGGGAGTGGGACAGTAAACATTGAGTTTTTCTATCTATAGTGAATGAATTCTCTCTCTGGGAGTGGGATAGTAAACATTGAGTTTATCTATCTATAGTGAGTGAAGTCTCTCTGGGAGTGGGAAAGTAAACATTGAGTTTATCTATCTATAGTGAGTGAAGTCTCTCTCTCTGGGGGTGGGATAGTAAACATTGAGTTTATCTATCTATAGTGAGTGAAGTCTCTCTCTGGGAGTGGGATTGTAAACATTGAGTTTATCTATCTACAGTGAGTGAAGTCTCTCTCTGGAAGTTGGATAGTAAACATTGAGCTTATCTACCTATAGTGATTGAAGTCTCTCTGGGAGTGGGATAGTAAACATTGAGTTTATCTATCTGTAGTGAGTGAAGTCTCTCTCTCTGGGAGTGGGATAGTAAACATTGAGTTTATCTATCTATAGTGAGTGAAGACTCTCTCTGGGAGTGGGATAGTAAACATTGAGTTTATCTATCTATAGTGAGTGAAGTCTCTCTCTGGGAGTGGGATAGTAAACATTGAGTTTATCTATCCATAGTGAGAGAAGTCTCTCTCTGGAAGTTGGATAGTAAACATTGAGCTTATCTACCTATAGTGATTGAAGTCTCTCTGGGAGTGGGATAGTAAACATTGAGTTTATCTATCTATAGTGAGTGATGTCTCTCTCTGGCAGTGGGATAGTAAACATTGAGTTTATCTATCTATAGTGAGTGAAGTCTCTCTTGGAGTGGGATAGTAAACAGTGAGTTTATCTATCTATAGTGAGTGAATTCTCTCTCTGGGAGTGGGATAGTAAACATTGAGCTTATCTACCTATAGTGAGTGAAGTCTCTCTTGGAGTGGGATAGTAAACATTCAGTTTATTTATTTATAGTGAGTGAAGTCTCTCTCTCTGGGAGTGGGATAGTAAACATTGAGTTTATCTATCTATAGTGAGTGAAGTCTCTCTGGGAGCGGGGTAGTAAACATTGAGTTTATCTATCTACAGTGAGTGAAGTCTCTCTGGGAGTGGGATAGTAAACATTGAGTTTATCTATCGAAAGTGAGTGAAGTCTCTCTCTGGGAGTCGGATAGTAAACATTGAGTTTATCTATCTATAGTGAGTGAAGTCTCTCTCTCTGGGAGTGGTAGAGTAAACATTGAGTTTATCAATGTATGGTGAGTGAAGTCTCTCTCTGGGAGTGGGAGAGTAATCATTGAGTTTATCTATTTATAGTGAGTGAAGTCCCACTCTCTGGGAGTGGGATAGTAAACATTGAGTTTATCTATCTATAGTGAGTGAAGTCTCTCTCTGGGAGTGGGATTGTAAACATTGAGTTTATCTATCAATAGTGAGTGAAGTCTCTCTCTGGGAGTCGGATAGTAAACATTGAGTTTATCTATTTATAGTGAGTGAAGTCTCTCTCTGGGAGTGGGATAGTAAACATTGAGTTTATCTATCTATAGTGAGTGAAGTCTCTCTCTGGGAGTGGGATTGTAAACATTGAGTTTATCTATCTATAGTGAGTGAAGTCCCTCTCTGGGAGTGGGACAGTAAACATTGAGTTTATCTATCTATAGTGAGTGAAGTCTCTCTCTGGGAGTGGGATAGTAAACATTGAGTTTATCTATCCATAGTGAGTGAAGTCTCTCTCTGGGAGTGGGATAGTAAACATTGAGTTTATCTATCCATAGTGAGTGAAGTCTCTCTCTGGAAGTGGGATAGTAAACATTGAGCTTATCTACCTATAGTGAGTGAAGTCTCTCTGGGAGTGGGATAGTAAACATTGAGTTTATCTATCTATAGTGAGTGAAGTCTCTCTCTGGCAGTGGGATAGTAAACATTGAGTTTATCTATCTATAGTGAGTGAAGTCTCTCTGGGAGTGGGATAGTAAACATTGAGTTTAAATATCTATAGTGAGTGAATTCTCTCTCTGGGAGTGGGATAGTAAACATTGAGTTTATCTATCTATAGTGAGTGAAGTCAGTCTCTGGGAGTGGGATAGTAAACATTGAGTTTATCTATCTATAGTGAGTGAAGTCTCTCTCTGGGAGTGGGATAGTAAACATTGAGCTTATCTACCTATAGGGAGTGAAGTCTCTCTGGGAGTGGGATAGTAAACATTGAGTTTATCTATCGATAGTGAGTGAAGTCTCTCTGGGAGCGGGAGAGTAAACATTGAGTTTATCTATCTACAGTGAGTGAAGTCTCTCTCTGGGAGTGGGATAGTAAACATTGAGTTTATCTATCTATAGTGAGTGAAGTCTCTCTCTTGGAGTGGGATAGTAAACATTGAGTTTATCTATCTATAGTGAGTGAAGTCTCTCTCTGGGAGTGGGACAGTAAACATTGAGTTTTTCTATCTATAGTGAATGAATTCTCTCTCTGGGAGTGGGATAGTAAACATTGAGTTTATCTATCTACAGTGAGTGAAGTCTCTCTCTGGGAGTGGGATAGTAAACATTGAGTTTATCTATCTATAGTGAGTGAAGTCTCTCTGGGAGTGGGATAGCAAACATTGAGGTTATCTATCTATAGTGAGTGAAGTCTCTCTGGGCGTGGGACAGTAAACATTGAGTTTATCTATCTATAGTGAGTGAAGTCTCTCTCTGGGAGTGGGATAGTAAAAATTGAGTTTATCTATCTATAGCGAGTGAAGTCTCTCTGGGAGTGGGATAGTAAACATTGAGTTTATCTATCTATAGTGAGTGAAGTCTCTGTCTGGGAGTGGTATAGTAAACATTGAGTTTATCTATCTATTGTGAGTGAAGTCTCTCTGGGAGGGTGACAGTAAACATAGAGTTTATCTATTTATAGTGAGTGAAGTCTCTCTCTGGGAGTGGGACAATTAACATTGAGTTTATCTATCTATAGTGAGTGAAGTCTCTCTCCCTGGGAGTGGGACAGTAAGCATTGAGTTTATCTATTTATAGTGAGTGAAGTCACTCTGGGAGTGGGATAGTAAACATTGAGTTTATCTACCTATAGTGAGTGAAGTCTCTCTGGGAGTGGGATAGTAAACATTGAGTTTATCTATCTGTAGTGAGTGAAGTCTCTCTCTGGGAGTGGGACAGTAAACATTGAGTTTATCTATCTGTAGTGAGTGAAGTCTCTCCCTGGGAGTGGGACAGTAAACATTGAGTTTATCTATCTATAGTGAGTGAAGTCTCTCTGGGAGTGGGATAGTAAAGTTTGAGTTTATCTATCTATAGTGAGTGAAGTCTCTCTCTCTGGGAGTGGGATAGTAAACATTGAGTTTATCTATCTATAGTGAGTGAAGACTCTCTCTGGGAGTGGGATAGTAAACATTGAGTTTATCTATCTATAGTGAGTGAAGTCTCTCTCTGGGAGTGGGATAGTAAACATTGAGTTTATCTATCCATAGTGAGAGAAGTCTCTCTCTGGAAGTTGGATAGTAAACATTGAGCTTATCTACCTATAGTGAGTGAAGTCTCTCTGGGAGTGGGATAGTAAACATTGAGTTTATCTATCTATAGTGAGTGAAGTCTCTCTCTGGCAGTGGGATAGTAAACATTGAGTTTATCTATCTATAGTGAGTGAAGTCTCTCTGGGAGTGGGATAGTAAACAGTGAGTTTATCTATCTATAGTGAGTGAATTCTCTCTCTGGGAGTGCGATAGTAAACATTGAGCTTATCTACCTATAGTGAGTGAAGTCTCTCTTGGAGTGGGATAGTAAACATTCAGTTTATCTATTTATAGTGAGTGAAGTCTCTCTCTCTGGGAGTGGGATAGTAAACATTGAGTTTATCTATCTATAGTGAGTGAAGTCTCTCTGGGAGCGGGGTAGTAAACATTGAGTTTATCTATCTACAGTGAGTGAAGTCTCTCTGGGAGTGGGATAGTAAACATTGAGTTTATCCATCGAAAGTGAGTGAAGTCTCTCTCTGGGAGTCGATAGTAAACATTGAGTTTATCTATCTATAGTGAGTGAAGTCTCTCTCTCTGGGAGTGGTAGAGTCAACATTGAGTTTATCAATGTATAGTGAGTGAAGTCTCTCTCTGGGAGTGGGAGAGTAATCATTGAGTTTATCTATTTATAGTGAGTGAAGTCTCACTCTCTGGGAGTGGGATAGTAAACATTGAGTTTATCTATCTATAGTGAGTGAAGTCTCTCTCTGGGAGTGGGATTGTAAACATTGAGTTTATCTATCAATAGTGAGTGAAGTCTCTCTCTGGGAGTCGGATAGTAAACATTGAGTTTATCTATTTATAGTGAGTGAAGTCTCTCTCTGGGAGTGGGATAGTAAACATTGAGTTTATCTATCTATAGTGAGTGAAGTCTCTCTCTGGGAGTGGGATTGTAAACATTGAGTTTATCTATCTATAGTGAGTGAAGTCCCTCTCTGGGAGTGGGACAGTAAACATTGAGTTTTTCTATCTATAGTGAATGAATTCTCTCTCTGGGAGTGGGATAGTAAACATTGAGTTTATCTATCTATAGTGAGTGAAGTCTCTCTGGGAGTGGGAAAGTAAACATTGAGTTTATCTATCTATAGTGAGTGAAGTCTCTCTCTCTGGGGGTGGGATAGTAAACATTGAGTTTATCTATCTATAGTGAGTGAAGTCTCTCTCTGGGAGTGGGATTGTAAACATTGAGTTTATCTATCAATAGTGAGTGAAGTCTCTCTCTGGGAGTGGGACAGTAAACATTGAGTTTTTCTATCTATAGTGAATGAATTCTCTCTCTGGGAGTGGGATAGTAAACATTGAGTTTATCTATCTACAGTGAGTGAAGTCTCTCTCTGGGAGTGGGATAGTAAACATTGAGTTTATCTATTCATAGTGAGTGAAGTCTCTCTGGGAGTGGGATAGTAATTATTGAATGTATCTATCTATAGTGAGTGAAGTCTCTCTGGGCGTGGGACAGTAAACATTGAGTTTATTTATCTATAGTGAGTGAAGTCTCTCTCTGGGAGTGGGATAGTAAAAATTGAGTTTATCTATCTATAGTGAGTGAAGTCTCTCTGGGAGTGGTATAGTAAACATTGAGTTTATCTATCTATTGTGAGTGAAGTGTCTCTCTGGGAGTGGGACAGTAAACATTGAGTTTATCTATCTATAGTGAGTGAAGTCTCTCTCTGCGAGTGGGACAGTAAACATTGAGTTTATCTATCTATAGTGAATGAAGTCTCTCTCTCTGGGAGTGGGACAGTAAACATTGAGTTTATCTATTTATAGTGAGTGAAGTCTCTCTGGGAGTGGGATAGTAAACATTGAGTTTATCTACCTATAGTGAGTGAACTCTCTCTGGGAGCGGGATAGTAAACATTGAGTTTATCTATCTGTAGTGAGTGACGTCTCTCTCTGGGAGTGGGACAGTAAACATTGAGTTTATCTATCTGTAGTGAGTGAAGTCTCTCCCTGGGAGTGGGACAGTAAACATTGAGTTTATCTATCTATAGTGAGTGAAGTCTCTCTCTGGGAGTGGGATAGTAAACATTGAGTTTATCTATCTGTAGTGAGTGAAGTCTCTCCCTGGGAGTGGGACAGTACACATTGAGTTTATCTATCTATAGTGAGTGAAGTCTCTCTGTGAGTGGGATAGTAAAGTTTGAGTTTATCTATCTATAGTGAGTGAAGTCTGTCTCTGGGACTGGGATAGTAAACATTGAGTTTATCTATCTATAGTGAGTGAAGACTCTCTCTGGGAGTGGGATAGTAAACATTGAGTTTATCTATCTATAGTGAGTGAAGACTCTCTCTGGGAGTGGGATAGTAAACATTGAGTTTATCTATCTATAGTGAGTGAAGACTGTCTCTGGGAGTGGGATAGTAAACATTGAGTTTATCTATCCATAGTGAGAGAAGTCTCCCTCTGGAAGTGGGATAGTAAACATTGAGCTTATCTACCTATAGTGAGTGAAGTCTCTCTGGGAGTGGGATAGTAAACATTGAGTTTATCTATCTATAGTGAGTGAAGTCTCTCTCTGGCATTGGGATAGTAAACATTGAGTTTATCTATCTATAGTGAGTGAAGTCTCTCTGGGAGTGGGATAGTAAACATTGAGTTTATCTATCTATAGTGAGTGAATTCTCTCTCTGGGAGTGGGATCGTAAACATTGAGTTTATCTATCTATAGTGAGTGAAGTCTGTCTCTGGGAGTGGGATAGTAAACATTGAGTTTATCTATCTATAGTGAGTGAAGTCTCTCTCTGGGAGTGGGATAGTAAACATTGAGCTTATCTACCTATAGTGAGTGAAGTCTCTCTGGGAGTGGGATAGTAAACATTGAGTTTATCTATCTATAGTGAGTGAAGTCTCTCTCTGGGAGTGGGATAGTAAACATTGAGTTTATCTATCGAAAGTGAGTGAAGTCTCTCTGGGAGCGGGATAGTAAACATTGAGTTTATCTATCTACAGTGAGTGAAGTCTCTCTCTGGGAGTGGGATAGTAAACATTGAGTTTATCTATCTATAGTGAGTGAAGTCTCTCTCTGGGAGTGGGATTGTAAACATTGAGTTTATCTATCAATAGTGAGTGAAGTCTCTCTCTGGGAGTGGGACAGTAAACATTGAGTTTTTCTATCTATAGTGAATGAATTCTCTCTCTGGGAGTGGGATAGTAAACATTGAGTTTATCGATCTACAGTGAGTGAAGTCTCTCTCTGGGAGTGGGATAGTAAACATTGAGTTTATCTATTCATAGTGAGTGAAGTCTCTCTGGGAGTGGGATAGTAATCATTGAATGTATCTATCTATAGTGAGTGAAGTGTCTCTCTGGGAGTGGGACAGTAAACATTGAGTTTATCTATCTATAGTGAGTGAAGTCTCTCTGGGAGTGGGATAGTAAACATTGAGTTTATCTATCTATAGTGAGTGAAGTCTCTCTCTCTGGGAGTGGGACAGTAAACATTGAGTTTATCTATTAATAGTGAGTGAAGTCTCTCTCTGGGAGTGGGACAGTAAACATTGAGTTTATCTATCTATAGTGAGTGAAGTCTCTCTCTCTGGGAGTGGGACAGTAAACATTGAGTTTATCTATTTATTGTGAGTGAAGTCTCTCTGGGAGTGGGATAGTAAACATTGAGTTTATCTATCGATAGTGAGTGAAGTCTCTCTGGGGGTGGGATAGTAAAAATTGAGTTTATCTATCTATAGTGAGTTATGTCTCTCTCTGGGAGTGGGATAGTAAACATTGAGTTTATCCATCTATAGTGAGTGAAGTCTCTCTCTGGGAGTGGGATAGTAAACATTCAGTTTATCTATCTATAGTGAATGAAGTCTCTCTGGGAGAGGGATAGTAAACATTGAGTTTATCTATATATAGTGAGTGAAGTCTCTCACTCTGGGAGTGGGATAGTAAACACTGAGTTTATCTATCTATAGTGAGTGAAGTCTCTCTGGGAGTGGGACAGTAAACATTGAGGTTATCTATCTATAATGAGTGAAGTCTCTCTCTGGGAGTGGGATAGTAAACATTGAGTTTATCTATCTATAGTGAATGAAGTCTCTCTGGGAGAGGGATAGTAAACATTGAGTTTATCTATATATAGTGAGTGAAGTCTCACTCTCTGGGAGTGGGATAGTAAACACTGAGTTTATCTATCTATAGTGAGTGAAGTCTCTCTGGGAGTGGGACAGTAAACATTGAGTTTATCTATCTATAATGAGTGAAGTCTCTCTCTGGGAGTGGGGCAGTAATCATTGAGTTTATCTATTTATAGTGAGTGAAGTCTCACTGGGAGTGGGATAGTAAACATTGAGTTTCTCTATCTATAGTGAGTGAAGTCACTCTGGGAGTGGGATAATAAACATTGAGTTTATCTATTTATAGTGAGTGAAGTCTCTCTGGGAGTGGGATAGTAAACATTGATTTTATCTATCTATAGTGAGTGAAGTCTCTCTGGGAGTGGGATAGTAAACATTGAGTTTATAAAGCTATAGTGAGTGAAGTCTCTCTCTCTGGGAGTGGGGAAGTAAACATTGATTTTATCTATCTATAGTGAGTGAAGTCTCTCTGGGAGTGGGACAGTAAACATTGAGTTTATCTATCAAGAGTGAGTGAAGTCTCTCTCTGGGAGTGGGGCAGTAATCATTGAGTTTATCTATCTATAGTGAGTGAAGTCTCTCTCTCTGGGAGTGGGATAGTAAACATTCAGTTTATCTATCTATAGTGAGTGATGTCTCTCTGGGAGTGGGACAGTAAACATTGAGTTTATCTATTTATAGTGAGTGAAGTCTCTCTCTGGGAGTGGGACAGTAAACATTGAGTTTATCTATTTATAGTGAGTGAAGTCTCTCTGGGAGTGGGATAGTAAACATTGAGTTTATCTATTTATAGTGAGAGAAGTCTCCCTCTGGAAGTGGGATAGTAAACATTGAGCTTATCTACCTATAGTGAGTGAAGTCTCTCTGGGAGTGGGATAGTAAACATTGAGTTTATCTATCTATAGTGAGTGAAGTCTCTCTCTGGCATTGGGATAGTAAACATTGAGTGTATCTATCTATAGTGAGTGAAGTCTCTCTGGGAGTGGGATAGTAAACATTGAGTTTATCTATCTATAGTGAGTGAATTCTCTCTCTGGGAGTGGGATCGTAAACATTGAGTTTATCTACCTATAGTGAGTGAAGTCTGTCTCTGGGAGTGGGATAGTAAACATTGAGTTTATCTATCTATAGTGAGTGAAGTCTCTCTCTGGGAGTGGGATAGTAAACATTGAGCTTATCTACCTATAGTGAGTGAAGTCTCTCTCTGGGAGTGGGATAGTAATCATTGAGTTTATCTATCTATAGTGAGTGAAGTCTCTCTCTGGGAGTGGGATAGTAAACATTGAGTTTATCTATCTATAGTGAGTGAAGTCTCTCTGGGAGCGGGATAGTAAACATTGAGTTTATCTATCTACAGTGAGTGAAGTCTCTCTCTGGGAGTGGGATAGTAAACATTGAGTTTATCTATCTATAGTGAGTGAAGTCTCTCTCTGGGAGTGGGATTGTAAACATTGAGTTTATCTATCAATAGTGAGTGAAGTCTCTCTCTGGGAGTGGGACAGTAAACATTGAGTTTTTCTATCTATAGTGAATGAATTCTCTCTCTGGGAGTGGGATAGTAAACATTGAGTTTATCTATCTATAGTGAGTGAAGTCTCTCTCTGGCATTGGGATAGTAAACATTGAGTTTATCTATCTATAGTGAGTGAAGTCTCTCTGGGAGTGGGATAGTAAACATTGAGTTTATCTATCTATAGTGAGTGAATTCTCTCTCTGGGAGTGGGATCGTAAACATTGAGTTTATCTACCTATAGTGAGTGAAGTCTGTCTCTGGGAGTGGGATAGTAAACATTGAGTTTATCTATCTATAGTGAGTGAAGTCTCTCTCTGGGAGTGGGATAGTAAACATTGAGCTTATCTATCTACAGTGAGTGAAGTCTCTCTCTGGGAGTGGGATAGTAAACATTGAGTTTATCTATCTATAGTGAGTGAAGTCTCTCTCTGGGAGTGGGATTGTAAACATTGAGTTTATCTATCAATAGTGAGTGAAGTCTCTCTCTGGGAGTGGGACAGTAAACATTGAGTTTTTCTATCTATAGTGAATGAATTCTCTCTCTGGGAGTGGGATAGTAAACATTGAGTTTATCTATCTACAGTGAGTGAAGTCTCTCTGGGTGTGGGATAGTAATCATTGAATGTATCTATCTATAGTGAGTGAAGTGTCTCTCTGGGAGTGGGACAGTAAACATTGAGTTTATCTATCTATAGTGAGTGAAGTCTCTCTGGGAGTGGGATAGTAAACATTGAGTTTATCTATTAATAGTGAGTGAAGTCTCTCTCTGGGAGTGGGACAGTAAACATTGAGTTTATCTATCTATAGTGAGTGAAGTCTCTCTCTCTGGGAGTGGGACAGTAAACATTGAGTTTATCTATTTATTGTGAGTGAAGTCTCTCTGGGAGTGGGATAGTAAACATTGAGTTTATCTATCGATAGTGAGTGAAGTCTCTCTGGGGGTGGGATAGTCAAAATTGAGTTTATCTATCTATAGTGAGTTATGTCTCTCTCTGGGAGTGGGATAGTAAACATTGAGTTTATCCATCTATAGTGAGTGAAGTCTCTCTCTGGGAGTGGGATAGTAAACATTCAGTTTATCTATCTATAGTGAATGAAGTCTCTCTGGGAGAGGGATAGTAAACATTGAGTTTATCTATATATAGTGAGTGAAGTCTCTCTCTCTGGGAGTGGGATAGTAAACACTGAGTTTATCTATCTATAGTGAGTGAAGTCTCTCTGGGAGTGGGACAGTAAACATTGAGTTTATCTATCTATAATGAGTGAAGTCTCTCTCTGGGAGTGGGATAGTAAACATTGAGTTTATCTATCTATAGTGAATGAAGTCTCTCTGGGAGAGGGATAGTAAACATTGAGTTTATCTATATATAGTGAGTGAAGTCTCACTCTCTGGGAGTGGGATAGTAAACACTGAGTTTATCTATCTATAGTGAGTGAAGTCTCTCTGGGAGTGGGACAGTAAACATTGAGTTTATCTATCTATAATGAGTGAAGTCTCTCTCTGGGAGTGGGGCAGTAATCATTGAGTTTATCTATTTATAGTGAGTGAAGTCTCACTGGGAGTGGGATAGTAAACATTGAGTTTCTCTATCTATAGTGAGTGAAGTCACTCTGGGAGTGTGATAATAAACATTGAGTTTATCTATTTATAGTGAGTGAAGTCTCTCTGGGAGTGGGATAGTAAACATTGATTTTATCTATCTATAGTGAGTGAAGTCTCACTCTCTGGGAGTGGGATAGTAAACATTGAGTTTATAAAGCTATAGTGAGTGAAGTCTCTCTCTCTGGGAGTGGGGAAGTAAACATTGATTTTATCTATCTATAGTGAGTGAAGTCTCTCTGGGAGTGGGACAGTAAACATTGAGTTTATCTATCAATAGTGAGTGAAGTCTCTCTCTGGGAGTGGGATAGTAAACATTCAGTTTATCTATCTATAGTGAGTGAAGTCTCTCTCTGGGAGTGGGACAGTAAACATTGAGTTTATCTATTTATAGTGAGTGAAGTCTCTCTGGGAGTGGGATAGTAAACATTGAGTTTATCTATTTATAGTGAGTGAAGTCTCTCTCTGGGAGTGGGATAGTAAACATTGAGTTTATCCATCTATAGTGAGTGAAGTCTCTCTCTGGGAGTGGGATAGTAAACATTCAGTTTATCTATCTATAGTGAATGAAGTCTCTCTGGGAGAGGGATAGTAAACATTGAGTTTATCTATATATAGTGAGTGAAGTCTCTCTCTCTGGGAGTGGGATAGTAAACACTGAGTTTATCTATCTATAGTGAGTGAAGTCTCTCTGGGAGTGGGACAGTAAACATTGAGTTTATCTATCTATAATGAGTGAAGTCTCTCTCTGGGAGTGGGATAGTAAACATTGAGTTTATCTATCTATAGTGAGTGAAGTCACTCTGGGAGTGTGATAATAAACATTGAGTTTATCTATTTATAGTGAGTGAAGTCTCTCTGGGAGTGGGATAGTAAACATTGATTTTATCTATCTATAGTGAGTGAAGTCTCACTCTCTGGGAGTGGGATAGTAAACATTGAGTTTATAAAGCTATAGTGAGTGAAGTCTCTCTCTCTGGGAGTGGGGAAGTAAACATTGATTTTATCTATCTATAGTGAGTGAAGTCTCTCTGGGAGTGGGACAGTAAACATTGAGTTTATCTATCAATAGTGAGTGAAGTCTCTCTCTGGGAGTGGGATAGTAAACATTCAGTTTATCTATCTATAGTGAGTGATGTCTCTCTGGGAGTGGGACAGTAAACATTGAGTTTATCTATTTATAGTGAGTGAAGTCTCTCTCTGGGAGTGGGACAGTAAACATTGAGTTTATCTATTTATAGTGAGTGAAGTCTCTCTGGGAGTGGGATAGTAAACATTGAGTTTATCTATTTATAGTGAGTGAAGTCTCTCTCTGGGAGTGGGATAGTAAACATTGAGTTTATCTATCTATAGTGAGTGAAGTCTCTCTCTGGGAGTGGGATAGTAAACATTGAGTTTATTTATCTATAGTGAGTGAAGTCTCTCTCTGGGAGTGGGATAGTAAACATTGAGTTTATCTATCGATAGTGAGTGAAGTCTCTCTCTGGGAGTGGGATAGTAAACATTGAGTTTATTTCTCTATAGTGAGTGAAGTCTTTCTCTGGGAGTGGGATAGTAAACATTGAGTTTATCTATCTATCGTGAGTGAAGTCTCTCTGGGAGTGGGATAGTAAACATTGAGTTTATCTATCTGTCATCAGTGTAGTCTCTCTCTGGGAGTCGGGTAGTAGAGCCGGGGCTGTTTAGCACAGGGCTAAATCGCAGGTTTTGAAAGCAGAGCAAGGCAGGCCAGCAGCACAGTTCATTTCCCGTAACAGCCTCCCCGAACAGGCGCCGGAATGTGGCAACTAGGGGCTTTTCACAGTAACTTCATTTGAAGCCTACTTGTGACAATAAGCGATTTTCATTCTTCATTTCATGAAACATTGAGTTTATCTATCTATAGTGAGTCAAGTCTCTCTCTGGGAGTGGGATAGTAAACATTGAGTTTATCTATTTATAGTGAGTGAAGTCTCTCTCTGGGAGTGGGATAGTAAACATTGAGTTTATCTATCGACAGTGAGTGAAGTCTCCTTCTCTGGGAGTGGGACAGTAAACATTGAGTTTCTCTATCTTTGGTGAGTGAAGTCTCTCTCTCTGTGAGTGGGATAGTAAACATTGAGTTTATCTATCTATAGTGAGTGAAGTCTCTCTCTGGGAGTGGGATAGTAAACATTGAGTTTATCTATCTATAGTGAGTGAAGTCACTGTCTGGGAGTGGACAGTAATCATTGAGTTTATCTATCTATAGTGAGTGAAGCCTCTCTGGGAGAGGGATCGTAAACATTACGTTTATCTATCTATGGTCAGTGAAGACTCTCTCTGGGAGTGGGATAGTAAACATTGAGTTTATCTATCTATAGTGAATGAAGTCTCTATCTGGGAGTGGGATAGTAAACAACGAGTTTATCTATCTACAGTGAGTGAAGTCTCTCTCTGGGAGTGGGATAGTCAACATTGAGTTTATCTATTTAAAGTGAGTGAAGTCTCTCTGGGCGTGGGACAGTAAACATTGAGTTTATCTATTTATAGTGAGTGAAGTCTCTCTCTGGGAGTGGGATAGTAAACATTGAGTTTATCTATCTATCGTGAGTGAAGTCACTCTATCTGGGAGTGGGATAGTAAACATTGAGTTTATCTATCTATAGACAGTGAAGTCTCTCTGGGAGTGGGGTAGTAAACATTGAGTTTATCTACCTATAGTGAGAGAAGTCTCTCTCTGGGAGTGGGATAGTAAACATTGAGTTTATTTATCTATAGTGAGTGAAGTCTCTCTCTGGGAGTGGGATAGTAAACATTGAGTTTATCTATCGATAGTGAGTGAAGTCTCTCTCTGGGAGTGGGATAGTAAACATTGAGTTTATCTATCCATAGTGAGAGAAGTCTCCCTCTGGAAGTGGGATAGTAAACATTGAGCTTATCTACCTATAGTGAGTGAAGTCTCTCTGGGAGTGGGATAGTAAACATTGAGTTTATCTATCTATAGTGAGTGAAGTCTCTCTCTGGCATTGGGATAGTAAACATTGAGTTTATCTATCTATAGTGAGTGAAGTCTCTCTGGGAGTGGGATAGTAAACATTGAGTTTATCTATCTATAGTGAGTGAATTCTCTCTCTGGGAGTGGGATCGTAAACATTGAGTTTATCTACCTATAGTGAGTGAAGTCTGTCTCTGGGAGTGGGATAGTAAACATTGAGTTTATCTATCTATAGTGAGTGAAGTCTGTCTCTGGGAGTGGGATAGTAAACATTGAGCTTATCTACCTATAGTGAGTGAAGTCTCTCTCTGGGAGTGGGATAGTAATCATTGAGTTTATCTATCTATAGTGAGTGAAGTCTCTCTCTGGGAGTGGGATAGTAAACATTGAGTTTATCTATCTATAGTGAGTGAAGTCTCTCTGGGAGCGGGATAGTAAACATTGAGTTTATCTATCTACAGTGAGTGAAGTCTCTCTCTGGGAGTGGGATAGTAAACATTGAGTTTATCTATCTATAGTGAGTGAAGTCTCTCTCTGGGAGTGGGATTGTAAACATTGAGTTTATCTATGAATAGTGAGTGAAGTCTCTCTCTGGGAGTGGGACAGTAAACATTGAGTTTTTCTATCTATAGTGAATGAATTCTCTCTCTGGGAGTGGGATAGTAAACATTGAGTTTATCGATCTACAGTGAGTGAAGTCTCTCTCTGGGAGTGGGATAGTAAACATTGAGTTTATCTATTCATAGTGAGTGAAGTCTCTCTGGGAGTGGGATAGTAATCATTGAATGTATCTATCTATAGTGAGTGAAGTGTCTCTCTGGGAGTGGGACAGTAAACATTGAGTTTATCTATCTATAGTGAGTGAAGTCTCTCTGGGAGTGGGATAGTAAACATTGAGTTTATCTATTAATAGTGAGTGATGTCTCTCTCTGGGAGTGGGACAGTAAACATTGAGTTTATCTATCTATAGTGAGTGAAGTCTCTCTCTCTGGGAGTGGGACAGTAAACATTGAGTTTATCTATTTATTGTGAGTGAAGTCTCTCTGGGAGTGGGATAGTAAACATTGAGTTTATCTATCGATAGTGAGTGAAGTCTCTCTGGGGGTGGGATAGTCAAAATTGAGTTTATCTATCTATAGTGAGTTATGTCTCTCTCTGGGAGTGGGATAGTAAACATTGAGTTTATCCATCTATAGTGAGTGAAGTCTCTCTCTGGGAGTGGGATAGTAAACATTCAGTTTATCTATCTATAGTGAATGAAGTCTCTCTGGGAGAGGGATAGTAAACATTGAGTTTATCTATATATAGTGAGTGAAGTCTCTCTCTCTGGGAGTGGGATAGTAAACACTGAGTTTATCTATCGATAGTGAGTGAAGTCTCTCTGGGAGTGGGACAGTAAACATTGAGTTTATCTATCTATAATGAGTGAAGTCTCTCTCTGGGAGTGGGATAGTAAACATTGAGTTTATCTATCTATAGTGAATGAAGTCTCTCTGGGAGAGGGATAGTAAACATTGAGTTTATCTATATATAGTGAGTGAAGTCTCACTCTCTGGGAGTGGGATAGTAAACACTGAGTTTATCTATCTATAGTGAGTGAAGTCTTTCTGGGAGTGGGACAGTAAACATTGAGTTTATCTATCTATAATGAGTGAAGTCTCTCTCATGGGAGTGGGGCAGTAATCATTGAGTTTATCTATTTATAGTGAGTGAAGTCTCACTGGGAGTGGGATAGTAAACATTGAGTTTCTCTATCTATAGTGAGTGAAGTCACTCTGGGAGTGTGATAATAAACATTGAGTTTATCTATTTATAGTGAGTGAAGTCTCTCTGGGAGTGGGATAGTAAACATTGATTTTATCTATCTATAGTGAGTGAAGTCTCTCTGGGAGTGGGATAGTAAACATTGAGTTTATCTATTTATAGTGAGTGAAGTCTCTCTGGGAGTGGGATAGTAAACATTGATTTTATCTATCTATAGTGAGTGAAGTCTCTCTGGGAGTGGGATAGTAAACATTGAGTTTATAAAGCTATAGTGAGTGAAGTCTCTCTCTCTGGGAGTGGGGAAGTAAACATTGATTTTATCTATCTATAGTGAGTGAAGTCTCTCTGGGAGTGGGACAGTAAACATTGAGTTTATCTATCAATAGTGAGTGAAGTCTCTCTCTGGGAGTGTGGCAGTAATCATTGAGTTTATCTATCTCTCGTGAGTGAAGTCTCTCTCTCTGGGAGTGGGATAGTAAACATTCAGTTTATCTATCTATAGTGAGTGATGTCTCTCTGGGAGTGGGACAGTAAACATTGAGTTTATCTATTTATAGTGAGTGAAGTCTCTCTCTGGGAGTGGGACAGTAAACATTGAGTTTATCTATTTATAGTGAGTGAAGTCTCTCTGGGAGTGGGATAGTAAACATTGAGTTTATCTATTTATAGTGAGTGAAGTCTCTCTCTGGGAGTGGGATAGTAAACATTGAGTTTATTTATCTATAGTGAGTGAAGTCTCTCTCTGGGAGTGGGATAGTAAACATTGAGTTTATCTATCGATAGTGAGTGAAGTCTCTCTCTGGGAGTGGGATAGTAAACATTGAGTTTATCTCTCCATAGTGAGAGAAGTCTCCCTCTGGAAGTGGGATAGTAAACATTGAGCTTATCTACCTATAGTGAGTGAAGTCTCTCTGGGAGTGGGATAGTAAACATTGAGTTTATCTATCTATAGTGAGTGAAGTCTCTCTCTGGCATTGGGATAGTAAACATTGAGTTAATCTATCTATAGTGAGTGAAGTCTCTCTGGGAGTGGGATAGTAAACATTGAGTTTATCTATCTATAGTGAGTGAATTCTCTCTCTGGGAGTGGGATCGTAAACATTGAGTTTATCTACCTATAGTGAGTGAAGTCTGTCTCTGGGAGTGGGATAGTAAACATTGAGTTTATCTATCTATAGTGAGTGAAGTCTCTCTCTGGGAGTGGGATAGTAAACATTGAGCTTATCTACCTATAGTGAGTGAAGTCTCTCTGGGAGTGGGATAGTAAACATTGAGTTTATCTATCTATAGTGAGTGAAGTCTCTCTCTGGGAGTGGGATAGTAAACATTGAGTTTATCTATCTATAGTGAGTGAAGTCTATCTGGGAGCGGGATAGTAAACATTGAGTTTATCTATCTACAGTGAGTGAAGTCTCTCTCTGGGAGTGGGATAGTAAACATTGAGTTTATCTATCTATAGTGAGTGAAGTCTCTCTCTGGGAGTGGGATTGTAAACATTGAGTTTATCTATCAATAGTGAGTGAAGTCTCTCTCTGGGAGTGGGACAGTAAACATTGAGTTTTTCTATCTATAGTGAATGAATTCTCTCTCTGGGAGTGGGATAGTAAACATTGAGTTTATCGATCTACAGTGAGTGAAGTCTCTCTCTGGGAGTGGGATAGTAAACATTGAGTTTATCTATTCATAGTGAGTGAAGTCTCTCTGGGAGTGGGATAGTAATCATTGAATGTATCTATCTATAGTGAGTGAAGTGTCTCTCTGGGAGTGGGACAGTAAACATTGAGTTTATCTATCTATAGTGAGTGAAGTCTCTCTGGGAGTGGGATAGTAAACATTGAGTTTATCTATTAATAGTGAGTGAAGTCTCTCTCTGGGAGTGGGACAGTAAACATTGAGTTTATCTATCTATAGTGAGTGAAGTCTCTCTCTCTGGGAGTGGGACAGTAAACATTGAGTTTATCTATTTATTGTGAGTGAAGTCTCTCTGGGAGTGGGATAGTAAACATTGAGTTTATCTATCGATAGTGAGTGAAGTCTCTCTGGGGGTGGGATAGTCAAAATTGAGTTTATCTATCTATAGTGAGTTATGTCTCTCTCTGGGAGTGGGATAGTAAACATTGAGTTTATCCATCTATAGTGAGTGAAGTCTCTCTCTGGGAGTGGGATAGTAAACATTCAGTTTATCTATCTATAGTGAATGAAGTCTCTCTGGGAGAGGGATAGTAAACATTGAGTTTATCTATATATAGTGAGTGAAGTCTCTCTCTCTGGGAGTGGGATAGTAAACACTGAGTTTATCTATCTATAGTGAGTGAAGTCTCTCTGGGAGTGGGACAGTAAACATTAAGTTTATCTATCTATAATGAGTGAAGTCTCTCTCTGGGAGTGGGATAGTAAACATTGAGTTTATCTATCTATAGTGAATGAAGTCTCTCTGGGAGAGGGATAGTAAACATTGAGTTTATCTATATATAGTGAGTGAAGTCTCACTCTCTGGGAGTGGGATAGTAAACACTGAGTTTATCTATCTATAGTGAGTGAAGTCTCTCTGGGAGTGGGACAGTAAACATTGAGTTTATCTATCTATAATGAGTGAAGTCTCTCTCTGGGAGTGGGGCAGTAATCATTGAGTTTATCTATTTATAGTGAGTGAAGTCTCACTGGGAGTGGGATAGTAAACATTGAGTTTCTCTATCTATAGTGAGTGAAGTCACTCTGGGAGTGTGATAATAAACATTGAGTTTATCTATTTATAGTGAGTGAAGTCTCTCTGGGAGTGGGATAGTAAACATTGATTTTATCTATCTATAGTGAGTGAAGTCTCACTCTCTGGGAGTGGGATAGTAAACATTGAGTTTATAAAGCTATAGTGAGTGAAGTCTCTCTCTCTGGGAGTGGGGAAGTAAACATTGATTTTATCTATCTATAGTGAGTGAAGTCTCTCTGGGAGTGGGACAGTAAACATTGAGTTTATCTATCTATAGTGAGTGAAGTCTCTCTCTGGGAGTGGGATAGTAAACATTCAGTTTATCTATCTATAGTGAGTGAAGTCTCTCTGGGAGTGGGACAGTAAACATTGGGTTTATCTATCTATAGTGAGTGATGTCTCTCTGGGAGTGGGACAGTAAACATTGAGTTTATCTATTTATAGTGAGTGAAGTCTCTCTCTGGGAGTGGGACAGTAAACATTGAGTTTATCTATTTATAGTGAGTGAAGTCTCTCTGGGAGTGGGATAGTAAACATTGAGTTTATCTATTTATAGTGAGTGAAGTCTCTCTCTGGGAGTGGGATAGTAAACATTGAGTTTATCTATCTATAGTGAGTGAAGTCTCTCTCTGGGAGTGGGATAGTAAACATTGAGTTTATTTATCTATAGTGAGTGAAGTCTCTCTCTGGGAGTGGGATAGTAAACATTGAGTTTATTTCTCTATAGTGAGTGAAGTCTTTCTCTGGGAGTGGGATAGTAAACATTGAGTTTATCTATCTGTCATCAGTGTAGTCTCTCTCTGGGAGTCGGGTAGTAGAGCCGGGGCAGTTTAGCACAGGGCTAAATCGCAGGTTTTGAAAGCAGAGCAAGGCAGGCCAGCAGCACAGTTCATTTCCCGTAACAGCCTCCCCGAACAGGCGCCGGAATGTGGCAACTAGGGGCTTTTCACAGTAACTTCATTTGAAGCCTACTTGTGACAATAAGCGATTTTCATTCTTCATTTCATGAAACATTGAGTTTATCTATCTATAGTGAGTCAAGTCTCTCTCTGGGAGTGGGATAGTAAACATTGAGTTTATCTATTTATAGTGAGTGAAGTCTCTCTCTGGGAGTGGGATAGTAAACATTGAGTTTATCTATCGACAGTGAGTGAAGTCTCCTTCTCTGGGAGTGGGACAGTAAACATTGAGTTTCTCTATCTTTGGTGAGTGAAGTCTCTCTCTCTGTGAGTGGGATAGTAAACATTGAGTTTATCTATCTATAGTGAGTGAAGTCTCTCTCTGGGAGTGGGATAGTAAACATTGAGTTTATCTATCTATAGTGAGTGAAGTCACTGTCTGGGAGTGGACAGTAATCATTGAGTTTATCTATCTATAGTGAGTGAAGCCTCTCTGGGAGAGGGATCGTAAACATTACGTTTATCTATATATGGTCAGTGAAGACTCTCTCTGGGAGTGGGATAGTAAACATTGAGTTTATCTATCTATAGTGAATGAAGTCTCTATCTGGGAGTGGGATAGTAAACAACGAGTTTATCTATCTACAGTGAGTGAAGTCTCTCTCTGGGAGTGGGATAGTCAACATTGAGTTTATCTATTTAAAGTGAGTGAAGTCTCTCTGGGCGTGGGACAGTAAACATTGAGTTTATCTATTTATAGTGAGTGAAGTCTCTCTCTGGGAGTGGGATAGTAAACATTGAGTTTATCTATCTATCGTGAGTGAAGTCTCTCTATCTGGGAGTGGGATAGTAAACATTGAGTTTATCTATCTATAGACAGTGAAGTCTCTCTGGGAGTGGGGTCGTAAACATTGAGTTTATCTACCTATAGTGAGAGAAGTCTCTCTCTGGGAGTGGGATAGTAAACATTGAGTTTATTTATCTATAGTGAGTGAAGTCTCTCTCTGGGAGTGGGATAGTAAACATTGAGTTTATCTATCGATAGTGAGTGAAGTCTCTCTCTGGGAGTGGTATAGTAAACATTGAGTTTATCTATCGATAGTGAGTGAAGTCTCCCTCTGGAAGTGGGATAGTAAACATTGAGCTTATCTACCTATAGTGAGTGAAGTCTCTCTGGGAGTGGGATAGTAAACATTGAGTTTATCTATCTATAGTGAGTGAAGTCTCTCTCTGGCATTGGGATAGTAAACATTGAGTTTATCTATCTATAGTGAGTGAAGTCTCTCTGGGAGTGGGATAGTAAACATTGAGTTTATCTATCTATAGTGAGTGAATTCTCTCTCTGGGAGTGGGATCGTAAACATTGAGTTTATCTACCTATAGTGAGTGAAGTCTGTCTCTGGGAGCGGGATAGTAAACATTGAGTTTATCTATCTATAGTGAGTGAAGTCTCTCTCTGGGAGTGGGATAGTAAACATTGAGCTTATCTACCTATAGTGAGTGAAGTCTCTCTCTGGGAGTGGGATAGTAATCATTGAGTTTATCTATCTATAGTGAGTGAAGTCTCTCTCTGGGAGTGGGATAGTAAACATTGAGTTTATCTATCTATAGTGAGTGAAGTCTCTCTGGGAGCGGGATAGTAAACATTGAGTTTATCTATCTACAGTGAGTGAAGTCTCTCTCTGGGAGTGGGATAGTAAACATTGAGTTTATCTATCTATAGTGAGTGAAGTCTCTCTCTGGGAGTGGGATTGTAAACATTGAGTTTATCTATCAATAGTGAGTGAAGTCTCTCTCTGGGAGTGGGACAGTAAACATTGAGTTTTTCTATCTATAGTGAATGAATTCTCTCTCTGGGAGTGGGATAGTAAACATTGAGTTTATCGATCTACAGTGAGTGAAGTCTCTCTCTGGGAGTGGGATAGTAAACATTGAGTTTATCTATTCATAGTGAGTGAAGTCTCTCTGGGAGTGGGATAGTAATCATTGAATGTATCTATCTATAGTGAGTGAAGTGTCTCTCTGGGAGTGGGACAGTAAACATTGAGTTTATCTATCTATAGTGAGTGAAGTCTCTCTGGGAGTGGGATAGTAAACATTGAGTTTATCTATTAATAGTGAGTGAAGTCTCTCTCTGGGAGTGGGACAGTAAACATTGAGTTTATCTATCTATAGTGAGTGAAGTCTCTCTCTCTGGGAGTGGGACAGTAAACATTGAGTTTATCTATTTATTGTGAGTGAAGTCTCTCTGGGAGTGGGATAGTAAACATTGAGTTTATCTATCGATAGTGAGTGAAGTCTCTCTGGGGGTGGGATAGTCAAAATTGAGTTTATCTATCTATAGTGAGTTATGTCTCTCTCTGGGAGTGGGATAGTAAACATTGAGTTTATCCATCTATAGTGAGTGAAGTCTCTCTCTGGGAGTGGGATAGTAAACATTCAGTTTATCTATCTATAGTGAATGAAGTCTCTCTGGGAGAGGGATAGTAAACATTGAGTTTATCTATATATAGTGAGTGAAGTCTCTCTCTCTGGGAGTGGGATAGTAAACACTGAGTTTATCTATCTATAGTGAGTGAAGTCTCTCTGGGAGTGGGACAGTAAACATTGAGTTTATCTATCTATAATGAGTGAAGTCTCTCTCTGGGAGTGGGATAGTAAACATTGAGTTTATCTATCTATAGTGAATGAAGTCTCTCTGGGAGAGGGATAGTAAACATTGAGTTTATCTATATATAGTGAGTGAAGTCTCACTCTCTGGGAGTGGGATAGTAAACACTGAGTTTATCTATCTATAGTGAGTGAAGTCTCTCTGGGAGTGGGACAGTAAACATTGAGTTTATCTATCGAAAATGAGTGAAGTCTCTCTCTGGGAGTGGGGCAGTAATCATTGAGTTTATCTATTTATAGTGAGTGAAGTCTCACTGGGAGTGGGATAGTAAACATTGAGTTTCTCTATCTATAGTGAGTGAAGTCACTCTGGGAGTGTGATAATAAACATTGAGTTTATCTATTTATAGTGAGTGAAGTCTCTCTGGGAGTGGGATAGTAAACATTGATTTTATCTATCTATAGTGAGTGAAGTCTCTCTGGGAGTGGGATAGTAAACATTGAGTTTATCTATTTATAGTGAGTGAAGTCTCTCTGGGAGTGGGATAGTAAACATTGATTTTATCTATCTATAGTGAGTGAAGTCTCTCTGGGAGTGGGATAGTAAACATTGAGTTTATAAAGCTATAGTGAGTGAAGTCTCTCTCTCTGGGAGTGGGGAAGTAAACATTGATTTTATCTATCTATAGTGAGTGAAGTCTCTCTGGGAGTGGGACAGTAAACATTGAGTTTATCTATCAATAGTGAGTGAAGTCTCTCTCTGGGAGTGGGGCAGTAATCATTGAGTTTATCTATCTATAGTGAGTGAAGTCTCTCTCTCTGGGAGTGGGATAGTAAACATTCAGTTTATCTATCTATAGTGAGTGATGTCTCTCTGGGAGTGGGACAGTAAACATTGAGTTTATCTATTTATAGTGAGTGAAGTCTCTCTCTGGGAGTGGGACAGTAAACATTGAGTTTATCTATTTATAGTGAGTGAAGTCTCTCTGGGAGTGGGATAGTAAACATTGAGTTTATCTATTTATAGTGAGTGAAGTCTCTCTCTGGGAGTGGGATAGTAAACATTGAGTTTATTTATCTATAGTGAGTGAAGTCTCTCTCTGGGAGTGGGATAGTAAACATTGAGTTTATCTATCGATAGTGAGTGAAGTCTCTCTCTGGGAGTGGGATAGTAAACATTGAGTTTATCTATCCATAGTGAGAGAAGTCTCCCTCTGGAAGTGGGATAGTAAACATTGAGAATATCTACCTATAGTGAGTGAAGTCTCTCTGGGAGTGGGATAGTAAACATTGAGTTTATCTATCTATAGTGAGTGAAGTCTCTCTCTGGCATTGGGATAGTAAACATTGAGTTAATCTATCTATAGTGAGTGAAGTCTCTCTGGGAGTGGGATAGTAAACATTGAGTTTATCTATCTATAGTGAGTGAATTCTCTCTCTGGGAGTGGGATCGTAAACATTGAGTTTATCTACCTATAGTGAGTGAAGTCTGTCTCTGGGAGTGGGATAGTAAACATTGAGTTTATCTATCTATAGTGAGTGAAGTCTCTCTCTGGGAGTGGGATAGTAAACATTGAGTTTATCTATCTATAGTGAGTGAAGTCTCTCTGGGAGCGGGATAGTAAACATTGAGTTTATCTATCTACAGTGAGTGAAGTCTCTCTCTGGGAGTGGGATAGTAAACATTGAGTTTATCTATCTATAGTGAGTGAAGTCTCTCTCTGGGAGTGGGATTGTAAACATTGAGTTTATCTATCAATAGTGAGTGAAGTCTCTCTCTGGGAGTGGGACAGTAAACATTGAGTTTTTCTATCTATAGTGAATGAATTCTCTCACTGGGAGTGGGATAGTAAACATTGAGTTTATCGATCTACAGTGAGTGAAGTCTCTCTCTGGGAGTGGGATAGTAAACATTGAGTTTATCTATTCATAGTGAGTGAAGTCTCTCTGGGAGTGGGATAGTAATCATTGAATGTATCTATCTATAGTGAGTGAAGTGTCTCTCTGGGAGTGGGACAGTAAACATTGAGTTTATCTATCTATAGTGAGTGAAGTCTCTCTGGGAGTGGGATAGTAAACATTGAGTTTATCTATTAATAGTGAGTGAAGTCTCTCTCTGGGAGTGGGACAGTAAACATTGAGTTTATCTATCTATAGTGAGTGAAGTCTCTCTCTCTGGGAGTGGGACAGTAAACATTGAGTTTATCTATCGATAGTGAGTGAAGTCTCTCTGGGGGTGGGATAGTCAAAATTGAGTTTATCTATCTATAGTGAGTTATGTCTCTCTCTGGGAGTGGGATAGTAAACATTGAGTTTATCCATCTATAGTGAGTGAAGTCTCTCTCTGGGAGTGGGATAGTAAACATTCAGTTTATCTATCTATAGTGAATGAAGTCTCTCTGGGAGAGGGATAGTAAACATTGAGTTTATCTATATATAGTGAGTGAAGTCTCTCTCTCTGGGAGTGGGATAGTAAACACTGAGTTTATCTATCTATAGTGAGTGAAGTCTCTCTGGGAGTGGGACAGTAAACATTGAGTTTATCTATCTATAATGAGTGAAGTCTCTCTCTGGGAGTGGGATAGTAAACATTGAGTTTATCTATCTATAGTGAATGAAGTCTCTCTGGGAGAGGGATAGTAAACATTGAGTTTATCTATATATAGTGAGTGAAGTCTCACTCTCTGGGAGTGGGATAGTAAACACTGAGTTTATCTATCTATAGTGAGTGAAGTCTCTCTGGGAGTGGGACAGTAAACATTGAGTTTATCTATCTATAGTGAGTGAAGTCTCTCTGGGAGTGGGATAGTAAACATTGAGTTTATCTATCTATAATGAGTGAAGTCTCTCTCTGGGAGTGGGGCAGTAATCATTGAGTTTATCTATTTATAGTGAGTGAAGTCTCACTGGGAGTGGGATAGTAAACATTGAGTTTCTCTATCTATAGTGAGTGAAGTCACTCTGGGAGTGTGATAATAAACATTGAGTTTATCTATTTATAGTGAGTGAAGTCTCTCTGGGAGTGGGATAGTAAACATTGATTTTATCTATCTATAGTGAGTGAAGTCTCTCTGGGAGTGGGATAGTAAACATTGAGTTTATAAAGCTATAGTGAGTGAAGTCTCTCTCTCTGGGAGTGGGGAAGTAAACATTGATTTTATCTATCTATAGTGAGTGAAGTCTCTCTGGGAGTGGGACAGTAAACATTGAGTTTATCTATCAATAGTGAGTGAAGTCTCTCTCTGGGAGTGGGATAGTAAACATTCAGTTTATCTATCTATAGTGAGTGATGTCTCTCTGGGAGTGGGACAGTAAACATTGAGTTTATCTATTTATAGTGAGTGAAGTCTCTCTCTGGGAGTGGGACAGTAAACATTGAGTTTATCTATTTATAGTGAGTGAAGTCTCTCTGGGAGTGGGATAGTAAACATTGAGTTTATCTATTTATAGTGAGTGAAGTCTCTCTCTGGGAGTGGGATAGTAAACATTGAGTTTATCTATCTATAGTGAGTGAAGTCTCTCTCTGGGAGTGGGATAGTAAACATTGAGTTTATTTATCTATAGTGAGTGAAGTCTCTCTCTGGGATTGGGATAGTAAACATTGAGTTTATCTATCGATAGTGAGTGAAGTCTCTCTCTGGGAGTGGGATAGTAAACATTGAGTTTATTTCTCTATAGTGAGTGAAGTCTTTCTCTGGGAGTGGGATAGTAAACATTGAGTTTATCTATCTATCGTGAGTGAAGTCTCTCTGGGAGTGGGATAGTAAACATTGAGTTTATCTATCTGTCATCAGTGTAGTCTCTCTCTGGGAGTCGGGTAGTAGAGCCGGGGCTGTTTAGCACAGGGCTAAATCGCAGGTTTTGAAAGCAGAGCAAGGCAGGCCAGCAGCACAGTTCATTTCCCGTAACAGCCTCCCCGAACAGGCGCCGGAATGTGGCAACTAGGGGCTTTTCACAGTAACTTCATTTGAAGCCTACTTGTGACAATAAGCGATTTTCATTCTTCATTTCATGAAACATTGAGTTTATCTATCTATAGTGAGTCAAGTCTCTCTCTGGGAGTGGGATAGTAAACATTGAGTTTATCTATTTATAGTGAGTGAAGTCTCTCTCTGGGAGTGGGATAGTAAACATTGAGTTTATCTATCGACAGTGAGTGAAGTCTCCTTCTCTGGGAGTGGGACAGTAAACATTGAGTTTCTCTATCTTTGGTGAGTGAAGTCTCTCTCTCTGTGAGTGGGATAGTAAACATTGAGTTTATCTATCTATAGTGAATGAAGTCTCTCTCTGGGAGTGGGATAGTAAACAATGAGTTTATCTATCTATAGTGAGTGAAGTCACTGTCTGGGAGTGGACAGTAATCATTGAGTTTATCTATCTATAGTGAGTGAAGCCTCTCTGGGAGAGGGATCGTAAACATTACGTTTATCTATCTATGGTCAGTGAAGACTCTCTCTGGGAGTGGGATAGTAAACATTGAGTTTATCTATCTATAGTGAATGAAGTCTCTATCTGGGAGTGGGATAGTAAACAACGAGTTTATCTATCTACAGTGAGTGAAGTCTCTCTCTGGGAGTGGGATAGTCAACATTGAGTTTATCTATTTAAAGTGAGTGAAGTCTCTCTGGGCGTGGGACAGTAAACATTGAGTTTATCTATTTATAGTGAGTGAAGTCTCTCTCTGGGAGTGGGATAGTAAACATTGAGTTTATCTATCTATCGTGAGTGAAGTCTCTCTATCTGGGAGTGGGATAGTAAACATTGAGTTTATCTATCTATAGACAGTGAAGTCTCTCTGGGAGTGGGGTAGTAAACATTGAGTTTATCTACCTATAGTGAGAGAAGTCTCTCTGTGAGTGGGCTAGTAAATATTGAGTTTATCTATCTATCGTGAGTGAAGTCTCTCTATCTGGGAATGGGATAGTAAACATTGAGTTTATCTATTTTTAGTGAGTGAAGTCTCTCTGGGAGTGGGATAGTAATCATTGAGTTTATCTATCTATCGTGAGTGAAGTCTCTCTATCTGGGAGTGGGATAGTAAACATTGAGTTTATCTATCTATAGTGAGTGAAGTCTCTCTGGGCGTGGGACAGTAAACATTGAATTTATCTATTTATAGTGAGTGAAGTCTCTCTCTGGGAGTGGGATAGTAAACATTGAGTTTATCTATCTATAGAGAGTGAAGTCTCTCTGGGAGTGGGATAGTAAACATTGAGTTTATCTCCCTATAGTGAGTGAAGTCTCTCTGGGAGTGGGCTAGTAAATATTGAGTTTATCTATCTATAGTGAGTGAAGTCTCTCTGGGAGTGGGATAGTAAACATTGAGTTTATCTATCTATAGTGAGTGATGTCTCTCTGGGAGTGGGCTAGTAAATATTGAGTTTATCTATCTATAGTGAGTGAAGCCTCTCTATCTGGGAGTGGGATATTAAACATTGAGTTTATCTATCTCTAGAGACTGAAGTATCTCTGGGAGTGGGATAGTAAACATTGAGTTTATCTAACTATAGTGAGTGAAGTCTCTCTGGGAGTGGGCTAGTAAATATTGAGTTTATCTATCTATAGTGAGTGAAGTCTCTCTGGGAGTGGGATAGTAAACATTGAGTTTATCTATCTACAGTGAGTGAAGTCTCTCTGGGAGTGGGATAGTAAACATTGAGATTATCTATCTATAGTGAGTGAAGTCTCTCTCTAGGAGTGGGATAGTAAACATTGAGTTTATCCAGCTATAGTGAGTGAAGTCTCTCTGGGAGTGGGATAGTAAACATTGATTTTATCTGTCTATAGTGAGTGAAGTCTCTCTGGGAGTGGGATAGTAAACATTGAGTTTATCTATCTGTAGTGAGTGAAGTCTCTCTGGGAGTGGGATGGTAAATATTGAGTTTATCTATCTATAGTGAGTGAAGTCACTCTGGGAGTGGGATAGTAAACATTGAGTTTATCTACATAGAGCGAGTGAAGTCTCTCTGGGAGTGGGATATTAAACATTGAGTTTATCTATCTATAGTGAGTGAATTCTCTCTGGGAGTGGGATAGTAAACATTGAGTTTATCTACCTATATTGAGTGAAGTCTCTCTGGGAGTGGGATAGTAAACATTGAGTTTATCTACCTATATTGAGTGAAGTCTCTCTGGGAGTGGGAGAGTAAACATTGAGTTTATCTACCTATAGTGAGTGAAGTCTCTCTGGGAGTGGGATAGTAAACATTGAGTTTATCTACCTATAGTGAGTGAAGTCTCTCTGGGAGTGGGATAGTAAACATTGAGGTTATCTATCTGTAGTGAGTGAAGTCTCTCTCTGGGAGTGGGACAGTAAACATTGACTTTATCTATCTATAGTGAGTGAAGTCTCTCTCTGGGAGTGGGATAGTAAACATTGGGTTTATCTATCTATAGTGAGTGCAGTCTCTCTGGGAGTGGGATAGTAAACATTGAGTTTATCTATCTATAGTGCGTGAAGTCTCTCTCTGGGAGTGGGATAGTAAACATTGAGTTTATCTATTTATAGTGAGTGACGAATCTCTGGGAGTGGGATAGTAAAGATTGAGTTTATCTATCTATAGTGAGTGAAGTCTCTCTCTGGGAGTGGGATAGTAAACATTGAGATTATCTACCTACAGTGAGTGAAGTCTCTCTGGGAGTGGGATAGTAAACATTCAGTTTATCTATCTATAGTGAGTGAAGTCTCTCTCTGGGAGTGGGATAGTAAACATTGAGTTTATCTATCTATAGTGAGTGAAGTCTCTCTGGGAGTGGGATAGTAAACATTCAGTTTATCTATCTATAGTGAGTGAAGTCTCTCTCTGGCAGTGGGATAGTAAACATTGAGTTTATCTATCTATAGTGAGTGAAGTCTCTCTCTGGGAGTGGGATAGGAAACATTGAGTTTATCTATCTATTGTGAGTGAAGTCTCTCTCTGGGAGTGGGACAGTAAACATTGAGTTTATCTTTCTATAGTGAGTGAAGTCTCTCTGGGAGTGGGACAGTAAACATTGAGTTTATCTATCTATAGTGAGTGAAGTATCTCTCTCTGGTAGTGGGACAGTAAACATTGAGTTTATCTATTTATAGTGAGTGAAGTCTCTCTGGGAGTGGGATAGTAAACATTGAGTTTATCTATCTATAGTGAGTGAAGTCTCTCTCTGGGAGTGGGATAGTAAACATTGAGTTTATCTATCTATAGTGAGTGAAGTCTCTCTCTGGGAGTGGGATAGTGAACATTGAGTTTATCTATCTATAGTGAGTGAAGTCAACTCAGGGAGTGGAATAGTAAACATTGAGTTTATCTATCTATAGTGAGTGAAGTCTCTCTGGGAGTGGGATAGTAAACATTGAGTTTATCTATCTATAGTGAGTGAAGTCTCTATCTGGGAGTGGGATAGTAAACATTGAGTTTATCTATATATATAGTGAGTGAAGTCTCTCTCTCTGGGAGTGGGATAGTAAACACTGAGTTTATCTATGTATAGTGAGTGAAGTCTCTCTGGGAGTGGGACAGTAAACATTGAGTTTATCTATCTATAGTGAGTGAAGTCTCACTGGGAGTGGGATAGTAAACATTGAGTTTATCTATCTATAGTGAGTGAAGTCTCTCTCTGGGAGTGGGATAGTAAACATTGAGTTTATCTATTTATAGTGAGTGAAGTCTCTCTCTGGGAGTGGGATAGTAAACATTGAGTTTATCTATCGACAGTGAGTGAAGTCTCCTTCTCTGGGAGTGGGACAGTAAACATTGAGTTTCTCTATCTTTGCTGAGTGAAGTCTCTCTCTCTGTGAGTGGGATAGTAAACATTGAGTTTATCTATCTATAGTGAGTGAAGTCTCTCTCTGGGAGTGGGATAGTAAACATTGAGTTTATCTATCTATAGTGAGTGAAGTCACTGTCTGGGAGTGGACAGTAATCATTGAGTTTATCTATCTATAGTGAGTGAAGCCTCTCTGGGAGAGGGATCGTAAACATTACGTTTATCTATCTATGGTCAGTGAAGACTCTCTCTGGGAGTGGGATAGTAAACATTGAGTTTATCTATCTATAGTGAATGAAGTCTCTATCTGGGAGTGGGATAGTAAACAACGAGTTTATCTATCTACAGTGAGTGAAGTCTCTCTCTGGGAGTGGGATAGTCAACATTGAGTTTATCTATTTAAAGTGAGTGAAGTCTCTCTGGGCGTGGGACAGTAAACATTGAGTTTATCTATTTATAGTGAGTGAAGTCTCTCTCTGGGAGTGGGATAGTAAACATTGAGTTTATCTATCTATCGTGAGTGAAGTCTCTCTATCTGGGAGTGGGATAGTAAACATTGAGTTTATCTATCTATAGACAGTGAAGTCTCTCTGGGAGTGGGATAGTAAACATTGAGTTTATCTACCTATAGTGAGAGAAGTCTCTCTGTGAGTGGGCTAGTAAATATTGAGTTTATCTATCTATAGTGAGTGAAGTCTCTCTATCTGGGAATGGGATAGTAAACATTGAGTTTATCTATTTTTAGTGAGTGAAGTCTCTCTGGGAGTGGGATAGTAATCATTGAGTTTATCTATCTATCGTGAGTGAAGTCTCTCTATCTGGGAGTGGGATAGTAAACATTGAGTTTATCTATCTATAGTGAGTGAAGTCTCTCTGGGCGTGGGACAGTAAACATTGAATTTATCTATTTATAGTGAGTGAAGTCTCTCTCTGGGAGTGGGATAGTAAACATTGAGTTTATCTATCTATAGAGAGTGAAGTCTCTCTGGGAGTGGGATAGTAAACATTGAGTTTATCTACCTATAGTGAGTGAAGTCTCTCTGGGAGTGGGCTAGTAAATATTGAGTTTATCTATCTATAGTGAGTGAAGTCTCTCTGGGAGTGGGCTAGTAAATATTGAGTTTATCTATCTATAGTGAGTGAAGCCTCTCTATCTGGGAGTGGGATATTAAACATTGAGTTTATCTATCTATAGAGACTGAAGTATCTCTGGGAGTGGGATAGTAAACATTGAGTTTATCTAACTATAGTGAGTGAAGTCTCTCTGGGAGTGGGCTAGTAAATATTGAGTTTATCTATCTATAGTGAGTGAAGTCTCTCTGGGAGTGGGATAGTAAACATTGAGTTTATCTATCTACAGTGAGTGAAGTCTCTCTGGGAGTGGGATAGTAAACATTGAGTTTATCTATCTATAGTGAGTGAAGTCTCTCTCTAGGAGTGGGATAGTAAACATTGAGTTTATCCAGCTATAGTGAGTGAAGTCTCTCTGGGAGTGGGATAGTAAACATTGATTTTATCTGTCTATAGTGAGTGAAGTCTCTCTGGGAGTGGGATAGTAAACATTGAGTTTATCTATCTGTAGTGAGTGAAGTCTCTCTGGGAGTGGGATGGTAAATATTGAGTTTATCTATCTATAGTGAGTGAAGTCACTCTGGGAGTGGGATAGTAAACATTGAGTTTATCTACATAGAGCGAGTGAAGTCTCTCTGGGAGTGGGATATTAAACATTGAGTTTATCTATCTATAGTGAGTGAATTCTCTCTGGGAGTGGGATAGTAAACATTGAGTTTATCTACCTATATTGAGTGAAGTCTCTCTGGGAGTGGGATAGTAAACATTGAGTTTATCTACCTATATTGAGTGAAGTCTCTCTGGGAGTGGGAGAGTAAACATTGAGTTTATTTACCTATAGTGAGTGAAGTCTCTCTGGGAGTGGGATAGTAAACATTGAGTTTATCTACCTATAGTGAGTGAAGTCTCTCTGGGAGTGGGATAGTAAACATTGAGTTTATCTATCTGTAGTGAGTGAAGTCTCTCTCTGGGAGTGGGACAGTAAACATTGACTTTATCTATCTATAGTGAGTGAAGTCTCTCTCTGGGAGTGGGATAGTAAACATTGGGTTTATCTATCTATAGTGAGTGCAGTCTCTCTGGGAGTGGGATAGTAAACATTGAGTTTATCTATCTATAGTGAGTGAAGTCTCTCTCTGGGAGTGGGATAGTAAACATTGAGTTTATCTATTTATAGTGAGTGAAGAATCTCTGGGAGTGGGATAGTAAAGATTGAGTTTATCTATCTATAGTGAGTGAAGTCTCTCTCTGGGAGTGGGATAGTAAACATTGAGATTATCTACCTACAGTGAGTGAAGTCTCTCTGGGAGTGGGATAGTAAACATTGAGTTTATCTATCTATAGTGAGTGAAGTCTCTCTCTGGGAGTGGGATAGTAAACATTGAGTTTATCTATCTATAGTGAGTGAAGTCTCTCTGGGAGTGGGATAGTAAACATTCAGTTTATCTATCTATAGTGAGTGAAGTCTCTCTCTGGGAGTGGGATAGGAAACATTGAGTTTATCTATCTATAGTGAGTGAAGTCTCTCTCTGGGAGTGGGATAGTAAACATTGAGTTTATCTATCTATAGTGAGTGAAGTCTCTCTGGGAGTGGGACAGTAAACATTCAGTTTATCTATCTATAGTGAGTGAAGTCTCTCTCTGGGAGTGGGATAGGAAACATTGAGTTTATCTATCTATTGTGAGTGAAGTCTCTCTCTGGGAGTGGGATAGAAAACATTGAGTTTATCTATCTATAGTGAGTGAAGTCTCTCTGGGAGTGGGACAGTAAACATTGAGTTTATCTATCTATAGTGAGTGAAGTCTCTCTGGGAGTGGGACAGTAAACATTGAGTTTATCTATCTATAGTGAGTGAAGTCTCTCTGGGAGTGGGACAGTAAACATTGAGTTTATCTATCTATAGTGAGTGAAGTCTCTCTCTCTGGTAGTGGGACAGTAAACATTGAGTTTATCTATTTATAGTGAGTGAAGTCTCTCTGGGAGTGGGATAGTAAACATTGAGTTTATCTATCTATAGTGAGTGAAGTCTCTCTGGGAGTGGGACAGTAAACATTGAGTTTATCTATCTATAGTGAGTGAAGTCTCTCTCTCTGGTAGTGGGACAGTAAACATTGAGTTTATCTATTTATAGTGAGTGAAGTCTCTCTGGGAGTGGGATAGTAAACATTGAGTTTATCTATCTATAGTGAGTGAAGTCTCTCTCTGGGAGTGGGATAGTGAACATTGAGTTTATCTATCTATAGTGAGTGAAGTCAACTCAGGGAGTGGAATAGTAAACATTGAGTTTATCTATCTATAGTGAGTGAAGTCTCTCTGGGAGTGGGATAGTAAACATTGAGTTTATCTATCTATAGTGAGTGAAGTCTCTATCTGGGAGTGGGATAGTAAACATTGAGTTTATCTATATATATAGTGAGTGAAGTCTCTCTCTCTGGGAGTGGGATAGTAAACACTGAGTTTATCTATGTATAGTGAGTGAAGTCTCTCTGGGAGTGGGACAGTAAACATTGAGTTTATCTATCTATAGTGAGTGAAGTCTCACTGGGAGTGGGATAGTAAACATTGAGTTTATCTATCTATAGTGAGTGAATTCTCTCTGGGAGTGGGATAGTAAACACTGAGTTTATCTATCTATAGTGAGTGAAGTCTCTCTCTCTGGGAGTGGGACAGTTAACATTGAGTTTATCTATCTATAGTGTGTGAAGTCTCTCTCTGGAGTGGGATAGTAAACATTGACTTTATCTATCTATAGTGAGTGAAGTCTCTCTCTGGGAGTGGGATAGTAAACATTGGGTTTATCTATCTATAGTGAGTGCAGTCTCTCTGGGAGTGGGATAGTAAACATTGAGTTTATCTATCTATAGTGAGTGAAGTCTCTCTCTGGGAGTGGGATAGTAAACATTGAGTTTATCTATTTATAGTGAGTGAAGTATCTCTGGGAGTGGGATAGTAAAGATTGAGTTTATCTATCTATAGTGAGTGAAGTCTCTCTCTGGGAGTGGGATAGTAAACATTGAGATTATCTACCTACAGTGAGTGAAGTCTCTCTGGGAGTGGGATAGTAAACATTCAGTTTATCTATCTATAGTGAGTGAAGTCTCTCTCTGGGAGTGGGATAGTAAACATTGAGTTTATCTATCTATAGTGAGTGAAGTCTCTCTGGGAGTGGGATAGTAAACATTGAGTTTATCTATCTATAGTGAGTGAAGTCTCTCTCTGGCAGTGGGATAGTAAATATTGAGTTTATCTATCTATAGTGAGTGAAGTCTCTCTCTGGGAGTGGGATAGTAAACATTGAGTTTATCTATCTATTGTGAGTGAAGTCTCTCTCTGGGAGTGGGACAGTAAACATTGAGTTTATCTATCTATAGTGAGTGAAGTCTCTCTGGGAGTGGGACAGTAAACATTGAGTTTATCTATCTATAGTGAGTGAAGTATCTCTCTCTGGTAGTGGGACAGTAAACATTGAGTTTATCTATTTATAGTGAGTGAAGTCTCTCTGGGAGTGGGATAGTAAACATTGAGTTTATCTATCTATAGTGAGTGAAGTCTCTCTCTGGGAGTGGGATAGTAAACATTGAGTTTATCTATCTATAGTGAGTGAAGTCTCTCTCTGGGAGTGGGATAGTGAACATTGAGTTTATCTATCTATAGTGAGTGAAGTCAACTCAGGGAGTGGAATAGTAAACATTGAGTTTATCTATCTATAGTGAGTGAAGTCTCTCTGGGAGTGGGATAGTAAACATTGAGTTTATCTATATATATAGTGAGTGAAGTCTCTCTCTCTGGGAGTGGGATAGTAAACACTGAGTTTATCTATGTATAGTGAGTGAAGTCTCTCTGGGAGTGGGACAGTAAACATTGAGTTTATCTATCTATAGTGAGTGAAGTCTCACTGGGAGTGGGATAGTAAACATTGAGTTTATCTATCTATAGTGAGTGAATTCTCTCTGGGAGTGGGATAGTAAACACTGAGTTTATCTATCTATAGTGAGTGAAGTCTCTCTCTCTGGGAGTGGGACAGTTAACATTGAGTTTATCTATCTATAGTGAGTGAAGTCTCTCTCTGGAGTGGGATAGTAAACATTGAGTTTATCTATCGATAGTGAATGAAGTCTCTCTGGGAGAGGGATAGTAAACATTGAGTTTATCTATCTATAGTGAGTGAAGTCTCTCTGGGAGTGGGCTAGTAAATATTGAGTTTATCTATCTATAGTGAGTGAAGCCTCTCTATCTGGGAGTGGGATATTAAACATTGAGTTTATCTATCTATAGAGACTGAAGTATCTCTGGGAGTGGGATAGTAAACATTGAGTTTATCTAACTATAGTGAGTGAAGTCTCTCTGGGAGTGGGCTAGTAAATATTGAGTTTATCTATCTATAGTGAGTGAAGTCTCTCTGGGAGTGGGATAGTAAACATTGAGTTTATCTATCTACAGTGAGTGAAGTCTCTCTGGGAGTGGGATAGTAAACATTGAGTTTATCTATCTATAGTGAGTGAAGTCTCTCTCTAGGAGTGGGATAGTAAACATTGAGTTTATCCAGCTATGGTGAGTGAAGTCTCTCTGGGAGTGGGATAGTAAACATTGAGTTTATCTGTCTATAGTGAGTGAAGTCTCTCTGGGAGTGGGATAGTAAACATTGAGTTTATCTATCTATAGTGAGTGAATTCTCTCTGGGAGTGGGATAGTAAACATTGAGTTTATCTACCTATATTGAGTGAAGTCTCTCTGGGAGTGGGATAGTAAACATTGAGTTTATCTACCTATATTGAGTGAAGTCTCTCTGGGAGTGGGAGAGTAAACATTGAGTTTATCTACCTATAGTGAGTGAAGTCTCTCTGGGAGTGGGATAGTAAACATTGAGTTTATCTATCTGTAGTGAGTGAAGTCTCTCTCTGGGAGTGGGACAGTAAACATTGACTTTATCTATCTATAGTGAGTGAAGTCTCTCTCTGGGAGTGGGATAGTAAACATTGGGTTTATCTATCTATTGTGAGTGCAGTCTCACTGGGAGTGGGATAGTAAACATTGAGTTTATCTATCTATAGTGAGTGAAGTCTCTCTCTGGGAGTGGGATAGTAAACATTGAGTTTATCTATTTATAGTGAGTGAAGTCTCCCTGGGAGTGGGATAGTAAAGATTGAGTTTATCTATCTATAGTGAGTGAAGTCTCTCTGGGAGCGGGATAGTAAACATTGAGTTTATCTATTTATAGTGAGTGAAGTCTCCCTGGGAGTGGGATAGTAAAGATTGAGTTTATCTATCTATAGTGAGTGAAGTCTCTCTCTGGGAGTGGGATAGTAAACATTGAGATTATCTACCTACAGTGAGTGAAGTCTCTCTGGGAGTGGGATAGTAAACATTCAGTTTATCTATCTATAGTGAGTGAAGTCTCTCTCTGGGAGTGGGATAGTAAACATTGAGTTTATCTATCTATAGTGAGTGAAGTCTCTCTGGGACTGGGATAGTAAACATTCAGTTTATCTATCTATAGTGAGTGAAGTCTCTCTCTGGCAGTGGGATAGTAAACATTGAGTTTATCTATCTATAGTGAGTGAAGTCTCTCTCTGGGAGTGGGATAGTAAACATTGAGTTTATCCATCTATTGTGAGTGAAGTCTCTCTCTGGGAGTGGGACAGTAAACATTGAGTTTATCTATCTATAGTGAGTGAAGTCTCTCTGGGAGTGGGACAGTAAACATTGAGTTTATCTATCTATAGTGAGTGAAGTATCTCTCTCTGGTAGTGGGACAGTAAACATTGAGTTTATCTATTTATAGTGAGTGAAGTCTCTCTGGGAGTGGGATAGTAAACATTGAGTTTATCTATCTATAGTGAGTGAAGTCTCTCTCTGGGAGTGGGATAGTAAACATTGAGTTTATCTATCTATAGTGAGTGAAGTCTCTCTCTGGGAGTGGGATAGTGAATATTGAGTTTATCTATCTATAGTGAGTGAAGTCAACTCAGGGAGTGGAATAGTAAACATTGAGTTTATCTATCTATAGTGAGTGAAGTCTCTCTGGGAGTGGGATAGTAAACATTGAGTTTATCTATCTATAGTGAGTGAAGTCTCTATCTGGGAGTGGGATAGTAAACATTGAGTTTATCTATATATATAGTGAGTGAAGTCTCTCTCTCTGGGAGTGGGATAGTAAACACTGAGTTTATCTATGTATAGTGAGTGAAGTCTCTCTGGGAGTGGGACAGTAAACATTGAGTTTATCTATCTATAGTGAGTGAAGTCTCACTGGGAGTGGGATAGTAAACATTGAGTTTATCTATCTATAGTGAGTGAATTCTCTCTGGGAGTGGGATAGTAAACACTGAGTTTATCTATCTATAGTGAGTGAAGTCTCTCTCTCTGGGAGTGGGACAGTTAACATTGAGTTTATCTATCTATAGTGAGTGAAGTCTCTCTCTGGAGTGGGATAGTAAACATTGAGTTTATCTATCTATCGTGAATGAAGTCTCTCTGGGAGAGTGATAGTAAACATTGAGTTTATCTATATATAGTGAGTGAACTCTCTCTCTCTGGGAGTGGGACAGTAAACATTGAGTTTATCTATCTATAGTGAGTGAAGTCTCTCTGGGAGTGGGATAGTAAACATTGAGTTTATCTATCTATAGTGAGTGAAGTCTTTCTGGGAGTGGGATAGTAAACATTGAGTTTATCTATCTATAGTGAGTGAAGTCTCTCTCTGGGAGTGGGATAGTGAACATTGAGTTTATCTATCTATAGTGAGTGAAGTCAACTCAGGGAGTGGAATAGTAAACATTGAGTTTATCTATCTATAGTGAGTGAAGTCTCTCTGGGAGTGGGATAGTAAACATTGAGTTTATCTATCTATAGTGAGTGAAGTCTCTATCTGGGAGTGGGATAGTAAACATTGAGTTTATCTATATATAGTGAGTGAAGTCTCTCTCTCTGGGAGTGGGATAGTAAACATTGAGTTTATCTATTTATAGTGAGTGAAGTCTCTCTGTGAGTGGGACAGTAAACATTGAGTTTATCTATCTACAGTGAGTGAAGTCTCACTGGGAGTGGGATAGTAAACATTGAGTTTATTTATCTATAGTGAGTGAATTCTCTCTGGGAGTGGGATAGTAAACACTGAGTTTTTCTATCTATAGTGAGTGAAGTCTCTCTCTCTGGGAGTGGGACAGTAAACATTGAGTTTATCTATCTATAGTGAGTGAAGTCTCTCTCTGGAGTGGGATAGTAAACATTGAGTTTATCTATCTATAGTGAGTTAAGTCTCTCTTGGGTGTGGGACAGTAAACATTGAGTTTATCTATTTAAAGTGAGTGAAGTCTCTCTCTGGGAGTGGGACAGTAAACATTGAGTTTATCTATTTATAGTGAGTGAAGTCTCTCTCTGGGAGTGGGACAGTAAACATTGAGTTTATCTATCTATAGTGAGTGAAGTCTCTCTCTCTGGGAGTGGGATAGTAAACATTGTGTTTATCTATCTGTCGTCAGTGTAGTCTCTCTCTGGGAGTGGGGTAGTCGAGCCGGGGCTGTTTAGCACAGGGCTAAATCGCAGGTTTTGAAAGCAGACCAAGGCAGGCCAGCAGCACGATTCATTTCCCGTAACAGCCTCCCCGAACAGGCGCAGGAATGAGGCAACTAGGGGCTTTTCACAATAACTTCATTTGAAGCCGACTTGTGACAATAAGCGATTTTCATTCTTCATTTCATGAAACATTGAGTTTACCTATCTATAGTGAGTCAAGTCTCTCTCTGGGAGTGGGATAGTAAACATTGAGTTTATCTATCTATAGTGAGTCAAGTCTCTCTCTGGGAGTGGGATAGTAAACATTGAGTTTATCTATCGACAGTGAATGAAGTCTCGCTCTCTGGGAGTGGGACAGTAATCATTGAGTTTATCTATTTTTGGTAAGTGAAGTCACTGTCTGGGAGTGGGATAGTAAACATTGAGTTTATCTATCGACAGTGAGTGAAGTCTCGCTCTCTGGGAGTGGGACAGTAATCATTGAGTTTATCTATTTTTGGTGAGTGAAGTCACTGTCTGGGAGTGGATAGTAAACATTGAGTTTATCTATCTATGGTCAGTGAAGTCTCTCTCTCTGGGAGTGGGATAGTAAACATTGAGTTTATCTATCTCTAGTGAGTGAAGTCTCTCTCTGGGAGTGGGATTGTAAACATTGAGTTTATCTAACAATAGTGAGTGAAGTCTCTCTCTGGGAGTGGGATAGTAAACATTGAGTTTATCTATCTATAGTGAGTGAAGACTCTCTCTGGGAGTGGGATAGTAAACATTGAGTTTATCTCTCTACAGTGAGTGAAGTCACTCTCTGGGAGTGGGATAGTAAACATTGAGTTTATCTATTTATAGTGAGTGAAGTCTCTCTGGGAGTGGGTTAGTAATCTTTGAGTGTGTCTATCTATAGTGAGTGAAGTCTCTCTGGGCGTGGGACAGTAAACATTGAGTTTATCTATTTATAGTGAGTGAAGTCTCTCTCAGGAAGTGGGATAGTAAACATTGAGTTTATCTATCTATAGTGAGTGAAGTCTCTCTATCTGGGAGTGGGATAGTAAACATTCAGTTTATCTATCTATAGAGAGTGAAGTCTCTCTCTCTGGGAGTGGGATAGTAAACATTGAGTTTATCTATCTATAGTGAGTGAAGTCTTGCTGGAAGTGGGTAGTAATCATTGAGTTTATCTATCTATAGTGAGTGAAGTCTCTCTCTGGGAGTGGGATAGTAAACATTGGGTTTATCTATCTATAGTGAGTGCAGTCTCTCTGGGAGTGGGATAGTAAACATTGAGTTTATCTATCTATAGTGAGTGAAGTCTCTCTCTGGGAGTGGGATAGCAAACATTGAGTTTATCTATTTATAGTGAGTGAAGTCTCCCTGGGAGTGGGATAGTAAAGATTGAGTTTATCTATCTATAGAGAGTGAAGTCTCTCTGGGAGTGGGATAGTAAACATTGAGTTTATCTATCTATAGTGAGTGAAGTCTCCCTGGGAGTGGGATAGTAAAGATTGAGTTTATCTATCTATAGAGAGTGAAGTCTCTCTGGGAGTGGGATAGTAAACATTGAGTTTATCTATCTATAGTGAGTGAAGTCTCTCTGGGAGTGGGATAGTAAACATTGAGTTTATCTATCTATAGTGAGTGAAGTCTCTCTCTGGCAGTGGGATAGTAAACATTGAGTTTATCTATCTATAGTGAGTGAAGTCTCTCTCTGGGAGTGGGATAGTAAACATTGAGTTTATCTATCTATTGTGAGTGAAGTCTCTCTCTGGGAGTGGGACAGTAAACATTGAGTTTATCTATCTATAGTGAGTGAAGTCTCTCTGGGAGTGGGACAGTAAACATTGAGTTTATCTATGTATAGTGAGTGAAGTATCTCTCTCTGGTACTGGGACAGTAAACATTGAGTTTATCTATTTATAGTGAGTGAAGTCTCTCTGGGAGTGGGATAGTAAACATTGAGTTTATCTATCTATAGTGAGTGAAGTCTCTCTCTGGGAGTGGGATAGTAAACATTGAGTTTATCTATCTATAGTGAGTGAAGTCTCTCTCTGGGAGTGGGATAGTGAATATTGAGTTTATCTATCTATAGTGAGTGAAGTCAACTCAGGGAGTGGAATAGTAAACATTGAGTTTATCTATCTATAGTGAGTGAAGTCTCTCTGGGAGTGGGATAGTAAACATTGAGTTTATCTATCTATAGTGAGTGAAGTCTCTATCTGGGAGTGGGATAGTAAACATTGAGTTTATCTATATATATAGTGAGTGAAGTCTCTCTCTCTGGGAGTGGGATAGTAAACACTGAGTTTATCTATGTATAGTGAGTGAAGTCTCTCTGGGAGTGGGTCAGTAAACATTGAGTTTATCTATCTATAGTGAGTGAAGTCTCACTGGGAGTGGGATAGTAAACATTGAGTTTATCTATCTATAGTGAGTGAATTCTCTCTGGGAGTGGGATAGTAAACACTGAGTTTATCTATCTATAGTGAGTGAAGTCTCTCTCTCTGGGAGTGGGACAGTTAACATTGAGTTTATCTATCTATAGTGAGTGAAGTCTCTCTCTGGAGTGGGATAGTAAACATTGAGTTTATCTATCTATAGTGAATGAAGTCTCTCTGGGAGAGGGATAGTAAACATTGAGTTTATCTATATATAGTGAGTGAAGTCTCTCTCTCTGGGAGTGGGACAGTAAACATTGAGTTTATCTATCTATAGTGAGTGAAGTCTCTCTGGGAGTGGGATAGTAAACATTGAGTTTATCTATCTATAGTGAGTGAAGTCTCTCTGGGAGTGGGATAGTAAACATTGAGTTTATCTATCTATAGTGAGTGAAGTCTCTCTCTGGGAGTGGGATAGTGAACATTGAGTTTATCTATCTATAGTGAGTGAAGTCAACTCAGGGAGTGGAATAGTAAACATTGAGTTTATCTATCTATAGTGAGTGAAGTCTCTCTGGGAGTGGGATAGTAAACATTGAGTTTATCTATCTATAGTGAGTGAAGTCTCTATCTGGGAGTGGCATAGTAAACATTGAGTTTATCTATATATAGTGAGTGAAGTCTCTCTCTCTGGGAGTGGGATAGTAAACACTGAGTTTATCTATGTATAGTTGGTGAAGTCTCTCTGTGAGTGGGACAGTAAACATTGAGTTTATCTATCTATAGTGAGTGAAGTCTCTCTCTGGAGTGGGATAGTAAACATTGAGTTTATCTATCTATAGTGAGTGAAGTCTCTCTCTCTGGGAGTGGGATAGTAAACATTGTGTTTATCTATCTGTCGTCAGTGTAGTCTCTCTCTGGGAGTGGGGTAGTCGAGCCGGGGCTGTTTAGCACAGGGCTATATCGCAGGTTTTGAAAGCAGACCAAGGCAGGCCAGCAGCACGGTTCATTTCCCGTAACAGCCTCCCCGAACAGGCGCAGGAATGAGGCAACTAGGGGCTTTTCACAATAACTTCATTTGAAGCCTACTTGTGACAATAAGCGATTTTCATTCTTCATTTCATGAAACATTGAGTTTACCTATCTATAGTGAGTCAAGTCTCTCTCTGGGAGTGGGATAGTAAACATTGAGTTTATCTATCGACAGTGAGTGAAGTCTCGCTCTCTGGGAGTGGGACAGTAATCATTGAGTTTATCTATTTTTGGTGAGTGAAGTCACTGTCTGGGAGTGGATAGTAAACATTGAGTTTATCTATCTATGGTCAGTGAAGTCTCTCTCTCTGGGAGTGGGATAGTAAACATTGAGTTTATCTATCTATAGTGAGTGAAGTCTCTCTCTGGGAGTGGGATAGTAAACATTGAGTTTATCTAACAATAGTGAGTGAAGTCTCTCTCTGGGAGTGGGATAGTAAACATTGAGTTTATCTCTCTACAGTGAGTGCAGTCTCTGTCTGGGAGTGGGATAGTAAACATTGAGTTTATCTAATTATAGTGAGTGAAGTCTCTCTGGGAGTGGGTTAGTAATCTTTGAGTGTGTCTATCTATAGTGAGTGAAGTCTCTCTGGGCGTGGGACAGTAAACATTGAGTTTATCTATGTATAGTGAGTGAAGTCTCTCTCAGGAAGTGGGATAGTAAACATTGAGTTTATCTATCTATAGTGAGTGAAGTCTCTCTATCTGGGAGTGGGATAGTAAACATTGAGTTTATCTATCTATAGAGAGTGAAGTCTCTCTCTCTGGGAGTGGGATAGTAAACATTGAGTTTATCTATCTATAGTGAGTGAAGTCTCTCTCTGGGAGTGGGACAGTAAACATTGAGTTTATCTATCTATAGTGAGTGAAGTCTTGCTGGAAGTGGGTAGTAATCATTGAGTTTATCTATCTATAGTGAGTGAAGTCTCTCTCTCTGGGAGTGGGACAGTAAACATTGAGTTTATCTATCTATAGTGAGTGAAGTCTCTCTGGGAGTGGGATAGTAAACATTGAGTTTATCTATCTATAGTGAGTGAAGTCTCCCTGGGAGTGGGATAGTAAACATTGAGTTTCTCTATCTATAGCGAGTGAAGTCTCTCTCTGGGAGTGGGATAGTAAACATTGAGTTTATCTATCTATAGTGAGTGAAGTCTCTCTGGGAGTGGATTGTAAACATTGAGCTTATCTACCTATAGTGAGTGATGTCTCTCTGGGAGTGGGATAGTAAACATTGAGTTTATCTATCTTTAGTGAGTGAAGTCTCTCTGGGAGTGGGATAGTAAACATTGAGTTTATCTCTCTACAGTGAGTGCAGTCTCTGTCTGGGAGTGGGATAGTAAACATTGAGTTTATCTATTTATAGTGAGTGAAGTCTCTCTGGGAGTGGGTTAGTAATCTTTGAGTGTGTCTATCTATAGTGAGTGAAGTCTCTCTGGGCGTGGGACAGTAAACATTGAGTTTATCTATTTATAGTGAGTGAGGTCTCTCTCAGGAAGTGGGATAGTAAACATTGAGTTTATCTATCTATAGTGAGTGAAGTCTCTCTATCTGGGAGTGGGATAGTAAACATTCAGTTTATCTGTCTCTAGTGAGTGAAGTCTTGCTGGAAGTGGGTAGTAATCATTGAGTTTATCTATCTATAGTGAGTGAAGTCTCTCTCTCTGGGAGTGGGACAGTAAACATTGAGTTTATCTATCTATAGTGAGTGAAGTCTCTCTGGGAGTGGGATAGTAAACATTGAGTTTATCTATCTATAGTGAGTGAAGTCTCTCTGGGAGTGGGATAGTAAACATTGAGTTTATCTATCTATAGTGAGTGAAGTCTCTCTCTCTGGGAGTGGTAGAGTAAACATTGAGTTTATCAATGTATGGTGAGTGAAGTCTCTCTCTGGGAGTGGGAGAGTAATCATTGAGTTTATCTATCAATAGTGAGTGAAGTCTCTCTGGGAGTGGGATAGTAATCCTTGAGTTTATCTATCTATAGTGAGTGAAGTCTCTCTGGGAGTGGGATAGTAAACATTGAGTTTATCTATCTATAGTGAGTGAAGTCTCCCTGGGAGTGGGATAGTAAACATTGAGTTTCTCTATCTATAGTGAGTGAAGTCTCTCTCTGGGAGTGGGATAGTAAACATTGAGTTTATCTATCTATAGTGAGTGAAGTCTCTCTGGGAGTGGAATAGTAAACATTGAGTTTATCTATCTATAGTGAGTGAAGTCTCTCTCTGGGAGTGGGATAGTAAACATTGAGCTTATCTACCTATAGTGAGTGAAGTCTCTCTGGGAGTGGGATAGTAAACATTGAGTTTATCTATCTATAGTGAGTGAAGTCTCCCTGGGAGTGGGATAGTAAACATTGAGTTTATCTATCTATAGTGAGTGAAGTCTCTCTCTGGGAGTGGGATAGTAAACATTGAGTTTATCTATCTATAGTGAGTGAAGTCTCTCTGGGAGTGGGATAGTAAACATTGAGTTTATCTATCTATAGTGAGTGAAGTCTCTATCTGGGAGTGGGATAGTAAACATTGAGTTTATCTATATATAGTGAGTGAAGTCTCTCTCTCTGGGAGTGGGATAGTAAACATTGAGTTTATCTATCTATAGTGAGTTAAGTCTCTCTTGGGTGTGGGACAGTAAACATTGAGTTTATCTATTTAAAGTGAGTGAAGTCTCTCTCTGGGAGTGGGACAGTAAACATTGAGTTTATCTATCTATAGTGAGTGAAGTCTCTCTCTCTGGGAGTGGGACAGTAAACATTGAGTTTATCTATTTATAGTGAGTGAAGTCTCTCTCTGGGAGTGGGACAGTAAACATTGAGTTTATCTATCTATAGTGAGTGAAGTCTCTCTCTCTGGGAGTGGGATAGTAAACATTGTGTTTATCTATCTGTCGTCAGTGTAGTCTCTCTCTGGGAGTGGGGTAGTCGAGCCGGGGCTGTTTAGCACAGGGCTAAATCGCAGGTTTTGAAAGCAGACCAAGGCAGGCCAGCAGCACGATTCATTTCCCGTAACAGCCTCCCCGAACAGGCGCAGGAATGAGGCAACTAGGGGCTTTTCACAATAACTTCATTTGAAGCCGACTTGTGACAATAAGCGATTTTCATTCTTCATTTCATGAAACATTGAGTTTACCTATCTATAGTGAGTCAAGTCTCTCTCTGGGAGTGGGATAGTAAACATTGAGTTTATCTATCGACAGTGAATGAAGTCTCGCTCTCTGGGAGTGGGACAGTAATCATTGAGTTTATCTATTTTTGGTAAGTGAAGTCACTGTCTGGGAGTGGGATAGTAAACATTGAGTTTATCTATCGACAGTGAGTGAAGTCTCGCTCTCTGGGAGTGGGACAGTAATCATTGAGTTTATCTATTTTTGGTGAGTGAAGTCACTGTCTGGGAGTGGATAGTAAACATTGAGTTTATCTATCTATGGTCAGTGAAGTCTCTCTCTCTGGGAGTGGGATAGTAAACATTGAGTTTATCTATCTCTAGTGAGTGAAGTCTCTCTCTGGGAGTGGGATTGTAAACATTGAGTTTATCTATCTATAGTGAGTGAAGTCTCTCTCTGGGAGTGGGATAGTAAACATTGAGTTTATCTATCTCTAGTGAGTGAAGTCTCTCTCTGGGAGTGGGATTGTAAACATTGAGTTTATCTACCTATAGTGAGTGAAGTCTCTCTGGGAGTGGGATTGTAAACATTGAGTTTATCTAACAATAGTGAGTGAAGTCTCTCTCTGGGAGTGGGATAGTAAACATTGAGTTTATCTATCTATAGTGAGTGAAGACTCTCTCTGGGAGTGGGATAGTAAACATTGAGTTTATCTCTCTACAGTGAGTGAAGTCACTCTCTGGGAGTGGGATAGTAAACATTGAGTTTATCTATTTATAGTGAGTGAAGTCTCTCTGGGAGTGGGTTAGTAATCTTTGAGTGTGTCTATCTATAGTGAGTGAAGTCTCTCTGGGCGTGGGACAGTAAACATTGAGTTTATCTATTTATAGTGAGTGAAGTCTCTCTCAGGAAGTGGGATAGTAAACATTGAGTTTATCTATCTATAGTGAGTGAAGTCTCTCTATCTGGGAGTGGGATAGTAAACATTCAGTTTATCTATCTATAGAGAGTGAAGTCTCTCTCTCTGGGAGTGGGATAGTAAACATTGAGTTTATCTATCTATAGTGAGTGAAGTCTTGCTGGAAGTGGGTAGTAATCATTGAGTTTATCTATCTATAGTGAGTGAAGTCTCTCTCTGGGAGTGGGATAGTAAACATTGGGTTTATCTATCTATAGTGAGTGCAGTCTCTCTGGGAGTGGGATAGTAAACATTGAGTTTATCTACCGATAGTGAGTGAAGTCTCTCTCTGGGAGTGGGATAGCAAACATTGAGTTTATCTATTTATAGTGAGTGAAGTCTCCCTGGGAGTGGGATAGTAAAGATTGAGTTTATCTATCTATAGTGAGTGAAGTCTCTCTCTGGGAGTGGGATAGCAAACATTGAGTTTATCTATTTATAGTGAGTGAAGTCTCCCTGGGAGTGGGATAGTAAAGATTGAGTTTATCTATCTATAGTGAGTGAAGTCTCTCTCTGGGAGTGGGATAGTAAACATTGAGATTATCTACCTACAGTGAGTGAAGTCTCTCTGGGAGTGGGATAGTAAACATTCAGTTTATCTATCTATAGTGAGTGAAGTCTCTCTCTGGGAGTGGGATAGTAAACATTGAGTTTATCTATCTATAGTGAGTGAAGTCTCTCTGGGAGTGGGATAGTAAACATTCAGTTTATCTATCTATAGTGAGTGAAGTCTCTCTCTGGCAGTGGGATAGTAAACATTGAGTTTATCTATCTATAGTGAGTGAAGTCTCTCTCTGGGAGTGGGATAGTAAACATTGAGTTTATCTATCTATTGTGAGTGAAGTCTCTCTCTGGGAGTGGGACAGTAAACATTGAGTTTATCTATCTATAGTGAGTGAAGTCTCTCTGGGAGTGGGACAGTAAACATTGAGTTTATCTATGTATAGTGAGTGAAGTATCTCTCTCTGGTACTGGGACAGTAAACATTGAGTTTATCTATTTATAGTGAGTGAAGTCTCTCTGGGAGTGGGATAGTAAACATTGAGTTTATCTATCTATAGTGAGTGAAGTCTCTCTCTGGGAGTGGGATAGTAAACATTGAGTTTATCTATCTATAGTGAGTGAAGTCTCTCTCTGGGAGTGGGATAGTGAATATTGAGTTTATCTATCTATAGTGAGTGAAGTCAACTCAGGGAGTGGAATAGTAAACATTGAGTTTATCTATCTATAGTGAGTGAAGTCTCTCTGGGAGTGGGATAGTAAACATTGAGTTTATCTATCTATAGTGAGTGAAGTCTCTATCTGGGAGTGGGATAGTAAACATTGAGTTTATCTATATATATAGTGAGTGAAGTCTCTCTCTCTGGGAGTGGGATAGTAAACACTGAGTTTATCTATGTATAGTGAGTGAAGTCTCTCTGGGAGTGGGTCAGTAAACATTGAGTTTATCTATCTATAGTGAGTGAAGTCTCACTGGGAGTGGGATAGTAAACATTGAGTTTATCTATCTATAGTGAGTGAATTCTCTCTGGGAGTGGGATAGTAAACACTGAGTTTATCTATCTATAGTGAGTGAAGTCTCTCTCTCTGGGAGTGGGACAGTTAACATTGAGTTTATCTATCTATAGTGAGTGAAGTCTCTCTCTGGAGTGGGATAGTAAACATTGAGTTTATCTATCTATAGTGAATGAAGTCTCTCTGGGAGAGGGATAGTAAACATTGAGTTTATCTATATATAGTGAGTGAAGTCTCTCTCTCTGGGAGTGGGACAGTAAACATTGAGTTTATCTATCTATAGTGAGTGAAGTCTCTCTGGGAGTGGGATAGTAAACATTGAGTTTATCTATCTATAGTGAGTGAAGTCTCTCTGGGAGTGGGATAGTAAACATTGAGTTTATCTATCTATAGTGAGTGAAGTCTCTCTCTGGGAGTGGGATAGTGAACATTGAGTTTATCTATCTATAGTGAGTGAAGTCAACTCAGGGAGTGGAATAGTAAACATTGAGTTTATCTATCTATAGTGAGTGAAGTCTCTCTGGGAGTGGGATAGTAAACATTGAGTTTATCTATCTATAGTGAGTGAAGTCTCTATCTGGGAGTGGGATAGTAAACATTGAGTTTATCTATCTATAGTGAGTGAAGTCTCTCTGTGAGTGGGACAGTAAACATTGAGTTTATCTATCTACAGTGAGTGAAGTCTCACTGGGAGTGGGATAGTAAATATTGAGTTTATTTATCTATAGTGAGTGAATTCTCTCTGGGAGTGGGATAGAAAACACTGAGTTTTTCTATCTATAGTGAGTGAAGTCTCTCTCTCTGGGAGTGGGACAGTAAACATTGAGTTTATCTATCTATAGTGAGTGAAGTCTCTCTCTGGAGTGGGATAGTAAACATTGAGTTTATCTATCTATAGTGAGTTAAGTCTCTCTTGGGTGTGGGACAGTAAACATTGAGTTTATCCATTTAAAGTGAGTGAAGTCTCTCTCTGGGAGTGGGACAGTAAACATTGAGTTTATCTATTTATAGTGAGTGAAGTCTCTCTCTGGGTGTGGGACAGTAAACATTGAGTTTATCTATCTATAGTGAGTGAAGTCTCTCTCTCTGGGAGTGGGATAGTAAACATTGTGTTTATCTATCTGTCGTCAGTGTAGTCTCTCTCTGGGAGTGGGGTAGTCGAGCCGGGGCTGTTTAGCACAGGGCTATATCGCAGGTTTTGAAAGCAGACCAAGGCAGGCCAGCAGCACGGTTCATTTCCCGTAACAGCCTCCCCGAACAGGCGCAGGAATGAGGCAACTAGGGGCTTTTCACAATAACTTCATTTGAAGCCTACTTGTGACAATAAGCGATTTTCATTCTTCATTTCATGAAACATTGAGTTTACCTATCTATAGTGAGTCAAGTCTCTCTCTGGGAGTGGGATAGTAAACATTGAGTTTATCTATCGACAGTGAGTGAAGTCTCGCTCTCTGGGAGTGGGACAGTAATCATTGAGTTTATCTATCTATAGTGAGTGAAGTCTCTCTCTCTGGGATTGGGACAGTAAACATTGAGTTTATCTATCTATAGTGAGTCAAGTCTCTCTCTGGGAGTGGGATAGTAAACATTGAGTTTATCTATCTATAGTGAGTCAAGTCTCTCTCTGGAAGTGGGATAGTAAACATTGAGTTTATCTATCGACAGTGAGTGAAGTCTCGCTCTCTGGGAGTGGGACAGTAATCATTGAGTTTATCTATTTTTGGTGAGTGAAGTCACTGTCTGGGAGTGGGATAGTAAACATTGAGTTTATCTATCGACAGTGAGTGAAGTCTCGCTCTCTGGGAGTGGGACAGTAATCATTGAGTTTATCTATTTTTGGTGAGTGAAGTCACTGTCTGGGAGTGGATAGTAAACATTGAGTTTATCTATCTATGGTCAGTGAAGTCTCTCTCTCTGGGAGTGGGATAGTAAACATTGAGTTTATCTATCTCTAGTGAGTGAAGTCTCTCTCTGGGAGTGGGATTGTAAACATTGAGTTTATCTAACAATAGTGAGTGAAGTCTCTCTCTGGGAGTGGGATAGTAAACATTGAGTTTATCTATCTATAGTGAGTGAAGACTCTCTCTGGGAGTGGGATAGTAAACATTGAGTTTATCTCTCTACAGTGAGTGCAGTCTCTGTCTGGGAGTGGGATAGTAAACATTGAGTTTATCTAATTATAGTGAGTGAAGTCTCTCTGGGAGTGGGTTAGTAATCTTTGAGTGTGTCTATCTATAGTGAGTGAAGTCTCTCTGGGCGTGGGACAGTAAACATTGAGTTTATCTATTTATAGTGAGTGAAGTCTCTCTCAGGAAGTGGGATAGTAAACATTGAGTTTATCTATCTATAGTGAGTGAAGTCTCTCTATCTGGGAGTGGGATAGTAAACATTCAGTTTATCTATCTATAGAGAGTGAAGTCTCTCTCTCTGGGAGTGGGATAGTAAACATTGAGTTTATCTATCTATAGAGAGTGAAGTCTCTCTCTCTGGGAGTGGGATAGTAAACATTGAGTTTATCTATCTATAGTGAGTGAAGTCTTGCTGGAAGTGGGTAGTAATCATTGAGTTTATCTATCTATAGTGAGTGAAGTCTCTCTCTCTGGGAGTGGGACAGTAAACATTGAGTTTATCTATCTATAGTGAGTGAAGTCTCTCTGGGAGTGGGATAGTAAACATTCAGTTTATCTATCTATAGTGAGTGAAGTCTCTCTGGGAGTGGGATAGTAAACATTGAGTTTATCTATCTATAGTGAGTGAAGTCTCTCTCTGGGAGTGGGACAGTAAACATTGAGTTTATCTATCAATAGTGAGTGAAGTCTCTCTGGGAGTGGGACAGTAAACATTGAGTTTATCTATCTATAGTGAGTGAAGTCTCCCTGGGAGTGGGATAGTAAACATTGAGTTTCTCTATCTATAGCGAGTGAAGTCTCTCTCTGGGAGTGGGATAGTAAACATTGAGTTTATCTATCTATAGTGAGTGAAGTCTCTCTGGGAGTGGAATAGTAAACATTGAGCTTATCTACCTATAGTGAGTGATGTCTCTCTGGGAGTGGGATAGTAAACATTGAGTTTATCTATCTTTAGTGAGTGAAGTCTCTCTGGGAGTGGGATAGTAAACATTGAGTTTATCTCTCTACAGTGAGTGCAGTCTCTGTCTGGGAGTGGGATAGTAAACATTGAGTTTATCTATTTATAGTGAGTGAAGTCTCTCTGGGAGTGGGTTAGTAATCTTTGAGTGTGTCTATCTATAGTGAGTGAAGTCTCTCTGGGCGTGGGACAGTAAACATTGAGTTTATCTATTTATAGTGAGTGAGGTCTCTCTCAGGAAGTGGGATAGTAAACATTGAGTTTATCTATCTATAGTGAGTGAAGTCTCTCTATCTGGGAGTGGGATAGTAAACATTCAGTTTATCTATCTATAGAGAGTGAAGTCTCTCTCTCTGGGAGTGGGATAGTAAACATTGAGTTTATCTATCTATAGTGAGTGAAGTCTTGCTGGAAGTGGGTAGTAATCATTGAGTTTATCTATCTATAGTGAGTGAAGTCTCTCTCTCTGGGAGTGGGACAGTAAACATTGAGTTTATCTATCTATAGTGAGTGAAGTCTCTCTGGGAGTGGGATAGTAAACATTGAGTTTATCTATCTATAGTGAGTGAAGTCTCTCTGGGAGAAGGATAGTAAACATTGAGTTTATCTATCTATAGTGAGTGAAGTCTCTCTCTCTGGGAGTGGTAGAGTAAACATTGAGTTTATCAATGTATGGTGAGTGAAGTCTCTCTCTGGGAGTGGGAGAGTAATCATTGAGTTTATCTATCTATAGTGAGTGAAGTCTCTCTGGGAGTGGGATAGAAAACATTGAGTTTATCTATCTATAGTGAGTGAAGTCTCCCTGGGAGTGGGATAGTAAACATTGAGTTTCTCTATCTATAGTGAGTGAAGTCTCTCTCTGGGAGTGGGATAGTAAACATTGAGTTTATCTATCTATAGTGAGTGAAGTCTCTCTGGGAGTGGAATAGTAAACATTGAGTTTATCTATCTATAGTGAGTGAAGTCTCTCTCTGGGAGTGGGATAGTAAACATTGAGTTTATCTATCTATCGTGAGTGAAGTCTCTCTCTGGAAGTGGGATAGTAAACATTGAGCTTATCTACCTATAGTGAGTGAAGTCTCTCTGGGAGTGGGATAGTAAACATTGAGTTTATCTATCTATAGTGAGTGAAGTCTCCCTGGGAGTGGGATAGTAAACATTGAGTTTATCTATCTATAGTGAGTGAAGTCTCTCTCTGGGAGTGGGATAGTAAACATTGAGTTTATCTATCTATAGTGAGTGAAGTCTCTCTCTGGGAGTGGGATAGAAAACATTGAGTTTATCTATCTATAGTGAGTGAAGTCTCTCTCTGGGAGTGGGATAGTAAACATTGAGCTTATCTACCTATAGTGAGTGAAGTCTCTCTGGGAGTGGGATAGTAAACATTGAGTTTATCTATCTATAGTGAGTGAAGTCTCTCTCTGAGAGTGGGATAGTAAACATTGAGTTTATCTATCTATAGTGAGTGAAGTCTCTCTGGGAGCGGGATAGTAAACATTGAGTTTATCTATGTATAGTGAGTGAAGTCTTTCTCTGGGAGTGGGATAGTAAACATTGAGTTTATCTATCTATAGTGAGTGAAGTCTCTCTCTGGGAGTGGGATAGTAAACATTGAGTTTATCTATCTATAGTGACTGAAGTCTCTCTCTGGGAGTGGGATAGTAAACATTGAGTTTATCCATCTATAGTGAGTGAAGTCTCTCTCTGGGAGTGGGATAGTAAACATTGAGTTTATCTATCTATAGTGAGTGAAGTCTCTCTCTGGGAGTGGGATAGTAAACATTGAGTTTATCTATCTATAGTGAGTGAAGTCTCTCTGGGAGTGGGATAGTAAACATTGAGTTTATCTATTTATAGTGAGTGAAGTCTCACTGGGAGTGGGATAGTAAACATTGAGTTTATCTATCTATAGTGAGTGAAGTCTCTCTGGGAGTGGGATAATAAACATTGAGTTTATCTATTTATAGTGAGTGAAGTCTCTCTGGGAGTGGGATAGTAAACATTGAGTTTATCTATCTATAGTGAGCGAATTCTCTCTCTCTGGGAGTGGGACAGTAAACATTGAGTTTATCTATCTATAGTGAGTGAAGTCTCTCTCTGGGAGTGGGATAGTAAACATTGAGATTATCTATCTATAGTGAGTGAAGCCTCTCTCTGGGAGTGGGACAGTAAACATTGAGTTTATCTACCTATAGTGAGTGAAGTCTCTCTGGGAGTGGGACAGTAAACATTGAGTTTATCTATTTATAGTGAGTGAAGTCTCTCTGGGAGTTGGATAGTAAACATTGAGTTTATCTATCTATAGTGAGTGAAGTCTCTCCGGGAGTGGGATAGTAAACATTGAGTTTCTCTATCTATAGTGAGTGAAGTCTCTCTGGGAGTGGGATAGTAAACAGTGAGTTTATCTATCTATAGTGAGTGAAGTCTCTCTCTGGGAGTGGGATAGTAAACATTGAGCTTATCTACCTATAGTGAGTGAATTCTCTCTGGGAGTGGGATAGTAAACATTGAGTTTATCTATCTATAGTGAGTGAAGTCTCTCTGGGAGCGGGATAGTAAACATTGAGTTTATCTATGTATTGTGAGTGAAGTCTTTCTCTGGGAGTGGGATAGTAAACATTGAGTTTATCTATCTATAGTGAGTGAAGTCTCTCTCTGGGAGTGGGATAGTAAACATTGAGTTTATCTATCTATAGTGAGTGAAGCCTCTCTCTGGGAGTGGGACAGTAAACATTGAGTTTATCTATCTATAGTGAGTGAAGTCTCTCTGGGAGTGGGACAGTAAACATTGAGTTTATCTATTTATAGTGAGTGAAGTCTCTCTGGGAGTGGGATAGTAAACATTGAGTTTATCTATCTATAGTGAGTGAAGTCTCTCTGGGAGTGGGATAGTAAACATTGAGTTTATCTATCAAAAGTGAGTGAATTCTTTCTCTCTGGGAGTGGGACAGTAAACATTGAGTTTATCAATCTATAGTGAGTGAAGTCTCTCTCTGGGAGTGGGATAGTAAACATTGAGTTTATCTATCTATAGTGAGTGAAGCCTCTCTCTGGGAGTGGGACAGTAAACATTGAGTTTATCTATCTATAGTGAGTGAAGTCTCTCTGGGAGTGGGACAGTAAACATTGAGTTTATCTATTTATAGTGGGTGAAGTCTCTCTCTGGGAGTTGGATAGTAAACATTGAGTTTATCTATCTATAGTGAGTGAAGCCTCTCTGGGAGTGGAATAGTAAACATTGAGTATATCTATCTATAGTGGGTGAAGTCTCTCTCTGGGAGTGGGACAGTAAACATTGAGTTTATCTATCTGTAGTGAGTGAAGTCTCTCTCTGGGAGTGGGACAGTAAACATTGAGTTTATCTATCTATAGTGAGTGAAGTCTCTCTCTGGGAGTGGGATAGTAAACATTGAGTTTATCTATCTATAGTGAGTGTAGTCTCTCTCTGGGAGTGGGATAGTAAACATTGAGCTTATCTACCTATAGTGAGTGAAGTCTCTCTGGGAGTGGGATAGTAAACATTGAGTTTATCTATCTATAGTGAGTGAAGTCTCTCTGGGAGCGGGATAGTAAACATTGAGTTTATCTATGTATAGTGAGTGAAGTCTTTCTCTGGGAGTGGGATAGTAAACATTGAGTTTATCTATCTATAGTGAGTGAAGTCTCTCTCTGGGAGTGGGATAGTAATCATTGATTTTATCTATCTATAGTGAGTGAAGTCTCTCTCTGGGAGTGGGATAGTAAACATTGAGTTTATCTATCTATAGTGACTGAAGTCTCTCTCTGGGAGTGGGATAGTAAACATTGAGTTTATCTATCTATAGTGAGTGAAGTCTCTCTGGGAGCGGGATAGTAAACATTGAGTTTATCTATGTATAGTGAGTGAAGTCTTTCTCTGGGAGTGGGATAGTAAACATTGAGTTTATCTATCTATAGTGAGTGAAGTCTCTCTCTGGGAGTGGGATAGTAATCATTGAGTTTATCTATCTATAGTGAGTGAAGTCTCTCTCTGGGAGTGGGATAGTAAACATTGAGTTTATCTATCTATAGTGACTGAAGTCACTCTCTGGGAGTGGGATAGTAAACATTGAGTTTATCCATCTATAGTGAGTGAAGTCTCTCTCTGGGAGTGGGATAGTAAACATTGAGTTTATCTATCTATAGTGAGTGAAGTCTCTCTCTGGGAGTGGGATAGTAAACATTGAGTTTATCTATCTATAGTGAGTGAAGTCTCTCTGGGAGTGGGATAGTAAACATTGAGTTTATCTATTTATAGTGAGTGAAGTCTCACTGGGAGTGGGATAGTAAACATTGAGTTTATCTATCTATAGTGAGTGAAGTCTCTCTGGGAGTGGGATAATAAACATTGAGTTTATCTATTTATAGTGAGTGAAGTCTCTCTGGGAGTGGGATATTAAATATTGAGTTTATCTATCTATAGTGAGTGAAGTCTCTCTGGGAGTGGGATAGTAAACATTGAGTTTATCTATCTATAGTGAGTGAATTCTCTCTCTCTGGGAGTGGGACAGTAAACATTGCGTTTATCTATCTATAGTGAGTGAAGTCTCGCTCTGGGAATGGGATAGTAAACATTGAGTTTATCTATCTATAGTGAGTGAAGCCTCTCTCTGGGAGTGGGACAGTAAACATTGAGTTTATCTATCTATAGTGAGTGAAGTCTCTCTGGGAGTGGGACAGTAAACATTGAGTTTATCTATCTATAGTGAGTGAAGTCTCTCTGGGAGTGGGATAGTAAACATTGAGTTTATCTATCTATAGTGAGTGAAGTCTCTCTCTGGGAGTGGGACAGTAAACATTGAGTTTATCTATCAATAGTGAGTGAAGTCTCTCTGGGAGTGGGATAGTAATCCTTGAGTTTATCTATCTATAGTGAGTGAAGTCTCTCTGGGAGTGGGATAGTAAACATTGAGTTTATCTATCTATAGTGAGTGAAGTCTCCCTGGGAGTGGGATAGTAAACATTGAGTTTCTCTATCTATAGTGAGTGAAGTCTCTCTCTGGGAGTGGGATAGTAAACATTGAGTTTATCTATCAAAAGTGAGTGAATTCTCTCTCTCTGGGAGTGGGACAGTAAACATTGAGTTTATCTATCTATAGTGAGTGAAGTCTCTCTCTGGGAGTGGGATAGTAAACATTGAGTTTATCTATCTATAGTGAGTGAAGCCTCTCTCTGGGAGTGGGACAGTAAACATTGAGTTTATCTATCTATAGTGAGTGAAGTCTCTCTGGGAGTGGGACAGTAAACATTGAGTTTATCTATTTATAGTGGGTGAAGTCTCTCTCTGGGAGTTGGATAGTAAACATTGAGTTTATCTATCTATAGTGAGTGAAGCCTCTCTGGGAGTGGAATAGTAAACATTGAGTATATCTATCTATAGTGGGTGAAGTCTCTCTCTGGGAGTGGGACAGTAAACATTGAGTTTATCTATCTGTAGTGAGTGAAGTCTCTCTCTGGGAGTGGGACAGTAAACATTGAGTTTATCTATCTATAGTGAGTGAAGTCTCTCTCTGGGAGTGGGATAGTAAACATTGAGTTTATCTATCTATAGTGAGTGAAGTCTCTCTCTGGGAGTGGGATAGTAAACATTGAGCTTATCTACCTATAGTGAGTGAAGTCTCTCTGGGAGTGGGATAGTAAACATTGAGTTTATCTATCTATAGTGAGTGAAGTCTCTCTGGGAGCGGGATAGTAAACATTGAGTTTATCTATGTATAGTGAGTGAAGTCTTTCTCTGGGAGTGGGATAGTAAACATTGAGTTTATCTATCTATAGTGAGTGAAGTCTCTCTCTGGGAGTGGGATAGTAATCATTGATTTTATCTATCTATAGTGAGTGAAGTCTCTCTCTGGGAGTGGGATAGTAAACATTGAGTTTATCTATCTATAGTGACTGAAGTCTCTCTCTGGGAGTGGGATAGTAAACATTGAGTTTATCTATCTATAGTGAGTGAAGTCTCTCTGGGAGCGGGATAGTAAACATTGAGTTTATCTATGTATAGTGAGTGAAGTCTTTCTCTGGGAGTGGGATAGTAAACATTGAGTTTATCTATCTATAGTGAGTGAAGTCTCTCTCTGGGAGTGGGATAGTAATCATTGAGTTTATCTATCTATAGTGAGTGAAGTCTCTCTCTGGGAGTGGGATAGTAAACATTGAGTTTATCTATCTATAGTGACTGAAGTCTCTCTCTGGGAGTGGGATAGTAAACATTGAGTTTATCCATCTATAGTGAGTGAAGTCTCTCTCTGGGAGTGGGATAGTAAACATTGAGTTTATCTATCTATAGTGAGTGAAGTCTCTCTCTGGGAGTGGGATAGTAAACATTGAGTTTATCTATCTATAGTGAGTGAAGTCTCTCTGGGAGTGGGATAGTAAACATTGAGTTTATCTATTTATAGTGAGTGAAGTTTCACTGGGAGTGGGATAGTAAACATTGAGTTTATCTATCTATAGTGAGTGAAGTCTCTCTGGGAGTGGGATAATAAACATTGAGTTTATCTATTTATAGTGAGTGAAGTCTCTCTGGGAGTGGGATATTAAATATTGAGTTTATCTATCTATAGTGAGTGAAGTCTCTCTGGGAGTGGGATAGTAAACATTGAGTTTATCTATCTATAGTGAGTGAATTCTCTCTCTCTGGGAGTGGGACAGTAAACATTGAGTTTATCTATCTATAGTGAGTGAAGTCTCTCTCTGGGAGTGGGATAGTAAACATTGAGTTTATCTATCTATAGTGAGTGAAGCCTCTCTCTGGGAGTGGGACAGTAAACATTGAGTTTATCTATCTATAGTGAGTGAAGTCTCTCTGGGAGTGGGACAGTAAACATTGAGTTTATCTATCTATAGTGAGTGAATTCTCTCTGGGAGTGGGATAGTAAACATTGAGTTTATCTATCTATAGTGAGTGAAGTCTCTCTGGGAGTGGGACAGTAAACATTGAGTTTATCTATCTATAGTGAGTGAAGTCTCTCTGGGAGTGGGATAGTAAACATTGAGTTTATCTATCTATAGTGAGTGAAGTCTCTCTCTGGGAGTGGGACAGTAAACATTGAGTTTATCTATCAATAGTGAGTGAAGTCTCTCTGGGAGTGGGATAGTAAACATTGAGTTTATCTATCTATAGTGAGTGAAGTCTCCCTGGGAGTGGGATAGTAAACATTGAGTTTCTCTATCTATAGTGAGTGAAGTCTCTCTCTGGGAGTGGGATAGTAAACATTGAGTTTATCTATCTATAGTGAGTGAAGTCTCTCTGGGAGTGGAATAGTAAACATTGAGTTTATCTATCTATAGTGAGTGAAGTCTCTCTCTGGGAGTGGGATAGTAAACATTGAGTTTATCTATCTATAGTGAGTGAAGTCTCTCTCTGGAAGTGGGATAGTAAACATTGAGCTTATCTACCTATAGTGAGTGAAGTCTCTCTGGGAGTGGGATAGTAAACATTGAGTTTATCTATCTATAGTGAGTGAAGTCTCTCTGGGAGTGGGATAGTAAACATTGAGTTTATCTATCTATAGTGAGTGAAGTCTCTCTCTGGGAGTGGGATAGTAAACATTGAGTTTATCTATCTATAGTGAGTGAAGTCTCTCTCTGGGAGTGGGATAGTAAACATTGAGCTTATCTACCTATAGTGAGTGAAGTCTCTCTCTGGGAGTGGGATAGTAAACATTGAGCTTATCTACCTATAGTGAGTGAAGTCTCTCTGGGAGTGGGATAGTAAACATTGAGTTTATCTATCTATAGTGAGTGAAGTCTCTCTCTGGGATAGATAAACATTGAGTTTATCTATTTATAGTGAGTGAAGTCTCACTGGGAGTGGGATAGTAAACATTGAGTTTATCTATCTATAGTGAGTGAAGTCTCTCTGGGAGTGGGATAATAAACATTGAGTTTATAGTGAGTGAAGTCTCTCTGGGAGTGGGATATTAAATATTGAGTTTATCTATCTATAGTGAGTGAAGTCTCTCTGGGAGTGGGATAGTAAACATTGAGTTTATCTATCTATAGTGAGTGAATTCTCTCTCTCTGGGAGTGGGACAGTAAACATTGAGTTTATCTATCTATAGTGAGTGAAGTCTCTCTCTGGGAGTGGGATAGTAAACATTGAGTTTATCCATCTATAGTGAGTGAAGTCTCTCTCTGGGAGTGGGATAGTAAACATTGAGTTTATCTATCTATAGTGAGTGAAGTCTCTCTCTGGGAGTGGGATAGTAAACATTGAGTTTATCTATCTATAGTGAGTGAAGTCTCTCTGGGAGTGGGATAGTAAACATTGAGTTTATCTACCTATAGTGAGTGAAGTCTCTCTGGGAGTGGGATAGTAAACATTGAGTTTATCTATCTATAGTGAGTGAAGTCTCTCTGGGAGCGGGATAGTAAACATTGAGTTTATCTATGTATAGTGAGTGAAGTCTTTCTCTGGGAGTGGGATAGTAAACATTGAGTTTATCTATCTATAGTGAGTGAAGTCTCTCTCTGGGAGTGGGATAGTAATCATTGATTTTATCTATCTATAGTGAGTGAAGTCTCTCTCTGGGAGTGGGATAGTAAACATTGAGTTTATCTATCTATAGTGACTGAAGTCTCTCTCTGGGAGTGGGATAGTAAACATTGAGTTTATCTATCTATAGTGAGTGAAGTCTCTCTGGGAGCGGGATAGTAAACATTGAGTTTATCTATGTATAGTGAGTGAAGTCTTTCTCTGGGAGTGGGATAGTAAACATTGAGTTTATCTATCTATAGTGAGTGAAGTCTCTCTCTGGGAGTGGGATAGTAATCATTGAGTTTATCTATCTATAGTGAGTGAAGTCTCTCTGGGAGTGGGATAGTAAACATTGAGTTTATCTATCTATAGTGACTGAAGTCTCTCTCTGGGATTGGGATAGTAAACATTGAGTTTATCCATCTATAGTGAGTGAAGTCTCTCTCTGGGAGTGGGATAGTAAACATTGAGTTTATCTATCTATAGTGAGTGAAGTCTCTCTCTGGGAGTGGGATAGTAAACATTGAGTTTATCTATCTATAGTGAGTGAAGTCTCTCTGGGAGTGGGATAGTAAACATTGAGTTGATCTATTTATAGTGAGTGAAGTCTCACTGGGAGTGGGATAGTAAACATTGAGTTTATCTATCTATAGTGAGTGAAGTCTCTCTGGGAGTGGGATAATAAACATTGAGTTTATCTATTTATAGTGAGTGAAGTCTCTCTGGGAGTGGGATATTAAATATTGAGTTTATCTATCTATAGTGAGTGAAGTCTCTCTGGGAGTGGGATAGTAAACATTGAGTTTATCTATCTATAGTGAGTGAATTCTCTCTCTCTGGGAGTGGGACAGTAAACATTGAGTTTATCTATCTATAGTGAGTGAAGTCTCTCTCTGGGAGTGGGATAGTAAACATTGAGTTTATCTATCTATAGCGACTGAAGTCTCTCTCTGGGAGTGGGATAGTAAACATTGAGTTTATCCATCTATAGTGAGTGAAGTCTCTCTCTGGGAGTGGGATAGTAAACATTGAGTTTATCTATCTATAGTGAGTGAAGTCTCTCTCTGGGAGTGGGATAGTAAACATTGAGTTTATCTATCTATAGTGAGTGAAGTCTCTCTGGGAGTGGGATAGTAAACATTGAGTTTATCTACCTATAGTGAGTGAAGTCTCTCTGGGAGTGGGATAGTAAACATTGAGTTTATCTATCTATAGTGAGTGAAGTCTCTCTGGGAGCGGGATAGTAAACATTGAGTTTATCTATGTATAGTGAGTGAAGTCTTTCTCTGGGAGTGGGATAGTAAACATTGAGTTTATCTATCTATAGTGAGTGAAGTCTCTCTCTGGGAGTGGGATAGTAATCATTGATTTTATCTATCTATAGTGAGTGAAGTCTCTCTCTGGGAGTGGGATAGTAAACATTGAGTTTATCTATCTATAGTGACTGAAGTCTCTCTCTGGGAGTGGGATAGTAAACATTGAGTTTATCTATCTATAGTGAGTGAAGTCTCTCTGGGAGCGGGATAGTAAACATTGAGTTTATCTATGTATAGTGAGTGAAGTCTTTCTCTGGGAGTGGGATAGTAAACATTGAGTTTATCTATCTATAGTGAGTGAAGTCTCTCTCTGGGAGTGGGATAGTAATCATTGAGTTTATCTATCTATAGTGAGTGAAGTCTCTCTGGGAGTGGGATAGTAAACATTGAGTTTATCTATCTATAGTGACTGAAGTCTCTCTCTGGGATTGGGATAGTAAACATTGAGTTTATCCATCTATAGTGAGTGAAGTCTCTCTCTGGGAGTGGGATAGTAAACATTGAGTTTATCTATCTATAGTGAGTGAAGTCTCTCTCTGGGAGTGGGATAGTAAACATTGAGTTTATCTATCTATAGTGAGTGAAGTCTCTCTGGGAGTGGGATAGTAAACATTGAGTTGATCTATTTATAGTGAGTGAAGTCTCACTGGGAGTGGGATAGTAAACATTGAGTTTATCTATCTATAGTGAGTGAAGTCTCTCTGGGAGTGGGATAATAAACATTGAGTTGATCTATTTATAGTGAGTGAAGTCTCTCTGGGAGTGGGATATTAAATATTGAGTTTATCTATCTATAGTGAGTGAAGTCTCTCTGGGAGTGGGATAGTAAACATTGAGTTTATCTATCTATAGTGAGTGAATTCTCTCTCTCTGGGAGTGGGACAGTAAACATTGAGTTTATCTATCTATAGTGAGTGAAGTCTCTCTCTGGGAGTGGGATAGTAAACATTGAGTTTATCTATCTATAGTGAGTGAAGCCTCTCTCTGGGAGTGGGACAGTAAACATTGAGTTTATCTATCTATAGTGAGTGAAGTCTCTCTGGGAGTGGGACAGTAAACATTGAGTTTATCTATCTATAGTGAGTGAAGTCTCTCTGGGAGTGGGAGAGTAAACATTGAGTTTATCTATCTATAGTGAGTGAAGTCTCTCTCTGGGAGTGGGACAGTAAACATTGAGTTTATCTATCAATAGTGAGTGAAGTCTCTCTGGGAGTGGGATAGTAATCCTTGAGTTTATCTATCTATAGTGAGTGAAGTCTCTCTGGGAGTGGGATAGTAAACATTGAGTTTATCTATCTATAGTGAGTGAAGTCTCCCTGGGAGTGGGATAGTAAACATTGAGTTTCTCTATCTATAGTGAGTGAAGTCTCTCTCTGGGAGTGGGATAGTAAACATTGAGTTTATCTATCTATAGTGAGTGAAGTCTCTCTGGGAGTGGAATAGTAAACATTGAGTTTGTCTATCTATAGTGAGTGAAGTCTCTCTCTGGGAGTGGGATAGTAAACATTGAGTTTATCTATCTATAGTGAGTGAAGTCTCTCTCTGGAAGTGGGATAGTAAACATTGAGCTTATCTACCTATAGTGAGTGAAGTCTCTCTGGGAGTGGGATAGTAAACATTGAGTTTATCTATCTATAGTGAGTGAAGTCTCTCTGGGAGTGGGATAGTAAACATTGAGTTTATCTATCTATAGTGAGTGAAGTCTCTCTCTGGGAGTGGGATAGTAAACATTGAGTTTATCTATCTATAGTGAGTGAAGTCTCTCTCTGGGAGTGGGATAGTAAACATTGAGCTTATCTACCTAAAGTGAGTGAAGTCTCTCTCTGGGAGTGGGATAGTAAACATTGAGCTTATCTACCTATAGTGAGTGAAGTCTCTCTGGGAGTGGGATAGTAAACATTGAGTTTATCTATCTATAGTGAGTGAAGTCTCTCTCTGGGATAGATAAACATTGAGTTTATCTATTTATAGTGAGTGAAGTCTCACTGGGAGTGGGATAGTAAACATTGAGTTTATCTATCTATAGTGAGTGAAGTCTCTCTGGGAGTGGGATAATAAACATTGAGTTTATAGTGAGTGAAGTCTCTCTGGGAGTGGGATATTAAATATTGAGTTTATCTATCTATAGTGAGTGAAGTCTCTCTGGGAGTGGGATAGTAAACATTGAGTTTATCTATCTATAGTGAGTGAATTCTCTCTCTCTGGGAGTGGGACAGTAAACATTGAGTTTATCTATCTATAGTGAGTGAAGTCTCTCTCTGGGAGTGGGATAGTAAACATTGAGTTTATCTATGTATAGTGAGTGAAGTCTTTCTCTGGGAGTGGGATAGTAAACATTGAGTTTATCTGTCTATAGTGAGTGAAGTCTCTCTCTGGGAGTGGGATAGTAATCATTGAGTTTATCTATCTATAGTGAGTGAAGTCTCTCTCTGGGAGTGGGATAGTAAACATTGAGTTTATCTATCTATAGTGACTGAAGTCTCTCTCTGGGAGTGGGATAGTAAACATTGAGTTTATCCATCTATAGTGAGTGAAGTCTCTCTCTGGGAGTGGGATAGTAAACATTGAGTTTATCTATCTATAGTGAGTGAAGTCTCTCTCTGGGAGTGGGATAGTAAACATTGAGTTTATCTATCTATAGTGAGTGAAGTCTCTCTGGGAGTGGGATAGTAAACATTGAGTTTATCTATTTATAGTGAGTGAAGTCTCACTGGGAGTGGGATAGTAAACATTGAGTTTATCTATCTATAGTGAGTGAAGTCTCTCTGGGAGTGGGATAATAAACATTGAGTTTATAGTGAGTGAAGTCTCTCTGGGAGTGGGATATTAAATTTTGAGTTTATCTATCTATAGTGAGTGAAGTCTCTCTGGGAGTGGGATAGTAAACATTGAGTTTATCTATCTATAGTGAGTGAATTCTCTCTCTCTGGGAGTGGGACAGTAAACATTGAGTTTATCTATCTATAGTGAGTGAAGTCTCTCTGTGGGAGTGGGATAGTAAACATTGAGTTTATCTATCTATAGTGAGTGAAGCCTCTCTCTGGGAGTGGGACAGTAAACATTGAGTTTATCTATCTATAGTGAGTGAAGTCTCTCTGGGAGTGGGACAGTAAACATTGAGTTTATCTATCTATAGTGAGTGAAGTCTCTCTGGGAGTGGGATAGTAAACATTGAGTTTATCTATCTATAGTGAGTGAAGTCTCTCTCTGGGAGTGGGACAGTAAACATTGAGTTTATCTATCAATAGTGAGTGAAGTCTCTCTGGGAGTGGGATAGTAATCCTTGAGTTTATCTATCTATAGGGAGTGAAGTCTCTCTGGGAGTGGGATCGTAAACATTGAGTTTATCTATCTATAGTGAGTGAAGTCTCCCTGGGAGTGGGATAGTAAACATTGAGTTTCTCTATCTATAGTGAGTGAAGTCTCTCTCTGGGAGTGGGATAGTAAACATTGAGTTTATCTATCTATAGTGAGTGAAGTCTCTCTGGGAGTGGAATAGTAAGCATTGAGTTTATCTATCTATAGTGAGTGAAGTCTCTCTCTGGGAGTGGGATAGTAAACATTGAGTTTATCTATCTATAGTGAGTGAAGTCTCTCTCTGGAAGTGGGATAGTAAACATTGAGCTTATCTATCTATAGTGAGTGAATTCTCTCTCTCTGGGAGTGGGACAGTAAACATTGAGTTTATCTATCTATAGTGAGTGAAGTCTCGCTCTGTGAGTGGGATAGTAAACATTGAGTTTATCTATCTATAGTGAGTGAAGCCTCTCTCTGGGAGTGGGACAGTAAACATTGAGTTTATCTATCTATAGTGAGTGAAGTCTCTCTGGGAGTGGGACAGTAAACATTGAGTTTATCTATCTATAGTGAGTGAAGTCTCTCTGGGAGTGGGATAGTAAACATTGAGTTTATCTATCTATAGTGAGTGAAGTCTCTCTCTGGGAGTGGGACAGTAAACATTGAGTTTATCTATCAATAGTGAGTGAAGTCTCTCTGGGAGTGGGATAATAATCCTTGAGTTTATCTATCTATAGTGAGTGAAGTCTCCCTGGGAGTGGGATAGTAAACATTGAGTTTATCTATCTATAGTGAGTGAAGTCTCCCTGGGAGTGGGATAGTAAACATTGAGTTTCTCTATCTATAGTGAGTGAAGTCTCTCTCTGGGAGTGGGATAGTAAACATTGAGTTTATCTATCAAAAGTGAGTGAATTCTCTCTCTCTGGGAGTGGGACAGTAAACATTGAGTTTATCTATCTATAGTGAGTGAAGTCTCTCTCTGGGAGTGGGATAGTAAACATTGAGTTTATCTATCTATAGTGAGTGAAGCCTCTCTCTGGGAGTGGGACAGTAAACATTGAGTTTATCTATCTATAGTGAGTGAAGTCTCTCTGGGAGTGGGACAGTAAACATTGAGTTTATCTATTTATAGTGGGTGAAGTCTCTCTCTGGGAGTTGGATAGTAAACATTGAGTTTATCTATCTATAGTGAGTGAAGCCTCTCTGGGAGTGGAATAGTAAACATTGAGTATATCTATCTATAGTGGGTGAAGTCTCTCTCTGGGAGTGGGACAGTAAACATTGAGTTTATCTATCTGTAGTGAGTGAAGTCTCTCTCTGGGAGTGGGACAGTAAACATTGAGTTTATCTATCTCTAGTGAGTGAAGTCTCTCTCTGGGAGTGGGATAGTAAACATTGAGTTTATCTATCTATAGTGAGTGAAGTCTCTCTCTGGGAGTGGGATAGTAAACATTGAGCTTATCTACCTATAGTGAGTGAAGTCTCTCTGGGAGTGGGATAGTAAACATTGAGTTTATAGTGAGTGAAGTCTCTCTGGGAGTGGGATATTAAATATTGAGTTTATCTATCTATAGTGAGTGAAGTCTCTCTGGGAGTGGGATAGTAAACATTGAGTTTATCTATCTATAGTGAGTGAATTCTCTCTCACTGGGAGTGGGACAGTAAACATTGAGTTTATCTATCTATAGTGAGTGAAGTCTCTCTCTGGGAGTGGGATAGTAAACATTGAGTTTATCTATCTATAGTGAGTGAAGCCTCTCTCTGGGAGTGGGACAGTAAACATTGAGTTTATCTATCTATAGTGAGTGAAGTCTCTCTGGGAGTGGGACAGTAAACATTGAGTTTATCTATCTATAGTGAGTGAAGTCTCTCTGGGAGTGGGATAGTAAACATTGAGTTTATCTATCTATAGTGAGTGAAGTCTCTCTCTGGGAGTGGGACAGTAAACATTGAGTTTATCTATCAATAGTGAGTGAAGTCTCTCTGGGAGTGGGATAGTAATCCTTGAGTTTATCTATCTATAGTGAGTGAAGTCTCTCTGGGAGTGGGATAGTAAACATTGAGTTTATCTATCTATAGTGAGTGAAGTCTCCCTGGGAGTGGGATAGTAAACATTGAGTTTCTCTATCTATAGTGAGTGAAGTCTCTCTCTGGGAGTGGGATAGTAAACATTGAGTTTATCTATCTATAGTGAGTGAAGTCTCTCTGGGAGTGGAATAGTAAACATTGAGTTTATCTATCTATAGTGAGTGAAGTCTCTCTCTGGGAGTGGGATAGTAAACATTGAGTTTATCTATCTATAGTGAGTGAAGTCTCTCTCTGGAAGTGGGATAGTAAACATTGAGCTTATCTATCTATAGTGAGTGAATTCTCTCTCTCTGGGAGTGGGACAGTAAACATTGAGTTTATCTATCTATAGTGAGTGAAGTCTCGCTCTGGGAGTGGGATAGTAAACATTGAGTTTATCTATCTATAGTGAGTGAAGCCTCTCTCTGGGAGTGGGACAGTAAACATTGAGTTTATCTATCTATAGTGAGTGAAGTCTCTCTGGGAGTGGGACAGTAAACATTGAGTTTATCTATCTATAGTGAGTGAAGTCTCTCTGGGAGTGGGATAGTAAACATTGAGTTTATCTATCTATAGTGAGTGAAGTCTCTCTCTGGGAGTGGGACAGTAAACATTGAGTTTATCTATCTATAGTGAGTGATGTCTCTCTGGGAGTGGGATAGTAAACATTGAGTTTATCTATCTATAGTGAGTGAAGTCTCCCTGGGAGTGGGATAGTAAACATTGAGTTTCTCTATCTATAGTGAGTGAAGTCTCTCTCTGGGAGTGGGATAGTAAACATTGAGTTTATCTATCAAAAGTGAGTGAATTCTCTCTCTCTGGGAGTGGGACAGTAAACATTGAGTTTATCTATCTATAGTGAGTGAAGTCTCTCTCTGGGAGTGGGATAGTAAACATTGAGTTTATCTATCTATAGTGAGTGAAGCCTCTCTCTGGGAGTGGGACAGTAAACATTGAGTTTATCTATCTATAGTGAGTGAAGTCTCTCTGGGAGTGGGACAGTAAACATTGAGTTTATCTATTTATAGTGGGTGAAGTCTCTCTCTGGGAGTTGGATAGTAAACATTGAGTTTATCTATCTATAGTGAGTGAAGCCTCTCTGGGAGTGGAATAGTAAACATTGAGTATATCTATCTATAGTGGGTGAAGTCTCTCTCTGGGAGTGGGACAGTAAACATTGAGTTTATCTATCTGTAGTGAGTGAAGTCTCTCTCTGGGAGTGGGAGAGTAAACATTGAGTTTATCTATCTATAGTGAGTGAAGTCTCTCTCTGGGAGTGGGATAGTAAACATTGAGTTTATCTATCTATAGTGAGTGAAGTCTCTCTCTGGGAGTGGGATAGTAAACATTGAGCTTATCTACCTATAGTGAGTGAAGTCTCTCTGGGAGTGGGATAGTAAACATTGAGTTTATCTATCTATAGTGAGTGAAGTCTCTCTGGGAGCGGGATAGTAAACATTGAGTTTATCTATGTATAGTGAGTGAAGTCTTTCTCTGGGAGTGGGATAGTAAACATTGAGTTTATCTATCTATAGTGAGTGAAGTCTCTCTCTGGGAGTGGGATAGTAATCATTGATTTTATCTATCTATAGTGAGTGAAGTCTCTCTCTGGCAGTGGGATAGTAAACATTGAGTTTATCTATCTATAGTGACTGAAGTCTCTCTCTGGGAGTGGGATAGTAAACATTGAGTTTATCTATCTATAGTGAGTGAAGTCTCTCTGGGAGCGGGATAGTAAACATTGAGTTTATCTATGTATAGTGAGTGAAGTCTTTCTCTGGGAGTGGGATAGTAAACATTGAATTTATCTATCTATAGTGAGTGAAGTCTCTCTCTGGGAGTGGGATAGTAATCATTGAGTTTATCTATCTATAGTGAGAGAAGTCTCTCTCTGGGAGTGGGATAGTAAACATTGAGTTTATCTATCTATAGTGACTGAAGTCTCTCTCTGGGAGTGGGATAGTAAACATTGAGTTTATCCATCTATAGTGAGTGAAGTCTCTCTCTGGGAGTGGGATAGTAAACATTGAGTTTATCTATCTATAGTGAGTGAAGTCTCTCTCTGGGAGTGGGATAGTAAACATTGAGTTTATCTATCTATAGTGAGTGAAGTCTCTCTGGGAGTGGGATAGTAAACATTGAGTTTATCTATTTATAGTGAGTGAAGTCTCACTGGGAGTGGGATAGTAAACATTGAGTTTATCTATCTATAGTGAGTGAAGTCTCTCTGGGAGTGGGATAATAAACATTGAGTTTATCTATTTATAGTGAGTGAAGTCTCTCTGGGAGTGGGATATTAAATATTGAGTTTATCTATCTATAGTGAGTGAAGTCTCTCTGGGAGTGGGATAGTAAACATTGAGTTTATCTATCTATAGTGAGTGAATTCTCTCTCTCTGGGAGTGGGACAGTAAACATTGAGTTTATCTATCTATAGTGAGTGAAGTCTCTCTCTGGGAGTGGGATAGTAAACATTGAGTTTATCTATCTATAGTGAGTGAAGCCTCTCTCTGGGAGTGGGACAGTAAACATTGAGTTTATCTATCTATAGTGAGTGAAGTCTCTCTGGGAGTGGGACAGTAAACATTGAGTTTATCTATCTATAGTGAGTGAAGTCTCTCTGGGAGTGGGATAGTAAACATTGAGTTTATCTATCTATAGTGAGTGAAGTCTCTCTCTGGGAGTGGGACAGTAAACATTGAGTTTATCTATCAATAGTGAGTGAAGTCTCTCTGGGAGTGGGATAGTAATCCTTGAGTTTATCTATCTATAGTGAGTGAAGTCTCTCTGGGAGTGGGATAGTAAACATTGAGTTTATCTATCTATAGTGAGTGAAGTCTCCCTGGGAGTGGGATAGTAAACATTGAGTTTCTCTATCTATAGTGAGTGAAGTCTCTCTCTGGGAGTGGGATAGTAAACATTGAGTTTATCTATCTATAGTGAGTGAAGTCTCTCTGGGAGTGGAATAGTAAACATTGAGTTTATCTATCTATAGTGAGTGAATTCTCTCTCTGGGAGTGGGATAGTAAAAATTGAGTTTATCTATCTATAGTGAGTGAAGTCTCTCTCTGGAAGTGGGATAGTAAACATTGAGCTGATCTACCTATAGTGAGTGAAGTCTCTCTGGGAGTGGGATAGTAAACATTGAGTTTATCTATCTATAGTGAGTGAAGTCTCTCTGGGAGTGGGATAGTAAACATTGAGTTTATCTATCTATAGTGAGTGAAGTCTCTCTCTGGGAGTGGGATAGTAAACATTGAGTTTATCTATCTATAGTGAGTGAAGTCTCTCTCTGGGAGTGGGATAGTAAACATTGAGCTTATCTACCTATAGTGAGTGAAGTCTCTCTCTGGGAGTGGGATAGTAAACATTGAGCTTATCTACCTATAGTGAGTGAAGTCTCTCTGGGAGTGGGATAGTAAACATTGAGTTTATCTATCTATAGTGAGTGAAGTCTCTCTCTGGGATAGATAAACATTGAGTTTATCTATTTATAGTGAGTGAAGTCTCACTGGGAGTGGGATAGTAAACATTGAGTTTATCTATCTATAGTGAGTGAAGTCTCTCTGGGAGTGGGATAATAAACATTGAGTTTATAGTGAGTGAAGTCTCTCTGGGAGTGGGATATTAAATATTGAGTTTATCTATCTATAGTGAGTGAAGTCTCTCTGGGAGTGGGATAGTAAACATTGAGTTTATCTATCTATATTGAGTGAATTCTCTCTCTCTGGGAGTGGGACAGTAAACATTGAGTTTATCTATCTATAGTGAGTGAAGTCTCTCTCTGGGAGTGGGATAGTAAACATTGAGTTTATCTATGTATAGTGAGTGAAGTCTTTCTCTGGGAGTGGGATAGTAAACATTGAGTTTATCTATCTATACTGAGTGAAGTCTCTCTCTGGGAGTGGGATAGTAATCATTGAGTTTATCTATCTATAGTGAGTGAAGTCTCTCTCTGGGAGTGGGATAGTAAACATTGAGTTTATCTATCTATAGCGACTGAAGTCTCTCTCTGGGAGTGGGATAGTAAACATTGAGTTTATCCATCTATAGTGAGTGAAGTCTCTCTCTGGGAGTGGGATAGTAAACATTGAGTTTATCTATCTATAGTGAGTGAAGTCTCTCTCTGGGAGTGGGATAGTAAACATTGAGTTTATCTATCTATAGTGAGTGAAGTCTCTCTGGGAGTGGGATAGTAAACATTGAGTTTATCTACCTATAGTGAGTGAAGTCTCTCTGGGAGTGGGATAGTAAACATTGAGTTTATCTATCTATAGTGAGTGAAGTCTCTCTGGGAGCGGGATAGTAAACATTGAGTTTATCCATCTATAGTGAGTGAAGTCTCTCTCTGGGAGTGGGATAGTAAACATTGAGTTTATCTATCTATAGTGAGTGAAGTCTCTCTCTGGGAGTGGGATAGTAAACATTGAGTTTATCTATCTATAGTGAGTGAAGTCTCTCTGGGAGTGGGATAGTAAACATTGAGTTTATCTATTTATAGTGAGTGAAGTCTCACTGGGAGTGGGATAGTAAACATTGAGTTTATCTATCTATAGTGAGTGAAGTCTCTCTGGGAGTGGGATATTAAACATTGAGTTTATCTATTTATAGTGAGTGAAGTCTCTCTGGGAGTGGGATATTAAATATTGAGTTTATCTATCTATAGTGAGTGAAGTCTCTCTGGGAGTGGGATAGTAAACATTGAGTTTATCTATCTATAGTGAGTGAATTCTCTCTCTCTGGGAGTGGGACAGTAAACATTGAGTTTATCTATCTATAGTGAGTGAAGTCTCTCTCTGGGAGTGGGATAGTAAACATTGAGTTTATCTATCTTTAGTGAGTGAAGCTTCTCTCTGGGTGTGGGACAGTAAACATTGAGTTTATCTATCTATAGTGAGTGAAGTCTCTCTGGGAGTGGGACAGTAAACATTGAGTTTATCTATCTATAGTGAGTGAAGTCTCTCTGGGAGTGGGAGAGTAAACATTGAGTTTATCTATCTATAGTGAGTGAAGTCTCTCTCTGGGAGTGGGACAGTAAACATTGAGTTTATCTATCAATAGTGAGTGAAGTCTCTCTGGGAGTGGGATAGTAATCCTTGAGTTTATCTATCTATAGTGAGTGAAGTCTCTCTGGGAGTGGGATAGTAAACATTGAGTTTATCAATCTATAGTGAGTGAAGTCTCTCTCTCTGGGAGCGGGATAGTAAACATTGAGTTTCTCTATCTATAGTGAGTGAAGTCTCTCTCTGGGAGTGGGATAGTAAACATTGAGTTTATCTATCTATAGTGAGTGAAGTCTCTCTGGGAGTGGAATAGTAAACATTGAGTTTATCTATCTATAGTGAGTGAAGTCTCTCTCTGGGAGTGGGATAGTAAACATTGAGTTTATCTATCTATAGTGAGTGAAGTCTCTCTCTGGAAGTGGGATAGTAAACATTGAGCTTATCTACCTATAGTGAGTGAAGTCTCTCTGGGAGTGGGATAGTAAACATTGAGTTTATCTATCTATAGTGAGTGAAGTCTCTCTGGGAGTGGGATAGTAAACATTGAGTTTATCTATCTATAGTGAGTGAAGTCTCTCTCTGGGAGTGGGATAGTAAACATTGAGTTTATCTATCTATAGTGAGTGAAGTCTCTCTCTGGGAGTGGGATAGTAAACATTGGGCTTATCTACCTATAGTGAGTGAAGACTCTCTCTGGGAGTGGGATAGTAAACATTGAGCTTATCTACCTATAGTGAGTGAAGTCTCTCTGGGAGTGGGATAGTAAACATTGAGTTTATCTATCTATAGTGAGTGAAGTCTCTCTCTGGGATAGATAAACATTGAGTTTATCTATTTATAGTGAGTGAAGTCTCACTGGGAGTGGGATAGTAAACATTGAGTTTATCTATCTATAGTGAGTGAAGTCTCTCTGGGAGTGGGATAATAAACATTGAGTTTATAGTGAGTGAAGTCTCTCTGGGAGTGGGATATTAAATATTGAGTTTATCTATCTATAGTGAGTGAAGTCTCTCTGGGAGTGGGATAGTAAACATTGAGTTTATCTATCTATAGTGAGTGAATTCTCTCTCTCTGGGAGTGGGACAGTAAACATTGAGTTTATCTATCTATAGTGAGTGAAGTCTCTCTCTGGGAGTGGGATAGTAAACATTGAGTTTATCTATGTATAGTGAGTGAAGTCTTTCTCTGGGAGTGGGATAGTAAACATTGAGTTTATCTATCTATAGTGAGTGAAGTCTCTCTCTGGGAGTGGGATAGTAATCATTGAGTTTATCTATCTATAGTGAGTGAAGTCTCTCTCTGGGAGTGGGATAGTAAACATTGAGTTTATCTATCTATAGTGACTGAAGTCTCTCTCTGGGAGTGGGATAGTAAACATTGAGTTTATCCATCTATAGTGAGTGAAGTCTCTCTCTGGGAGTGGGATAGTAAACATTGAGTTTATCTATCTATAGTGAGTGAAGTCTCTCTCTGGGAGTGGGATAGTAAACATTGAGTTTATCTATCTATAGTGAGTGAAGTCTCTCTGGGAGTGGGATAGTAACATTGAGTTTATCTATTTATAGTGAGTGAAGTCTCACTGGGAGTGGGATAGTAAACATTGAGTTTATCTATCTATAGTGAGTGAAGTCTCTCTGGGAGTGGGATAATAAACATTGAGTTTATAGTGAGTGAAGTCTCTCTGGGAGTGGGATATTAAATATTGAGTTTATCTATCTATAGTGAGTGAAGTCTCTCTGGGAGTGGGATAGTAAACATTGAGTTTATCTATCTATAGTGAGTGAATTCTCTCTCTCTGGGAGTGGGACAGTAAACATTGAGTTTATCTATCTATAGTGAGTGAAGTCTCTCTCTGGGAGTGGGATAGTAAACATTGAGTTTATCTATCTATAGTGAGTGAAGCCTCTCTCTGGGAGTGGGACAGTAAACATTGAGTTTATCTATCTATAGTGAGTGAAGTCTCTCTGGGAGTGGGACAGTAAACATTGAGTTTATCTATCTATAGTGAGTGAAGTCTCTCTGGGAGTGGGATAGTAAACATTGAGTTTATCTATCTATAGTGAGTGAAGTCTCTCTCTGGGAGTGGGATACTAAACATTGAGTTTATCTATCTATAGTGAGTGAAGTCTCTCTGGGAGTGGAATAGTAAACATTGAGTTTATCTATCTATAGTGAGTGAAGTCTCTCTCTGGGAGTGGGATAGTAAACATTGAGGTTATCTATCTATAGTGAGTGAAGTCTCTCTCTGGAAGTGGGATAGTAAACATTGAGCTTATCTACCTATAGTGAGTGAAGTCTCTCTGGGAGTGGGATAGTAAACATTGAGTTTATCTATCTATAGTGAGTGAAGTCTCTCTGGGAGTGGGATAGTAAACATTGAGTTTATCTATCTATAGTGAGTGAAGTCTCTCTCTGGGAGTGGGATAGTAAACATTGAGTTTATCTATCTATAGTGAGTGAAGTCTCTCTCTGGGAGTGGGATAGAAAACATTGAGTTTATCTATCTATAGTGAGTGAAGTCTCTCTCTGGGAGTGGGATAGTAAACATTGAGCTTATCTACCTATAGTGAGTGAAGTCTCTCTGGGAGTGGGATAGTAAACATTGAGTTTATCTATCTATAGTGAGTGAAGTCTCCCTCTGGGAGTGGGATAGTAAACATTGAGTTTATCTATCTATAGTGACTGAAGTCTCTCTCTGGGAGTGGGATAGTAAACATTGAGTTTATCCATCTATAGTGAGTGAAGTCTCTCTGGGAGTGGGATAGTAAACATTGAGTTTATCTATCTATAGTGAGTGAAGTCTCTCTGGGAGTGGGATAGTAAACATTGAGTTTATCTATCTATAGTGAGTGAAGTCTCTCTCTGGGAGTGGGATAGTAAACATTGAGTTTATCTATCTATAGTGAGTGAAGTCTCTCTCTGGGAGTGCGATAGAAAACATTGAGTTTATCTATCTATAGTGAGTGAAGTCTCTCTCTGGGAGTGGGATAGTAAACATTGAGCTTATCTACCTATAGTGAGTGAAGTCTCTCTGGGAGTGGGATAGTAAACATTGAGTTTATCTATCTATAGTGAGTGAAGTCTCTCTCTGGGAGTGGGATAATAAACATTGAGTTTATCTATCTATAGTGACTGAAGTCTCTCTCTGGGAGTGGGATAGTAAACATTGAGTTTATCCATCTATAGTGAGTGAAGTCTCTCTCTGGGAGTGGGATAGTAAACATTGAGTTTATCTATCTATAGTGAGTGAAGCCTCTCTCTGGGAGTGGGACAGTAAACATTGAGTTTATACATCTATAGTGAGTGAAGTCTCTCTGGGAGTGGGACAGTAAACATTGAGTTTATCTATTTATAGTGAGTGAAGTCTCTCTGGGAGTGGGATAGTAAACATTGAGTTTATCTATCTATAGTGAGTGAAGTCTCTCTGGGAGTGGGATAGTAAACATTGAGTTTATCTATCAAAAGCGAGTGAATTCTCTCTCTCTGGGAGTGGGACAGTAAACATTGAGTTTATCTATCTATAGTGAGTGAAGTCTCTCTCTGTGAGTGGGATAGTAAACATTGAGTTTATCTATCTATAGTGAGTGAAGCCTCTCTCTGGGAGTGGGACAGTAAACATTGAGTTTATCTATCTATAGTGAGTGAAGTCTCTCTGGGAGTGGGACAGTAAACATTGAGTTTATCTATTTATAGTGAGTGAAGTCTCTCTGGGAGTTGGATAGTAAACATTGAGTTTATCTATCTATAGTGAGTGAAGCCTCTCTGGGAGTGGAATAGTAAACATTGAGTATATCTATCTATAGTGGGTGAAGTCTCTCTCTGGGAGTGGGACAGTAAACATTGAGTTTATCTATCTGTAGTGAGTGAAGTCTCTCTCTGGGAGTGGGACAGTAAACATTGAGTTTATCTATCTATAGTGAGTGAAGTCTCTCTCTGGGAGTGGGATAGTAAACATTGAGTTTATCTATCTATAGTGAGTGAAGTCTCTCTCTGGGAGTGGGATAGTAAACATTGAGCTTATCTACCTATAGTGAGTGAAGTCTCTCTGGGAGTGGGATAGTAAACATTGAGTTTATCTATCTATAGTGAGTGAAGTATCTCTGGGAGTGGGATAGTAAACATTGAGCTTATCTACCTATAGTGAGTGAAGTCTTTCTCTGGGAGTGGGATAGTAAACATTGAGTTTATCTATCTATAGTGAGTGAAGTCTCTCTCTGGGAGTGGGATAGTAATCATTGAGTTTATCTATCTATAGTGAGTGAAGTCTCTCTCTGGGAGTGGGATAGTAAACATTGAGTTTATCTATCTATAGTGACTGAAGTCTCTCTCTGGGAGTGGGATAGTAAACATTGAGTTTATCCATCTATAGTGAGTGAAGTCTCTCTCTGGGAGTGGGATAGTAAACATTGAGTTTATCTATCTATAGTGAGTGAAGTCTCTCTCTGGGAGTGGGATAGTAAACATTGAGTTTATCTATCTATAGTGAGTGAAGTCTCTCTGGGAGTGGGATAGTAAACATTGAGTTTATCTATTTATAGTGAGTGAAGTCTCACTGGGAGTGGGATAGTAAACATTGAGTTTATCTATCTATAGTGAGTGAAGTCTCTCTGGGAGTGGGATAATAAACATTGAGTTTATCTATTTATAGTGAGTGAAGTCTCTCTGGGAGTGGGATATTAAATATTGAGTTTATCTATCTATAGTGAGTGAAGTCTCTCTGGGAGTGGGATAGTACACATTGAGTTTATCTATCTATAGTGAGTGAATTCTCTCTCTCTGGGAGTGGGACAGTAAACATTGAGTTTATCTATCTATAGTGAGTGAAGTCTCTCTCTGGGAGTGGGATAGTAAACATTGAGTTTATCTATCTATAGTGAGTGAAGCCTCTCTCTGGGAGTGGGACAGTAAACATTGAGTTTATCTATCTATAGTGAGTGAAGTCTCTCTGGGAGTGGGACAGTAAACATTGAGTTTATCTATCTATAGTGAGTGAAGTCTCTCTGGGAGTGGGATAGTAAACATTGAGTTTATCTATCTATAGTGAGTGAAGTCTCTCTCTGGGAGTGGGACAGTAAACATTGAGTTTATCTATCAATAGTGAGTGAAGTCTCTCTGGGAGTGGGATAGTAATCCTTGAGTTTATCTATCTATAGTGAGTGAAGTCTCTCTGGGAGTGGGATAGTAAACATTGAGTTTATCTATCTATAGTGAGTGAAGTCTCCCTGGGAGTGGGATAGTAAACATTGAGTTTCTCTATCTATAGTGAGTGAAGTCTCTCTCTGGGAGTGGGATAGTAAACATTGAGTTTATCTATCTATAGTGAGTGAAGTCTCTCTGGGAGTGGAATAGTAAACATTGAGTTTATCTATCTATAGTGAGTGAAGTCTCTCTCTGGGAGTGGGATAGTAAACATTGAGTTTATCTATCTATCGTGAGTGAAGTCTCTCTCTGGAAGTGGGATAGTAAACATTGAGCTTATCTACCTATAGTGAGTGAAGTCTCTCTGGGAGTGGGATAGTAAACATTGAGTTTATCTATCTATAGTGAGTGAAGTCTCTCTGGGAGTGGGATAGTAAACATTGAGTTTATCTATCTATAGTGAGTGAAGTCTCTCTCTGGGAGTGGGATAGTAAACATTGAGTTTATCTATCTATAGTGAGTGAAGTCTCTCTCTGGGAGTGGGATAGTAAACATTGACCTTATCTACCTATAGTGAGTGAAGTCTCTCTCTGGGAGTGGGATAGTAAACATTGAGCTTATCTACCTATAGTGAGTGAAGTCTCTCTGGGAGTGGGATAGTAAACATTGAGTTTATCTATCTATAGTGAGTGAAGTCTCTCTCTGGGATAGATAAACATTGAGTTTATCTATTTATAGTGAGTGAAGTCTCACTGGGAGTGGGATAGTAAACATTGAGTTTATCTATCTATAGTGAGTGAAGTCTCTCTGGGAGTGGGATAATAAACATTGAGTTTATAGTGAGTGAAGTCTCTCTGGGAGTGGGATATTAAATATTGAGTTTATCTATCTATAGTGAGTGAAGTCTCTCTGGGAGTGGGATAGTAAACATTGAGTTTATCTATCTGTAGTGAGTGAATTCTCTCTCTCTGGGAGTGGGACAGTAAACATTGAGTTTATCTATCTATAGTGAGTGAAGTCTCTCTCTGGGAGTGGGATAGTAAACATTGAGTTTATCTATCTATAGTGACTGAAGTCTCTCTCTGGGAGTGGGATAGTAAACATTGAGTTTATCCATCTATAGTGAGTGAAGTCTCTCTCTGGGAGTGGGATAGTAAACATTGAGTTTATCTATCTATAGTGAGTGAAGTCTCTCTGGGAGTGGGATAGTAAACATTGAGTTTATCTACCTATAGTGAGTGAAGTCTCTCTGGGAGTGGGATAGTAAACATTGAGTTTATCTATCTATAGTGAGTGAAGTCTCTCTGGGAGCGGGATAGTAAACATTGAGTTTATCTATGTATAGTGAGTGAAGTCTTTCTCTGGGAGTGGGATAGTAAACATTGAGTTTATCAATCTATAGTGAGTGAAGTCTCTCTCTGGGAGTGGGATAGTAATCATTGATTTTATCTATCTATAGTGAGTGAAGTCTCTCTCTGGGAGTGGGATAGTAAACATTGAGTTTATCTATCTATAGTGAGTGAAGTCTCTCTGGGAGTGGGATAGTAAACATTGAGTTTATCTATCTATAGTGAGTGAAGTCTCTCTCTGGGAGTGGGATAGTAAACATTGAGTTTATCTATCTATAGTGAGTGAAGTCTCTCTCTGGGAGTGGGATAGTAAACATTGAGTTTATCTATCTATAGTGACTGAAGTCTCTCTCTGGGAGTGGGATAGTAAACATTGAGTTTATCCATCTATAGTGAGTGAAGTCTCTCTCTGGGAGTGGGATAGTAAACATTGAGTTTATCTATCTATAGTGAGTGAAGTCTCTCTCTGGGAGTGGGATAGTAAACATTGAGTTTATCTATCTATAGTGAGTGAAGTCTCTCTGGGAGTGGGATAGTAAACATTGAGTTTATCTATTTATAGTGAGTGAAGTCTCACTGGGAGTGGGATAGTAAACATTGAGTTTATCTATCTATAGTGAGTGAAGTCTCTCTGGGAGTGGGATAATAAACATTGAGTTTATAGTGAGTGATGTCTCTCTGGGAGTGGGATATTAAATATTGAGTTTATCTATCTGTAGTGAGTGAAGTCTCTCTGGGAGTGGGATAGTAAACATTGAGTTTATCTATCTATAGTGAGTGAATTCTCTCTCTCTGGGAGTGGGACAGTATACATTGAGTTTATCTATCTATAGTGAGTGAAGCCTCTCTCTGGGAGTGGGACAGTAAACATTGAGTTTATCTATCTATATTGAGTGAAGTCTCTCTGGGAGTGGGACAGTAAACATTGAGTTTATCTATCTATAGTGAGTGAAGTCTCTCTGGGAGTGGGATAGTAAACATTGAGTTTATCTATCTATAGTGAGTGAAGTCTCTCTCTGGGAGTGGGACAGTAAACATTGAGTTTATCTATCAATAGTGAGTGAAGTCTCTCTGGGAGTGGGATAGTAATCCTTGAGTTTATCTATCTATAGTGAGTGAAGTCTCCCTGGGAGTGGGATAGTAAACATTGAGTTTATCTATCTATAGTAAGTGAAGTCTCTCTCTGGGAGTGGAATAGTAAACATTGAGTTTATCTATCTATAGTAAGTGAAGTCTCTCTCTGGGAGTGGGATAGTAAACATTGAGTTTTTCTATCTATAGTGAGTGAAGTCTCTCTCTGGAAGTGGGATAGTAAACATTGAGCTTATCTACCTATAGTGAGTGAAGTCTCTCTGGGAGTGGGATAGTAAACATTGAGTTTATCTATCTATAATGAGTGAAGTCTCTCTGGGAGTGGGATAGTAAACATTGAGTTTATCTATCTATAGTGAGTGAAGTCTCTCTCTGGGAGTGGGATAGTAAACATTGAGTTTATCTATCTATAGTGAGTGAAGTCTCTCTCTGGGAGTGGGATAGAAAACATTGAGTTTATCTATCTATAGTGAGTGAAGTCTCTCTCTGGGAGTGGGATAGTAAACATTGAGCTTATCTACCTATAGTGAGTGAAGTCTCTCTGGGAGTGGGATAGTAAACATTGAGTTTATCTATTTATAGTGAGTGAAGTCTCTCTCTGGGAGTGGGATAGTAAACATTGAGTTTATCTATCTATAGTGACTGAAGTCTCTCTCTGGGAGTGGGATAGTAAACATTGAGTTTATCCATCTATAGTGAGTGAAGTCTCTCTGGGAGTGGGATAGTAAACATTGAGTTTATCTATCTATAGTGAGTGAAGTCTCTCTGGGAGTGGGATATTAAACATTGAGTTTATCTATCTATAGTGAGTGAAGTCTCTCTCTGGGAGTGGGATAGTAAACATTGAGTTTATCTATCTATAGTGAGTGAAGTCTCTCTCTGGGAGTGGGATAGAAAACATTGAGTTTATCTATCTATAGTGAGTGAAGTCTCTCTCTGGGAGTGGGATAGTAAACATTGAGCTTATCTACCTATGGTGAGTGAAGTCTCTCTGGGAGTGGGATAGTAAACATTGAGTTTATCTATCTATCGTGACTGAAGTCTCTCTCTGGGAGTGGGATAGTAAACATTGAGTTTATCCATCTATAGTGACTGAAGTCTCTCTCTGGGAGTGGGATAGTAAACATTGAGTTTATCCATCTATAGTGAGTGAAGTCTCTCTCTGGGAGTGGGATAGTAAACATTGAGTTTATCTATCTATAGTGAGTGAAGTCTCTCTCTGGGAGTGGGATAGTAAACATTGAGTTTATCTATCTATAGTGAGTGAAGTCTCTCTGGGAGTGGGATAGTAAACATTGAGTTTATCTATTTATAGTGAGTGAAGTCTCACTGGGAGTGGGATAGTAAACATTGAGTTTATCTATCTATAGTGAGTGAAGTCTCTCTGGGAGTGGGATAATAAACATTGAGTTTATAGTGAGTGATGTCTCTCTGGGAGTGGGATATTAAATATTGAGTTTATCTATCTGTAGTGAGTGAAGTCTCTCTGGGAGTGGGATAGTAAACATTGAGTTTATCTATCTATAGTGAGTGAATTCTCTCTCTCTGGGAGTGGGACAGTATACATTGAGTTTATCTATCTATAGTGAGTGAAGCCTCTCTCTGGGAGTGGGACAGTAAACATTGAGTTTATCTATCTATATTGAGTGAAGTCTCTCTGGGAGTGGGACAGTAAACATTGAGTTTATCTATCTATAGTGAGTGAAGTCTCTCTGGGAGTGGGATAGTAAACATTGAGTTTATCTATCTATAGTGAGTGAAGTCTCTCTCTGGGAGTGGGACAGTAAACATTGAGTTTATCTATCAATAGTGAGTGAAGTCTCTCTGGGAGTGGGATAGTAATCCTTGAGTTTATCTATCTATAGTGAGTGAAGTCTCCCTGGGAGTGGGATAGTAAACATTGAGTTTATCTATCTATAGTAAGTGAAGTCTCTCTCTGGGAGTGGAATAGTAAACATTGAGTTTATCTATCTATAGTAAGTGAAGTCTCTCTCTGGGAGTGGGATAGTAAACATTGAGTTTTTCTATCTATAGTGAGTGAAGTCTCTCTCTGGAAGTGGGATAGTAAACATTGAGCTTATCTACCTATAGTGAGTGAAGTCTCTCTGGGAGTGGGATAGTAAACATTGAGTTTATCTATCTATAATGAGTGAAGTCTCTCTGGGAGTGGGATAGTAAACATTGAGTTTATCTATCTATAGTGAGTGAAGTCTCTCTCTGGGAGTGGGATAGTAAACATTGAGTTTATCTATCTATAGTGAGTGAAGTCTCTCTCTGGGAGTGGGATAGAAAACATTGAGTTTATCTATCTATAGTGAGTGAAGTCTCTCTCTGGGAGTGGGATAGTAAACATTGAGCTTATCTACCTATAGTGAGTGAAGTCTCTCTGGGAGTGGGATAGTAAACATTGAGTTTATCTATTTATAGTGAGTGAAGTCTCTCTCTGGGAGTGGGATAGTAAACATTGAGTTTATCTATCTATAGTGACTGAAGTCTCTCTCTGGGAGTGGGATAGTAAACATTGAGTTTATCCATCTATAGTGAGTGAAGTCTCTCTGGGAGTGGGATAGTAAACATTGAGTTTATCTATCTATAGTGAGTGAAGTCTCTCTGGGAGTGGGATATTAAACATTGAGTTTATCTATCTATAGTGAGTGAAGTCTCTCTCTGGGAGTGGGATAGTAAACATTGAGTTTATCTATCTATAGTGAGTGAAGTCTCTCTCTGGGAGTGGGATAGAAAACATTGAGTTTATCTATCTATAGTGAGTGAAGTCTCTCTCTGGGAGTGGGATAGTAAACATTGAGCTTATCTACCTATAGTGAGTGAAGTCTCTCTGGGAGTGGGATAGTAAACATTGAGTTTATCTATCTATCGTGACTGAAGTCTCTCTCTGGGAGTGGGATAGTAAACATTGAGTTTATCCATCTATAGTGAGTGAAGTCTCTCTCTGGGAGTGGGATAGTAAACATTGAGTTTATCTATCTATAGTGAGTGAAGTCTCTCTCTGGGAGTGGGATAGTAAACATTGAGTTTATCTATCTATAGTGAGTGAAGTCTCTCTGGGAGTGGGATAGTAAACATTGAGTTTATCTATTTATAGTGAGTGAAGTCTCACTGGGAGTGTGATAGTAAACATTGAGTTTATCTATCTATAGTGAGTGAAGTCTCTCTGGGAGTGGGATAATAAACATTGAGTTTATCTATTTATAGTGAGTGAAGTCTCTCTGGGAGTGGGATAGTAAACATTGAGTTTATCTATCTATAGTGAGTGAAGTCTCTCTGGGAGTGGGATAGTAAACATTGAGTTTATCTATCTATAGTGAGTGAATTCTCTCTCTCTGGGAGTGGGACAGTAAACATTGAGTTTATCTATCTATAGTGAGTGAAGTCTCTCTCTGGGAGTGGGATAGTAAACATTGAGTTTATCTATCTATAGTGAGTGAAGCCTCTCTCTGGGAGTGGGACAGTAAACATTGAGTTTATCTATCTATAGTGAGTGAAGTCTCTCTGGGAGTGGGACAGTAAACATTGAGTTTATCTATTTATAGTGAGTGAAGTCTCTCTGGGAGTTGGATAGTAAACATTGAGTTTATCTATCTGTAGTGAGTGAAGCCTCTCTGGGAGTGGAATAGTAAACATTGAGTATATCTATCTATAGTGGGTGAAGTCTCTCTCTGGGAGTGGGACAGTAAACATTGAGTTTATCTATCTGTAGTGAGTGAAGTCTCTCTCTGGGAGTGGGACAGTAATCATTGAGTTTATCTATCTATAGTGAGTGAAGTCTCTCTCTGGGAGTGGGATAGTAAACATTGAGTTTATCTACCTATAGTGAGTGAAGTCTCTCTGGGAGTGGTATAGTAAACATTGAGTTTATCTACCTATTGTGAGTTAAGTCTCTCTGGGAGTGGGATAGTAAACATTGAGTTTATCTATCTATAGTGAGTGAAGTCTCTCTCTGAGAGTGGGATAGTAAACATTGAGTTTATCTATCTATAGTGAGTGAAGTCTCTCTGGGAGCGGGATAGTAAACATTGAGTTTATCTATGTATAGTGAGTGAAGTCTTTCTCTGGGAGTGGGATAGTAAACATTGAGTTTATCTATCTATAGTGAGTGAAGTCTCTCTCTGGGAGTGGGATAGTAATCATTGAGTTTATCTATCTATAGTGAGTGAAGTCTCTCTCTGGGTGTGGGATAGTAAACATTGAGTTTATCTATCTATAGTGACTGAAGTCTCTCTCTGGGAGTGGGATAGTAAACATTGAGTTTATCCATCTATAGTGAGTGAAGTCTCTCTCTGGGAGTGGGATAGTAAACATTGAGTTTATCTATCTATAGTGAGTGAAGTCTCTCTCTGGGAGTGGGATAGTAAACATTGAGTTTATCTATCTATAGTGAGTGAAGTCTCTCTGGGAGTGGGATAGTAAACATTGAGTTTATCTATTTATAGTGAGTGAAGTCTCACTGGGAGTGGGATAGTAAACATTGAGTTTATCTATCTATAGTGAGTGAAGTCTCTCTGGGAGTGGGATAATAAACATTGAGTTTATCTATTTATAGTGAGTGAAGTCTCTCTGGGAGTGGGATATTAAACATTGAGTTTATCTATCTATAGTGAGTGAAGTCTCTCTGGGAGTGGGATAGTAAACATTGAGTTTATCTATCTATAGTGAGTGAATTCTCTCTCTCTGGGAGTGGGACAGTAAACATTGAGTTTATCTATCTATAGTGAGTGAAGTCTCTCTCTGGGAGTGGGATAGTAAACATTGAGTTTATCTATCTATAGTGAGTGTAGCCTCTCTCTGGGAGTGGGACAGTAAACATTGAGTTTCTCTATCTATAGTGAGTGAAGTCTCTCTGGGAGTGGGACAGTAAACATTGAGTTTATCTATTTATAGTGAGTGAAGCCTCTCTGGGAGTGGAATAGTAAACATTGAGTATATCTATCTATAGTGAGTGAAGTCTCTCTGGGAGTTGGATAGTAAACATTGAGTTTATCTATCTATAGTGAGTGAAGCCTCTCTGGGAGTGGAATAGTAAACATTGAGTATATCTATCTATAGTGGGTGAAGTCTCTCTCTGGGAGTGGGATAGTAAACATTGAGTTTATCTACCTATAGTGAGTGAAGTCTCTCTGGGAGTGGGATAGTAAACATTGAGTTTATCTACCTTTAGTGAGTGAAGTCTCTCTGGGAGTGGGATAGTAAACATTGAGTTTATCTACCTATAGTGAGTGAAGTCTCTCTGGGAGTGGGATAGTAAACATTGAGTTTATCTATCTGTAGTGAGTGAAGTCTCTCTCTGGGAGTGGGACAGTAAACATTGAGTTTATCTATCTGTAGTGAGTGAAGTCTCTCTCTGGGAGTGGGACAGTAAACATTGAGTTTATCTATCTATAGTGAGTGAAGTCTCTCTGGGAGTGGGATAGTAAACATTGAGTTTATCTACCTATAGTGAGTGAAGTCTCTCTCTGGGAGTGGGATAGTAAACATTGAGTTTATCTATCCACAGTGAGTGAAGTCTCTCTCTGGAAGTGGGCTAGTAAACAATGAGCTTATCTACCTATAGTGAGTGAAGTCTCTCTGGGAGTGGGATAGTAAACATTGAGTTTATCTATCTATAGTGAGTGAAGTCTCTCTCTGGCAGTGGGATAGTAAACATTGAGTTTATCTATCTATAGTGAGTGAAGTCTCTCTGGGAGTGGGATAGTAAACATTGAGTTTATCTATCTATAGTGAGTGAATTCTCTCTCTCTGGGAGTGGGACAGAAAACATTGAGTTTATCTATCTAAAGTGAGTGAAGTCTCTCTCTGGGAGTGGGATAGTAAACATTGAGTTTATCTATCTATAGTGAGTGAAGCCTCTCTCTGGGAGTGGGACAGTAAACATTGAGTTTATCTATCTATAGTGAGTGAAGTCTCTCTGGGAGTGGGACAGTAAACATTGAGTTTATCTACTTATAGTGAGTGAAGTCTCTCTGGGAGTTGGATAGTAAACATTGAGTTTATCTATCTATAGTGAGTGAAGTCTCTCTTGGAGTGGGACAGTAAAGTTTGAGTTTATCTATCTATAGTGAGTGAAGACTCTCTCTGGGAGTGGGATAGTAAACATTGAGTTTATCTACCTATAGTGAGTGAAGTCTCTCTCTGGGAGTGGGATAGTAAACATTGAGTTTATCTATTCATAGTGAGTGAAGTCTCTCTCTGGAAGTGGGATAGTAAACATTGAGCTTATCTACCTATAGTGAGTGAAGTCTCTCTGGGAGTGGGATAGTAAACATTGAGTTTATCTATCTATAGTGAGTGAAGTCTCTCTCTGGCAGTGGGATAGTAAACATTGAGTTTATCTATCTATAGTGAGTGAAGTCTCTCTGGGAGTGGGATAGTAAACATTAAGTTTATCTATCTATAGTGAGTGAATTCTCTCTCTGGGAGTGGGATAGTAAACATTGAGTTTATCTATCTATAGTGAGTGAAGTCTGTCTCTGGGAGTGGGATAATAAACATTGAGTTTATCTATCTATAGTGAGTGAAGCCTCTCTCTGGGAGTGGGACAGTAAACATTGAGTTTATCTATCTATAGTGAGTGAAGTCTCTCTGGGAGTGGGACAGTAAACATTGAGTTTATCTATTTATAGTGAGTGAAGTCTCTCTGGGAGTTGGATAGTAAACATTGAGTTTATCTACCTATAGTGAGTGAAGCCTCTCTGGGAGTGGGATAGTAAACATTGAGTTTATCTATCTGTAGTGAGTGAAGTCTCTCTCTGGGAGTGGGACAGTAAACATTGAGTTTATCTATCTATAGTGAGTGAAGTCTCTCTCTGGCAGTGGGATAGTAAACATTGAGTTTATCTATCTATAGTGAGTGAAGTCACTCTGGGAGTGGGATAGTAAACATTGAGTTTATCTATCTATAGTGAGTGAATTCTCTCTCTGGGAGTGGGATAGTAAACATTGAGTTTATCTTTCTATAGTGAGTGAAGTCTGTCTCTGGGAGTGGGATAGTAAACATTGAGTTTATCTATCTATAGTGAGTGAAGTCTCTCTCTGGGAGTGGGATAGTAAACATTGAGCTTATCTACCTATAGTGAGTGTCGTCTCTCTGGGAGTGGGATAGTAAACATTGAGTTTATCTATCTATAGTGAGTGAAGTCTCTCTCTGGGAGTGGGATAGTAAACATTGAGTTTATCTATCTATAGTGAGTGAAGTCTCTCTGGGAGCGGGATAGTAAACATTGAGTTTATCTATCTACAGTGAGTGAAGTCTCTCTCTGGGAGTGGGATAGTAAACATTGAGTTTATCTATCTATAGTGAGTGAAGTCTCTCTCTGGGAGTGGGATTGTAAACATTGAGTTTATCTATCAATAGTGAGTGAAGTCTCTCTCTGGGAGTGGGACAGTAAACATTGAGTTTTTCTATCTATAGTGAATGAATTCTCTCTCTGGGAGTGGGATAGTAAACCTTGAGTTTATCTATCTACAGTGAGTGAAGTCTCTCTCTGGGAGTGGGATAGTAAACATTGAGTTTACCTATTCATAGTGAGTGAAGTCTCTCTGGGAGTGGGATAGTAATCATTGAATGTATCTATCTATAGTGAGTGAATTCTCTCTGGGCGTGGGACAGTAAACATTGAGTTTATCTATCTATAGTGAGTGAAGTCTCTCTCTGGGAGTGGGATAGTAAACATTGAGTTTATCTATCTATAGTGAGTGAAGTCTGTCTCTGGGAGTGGGATAATAAACATTGAGTTTATCAATCTATAGTGAGTGAAGCCTCTCTCTGGGAGTGGGACAGTAAACATTGAGTTTATCTATCTATAGTGAGTGACGTCTCTCTGGGAGTGGGACAGTAAACATTGAGTTTATCTATTTATAGTGAGTGAAGTCTCTCTGGGAGTTGGATAGTAAACATTGAGTTTATCTACCTATAGTGAGTGAAGCCTCTCTGGGAGTGGGATAGTAAACATTGAGTTTATCTATCTGTAGTGAGTGAAGTCTCTCTCTGGGAGTGGGACAGTAAACATTGAGTTTATCTATCTATAGTGAGTGAAGTCTCTCTCTGGCAGTGGGATAGTAAACATTGAGTTTATCTATCTATAGTGAGTGAAGTCTCTCTCTGGCAGTGGGATAGTAAACATTGAGTTTATCTATCTATAGTGAGTGAAGTCACTCTGGGAGTGGGATAGTAAACATTGAGTTTATCTATCTATAGTGAGTGAATTCTCTCTCTGGGAGTGGGATAGTAAACATTGAGTTTATCTTTCTATAGTGAGTGAAGTCTGTCTCTGGGAGTGGGATAGTAAACATTGAGTTTATCTATCTATAGTGAGTGAAGTCTCTCTCTGGGAGTGGGATAGTAAACATTGAGCTTATCTACCTATAGTGAGTGTCGTCTCTCTGGGAGTGGGATAGTAAACATTGAGTTTATCTATCTATAGTGAGTGAAGTCTCTCTCTGGGAGTGGGATAGTAAACATTGAGTTTATCTATCTATAGTGAGTGAAGTCTCTCTGGGAGCGGGATAGTAAACATTGAGTTTATCTATCTACAGTGAGTGAAGTCTCTCTCTGGGAGTGGGATAGTAAACATTGAGTTTATCTATCTATAGTGAGTGAAGTCTCTCTCTGGGAGTGGGATTGTAAATATTGAGTTTATCTATCAATAGTGAGTGAAGTCTCTCTCTGGGAGTGGGACAGTAAACATTGAGTTTTTCTATCTATAGTGAATGAATTCTCTCTCTGGGAGTGGGATAGTAAACCTTGAGTTTATCTATCTACAGTGAGTGAAGTCTCTCTCTGGGAGTGGGATAGTAAACATTGAGTTTACCTATTCATAGTGAGTGAAGTCTCTCTGGGAGTGGGATAGTAATCATTGAATGTATCTATCTATAGTGAGTGAATTCTCTCTGGGCGTGGGACAGTAAACATTGAGTTTATCTATCTATAGTGAGTGAAGTCTCTCTCTGGCAGTGGGATAGTAAACATTGAGTTTATCTATCTATAGTGAGTGAAGTCTCTCTGGGAGTGGGATAGTAAACATTAAGTTTATCTATCTATAGTGAGTGAATTCTCTCTCTGGGAGTGGGATAGTAAACATTGAGTTTATCTATCTATAGTGAGTGAAGTCTGTCTCTGGGAGTGGGATAATAAACATTGAGTTTATCTATCTATAGTGAGTGAAGCCTCTCTCTGGGAGTGGGACAGTAAACATTGAGTTTATCTATCTATAGTGAGTGAAGTCTCTCTGGGAGTGGGACAGTAAACATTGAGTTTATCTATTTATAGTGAGTGAAGTCTCTCTGGGAGTTGGATAGTAAACATTGAGTTTATCTACCTATAGTGAGTGAAGCCTCTCTGGGAGTGGGATAGTAAACATTGAGTTTATCTATCTGTAGTGAGTGAAGTCTCTCTCTGGGAGTGGGACAGTAAACATTGAGTTTATCTATCTATAGTGAGTGAAGTCTCTCTCTGGCAGTGGGATAGTAAACATTGAGTTTATCTATCTATAGTGAGTGAAGTCACTCTGGGAGTGGGATAGTAAACATTGAGTTTATCTATCTATAGTGAGTGAATTCTCTCTCTGGGAGTGGGATAGTAAACATTGAGTTTATCTTTCTATAGTGAGTGAAGTCTGTCTCTGGGAGTGGGATAGTAAACATTGAGTTTATCTATCTATAGTGAGTGAAGTCTCTCTCTGGGAGTGGGATAGTAAACATTGAGCTTATCTACCTATAGTGAGTGTCGTCTCTCTGGGAGTGGGATAGTAAACATTGAGTTTATCTATCTATAGTGAGTGAAGTCTCTCTCTGGGAGTGGGATAGTAAACATTGAGTTTATCTATCTATAGTGAGTGAAGTCTCTCTGGGAGCGGGATAGTAAACATTGAGTTTATCTATCTACAGTGAGTGAAGTCTCTCTCTGGGAGTGGGATAGTAAACATTGAGTTTATCTATCTATAGTGAGTGAAGTCTCTCTCTGGGAGTGGGATTGTAAACATTGAGTTTATCTATCAATAGTGAGTGAAGTCTCTCTCTGGGAGTGGGACAGTAAACATTGAGTTTTTCTATCTATAGTGAATGAATTCTCTCTCTGGGAGTGGGATAGTAAACCTTGAGTTTATCTATCTACAGTGAGTGAAGTCTCTCTCTGGGAGTGGGATAGTAAACATTGAGTTTACCTATTCATAGTGAGTGAAGTCTCTCTGGGAGTGGGATAGTAATCATTGAATGTATCTATCTATAGTGAGTGAATTCTCTCTGGGCGTGGGACAGTAAACATTGAGTTTATCTATCTATAGTGAGTGAAGTCTCTCTCTGGGAGTGGGATAGTAAAAATTGAGTTTATCTATCTATAGTGAGTGAAGTCTCTCTGGGAGTGGGAAAGTAAACATTGAGTTTATCTATCTATAGTGAGTGAAGTCTCTCTCTGGGAGTGGTATAGTAAACATTGAGTTTATCTATCTATTGTGAGTGAAGTGTCTCTCTGGGAGTGGGACAGTAAACATTGAGTTTATCTATCTATAGTGAGTGAAGTCTCTCTGGGAGTGTGACAGTAAACATTGAGTTTATCTATCTATAGTGAGTGAAGTCTCTCTCTCTGGGAGTGGGACAGTAAACATTGAGTTTATCTATTTATAGTGAGTGAAGTCTCTCTGGGAGTGGGATAGTAAACATTGAGTTTATCTATCGATAGTGAGTGAAGTCTCTCTGGGGGTGGGATAGTAAACATTGAGTTTATCTATCTATAGTGAGTGAAGTCTCTCTCTGGGAGTGGGATAGTAAACATTGAGTTTATCCATCTATTGTGAGTGAAGTCTCTCTCTGGGAGTGGGTTAGTAAACATTGAGTTTATCTATCTATAGTGAATGAAGTCTCTCTGGGAGAGGGACAGTAAACATTGAGTTTATCTATATATAGTGAGTGAAGTCTCTCTCTCTGGGAGTGGGATAGTAAACACTGAGTTTATCGATCTATAGTGAGTGAAGTCTCTCTGGGAGTGGGATAATAAACATTGAGTTTATCTATTTATAGTGAGTGAAGTCTCTCTGAGAGTGGGATAGTAAACATTGAGTTTATCTATCTATAGTGAGTGAAGTCTCTCTGGGAGTGGGATAGTAAACATTGAGTTTATAAAGCTATAGAGAGTAAAGTCTCTCTCTCTGGGAGTGGGACAGTAAACATTGAGTTTATCTATCTATAGTGAGTGAAGTCTCTCTCTGGGAGTGGGATAGTAAACATTGAGTTTATCTATCTATAGTGAGTGAAGTCTCTCTGGGAGTGGGACAGTAAACATTGAGTTTATCTATCTATAATGAGTGAAGTCTCTCTCTGGGAGTGGGGCAGTAATCATTGAGTTTATCTATTTATAGTGAGTGATGTCTCACTGGGAGTGGGATAGTAAACATTGAGTTTATCTATCTATAGTGAGTGAAGTCTCTCTGGAAGTGGGATAATAAACATTGAGTTTATCTATTTATAGTGAGTGAAGTCTCTCTGGGAGTGGGATAGTAAACATTGAGTTTATCTATCGATAGTGAGTGAAGTCTCTCTGGGAGTGGGATAGTAAACATTGAGTTTATAAAGCTATAGTGAGTAAAGTCTCTCTCTCTGGGAGTGGGACAGTAAACATTGAGTTTATCTATCTATAGTGAGTGAACTCTCTCTGGGAGTGGGATAGTAAACATTGAGTTTATCTATCTATAGTGAGTGAACTCTCTCTGGGAGTGGGATAGTAAACATTGAGTTTATCTATCTATAGTGAGTGAAGTCTCTCTCTGGGAGTGGGACAGTAAACATTGAGTTTATCTATTTATAGTGAGTGAAGTCTCTCTCTGGGAGTGGGACAGTAAACATTGAGTTTATCTATTTATAGTGAGTGAAGTCTCTCTGGGAGTGGGATAGTAAACATTGAGTTTATTTATCTATAGTGAGTGAAGTCTCTCTCTGGGAGTGGGATAGTAAACATTGAGTTTATCTATCTAAAGTGAGTGAAGTCTCTCTGGGAGTGGGACAGTAAACATTGAGTTTATCTATCGATAGTGAGTGAAGTCTCTCTGGGGGTGGGATAGTAAACATTGAGTTTATTTATCTATAGTGAGTGAAGTCTCTCTCTGGGAGTGGGATAGTAAACATTGAGTTTATCTATCTATAGTGAGTGAAGTCTCTCTCTGGGAGTGGGATAGTAAACATTGAGTTTATCTATCTATAGTGAGTGAAGTCTCTCTGGGAGTGGGATAGTAAACATTGAGTTTATCTATTTATAGTGAGTGAAGTCTCACTGGGAGTGGGATAGTAAACATTGAGTTTATCTATCTATAGTGAGTGAAGTCTCTCTGGGAGTGGGATAATAAACATTGAGTTTATCTATTTATAGTGAGTGAAGTCTCTCTGGGAGTGGGATATTAAATATTGAGTTTATCTATCTATAGTGAGTGAAGTCTCTCTGGGAGTGGGATAATAAACATTGAGTTTATCTATTTATAGTGAGTGAAGTCTCTCTGGGAGTGGGATAGTAAACATTGAGTTTATCTATCTATAGTGAGTGAAGTCTCTCTGGCAGTGGGATAGTAAACATTGAGTTTATCTATCTATAGTGAGTGAAGTCTCTCTGGGAGTGGGATAGTAAACATTGAGTTTATAAAGCTATAGAGAGTAAAGTCTCTCTCTCTGGGAGTGGGACAGTAAACATTGAGTTTATCTATCTATAGTGAGTGAAGTCTCTCTCTGGGAGTGGGATAGTAAACATTGAGTTTATCTATCTATAGTGAGTGAAGTCTCTCTGGGAGTGGGACAGTAAACATTGAGTTTATCTATCTATAATGAGTGAAGTCTCTCTCTGGGAGTGGGGCAGTAATCATTGAGTTTATCTATTTATAGTGAGTGATGTCTCACTGGGAGTGGGATAGTAAACATTGAGTTTATCTATCTATAGTGAGTGAAGTCTCTCTGGAAGTGGGATAATAAACATTGAGTTTATCTATTTATAGTGAGTGAAGTCTCTCTGGGAGTGGGATAGTAAACATTGAGTTTATCTATCGATAGTGAGTGAAGTCTCTCTGGGAGTGGGATAGTAAACATTGAGTTTATAAAGCTATAGTGAGTAAAGTCTCTCTCTCTGGGAGTGGGACAGTAAACATTGAGTTTATCTATCTATAGTGAGTGAACTCTCTCTGGGAGTGGGATAGTAAACATTGAGTTTATCTATCTATAGTGAGTGAACTCTCTCTGGGAGTGGGATAGTAAACATTGAGTTTATCTATCTATAGTGAGTGAAGTCTCTCTCTGGGAGTGGGACAGTAAACATTGAGTTTATCTATTTATAGTGAGTGAAGTCTCTCTCTGGGAGTGGGACAGTAAACATTGAGTTTATCTATTTATAGTGAGTGAAGTCTCTCTGGGAGTGGGATAGTAAACATTGAGTTTATTTATCTATAGTGAGTGAAGTCTCTCTCTGGGAGTGGGATAGTAAACATTGAGTTTATCTATCTAAAGTGAGTGAAGTCTCTCTGGGAGTGGGACAGTAAACATTGAGTTTATCTATCGATAGTGAGTGAAGTCTCTCTGGGGGTGGGATAGTAAACATTGAGTTTATTTATCTATAGTGAGTGAAGTCTCTCTCTGGGAGTGGGATAGTAAACATTGAGTTTATCTATCTATAGTGAGTGAAGTCTCTCTCTGGGAGTGGGATAGTAAACATTGAGTTTATCTATCTATAGTGAGTGAAGTCTCTCTGGGAGTGGGATAGTAAACATTGAGTTTATCTATTTATAGTGAGTGAAGTCTCACTGGGAGTGGGATAGTAAACATTGAGTTTATCTATCTATAGTGAGTGAAGTCTCTCTGGGAGTGGGATAATAAACATTGACTTTATCTATTTATAGTGAGTGAAGTCTCTCTGGGAGTGGGATATTAAATATTGAGTTGATCTATCTATAGTGAGTGAAGTCTCTCTGGGAGTGGGACAGTAAACATTGAGTTTATCTATCTATAGTGAGTGAAGTCTCTCTGGGAGTGTGACAGTAAACATTGAGTTTATCTATCTATAGTGAGTGAAGTCTCTCTCTCTGGGAGTGGGACAGTAAACATTGAGTTTATCTATTTATAGTGAGTGAAGTCTCTCTGGGAGTGGGATAGTAAACATTGAGTTTATCTATCGATAGTGAGTGAAGTCTCTCTGGGGGTGGGATAGTAAACATTGAGTTTATCTATCTATAGTGAGTGAAGTCTCTCTCTGGGAGTGGGATAGTAAACATTGAGTTTATCCATCTATTGTGAGTGAAGTCTCTCTCTGGGAGTGGGTTAGTAAACATTGAGTTTATCTATCTATAGTGAATGAAGTCTCTCTGGGAGAGGGACAGTAAACATTGAGTTTATCTATATATAGTGAGTGAAGTCTCTCTCTCTGGGAGTGGGATAGTAAACACTGAGTTTATCGATCTATAGTGAGTGAAGTCTCTCTGGGAGTGGGATAATAAACATTGAGTTTATCTATTTATAGTGAGTGAAGTCTCTCTGGGAGTGGGATAGTAAACATTGAGTTTATCTATCTATAGTGAGTGAAGTCTCTCTGGGAGTGGGATAGTAAACATTGAGTTTATAAAGCTATAGAGAGTAAAGTCTCTCTCTCTGGGAGTGGGACAGTAAACATTGAGTTTATCTATCTATAGTGAGTGAAGTCTCTCTCTGGGAGTGGGATAGTAAACATTGAGTTTATCTATCTATAGTGAGTGAAGTTTCTCTGGGAGTGGGACAGTCAACATTGAGTTTATCTATCTATAATGAGTGAAGTCTCTCTCTGGGAGTGGGGCAGTAATCATTGAGTTTATCTATTTATAGTGAGTGATGTCTCACTGGGAGTGGGATAGTAAACATTGAGTTTATCTATCTATAGTGAGTGAAGTCTCTCTGGAAGTGGGATAATAAACATTGAGTTTATCTATTTATAGTGAGTGAAGTCTCTCTGGGAGTGGGATAGTAAACATTGAGTTTATCTATCGATAGTGAGTGAAGTCTCTCTGGGAGTGGGATAGTAAACATTGAGTTTATAAAGCTATAGTGAGTAAAGTCTCTCTCTCTGGGAGTGGGACAGTAAACATTGAGTTTATCTATCTATAGTGAGTGAACTCTCTCTGGGAGTGGGATAGTAAACATTGAGTTTATCTATCTATAGTGAGTGAACTCTCTCTGGGAGTGGGATAGTAAACATTGAGTTTATCTATCTATAGTGAGTGAAGTCTCTCTCTGGGAGTGGGACAGTAAACATTGAGTTTATCTATTTATAGTGAGTGAAGTCTCTCTCTGGGAGTGGGACAGTAAACATTGAGTTTATCTATTTATAGTGAGTGAAGTCTCTCTGGGAGTGGGATAGTAAACATTGAGTTTATTTATCTATAGTGAGTGAAGTCTCTCTCTGGGAGTGGGATAGTAAACATTGAGTTTATCTATCTAAAGTGAGTGAAGTCTCTCTGGGAGTGGGACAGTAAACATTGAGTTTATCTATCGATAGTGAGTGAAGTCTCTCTGGGGGTGGGATAGTAAACATTGAGTTTATTTATCTATAGTGAGTGAAGTCTCTCTCTGGGAGTGGGATAGTAAACATTGAGTTTATCTATCTATAGTGAGTGAGGTCTCTCTGGGAGTGGGATAGTAAACATTGAGTTTATCTATCTATACTGAGTGAAGTCTTGCTGGAAGTGGGTAGTAAGCATTGAGTTTATCTATCTATAGTGAGTGAAGTCTCTCTGTCTGGGAGTGGGACAGTAAACATTGAGTTTATCTATCTATAGCGAGTGAAGTCTCTCTGGCAGTGGGATAGTAAACATTGAGTTTATCTATCTATAGTGAGTGAAGTCTCTCTGGGAGTGGGATAGTAAACATTGAGTTTATCTATCTATAGTGAGTGAAGTCTCTCTCTGGGAGTGGGACAGTAAACATTGAGTTTATCTATCAATAGTGAGTGAAGTCTCTCTGGGAGTGGTATAGTAATCCTTGAGTTTATCTATCTATAGTGAGTGAAGTCTCTCTGGGATTTGGATAGTAAACATTGAGTTTATCTATCTATAGTGAGTGAAGTCTCCCTGGGAGTGGGATAGTAAACATTGAGTTTCTCTATCTATAGTGAGTGAAGTCTCTCTCTGGGAGTGGGATAGTAAACATTGAGTTTATCTTTCTTTAGTGAGTGAAGTCTCTCTGGGAGTGGAATAGTAAACATTGAGTTTATCTATCTATAGTGAGTGAAGTCTCTCTCTGGGAGTGGGATAGTAAACATTGAGTTTATCTATCTATAGTGAGTGAAGTCTCTCTCTGGAAGTGGGATAGTAAACATTGAGCTTATCTACCTATAGTGAGTGAAGTCTCTCTGGGAGTGGGATAGTAAACATTGAGTTTATCTATCTATAGTGAGTGAAGTCTCTCTGGGAGTGGGATAATAAACATTGAGTTTATCTATTTATAGTGAGTGAAGTCTCTCTGGGAGTGGGATAGTAAACATTGAGTTTATCTATCTATAGTGAGTGAAGTCTCTCTGGGAGTGGGATAGTAAACATTGAGTTTATATATCTATAGTGAGTGAAATCTCTCTCTGGGAGTGGGACATTAAACATTGAGTTTATCTATCTATAGTGAGTGAAGTCTCTTTCTGGGAGAGGGATAGTAAACATTGAGTTTATCGATCTATAGTGAGTGAAGTCACTCTCTGGGAGTGGGACAGTAAACATTGAGTTTATCTATCTATAGTGAGTGAAGCCTCTCTGGGAGTGGAATAGTAAACATTGAGTATATCTATCTATAGTGGGTGAAGTCTCTCTCTGGGAGTGGGACAGTAAACATTGAGTTTATCTATCTGTAGTGAGTGAAGTCTCTCTCTGGGAGTGGGACAGTAATCATTGAGTTTATCTATCTATAGTGAGTGAAGTCTCTCTCTGGGAGTGGGATAGTAAACATTGAGTTTATCTACCTATAGTGAGTGAAGTCTCTCTGGGAGTGGTATAGTAAACATTGAGTTTATCTACCTATAGTGAGTTAAGTCTCTCTGGGAGTGGGATAGTAAACATTGAGTTTATCTATCTATAGTGAGTGAAGTCTCTCTCTGAGAGTGGGATAGTAAACATTGAGTTTATCTATCTATAGTGAGTGAAGTCTCTCTGGGAGCGGGATAGTAAACATTGAGTTTATCTATGTATAGTGAGTGAAGTCTTTCTCTGGGAGTGGGATAGTAAACATTGAGTTTATCTATCTATAGTGAGTGAAGTCTCTCTCTGGGAGTGGGATAGTAATCATTGAGTTTATCTATCTATAGTGAGTGAAGTCTCTCTCTGGGTGTGGGATAGTAAACATTGAGTTTATCTATCTATAGTGACTGAAGTCTCTCTCTGGGAGTGGGATAGTAAACATTGAGTTTATCCATCTATAGTGAGTGAAGTCTCTCTCTGGGAGTGGGATAGTAAACATTGAGTTTATCTATCTATAGTGAGTGAAGTCTCTCTCTGGGAGTGGGATAGTAAACATTGAGTTTATCTATCTATAGTGAGTGAAGTCTCTCTGGGAGTGGGATAGTAAACATTGAGTTTATCTATTTATAGTGAGTGAAGTCTCACTGGGAGTGGGATAGTAAACATTGAGTTTATCTATCTATAGTGAGTGAAGTCTCTCTGGGAGTGTGATAATAAACATTGAGTTTATCTATTTATAGTGAGTGAAGTCTCTCTGGGAGTGGGATATTAAACATTGAGTTTATCTATCTATAGTGAGTGAAGTCTCTCTGGGAGTGGGATAGTAAACATTGAGTTTATCTATCTATAGTGAGTGAATTCTCTCTCTCTGGGAGTGGGACAGTAAACATTGAGTTTATCTATCTATAGTGAGTGAAGTCTCTCTCTGGGAGTGGGATAGTAAACATTGAGTTTATCTATCTATAGTGAGTGTAGCCTCTCTCTGGGAGTGGGACAGTAAACATTGAGTTTATCTATCTATAGTGAGTGAAGTCTCTCTGGGAGTGGGACAGTAAACATTGAGTTTATCTATTTATAGTGAGTGAAGCCTCTCTGGGAGTGGAATAGTAAACATTGAGTATATCTATCTATAGTGAGTGAAGTCTCTCTGGGAGTTGGATAGTAAACATTGAGTTTATCTATCTATAGTGAGTGAAGCCTCTCTGGGAGTGGAATAGTAAACATTGAGTATATCTATCTATAGTGGGTGAAGTCTCTCTCTGGGAGTGGGATAGTAAACATTGAGTTTATCTACCTATAGTGAGTGAAGTCTCTCTGGGAGTGGGATAGTAAACATTGAGTTTATCTACCTTTAGTGAGTGAAGTCTCTCTGGGAGTGGGATAGTAAACATTGAGTTTATCTACCTATAGTGAGTGAAGTCTCTCTGGGAGTGGGATAGTAAACATTGAGTTTATCTATCTGTAGTGAGTGAAGTCTCTCTCTGGGAGTGGGACAGTAAACATTGAGTTTATCTATCTGTAGTGAGTGAAGTCTCTCTCTGGGAGTGGGACAGTAAACATTGAGTTTATCTATCTATAGTGAGTGAAGTCTCTCTGGGAGTGGGATAGTAAACATTGAGTTTATCTACCTATAGTGAGTGAAGTCTCTCTCTGGGAGTGGGATAGTAAACATTGAGTTTATCTATCCACAGTGAGTGAAGTCTCTCTCTGGAAGTGGGCTAGTAAACAATGAGCTTATCTACCTATAGTGAGTGAAGTCTCTCTGGGAGTGGGTTGGTAAACATTGAGTTTATCTATCTATAGTGAGTGAAGTCTCTCTCTGGCAGTGGGATAGTAAACATTGAGTTTATCTATCTATAGTGAGTGAAGTCTCTCTGGGAGTGGGATAGTAAACATTGAGTTTATCTATCTATAGTGAGTGAATTCTCTCTCTCTGGGAGTGGGACAGTAAACATTGAGTTTATCTATCTAAAGTGAGTGAAGTCTCTCTCTGGGAGTGGGATAGTAAACATTGAGTTTATCTATCTATAGTGAGTGAAGCCTCTCTCTGGGAGTGGGACAGTAAACATTGAGTTTATCTATCTATAGTGAGTGAAGTCTCTCTGGGAGTGGGACAGTAAACATTGAGTTTATCTACTTATAGTGAGTGAAGTCTCTCTGGGAGTGGGATAGTAAACATTGAGTTTATCTATCTATAGTGAGTGAAGCCTCTCTCTGGGAGTGGGACAGTAAACATTGAGTTTATCTATCTATAGTGAGTGAAGTCTCTCTGGGAGTGGGACAGTAAACATTGAGTTTATCTACTTATAGTGAGTGAAGTCTCTCTGGGAGTTGGATAGTAAACATTGAGTTTATCTATTTATAGTGAGTGAAGTCTCTCTGGGAGTGGGATAGTAAACATTGAGTTTATCTATCCATAGTGAGTGAAGTCTCTCTCTGGAAGTGGGATAGTAAACATTGAGCTTATCTACCTATAGTGAGTGAAGTCTCTCTGGGAGTGGGATAGTAAACATTGAGTTTATCTATCTATAGTGAGTGAAGTCTCTCTCTGGCAGTGGGATAGTAAACATTGAGTTTATCTATCTATAGTGAGTGAAGTCTCTCTGGGAGTGGGATAGTAAACATTAAGTTTATCTATCTATAGTGAGTGAATTCTCTCTCTGGGAGTGGGATAGTAAACATTGAGTTTATCTATCTATAGTGAGTGAAGTCTGTCTCTGGGAGTGGGATAATAAACATTGAGTTTATCTATCTATAGTGAGTGAAGCCTCTCTCTGGGAGTGGGACAGTAAACATTGAGTTTATCTATCTATAGTGAGTGAAGTCTCTCTGGGAGTGGGACAGTAAACATTGAGTTTATCTATTTATAGTGAGTGAAGTCTCTCTGGGAGTTGGATAGTAAACATTGAGTTTATCTACCTATAGTGAGTGAAGCCTCTCTGGGAGTGGGATAGTAAACATTGAGTTTATCTATCTGTAGTGAGTGAAGTCTCTCTCTGGGAGTGGGACAGTAAACATTGAGTTTATCTATCTATAGTGAGTGAAGTCTCTCTCTGGGAGTGGGACAGTAAACATTGAGTTTATCTATCCATAGTGAGTGAAGTCTCTCTCTGGCAGTGGGATAGTAAACATTGAGTTTATCTATCTATAGTGAGTGAAGTCACTCTAGGAGTGGGATAGTAAACATTGAGTTTATCTATCTATAGTGAGTGAATTCTCTCTCTGGGAGTGGGATAGTAAACATTGAGTTTATCTTTCTATAGTGAGTGAAGTCTGTCTCTGGGAGTGGGATAGTAAACATTGAGTTTATCTATCTATAGTGAGTGAAGTCTCTCTCTGGGAGTGGGATAGTAAACATTGAGCTTATCTACCTATAGTGAGTGTCGTCTCTCTGGGAGTGGGATAGTAAACATTGAGTTTATCTATCTATAGTGAGTGAAGTCTCTCTCTGGGAGTGGGATAGTAAACATTGAGTTTATCTATCTATAGTGAGTGAAGTCTCTCTGGGAGCGGGATAGTAAACATTGAGTTTATCTATCTACAGTGAGTGAAGTCTCTCTCTGGGAGTGGGATAGTAAACATTGAGTTTATCTATCTATAGTGAGTGAAGTCTCTCTCATGGAGTGGGATTGTAAACATTGAGTTTATCTATCAATAGTGAGTGAAGTCTCTCTCTGGGAGTGGGACAGTAAACATTGAGTTTTTCTATCTATAGTGAATGAATTCTCTCTCTGGGAGTGGGATAGTAAACCTTGAGTTTATCTATCTACAGTGAGTGAAGTCTCTCTCTGGGAGTGGGATAGTAAACATTGAGTTTACCTATTCATAGTGAGTGAAGTCTCTCTGGGAGTGGGATAGTAATCATTGAATGTATCTATCTATAGTGAGTGAATTCTCTCTGGGCGTGGGACAGTAAACATTGAGTTTATCTATCTATAGTGAGTGAAGTCTCTCTCTGGGAGTGGGATAGTAAAAATTGAGTTTATCTATCTATAGTGAGTGAAGTCTCTCTGGGAGTGGGAAAGTAAACATTGAGTTTATCTATCTATAGTGAGTGAAGTCTCTCTCTGGGAGTGGTATAGTAAACATTGAGTTTATCTATCTATTGTGAGTGAAGTGTCTCTCTGGGAGTGGGACAGTAAACATTGAGTTTATCTATCTATAGTGAGTGAAGTCTCTCTGGGAGTGTGACAGTAAACATTGAGTTTATCTATCTATAGTGAGTGAAGTCTCTCTCTCTGGGAGTGGGACAGTAAACATTGAGTTTATCTATTTATAGTGAGTGAAGTCTCTCTGGGAGTGGGATAGTAAACATTGAGTTTATCTATCGATAGTGAGTGAAGTCTCTCTGGGGGTGGGATAGTAAACATTGAGTTTATCTATCTATAGTGAGTGAAGTCTCTCTCTGGGAGTGGGATAGTAAACATTGAGTTTATCCATCTATTGTGAGTGAAGTCTCTCTCTGGGAGTGGGTTAGTAAACATTGAGTTTATCTATCTATAGTGAATGAAGTCTCTCTGGGAGAGGGACAGTAAACATTGAGTTTATCTATATATAGTGAGTGAAGTCTCTCTCTCTGGGAGTGGGATAATAAACACTGAGTTTATCGATCTATAGTGAGTGAAGTCTCTCTGGGAGTGGGATAATAAACATTGAGTTTATCTATTTATAGTGAGTGAAGTCTCTCTGGGAGTGGGATAGTAAACATTGAGTTTATCTATCTATAGTGAGTGAAGTCTCTCTGGGAGTGGGATAGTAAACATTGAGTTTATAAAGCTATAGAGAGTAAAGTCTCTCTCTCTGGGAGTGGGACAGTAAACATTGAGTTTATCTATCTATAGTGAGTGAAGTCTCTCTCTGGGAGTGGGATAGTAAACATTGAGTTTATCTATCTATAGTGAGTGAAGTCTCTCTGGGAGTGGGACAGTAAACATTGAGTTTATCTATCTATAATGAGTGAAGTCTCTCTCTGGGAGTGGGGCAGTAATCATTGAGTTTATCTATTTATAGTGAGTGATGTCTCACTGGGAGTGGGATAGTAAACATTGAGTTTATCTATCTATAGTGAGTGAAGTCTCTCTGGAAGTGGGATAATAAACATTGAGTTTATCTATTTATAGTGAGTGAAGTCTCTCTGGGAGTGGGATAGTAAACATTGAGTTTATAAAGCTATAGTGAGTAAAGTCTCTCTCTCTGGGAGTGGGACAGTAAACATTGAGTTTATCTATCTATAGTGAGTGAACTCTCTCTGGGAGTGGGATAGTAAACATTGAGTTTATCTATCTATAGTGAGTGAACTCTCTCTGGGAGTGGGATAGTAAACATTGAGTTTATCTATCTATAGTGAGTGAAGTCTCTCTCTGGGAGTGGGACAGTAAACATTGAGTTTATCTATTTATAGTGAGTGAAGTCTCTCTCTGGGAGTGGGACAGTAAACATTGAGTTTATCTATTTATAGTGAGTGAAGTCTCTCTGGGAGTGGGATAGTAAACATTGAGTTTATTTATCTATAGTGAGTGAAGTCTCTCTCTGGGAGTGGGATAGTAAACATTGAGTTTATCTATCTAAAGTGAGTGAAGTCTCTCTGGGAGTGGGACAGTAAACATTGAGTTTATCTATCGATAGTGAGTGAAGTCTCTCTGGGGGTGGGATAGTAAACATAGAGTTTATTTATCTATAGTGAGTGAAGTCTCTCTCTGGGAGTGGGATAGTAAACATTGAGTTTATCTATCTATAGTGAGTGAGGTCTCTCTGGGAGTGGGATAGTAAACATTGAGTTTATCTATCTATAGTGAGTGAAGTCTTGCTGGAAGTGGGTAGTAATCATTGAGTTTATCTATCTATAGTGAGTGAAGTCTCTCTGTCTGGGAGTGGGACAGTAAACATTGAGTTTATCTATCTATAGTGAGTGAAGTCTCTCTGGCAGTGGGATAGTAAACATTGAGTTTATCTATCTATAGTGAGTGAAGTCTCTCTGGGAGTGGGATAGTAAACATTGAGTTTATCTATCTATAGTGAGTGAAGTCTCTCTCTGGGAGTGGGACAGTAAACATTGAGTTTATCTATCAATAGTGAGTGAAGTCTCTCTGGGAGTGGTATAGTAATCCTTGAGTTTATCTATCTACAGTGAGTGAAGTCTCTCTGGGATTTGGATAGTAAACATTGAGTTTATCTATCTATAGTGAGTGAAGTCTCCCTGGGAGTGGGATAGTAAACATTGAGTTTCTCTATCTATAGTGAGTGAAGTCTCTCTCTGGGAGTGGGATAGTAAACATTGAGTTTATCTTTCTTTAGTGAGTGAAGTCTCTCTGGGAGTGGAATAGTAAACATTGAGTTTATCTATCTATAGTGAGTGAAGTCTCTCTCTGGGAGTGGGATAGTAAACATTGAGTTTATCTATCTATAGTGAGTGAAGTCTCTCTCTGGAAGTGGGATAGTAAACATTGAGCTTATCTACCTACAGTGAGTGAAGTCTCTCTGGGAGTGGGATAGTAAACATTGAGTTTATCTATCTATAGTGAGTGAATTCTCTATCTGGGAGTGGGATAGTAAACATTGAGTTTATCTATCTATAGTGAGTGAAGTCTCTCTGGGAGTGGGATAGTAAACATTGAGTTTATCTATCTATAGTGAGTGAAGTCTCTCTCTGGGAGTGGGATAGTAAACATTGAGTTTATCTATCTTTAGTGAGTGAAGTCTCTCTCTGGAAGTGGGATAGTAAACATTGAGCTTATCTACCTATAGTGAGTGAAGTCTTTCTGGGAGTTGGATAGTAAACATTGAGTTTATCTATCTATAGTGACTGAAGTCTCTCTCTGGGAGTGGGATAGCAAACATTGAGTATATCTATCTATAGTGAGTGAAGTCTCTCTGGGAGTGGGATAGTAAACATTGAGTTTATCTATCTATAGTGAGTGAAGTCTCACTCTGGGAGTGGGATAGTAAACATTGAGTTTATCTATCTATAATGAGTGAAGTCTCTCTCTGGGAGTGGGATAGTAAACATTGAGTTTATCTATCTATAGTGAGTGAAGTCTCTCTGGGAGCGGGATAGTAAACATTGAGTTTATCTATCTATAGTGAGTGAAGTCTCTCTCTGGGAGTGGGATAGTAAACATTGAGTTTATCTATCTATAGTGAGTGAAGTCTCTCTCTGGGAGTGGGATAGTAATCATTGAGTTTATCTATCTATAGTGAGTGAAGTCTCTCTCTGGGAGTGGGATAGTAAACATTGAGTTTATCTATCTATAGTGAGTGAAGTCTCTCTCTGGGAGTGGGATAGTAAACATTGAGTTTATCTATCTATAGTGAGTGAAGTCTCTCTGGGAGTGGGATAGTAAACATTGAGTTTATCTATTTATAGTGAGTGAAGCCTCACTGGGAGTGGGATAGTAAACATTGAGTTTATCTATCTATAGTGAGTGAAGTCTCTCTGGGAGTGGGATAATAAACATTGAGTTTATCTATTTATAGTGAGTGAAGTCTCTCTGGGAGTGGGATAATAAACATTGAGTTTATATATCTATAGTGAGTGAAATCTCTCTGGGAGTGGGATAGTAAACATTGAGTTTATCTATCTATAGTGAGTGAAGTCTCTCTGGGAGTGGGATAGTAAACATTGAGTTTATATATCTATAGTGAGTGAAATCTATCTCTGGGAGTGGGACATTAAACATTGAGTTTATCTATCTATAGTGAGTGAAGTCTCTTTCTGGGAGAGGGATAGTAAACATTGAGTTTATCGATCTATAGTGAGTGAAGTCTCTCTCTGGGAGTGGGACAGTAAACATTGAGTTTATCTATCTATAGTGAGTAAAGTCTCTCTGGGAGTGGGACAGTAAACATTGAGTTTATCTATTTATAGTGAGTGAAGTCTCTCTGGGAGTTGGATAGTAAACATTGAGTTTATCAATCAAAAGTGAGTGAAGCCTCTCTGGGAGTGGGATAGTAAACATTGAGTATATCTATCTATAGTGAGTGAAGTCTCTCTCTGGGAGTGGGATAGTAAATATTGAGTTTATCTATCTATAGTGAGTGAAGTCTCTCTCTGGGAGTGGGATAGTAAACATTGAGCTTATCTACCTATAGTGAGTGAAGTCTCTCTGGGAGTGGGATAGTAAACATTGAGTTTATCTATCTATAGTGAGTGAAGTCTCTCTCTGGGAGTGGGATAGTAAACATTGAATGTATCTATCTATCGTGAGTGAAGTCTCTCTCTGGGAGTGGGATAGTAAATATTGAGTTTATCTATCTATAGTGAGTGAAGTCTCTCTCTGGGAGTGGGATAGTAAACATTGAGCTTATCTACCTATAGTGAGTGAAGTCTCTCTGGGAGTGGGATAGTAAACATTGAGTTTATCAATCTATAGTGAGTGAAGTCTCTCTGGGAGCGGGATAGTAAACATTGAGTTTATCTATCTATAGTGAGTGAAGTCTCTCTCTGGGAGTGGGATAGTAAACATTGAGTTTATCTATCTATAGTGAGTGATGTCTCTCTCTGGGAGTGGGATAGTAATCATTGAGTTTATCTATCTATAGTGAGTGAAGTCTCTCTCTGGGAGTGGGATAGTAAACATTGAGTTTATCTATCTATAGTGAGTGAAGTCTCTCTCTGGGAGTGGGATAGTAAACATTGAGTTTATCTATCTATAGTGAGTGAAGTCTCTCTGGGAGTGGGATAGTAAACATTGAGTTTATCTATTTATAGTGAGTGAAGTCTCAGTGGGAGTGGGATAGTAAACATTGAGTTTATCTATCTATAGTGAGTGAAGTCTCTCTGGGAGTGGGATAATAAACATTGAGTTTATCTATTTATAGTGAGTGAAGTCTCTCTGGGAGTGGGATAGTAAACATTGAGTTTATCTATCTATAGTGAGTGAAGTCTCTCTGGGAGTGGGATAGTAAACATTGAGTTTATATATCTATAGTGAGTGAATTCTCTCTCTCTGGGAGTGGGACAGTAAACTTTGAGTTTATCTATCTATAGTGAGTGAAGTCTCTCTCTGGGAGTGGGATAGTAAACATTGAGTTTATCTATCTATATTGAGTGAAGTCTCTCTCTGGGAGTGGGACAGTAAACATTGAGTTTATCTATCTATAGTGAGTGAAGTCTCTCTGGGAGTGGGACAGTAAACATTGAGTTTATCTATTTATAGTGAGTGAAGTCTCTCTGGGAGTTGGATAGTAAACATTGAGTTTATCAATCAAAAGTGAGTGAAGCCTCTCTGGGAGTGGGATAGTAAACATTGAGTATATCTATCTATAGTGGGTGAAGTCTCTCTCTGGGAGTGGGATAGTAAACATTGAGTTTATCTACCTATAGTGAGTGAAGTCTCTCTGGGAGTGGGATAGTAAACATTGAGTTTATCTACCTTTAGTGAGTGAAGTCTCTCTGGGAGTGGGATAGTAAACATTGAGTTTATCTTCCTATAGTGAGTGAAGTCTCTCTGGGAGTGGGATAGTAAACATTGAGTTTATCTATCTGTAGTGAGTGAAGTCTCTCTCTGGGAGTGGGACAGTAAACATTGAGTTTATCTATCTGTAGTGAGTGAAGTCTCTCTCTGGGAGTGGGACAGTAAACATTGAGTTTATCTATCTGTAGTGAGTGAAGTCTCTCTCTGGGAGTGGGATAGTAAACATTGAGTTTATCTATCTATAGTGAGAGAAGTCTCTCTGGGAGTGGGATAGTAAAGTTTGAGTTTATCTATCTATAGTGAGTGAAAACTCTCTCTGGGAGTGGTATAGTAAACATTGAGTTTATCTATCCATAGTGAGTGAAGTCTCTCTCTGGAAGTGGGATAGTAAACATTGAGCTTATCTACCTATAGTGAGTGAAGTCTCTCTGGGAGTGGAATAGTAAACATTGAGTTTATCTATCTGTAGTGAGTGAAGTCTCTCTCTGGGAGTGGGACAGTAAACATTGAGTTTATCTATCTATAGTGAGTTAAGTCTCTCTTGGGTGTGGGACAGTAAACATTGAGTTTATCTATTTATAGTGATTGAAGTATCTCTCTGGGAGTGGGATAGTATACATTGAGTTTATCTATCTATAGTGAGTGAAGTCTCTCTCTCTGGGAGTGGGACAGTAAACATTGAGTTTATCTATTTATAGTGAGTGAAGTCTCTCTGGGAGTGGGATAGTAAACATTGAGTTTATCTATCGACAGTGAGTGAAGTCTCTCTCTCTGGGAGTGGGACAGTAAACATTGAGTTTCTCTATCTTTGGTGAGTGAAGTTTCTCTCTCTGGGAGTGGGATAGTAAACATTGAGTTTATCTACCTATAGTGAGTGAAGTCTCTCTCTGGGAGTGGGATAGTAAACATTGAGTTTATCTATCGATTGTGAGTGAAGTCTCGCTCTCTGGGAGTGGGACAGTAAACATTGAGTTTATCTATCTATAGAGAGTGAAGTCACTGTCTGGGAGTGGATAGTAAACATTGAGTTTATCTATGTATAGTGAGTGAAGCCTCTCTGGGAGTGGGATCGTAAACATTACGTTTATCTACCTATGGTCAGTGAAGTCTCTCTCTGGGAGTGGGATAGTAAACATTGAGTTTATCTCTCTACAGTGAGTGAAGTCTCTCTCTGGGAGTGGGATAGTAAACATTGTGTTTATCTATTTATAGTGAGTGAAGTCTCTCTCTGGGAGTGGGATAATAAACATTGAGTTTATCTATCTATAGTGAGTGAAGTCTCTCTATCTGGGATTGGGACAGTAAACATTGTAGGTTTTCGGGCAATTCGGCCCTTTTTGGAGAAACTCAGAGACTGTAAACCGACTTTCCAGCCAAGGGAACAGAACCAGTTTTCCCAGCAGGCTTGGCCCGCTGAGCTGAGTAAGGGCATAAATACATAAACATTTACAAACACCCCCCTAGGAGCTACAAGGAAGAAGGAGCCAGACAACAAGATAACATCAAGACACAGACAAAGGGGCACGGGAATACACAGGAGGCTTGCATGCAAGCAGGACAATGGGATGGTCATAGCCCCATGCAAATGTAAATGACCTGGCCTCCACCAGAGCAGAATCCAATCAACACCCCATCAACATAGCAGCATCTCCGGAGCAGATGGAAGTCTTTGAAAATCTTCAAGGGAGCTCAACCTCGTTATCTCAAAAAAACAGACTGGAGGCGGACCTAGGGGAGGTACTCCCATCTCGACAGGTCTGACCGGCTCAAAGGGGGCGGGACCAGCGGGAACTTTAAATCTTACCTTTTTCAATGCAAAAGGGGCTGGCCGATCACAGAACAAAGCCAGGTAAAGCAATATAAAAGGGGCTGTGTTTTCAATTGGGGGGCTCTTCGTTCCTGGCTCGACCTCTGCACCCCTGACTTGACCTCTGCAGCCTGTGACCGTAAGTAACCCGCAGCAGCTTGCGAAACTCCCTTGATTTTAATAGTGGTTGAGGCTATGGGGAAGGGAACTTGTTTTGTGCCTTGTGATTTTGCTAAAACCTGTGTAACCGTAAGAATTTTCGTTGTGTCCGCTATATTACCTTTTGAATAGACTTAGTTGTATTAGAGCATAAGATTTTATTGTGTTTCTTCTGTTGATGATTTTGACCTGGGTTTTACAATAAATCTTGATTTGATGCTAATTGGAGTCGTTTAAATTCTTCAATCCTTCACCAGCGATCTCTGACCAAGTCATTGTTAAAAATACTCCTCACCTTAATTCCGGGTTCAAGAATCGAGGGTCATCTTGAGCGGTTCACTCAGGACAGACTGCTGGTTAGGAAATAAACAACAGTGTCCTATTCTCTCTCTTGGGAAGGCTACTCTAGTGGAGTAGGAACCGGGTGGGGGTTGTACCACCGGCAAGAGAGAGAATCACCTGGGTATTGGTAGGGGTCTGGAGATCTGTGTGATATAAGTCTCAGGCTGTCGGTTAGGAATAAACGGCAGGCTTGAATCAGTGCTCTCTTCAGTGGAAGTGTCCCAGCGCGACATCCCCTGGCCTCTGAAGTTTCAGTGCCAGCTGGAGAGAGACACACACAGATATTCAAACCCCAGATATCGGCCCAGTAGTGGAGTAGCGGAGATGGCACCCTCTACAATGGCGACCGGGGCAGGAGCCCGGTGGTTTGGAGTATGTGACTTGGCAGAGGGGGTGAGGGAACGAAGCAAAATGGAGGAGAGAATATCCTCGTATTTGTGGAAAAAGGTCAACCTCACCAAACCTTGGGTCTCAGAATTAATCAATGCGGAGCAACCGGTAATGGCAGCGGCTGCATGGACAGAAAGCAAGGCGCACAAAAGGCACTTGGAGAAGGCAGTTTGGCTGGTTTGCCTGTCCGAGCAGGTAGTCAAGACAGAGGATAGGGTCGAAGAGTTAGAGCAGGAGTTGAGAGAAGTGAGGGCCAGCGCAGGGGACAGCGCTAGCGCAGCGGAACGACTGCGGGAAGAAATGGCAGAAATGAAACAGGAAAGCGAGTCTAACCGGTGTGAGAAGGACTATCTCCACTGCCAGATAGTGGAGGGTAAAGAAAAGGAACGGAGGCTCCAGGAACTCTATGCTCGGAGTACAGAGCAGTGTAGGAAGCTGGAGGGGAAGTACCGGGACATCCAGGCAGCGTACCGAGTGGCTCGCGAGGAAGTAGGGGACTGTGCCCATGGGCCGTGCCAGGCACGAATAACGGAGTTGGAGGAGACCTTGTCCAAGTTCAGGGGACAGATACACCTGGTAGGTCCAGGGGGGGTCCCAAGGGGCAAGGTGCTCCTCGCAGCGGATGATTCCCCAAAGGCCAAGGGGAATAGACCGCCTCCTGAGGCACCGGGATTGTGTCCGGGTCGGCAGGGGGGGATCGGGCTGCACGTTCATGGGCAAGTCCAAGGGGGGTCGGCAGTGTACCCCCAGATAGCGGCGTCTCCTATATGGGTAGCTAGCCCGGGGACAGGGGGGCTACCCAACGGGGCAGGAGAGCTGGACAGTGGGGAGGAGGAGCAGGAACCCCAGGTAGGGCAGATGTGCCCTGTCAGGCAAAGAAGGTACGGTCCCCCGGCGGGGATGGCAAATAGGGGACCGGTTGAGGGCGACATTATCGTTCCTCATGGGGCATCCGCGCTCAGGGGGATGGTGGCCCACGTTCCCAGACTAACTCCAAAGGGGGATCCGTCGCTGCATTTTATGGAGGTGGAACAGGCTGCCAACATCAATGACTGCGACGAAGGGGAGCAAATAAAGATGCTCCTGATAACCCTAGATGCCCAGCTATGCAGGACAGTGACCTCTGGGAATGGGGGAAGACCTGACACCTGGGCGGCAGCACAGACTGCTGTTCTGGAGGCAATGGGCTTGAATCTGGGGAGCCCTTTCATGAGGGTGGGGGAAACCAAGCAGCAACCAGGGGAATCTCCCACCATGTTCGCAGACAGACTGTGGACTGTCTATATGGAGGCATGCGGGATTCAAGCGGATAGACGGAATTTAGGGGAAAGAACCGCCCACTGGCTGAAGACCCTAGTTGCCAATTGTCTCCCTAACGTTAGGGCAAAAGCCGAACACTGGTTCGACCCGCAGACCCCGGCCCTTAACGAGGAAGAGGTCCTCAGGAAACTTACCCTCGCATATCGTAATGGGGAGAGGGGTGAGGACAAGCCCCTTAAGGGTAAAGTGCACGAAATCGTGCCAGCAGCCCCTAAGAGAGAGTGGAAGCATGAGGGCACCCGGACCTCCGACGAGAAACCGGTATGCTACGGGTGTGGGAAGGCCGGGCATTTCAAGAGGGAATGTAAAAACCCTAGCAAGGAGGAGAGGGCTCCCGCAGTAGAGAGTCAGACCCCGGCGGCAGGAGCAGCTGCCCCGGAAACCTTCGAGGTAAAGAAACTTTTAGCCTTTTTGCAGAGCCTAGCAGCTGGGTCGGGACAGGTGGCAATGGCAACGGGCCAGGGCCTGCCCGCACCCACACCACAAGAACCCGTATGACTACCCAGGGAGCAGCCTCAAGAAAAAGGGAGCGCAGGGGTAGTTCTAGCCCCAGACCCTGGTCCGGTCCAGGTGCAGGGTCCCATTCTGGAGGCTGCTTCAGCAGCTATTTGCAGTTTAAATCCCTTAAGGTGGGACCCATGCGAACGCCACATCAGTCAATTTAAATTGTTCCACCCCATAAGGACAAAAAAGAGCAAGGTGGGGGGAAGACGGGGGGTGGTAGTGGAGAAACCCCCCGTAGAATTAACGACGGTGGGGGAGGTCCCTGACTCCACGGTCACACAACCGGTGACAAGGTGCTGTCCCGAAGGGGCAGTCCCAAAGAGACCGACAGTGCTGCAAGCACCCAGCCCAGGGACAGGAACGATTCCCAAGCCCTTACCTGTGGGTCAGGTGGCCTGCCTTAGTATAGAGGCTAAGGAGGCGGAGGAAGTGGAGGTATCACCTTGGGTTTGGGAACCAGTCAGGGGACGAAGGAGCAATCGGGTCTCCAAGCCCCCGGTAAGATGGTCCCCATCCCATCTCCCTGTCACCCGGTCCCGCAGTAAGGGGGCCCGAGTGGAAGGGAGCGATGAGGGATCACCGAACCCTGTTGGGAAAGGAGAGGCAAGGGGCAGCCCGAACCCCCGGGAGGGGACGGTCTGGCCTGAGCCATTGGACCAAACAGGTGAACTGCCCCAGTTTAGCGGGGCACAGTTTTAATTTGGCCACCCGGAGACGGGTGGCATTGTATATAGCATTCCCCCCCTGTTAGTTCTAATTAGTGTGTAGTTGTGTGTGAAGTATTTAGGATCGTGGGAACACAGAAGCGCCTGGTGCAAGGGTAAAATGATGAAGCACCAGGCACTAGGACCCTGGTGCAGCCGGGCTGTAAAACACAGAACCCCAGACAGGCTGCGGCAACTTCAAAGCAGGAGCTGCTGCTGCCACCGGATAGCGGCAGGCACTAGGACCCTGGGGAGCCGGGCTGTAAACACAGAACCCCAGACAGGCTGCGGCAACTTCAAAGCAGGAGCTGCTGCCGCCACCGGATAGCACCCATGCACTTCAAGGTAGGTAGGGCTGTAGAGGCAAGAATGTGTTTTGTTTTTACAGATGGGGCACCCGACGATGTGGAGTTTGCTGATCTTGGCGATGGTGGGACCGGGAGAACTCCGCAGAGGCGAGACAGAAGAGTCCTTCGACTGACCGGGTTAGGGTGACTGAGGGCAGGCGGGTGTGTTCAACCTGTGAGGGGGACGTTCCTTTGGGGAGACGGTGGTGGCCCAGGAAGCTGAGGCTGGACATGAGGGATCGGTCCTCGGACTGGGAACGGACTGGACAACACCTAACGGACCATCACGGGGTCACCGGGTAGGATCACCGTTTGCGGGGATAAGGGGTGGGCTTCTGACCAGGGCATTTATTTGTGTTCATGGGGATCTACCAAGGCATGTCCACAAGGGGCATTAATCACTTTTGTAAGGTGGTGGCAGAACCCAGGGAACGGGATAAATTGACCGCAGTGGGGAGGGATGTGTAACGCCCAGGGAAGGGATGACTGTAGAAGCTACCGAACTGCTGGTTCAGGTAAAGCGACCCCTGCCCACAGCCCAACCGATCGACCCTCACAACTGTCCGATCACCACCAGGGGGGAGCCTGAGAATGGTTTAGTGTTTGCCCCCACAAAGGAAATGTTGTACAGGGGGTACATTATGCTGTCGCCTCAGTTGGACTAAACCTCTCAGCTGCAGGTATCGACGATGGAGAGTAAATGAAGAGCCCTCATCGGGAAGAAGCGAAGTGCAGCCAAGAAAGGAGGATCCTTGGTGAAATAAACAGATGCAATTGTAAATAGTTGTATAGATTCGCGGGTTACAGGGACCCTTACGTTTGGGGTTCCGGTGAAATGTGTACTTGGAGTGTGATATATGTACAGGGACCCTTACGTTTGGGGTTCCGGTGAAATGTGTATATGTTACTGTCTGCTTGAATTAAGTATGGTCTTGTCTTTCCCTTTTATTGAAATCAGGGGTAGCCTAGATTAAGGGAACTGTCTTGGGACTTGTAGTTTTGCATGTTGTTGGGGGGGGGACCTACGGTCCACACAAAAGGAAATAATTGCCCTTCACCTGTGTCGATACGGTCCAAGCATGTAGGGACGTATCGAAGGGGCATCTGTAGGTTTTCGGGCAATTCGGCCCTTTTTGGAGAAACTCAGAGACTGTAAACCGACTTTCCAGCCAAGGGAACAGAACCAGTTTTCCCAGCAGGCTTGGCCCGCTGAGCTGAGTAAGGGCATAAATACATAAACATTTACAAACACCCCCCTAGGAGCTACAAGGAAGAAGGAGCCAGACAACAAGATAACATCAAGACACAGACAAAGGGGCACGGGAATACACAGGAGGCTTGCATGCAAGCAGGACAATGGGATGGTCATAGCCCCATGCAAATGTAAATGACCTGGCCTCCACCAGAGCAGAATCCAATCAACACCCCATCAACATAGCAGCATCTCCGGAGCAGATGGAAGTCTTTGAAAATCTTCAAGGGAGCTCAACCTCGTTATCTCAAAAAAACAGACTGGAGGCGGACCTAGGGGAGGTACTCCCATCTCGACAGGTCTGACCGGCTCAAAGGGGGCGGGACCAGCGGGAACTTTAAATCTTACCTTTTTCAATGCAAAAGGGGCTGGCCGATCACAGAACAAAGCCAGGTAAAGCAATATAAAAGGGGCTGTGTTTTCAATTGGGGGTCTGTTCGTTCCTGGCTCGACCTCTGCACCCCTGACTTGACCTCTGCAGCCTGTGACCGTAAGTAACCCGCAGCAGCTTGCGAAACTCCCTTGATGTTAATAGTGGTTGAGGCTTTGGGGAAGGGAACTTGTTTTGTGCTTTGTGATTTTACTAAAACCTGTGTAACCGTAAGAATTTTCGTTGTGTCCGCTATATTACCTTTTGAATAGACTTAGTTGTATTAGAGCATAAGATTTTATTGTGTTTCTTCTGTTGATGATTTTGACCTGGGTTTTACAATAAATCTTGATTTGATGCTAATTGGAGTCGTTTAAATTCTTCAATCCTTCACCAGCGATCTCTGACCAAGTCATTGTTAAAAATACTCCTCACCTTAATTCCGGGTTCAGGAATCGAGGGTCATCTTGAGCGGTTCACTCAGGACAGACTGCTGGTTAGGAAATAAACAGCAGTGTCCTATTCTCTCTCTTGGGAAAGCTACTCTAGTGGAGTAGGAACCGGGTGGCTGTTGCACCACCGGCAAGAGAGAGAATCACCTGGGTATTGGTAGGGGTCTGGAGATCTGTGTGATATAAGTCTCAGGCTGTCGGTTAGGAATAAACGGCAGGCTTGAATCAGTGCTCTCTTCAGTGGAAGTGTCCCAGCGCGACATCCCCTGGCCTCTGAAGTTTCAGTGCCAGCTGGAGAGAGACACACACAGATATTCAAACCCCAGATATCGGCCCAGTAGTGGAGTAGCGGAGATGGCACCCTCTACAACATTGAGTTTATCTATCTATAGTGAGTGAAGTCTCTCTCTGGGAGTGGGATAGTAAACATTGAGTTTATCTCTATAGTGAGTGAAGTCTCTCTGGGAGTGGGACAGTAAACATTGAGTTTATCTATCAATAGTGAGTGAAGTATCTCTGGGAATGGGATAGTAAACATTGAGTTTATCTATCTATAGTGAGTGAAGTCTCTCTCTCTGTGAGTGGGACAGTAAACATTGAGTTTATCTATCTATAGTGAGTGAAGTCTCTCTGGGAGTGGGATAGTCATCCTTGAGTTTATCTACCTATAGTGAGTGAAGTCTCTCTGGGAGTGGGATAGTAAACATTGAGTTTATCTATCTATAGTGAGTGAAGTCTCTCTGGGAGTGGGATAGTAATCATTGAGTTTATCTATCTATAGTGAGTGAAGTCTCTCTGGGAGTGGGACAGTAAACATTGAGTTTAACTCTATAGTGAGTGAAGTCTCTCTGGGTGTGGGAGAGTAAACATTGAGTTTATCTATCTATAGTGAGTGAAGTCTCTCTGGGAGTGGATTAGTAAACATTGAGTGTATCTATCTATATTGAGTGAAGTCTCTCTCTGTTGGAGAGGGACAGTAAACATTGAGTTTATCTATTTATAGTGAGTGAAGTCTCACTGGGAGTGGGATAGTAAACATTGAGTTTGTCTATCTATAGTGAGTGAAGTCTTTCTGGGAGTGGGATAGTAAACATTGAGTTTATCTATCTATAGTGAGTGAAGTCTCTCTCTCTGGGAGTGAGACAGTAAACATTGAGTTTATCTATTTATAGTGAGTGAAGTCGCTCTGGGAGTGGGACAGTAAACATTGAGTTTATCAATCGACAGTGAGTAAAGTCTCTCTGGGAGTGGGATAGTAAACATTGAGTTTATCTATCTATAGTGAGTGAAGTCTCTCTCTGGGAGTGGGATAGTAAACATTGATTTTATCTATCTATAGTGAATGAAGTCTCTCAAGGAGTGGGATAGTAAACATTGAGTTTATCTATCTGTAGTGAGAGAAGTCTCTCTGGGAGTGGGATAGTAATAATTGAGTTTATCAATCTATAGTGAGTGAAGTCTCTCTGGGAGTGGGACAGTAAACATTAAGTTTATTTCTATAGTGAGTGAAGTCTCTCTGGGTGTGGGACAGTAAACATTGAGTTTATCTATCTATAGTGAGTGATGTCTCTCTGGGAGTGGGATAGTAAACATTGAGTTTATCTATCTACAGTGAGTGAAGTCTCTCTCTGGGAGAGGGAAAGTAAACATTGAGTTTATCTATCTATAGTGAGTGAAGTCTTGCTGGGAGTGGGATAGTAATCATTGAGTTTATCTATCTATAGTGATTGAAGTCTCTCTCTCTGGGAGTGGGACAGTAAACATTGAGTTTATCTATCTATAGTGAGTGAAGTCTCTCTGGGAGTGGGATAGTAAACATTATGTTTATCTATCTATAGTGAGTGAAGTCTCTCTCTGGGAGTGGGGTAGTAATCATTGAGTTTATCTATCTATAGTGAGTGAAGTCTCTCTGGGAGTGGGACAGTAAACATTGAGTTTATCTCTATGGTGAGTGAAGTCTCTCTGGGTGTGGGCAGTAAACATTGAGTTTATCTATCCATAGTGAGTGATGTCTCTCTGGGAGTGGGATTGTAAACATTGAGTTTATCTATCTACAGTGAGTGAAGTCTCTCTCTGGGAGCGGGATAGTAAACATTGAGTTTATCTATCTATAGTGAGTGAAGTCTTGCTGGGAGTGGGATAGTAATCATTGAGTTTATCTTTCTATAGTGAGTGAAGTCTCTCTCTCTGGGAGTGGGACAGTAAACATTGAGTTTATCTATCTATAGTGAGTGAAATCTCTCTTGGAGTGGGATAGTAATCCTTGAGTTTATCTATCTATAGTGAGTGAAGTCTCTCTCTCTGGGAGTGGGATAGTAATCATTGAGTTTATCTATCGATAGTGAGTGAAGTCTCTCTGGGAGAGGGACAGTAAACATTGAGTTTGTCTCTATAGTGAGTGAAGTCTCTTTGGGTGTGGGACAGTAAACATTGAGTTTATCTATCTATAGTGAGTGATGTCTCTCTGGGAGTGGGATAGTAAACATTGAGTTTATCTATCTATAGTGAGTGAAGTCTCTCTGGGAGTGGGATAGTCATCCTTGAGTTTATCTACCTATAGTGAGTGAAGTCTCTCTGGGAGTGGGATAGTAAACATTGAGTTTATCTATCTATAGTGAGTGAAGTCTCTCTGGGAGTGGGATAGTAATCATTGAGTTTATCTATCTATAGTGAGTGAAGTCTCTCTGGGAGTGGGACAGTAAACATTGAGTTTAACTCTATAGTGAGTGAAGTCTCTCTGGGTGTGGGAGAGTAAACATTGAGTTTATCTATCTATAGTGAGTGATGTCTCTCTGGGAGTGGGATAGTAAACATTTAGTTTATCTATAAACAGTGAGTGAAGTCTCTCTCTGGGAGTGGGACAGTAAACATTGAGTTTATCTATCTATAGTGAGTGAAGTCTCTCTGGGAGTGGATTAGTAAACATTGAGTGTATCTATCTATATTGAGTGAAGTCTCTCTCTGTGGGAGAGGGACAGTAAACATTGAGTTTATCTATTTATAGTGAGTGAAGTCTCACTGGGAGTGGGATAGTAAACATTGAGTTTGTCTATCTATAGTGAGTGAAGTCTTTCTGGGAGTGGGATAGTAAACATTGAGTTTATCTATCTATAGTGAGTGAAGTCTCTCTCTCTGGGAGTGAGACAGTAAACATTGAGTTTATCTATTTATAGTGAGTGAAGTCGCTCTGGGAGTGGGACAGTAAACATTGAGTTTATCAATCGACAGTGAGTAAAGTCTCTCTGGGAGTGGGATAGTAAACATTGAGTTTATCTATCTATAGTGAGTGAAGTCTCTCTCTCTGGGAGTGAGACAGTAAACATTGAGTTTATCTATTTATAGTGAGTGAAGTCTCTCTGGGAGTGGGACAGTAAACATTGAGTTTATCAATCGATAGTGAGTAAAGTCTCTCTGGGAGTGGGATAGTAAACATTGAGTTTATCTATCTATAGTGAGTGAAGTCTCTCTCTCTGGGAGTGGGACAGTAAACATTGAGTTTATCTATCTATAGTGAGTGAAGTCTCTCTCTCTGGGCGTGGGACAGTAAACATTGAGTTTATCTATCGATAGTGAGTGAAGTCTCTCTCTGGGAGTGGGATAGTAAACATTGAGTTTATCTATCTATAGTGAGTGAAGTCTCTCTCTGGGAGTGGGATAGTAAACATTGAGTTTATCTCTATAGTGAGTGAAGTCTCTCACTGGGAGTTGCATCGTAGACATTGTGTTTATCTATCCATAGTGAGTGAAGTCTCTCTGGGAGTGGGATAGTAAACATTGAGTACAGATTAACTTACTTGCCTTGCAGGTCAGCTGTTGAGTTCGGGAGTGAGAGCTGGGACCTTAGAATCAGCGCGGGAATTTTGAAAAGCGCGGGGGCTGCGAGACAGAGGGGACCATTGAAAAGGTTGCTGTCTGTGGTGAGGTGAGTACAGATTAACTTACTTGCCTTGCAGGTCAGCTGTTGAGTTCGGTAGTGAGAGCTGGGACCTTAGAATCAGCGCGGGAATTTTGAAAAGCGCGGGGGCTGCGAGACAGAGGGGACCATTTAAAAGGTCGCTGTCTGTGGTGAGGTGAGTACAGATTAACAACTTGCTTACCTTGCAGGCCAAGTCGATTTCAGCAGGAGCGGAGCAGGTTAGTCCATTTCTGCGGGGGCAGTGCGGAAGTGATTTCTGGGAGGTAAGTTTCTCCTTTAAATAAACTTTTTTTAAAAATTCTAGTGTTTAAGGTGGGAACAGGAAGTCGACCCGCGGACGTCTGGGAAGACCCTCACCAATAAATTCTGGTGGAGAGGAAACCCGAGACACTACACGTGTAGTGTCTCCCACCCGCCCTCCTCCTCTAACCTAATAATAAAACCCTTTGGTGTGAGGTAAGTACCATATTTTATTATTGTTATTAATAATTTTTATTCTTTATTTTTTTTTATATATAAATTTTTTTTTAAATTTAGTTTTAGCCAGATCTTGGTAGAAAGTTAGAGGAATGGCAGGGAAGGGAGTGCAATGTTCCTCCTGCAGGATGTTTGAGGTGAGGGATGCCGTTAGTGTCCCTGCTGATTTTACCTGCAGGAAGTGCTGCCATCTCCAGCTCCTCCAAGACCGAGTTAGGGAACTGGAGCTGGAGTTGGAAGAACTTCGGATCATTCGGGAGGCAGAGGGGGTCATAGATAGCAGCTTCAGGGAATTAGTTACACCAAAGATTGGAGATAGATGGGTAACTGTAAGAGGGACGGGGAAAAAACAGTCAGTGCAGGGATCCCCTGCGGTCGTTCCCCTGAGAAACAAGTATACCGCTTTGGATACTTGTGGGGGGGACGACTTACCAGGGATAAGCCATGGGGTACAGACCTCTGGCACAGAGTCTGTCCCTGTTGCTCAGAAGGGAAGGGGGGAGAGGAGCAGAGCATTAGTAATTGGGGACTCTATAGTCAGGGGCACAGATAGGAGATTTTGTGGGAGCGTGAGAGACTCACGTTTGGTATGTTGCCTCCCAGGTGCAAGGGTACGTGATGTCTCGGATCGTGTTTTCCGGGTCCTTAAGGGGGAGGGGGAGCAGCCCCAAGTCGTGGTCCACATTGGCACTAACGACATAGGTAGGAAAGGGGATAAGGATGTCAGGCAGGCTTTCAGGGAGCTAGGATGGAAGCTCAGAACTAGAACAAACAGAGTTGTTATCTCTGGGTTGTTGCCCGTGCCACGTGATAGTGAGATGAGGAATAGGGAGAGAGAGCAATTAAACACGTGGCTACAGGGATGGTGCAGGCGGGAGGGATTCAGATTTCTGGATAACTGGGGCGCTTTCTGGGGAAGGTGGGACCTCTACAGACAGGATGGTCTACATCTGAACCTGCGGGGCACAAATATCCTGGGGGGGAGATTTGTTAGTGCTCTTTGGGGGGGTTTAAACTAATGCAGCAGGGGCATGGGAACCTGGATTGTAGTTTTAGGGTAAGGGAGAATGAGAGTATAGAGGTCAGGAGCTCAGATTTGACGTCGGAGGAGGGGGCCAGTGTTCAGGTAGGTGGTTTGAAGTGTGTCTACTTCAATGCCAGGAGTATACGAAATAAGGTAGGGGAACTGGCAGCATGGGTTGGTACCTGGGACTTCGATGTTGTGGCCATTTCGGAGACGTGGATAGAGCAGGGACAGGAATGGATGTTGCAGGTTCCGGGGTTTAGGTGTTTTAGTAAGCTCAGGGAAGGAGGCAAAAGAGGGGGAGGTGTGGCGCTGCTAGTCAAGAGCAGTATTACAGTGGCGGAGAGGATGCTAGATGGGGACTCATCTTCCGAGGTAGTATGGGCTGAGGTTAGAAACAGGAAAGGAGAGGTCACCCTGTTGGGAGTTTTCTATAGGCCTCCAAATAGTTCTAGGGATGTAGAGGAAAGGATGGCGAAGATGATCCTGGATATGAGCGAAAGTAACAGGGTAGTTATTATGGGAGACTTTAACTTTCCAAATATAGACTGGAAAAGATATAGTTCGAGTACATTAGATGGGTCGTTTTTTGTTCAGTGTGTGCAGGAGGGTTTCCTGACACAGTTTATTGACAGGCCAACAAGAGGTGAGGCCACATTGGATTTGGTTTTGGGTAATGAACCAGGCCAGGTGTTGGATTTGGAGGTAGGTGAGCACTTTGGGGACAGTGACCACAATTCGGTGACGTTTACGTTAAGGATGGAAAGGGATAAGTATACACCACAGGGCAAGAGTTATAGCTGGGGGAAGGGAAATTATGATGCCATTAGACATGACTTGGGGGGGATAAGGTGGAGAAGTAGGCTGCAAGTTTTGGACACACTGGATAAGTGGAGCTTGTTCAAGGATCAGCTATTGCGTGTTCTTGATAAGTATGTACCGGTCAGGCAGGGAGGAAGGTGCCGAGCGAGGGAACCGTGGTTTACCAAAGAAGTGGAATCTCTTGTTAAGAGGAAGAAGGAGGCCTATGTGAAGATGAGGTGTGAAGTTTCAGTTGGGGCGATGGATAGTTACAAGGTAGCGAGGAAGGATCTAAAGAGAGAGCTAAGACGAGCAAGGAGGGGACATGAGAAGTATTTGGCAGGAAGGATCAAGGAAAACCCAAAAGCTTTCTATAGGTATGTCAGGAATAAGCGAATGACTAGGGACAGAGTAGGACCAGTCAAGGACAGGGATGGGAAGTTGTGTGTAGAGTCTGAAGAGATAGGCGAGATACTAAATGAATATTTTTCGTCAGTATTCACTCAGGAAAAAGATAATGTTGTGGAGGAGAATGCTGAGCTCCAGGTAAATAGATTAGATGGCATTGAGGTAAGTAGGGAAGAGGTGTTGGCAATTCTGGACAGGCTGAAAATAGATAAGTCCCCGGGGCCTGATGGGATTTATCCTAGGATTCTCTGGGAGGCCAGGGAAGAGATTGCTGGACCATTGGCTTTGATTTTTATGTCATCATTGGATACAGGAATAGTGCCAGAGGACTGGAGGATAGCAAATGTGGTCCCTTTGTTCAAAAAGGGGAGCAGAGACAACCCCGGCAACTATAGACCGGTGAGCCTCACGTCTGTAGTGGGTAAAGTCTTGGAGGGCATTATAAGAGACAAGATTTATAATCATCTAGATAGGAATAATATGATCAGGGATAGTCAGCATGGCTTTGTGAAGGGTAGGTCATGCCTCACAAACCTTATCGAGTTCTTTGAGAAGGTGACTGAACAGGTAGACGAGGGTAGAGCAGTTGATGTGGTGTATATGGATTTCAGCAAAGCGTTTGATAAGGTTCCCCACGGTAGGCTATTGCAGAAAATACGGAGGCTGGGGATTGAGGGTGATTTAGAGATGTGGATCAGAAATTGGCTAGCTGAAAGAAGACAGAGGGTGGTGGTTGATGGGAAATGTTCAGAATGGAGTTCTGTCACAAGTGGAGTACCACAAGGATCTGTTCTGGGGCCGTTGCTGTTTGTCATTTTTATCAATGACCTAGAGGAAGGCGCAGAAGGGTGGGTGAGTAAATTTGCAGACGATACTAAAGTCGGTGGTGTTGTCGATAGTGAGGAAGGAAGTAGCAGGTTACAGAGGGATATAGATAAGCTGCAGTGCTGGGCTGAGAGGTGGCAAATGGAGTTTAATGTAGAGAAGTGTGAGGTGATTCACTTTGGAAGGAAAAACAGGAATGTGGAATATGTGGCTAATGGAAAAGTTCTTGAAAGTGTGAATGAGCAGAGGGATCTAGGTGTCCATGTACATAGATCCCTGAAAGTTGCCACCCAGGTTGATAGGGTGGTGAAGAAGGCCTATGGAGTGTTGGCCTTTATTGGTAGAGGGATTGAGTTCCGGAGTCAGGAGGTCATGTTGCAGCTGTACAGAACTCTGGTACGGCCGCATTTGGAGTATTGCGTACAGTTCTGGTCACCGCATTATAGGAAGGACGTGGAGGCTTTGGAACGGGTGCAGAGGAGATTTACCAGGATGTTGCCTGGTATGGAGGGAAAATCTTATGAGGAAAGGCTGATGGACTTGAGGTTGTTTTCGTTAGAGAGAAGAAGGTTAAGGGGAGACTTAATAGAGGCATACAAAATGATCAGAGGGTTAGATAGGGTGGACAGTGAGAGCCTTCTCCCGCGGATGGAAATGGCTAGCACGAGGGGACATAGCCTTAAACTGAGGGGTAATAGATATAGGACAGAGGTCAGGGGTAGGTTCTTTACGCAAAGAGTAGTGAGGCCGTGGAATGCCCTACCTGCTACAGTAGTGAACTCGCCAACATTAAGGGCATTTAAAAGTTTATTGGATAAACATATGGATGATAATGGTATAGTGTAGGTTAGATGGCTTTTGTTTCGGTGCAACATCGTGGGCCGAAGGGCCTGTACTGCGCTGTATTGTTCTATGTTCTATGTTCTATTGAGTTTATCTATCCATAGTGAGTGAAGTCTCTCTGGGAGTGGGATAGTAAACATTGAGTTAATCTATCTATAGTGAGTGAAGTCTCTCTCTCTGGGAGTGGGACAGTAAACATTGAGTTTATCTATCAATAGTGAGTGAAGTCTCTCTGGGAGTGGGACAGTAAACATTGAGTTCATCTATCCATAGTGAGTGAAGTCTCTCTGGGAGTGGGATAGTAAACATTGAGTGTATCTATTTATAGTGAGTGAAGTCTCTCTCTGGGAGGGGGATAGTAAACATTGAGTTTATCTATCTATAGTGAGTGAAGTCTCTCTGGGTGTGGGTCAGTAAACATTGAGTTTATCTATTTATAGTGAGTGAAGTCTCTCTGGGAGTAGGACAGTAAACATTGAGTTTATCTATCTATAGTGAGTGAAGTCTCTCTCTCTGGGAGTGGGTTAGTAAACATTGAGTTTATCTCTCTATAGTGAGTGAAGTCTCTCTCTGGGTGTGGGATAGTAAACATTGAGTTTATCTCTATAGTGAGTGAAGTCTCTCTGGGAGTGGGATAGTAAACATTGAGTTTATCTATCTATAGTGAGTGAAGTCTCTCTCTCTGGGAGTGAGACAGTAAACATTGAGTTTATCTATTTATAGTGAGTGAAGTCTCTCTGGGAGTGGGACAGTAAACATTGAGTTTATCAATCGACAGTGAGTAAAGTCTCTCTGGGAGTGGGATAGTAAACATTGAGTTTATCTATCTATAGTGAGTGAAGTCTCTCTCTCTGGGAGTGAGACAGTAAACATTGAGTTTATCTATTTATAGTGAGTGAAGTCTCTCTGGGAGTGGGACAGTAAACATTGAGTTTATCAATCGATAGTGAGTAAAGTCTCTCTGGGAGTGGGATAGTAAACATTGAGTTTATCTATCTATAGTGAGTGAAGTCTCTCTCTCTGGGAGTGGGATAGTAAACATTGAGTTTATCTATCTATAGTGAGTGAAGTCTCTCTGGGAGTGGGACAGTAAACATTGAGTTTATCTATCTATAGTGAGTGAAGTCTCTCTCTCTGGGAGTGGGACAGTAAACATTGAGTTTATCAATCAATCGTGAGTGAAGTCTCTCTCTGGAAGTGAGATAGTAAACATTGAGTTTATCTATCTATAGTGAGTGAAGTCTCTCTGGGAGTGGGATAGTAAACATTGAGGTTATCTACCTATAGTGAGTGAAGTCTCTCTGGGAGTGGGATAGTAAACATTGAGTTTATCTATCTATAGTGAGTGAAGTCTCTCTGGGAGTGGGACAGTAAACATTGAGTTTATCTATCTATAGTGAGTGAAGTCTCTCTGGGAGTGGGATAGGAAACATTGAGTTTATCTGTCTATAGTGAGTGAAGTCTCTCTGGGAGTGGGATAGTAAACATTGAGTTTATCTATCTATAGTGAGTGAAGTCTCTCTCTCTGGGAGTGGGACAGTAAACATTGAGTTTATCAATCAATCGTGAGTGAAGTCTCTCTCTGGAAGTGAGATAGTAAACATTGAGTTTATCTATCTATAGTGAGTGAAGTCTCTCTCTGGCAGTGGGATAGTAAACACTGAGTTTATCTATCTCTAGTGAGTGAAGTCTCTCTCTCTTGGGTGTGGGGTAGTAAACATTGAGTTTATCTCTCTATCGTGAGTGAAGTCTCTCTCTCTGGGAGTGGGACAGTAAACATTGAGTTTATCTATCGATAGTGAGTGAAGTCTCTCTCTTGGGTGTGGTTAAGTAAACATTTAGTTTATCTCTCTATCGTAAATGAAGTCTCTCTCTCTGGGAGTGGGACAGTAAACATTGAGTTTATCTATCTATAGTGAGTGAAGTCTCTCTCTCTGGGCGTGGGACAGTAAACATTGAGTTTATCTATCGATAGTGAGTGAAGTCTCTCTCTGGGAGTGGGATAGTAAACATTGAGTTTATCTATCTATAGTGAGTGAAGTCTCTCTCTGGGAGTGGGATAGTAAACATTGAGTTTATCTATCCATAGTGAGTGAAGTCTCTCTGGGAGTGGGATAGTAAACATTGAGTTTATCTATCTATTGTGAGTGAAATCTCTCTGGGAGTGGGATAGTAATCCTTGAGTTTATCTACCTATAGTGAGTGAAGTCTCTCTCTCTGGGAGTGGGATAGTAAACATTGAGTTTATCTATCTATAGTGAGTGAAGTCTCTCTCTGGGAGTGGGATAGTAAACATTGATTTTATCTATCTATAGTGAATGAAGTCTCTCAAGGAGTGGGATAGTAAACATTGAGTTTATCTATCTGTAGTGAGAGAAGTCTCTCTGGGAGTGGGATAGTAATAATTGAGTTTATCAATCTATAGTGAGTGAAGTCTCTCTGGGAGTGGGACAGTAAACATTAAGTTTATTTCTATAGTGAGTGAAGTCTCTCTGGGTGTGGGACAGTAAACATTGAGTTTATCTATCTATAGTGAGTGATGTCTCTCTGGGAGTGGGATAGTAAACATTGAGTTTATCTATCTACAGTGAGTGAAGTCTCTCTCTGGGAGAGGGAAAGTAAACATTGAGTTTATCTATCTATAGTGAGTGAAGTCTTGCTGGGAGTGGGATAGTAATCATTGAGTTTATCTATCTATAGTGATTGAAGTCTCTCTCTCTGGGAGTGGGACAGTAAACATTGAGTTTATCTATCTATAGTGAGTGAAGTCTCTCTGGGAGTGGGATAGTAAACATTATGTTTATCTATCTATAGTGAGTGAAGTCTCTCTCTGGGAGTGGGGTAGTAATCATTGAGTTTATCTATCTATAGTGAGTGAAGTCTCTCTGGGAGTGGGACAGTAAACATTGAGTTTATCTCTATGGTGAGTGAAGTCTCTCTGGGTGTGGGCAGTAAACATTGAGTTTATCTATCCATAGTGAGTGATGTCTCTCTGGGAGTGGGATTGTAAACATTGAGTTTATCTATCTACAGTGAGTGAAGTCTCTCTCTGGGAGCGGGATAGTAAACATTGAGTTTATCTATCTATAGTGAGTGAAGTCTTGCTGGGAGTGGGATAGTAATCATTGAGTTTATCTTTCTATAGTGAGTGAAGTCTCTCTCTCTGGGAGTGGGACAGTAAACATTGAGTTTATCTATCTATAGTGAGTGAAGTCTCTCTGGGAGTGGGATAGTCATCCTTGAGTTTATCTATCTATAGTGAGTGAAGTCTCTCTCTCTGGGAGTGGGATAGTAATCATTGAGTTTATCTATCGATAGTGAGTGAAGTCTCTCTGGGAGAGGGACAGTAAACATTGAGTTTGTCTGTATAGTGAGTGAAGTCTCTTTGGGTGTGGGACAGTAAACATTGAGTTTATCTATCTATAGTGAGTGATGTCTCTCTGGGAGTGGGATAGTAAACATTGAGTTTATCTATCTACAGTGAGTGAAGTCTCTCTCTGGGAGTGGGATAGTAAACATTGAGTTTATCTATCTATAGTGAGTGAAGTCTTGCTGGGAGTGGGATAGTAATCATTGAGTTTATCTATCTATAGTGAGTGAAGTCTCTCTCTCTGGGAGTGGGACAGTAAACATTGAGTTTATCTATCTATAGTGAGTGAAGTCTCTCTGGGAGTGGGATAGTCATCCTTGAGTTTATCTACCTATAGTGAGTGAAGTCTCTCTGGGAGTGGGATAGTAAACATTGAGTTTATCTATCTATAGTGAGTGAAGTCTCTCTGGGAGTGGGATAGTAATCATTGAGTTTATCTATCTATAGTGAGTGAAGTCTCTCTGGGAGTGGGACAGTAAACATTGAGTTTAACTCTATACTGAGTGAAGTCTCTCTGGGTGTGGGAGAGTAAACATTGAGTTTATCTATCTATAGTGAGTGATGTCTCTCTGGGAGTGGGATAGTAAACATTTAGTTTATCTATAAACAGTGAGTGAAGTCTCTCTCTGGGAGTGGGACAGTAAACATTGAGTTTATCTATCTATAGTGAGTGAAGTCTCTCTGGGAGTGGATTAGTAAACATTGAGTGTATCTATCTATATTGAGTGAAGTCTCTCTCTGTGGGAGAGGGACAGTAAACATTGAGTTTATCTATTTATAGTGAGTGAAGTCTCACTGGGAGTGGGATAGTAAACATTGAGTTTGTCTATCTATAGTGAGTGAAGTCTTTCTGGGAGTGGGATAGTAAACATTGAGTTTATCTATCTATAGTGAGTGAAGTCTCTCTCTCTGGGAGTGAGACAGTAAACATTGAGTTTATCTATTTATAGTGAGTGAAGTCGCTCTGGGAGTGGGACAGTAAACATTGAGTTTATCAATCGACAGTGAGTAAAGTCTCTCTGGGAGTGGGATAGTAAACATTGAGTTTATCTATCTATAGTGAGTGAAGTCTCTCTCTGGGAGTGGGATAGTAAACATTGATTTTATCTATCTATAGTGAATGAAGTCTCTCAAGGAGTGGGATAGTAAACATTGAGTTTATCTATCTGTAGTGAGAGAAGTCTCTCTGGGAGTGGGATAGTAATAATTGAGTTTATCAATCTATAGTGAGTGAAGTCTCTCTGGGAGTGGGACAGTAAACATTAAGTTTATTTCTATAGTGAGTGAAGTCTCTCTGGGTGTGGGACAGTAAACATTGAGTTTATCTATCTATAGTGAGTGATGTCTCTCTGGGAGTGGGATAGTAAACATTGAGTTTATCTATCTACAGTGAGTGAAGTCTCTCTCTGGGAGAGGGAAAGTAAACATTGAGTTTATCTATCTATAGTGAGTGAAGTCTTGCTGGGAGTGGGATAGTAATCATTGAGTTTATCTATCTATAGTGATTGAAGTCTCTCTCTCTGGGAGTGGGACAGTAAACATTGAGTTTATCTATCTATAGTGAGTGAAGTCTCTCTGGGAGTGGGATAGTAAACATTATGTTTATCTATCTATAGTGAGTGAAGTCTCTCTCTGGGAGTGGGGTAGTAATCATTGAGTTTATCTATCTATAGTGAGTGAAGTCTCTCTGTGAGTGGGACAGTAAACATTGAGTTTATCTCTATGGTGAGTGAAGTCTCTCTGGGTGTGGGCAGTAAACATTGAGTTTATCTATCCATAGTGAGTGAAGTCTCTCTGGGAGTGGGATAGTAATCATTGAGTTTATCTATCTATAGTGATTGAAGTCTCTCTCTCTGGGAGTGGGACAGTAAACATTGAGTTTATCTATCTATAGTGAGTGAAATCTCTCTTGGAGTGGGATAGTAATCCTTGAGTTTATCTATCTATAGTGAGTGAAGTCTCTCTCTCTGGGAGTGGGATAGTAATCATTGAGTTTATCTATCGATAGTGAGTGAAGTCTCTCTGGGAGAGGGACAGTAAACATTGAGTTTGTCTCTATAGTGAGTGAAGTCTCTTTGGGTGTGGGACAGTAAACATTGAGTTTATCTATCTATAGTGAGTGATGTCTCTCTGGGAGTGGGATAGTAAACATTGAGTTTATCTATCTACAGTGAGTGAAGTCTCTCTCTGGGAGTGGGATAGTAAACATTGAGTTTATCTATCTATAGTGAGTGAAGTCTTGCTGGGAGTGGGATAGTAATCATTGAGTTTATCTATCTATAGTGAGTGAAGTCTCTCTCTCTGGGAGTGGGACAGTAAACATTGAGTTTATCTATCTATAGTGAGTGAAGTCTCTCTGGGAGTGGGATAGTCATCCTTGAGTTTATCTACCTATAGTGAGTGAAGTCTCTCTGGGAGTGGGATAGTAAACATTGAGTTTATCTATCTATAGTGAGTGAAGTCTCTCTGGGAGTGGGATAGTAATCATTGAGTTTATCTATCTATAGTGAGTGAAGTCTCTCTGGGAGTGGGACAGTAAACATTGAGTTTAACTCTATAGTGAGTGAAGTCTCTCTGGGTGTGGGAGAGTAAACATTGAGTTTATCTATCTATAGTGAGTGATGTCTCTCTGGGAGTGGGATAGTAAACATTTAGTTTATCTATAAACAGTGAGTGAAGTCTCTCTCTGGGAGTGGGACAGTAAACATTGAGTTTATCTATCTATAGTGAGTGAAGTCTCTCTGGGAGTGGATTAGTAAACATTGAGTGTATCTATCTATATTGAGTGAAGTCTCTCTCTGTGGGAGAGGGACAGTAAACATTGAGTTTATCTATTTATAGTGAGTGAAGTCTCACTGGGAGTGGGATAGTAAACATTGAGTTTGTCTATCTATAGTGAGTGAAGTCTTTCTGGGAGTGGGATAGTAAACATTGAGTTTATCTATCTATAGTTAGTGAAGTCTCTCTCTCTGGGAGTGAGACAGTAAACATTGAGTTTATCTATTTATAGTGAGTGAAGTCTCTCTGGGAGTGGGATAGTAAACATTGAGTTTATCTATCTATAGTGAGTGAAGTCTCTCTCTCTGGGAGTGAGACAGTAAACATTGAGTTTATCTATTTATAGTGAGTGAAGTCTCTCTGCGAGTGGGACAGTAAACATTGAGTTTATCAATCGATAGTGAGTAAAGTCTCTCTGGGAGTGGGATAGTAAACATTGAGTTTATCTATCTATAGTGAGTGAAGTCTCTCTCTCTGGGAGTGGGATAGTAAACATTGAGTTTATCTATCTATAGTGAGTGAAGTCTCTCTGGGAGTGGGACAGTAAACATTGAGTTTATCTATCTATAGTGAGTGAAGTCTCTCTCTCTGGGAGTGGGACAGTAAACATTGAGTTTATCAATCAATCGTGAGTGAAGTCTCTCTCCGGAAGTGAGATAGTAAACATTGAGTTTATCTATCTATAGTGAGTGAAGTCTCTCTCTGGCAGTGGGATAGTAAACACTGAGTTTATCTATCTCTAGTGAGTGAAGTCTCTCTCTCTTGGGTGTGGGGTAGTAAACATTGAGTTTATCTCTCTATCGTGAGTGAAGTCTCTCTCTCTGGGAGTGGGACAGTAAACATTGAGTTTATCTATCGATAGTGAGTGAAGTCTCTCTCTTGGGTGTGGTTAAGTAAACATTTAGTTTATCTCTCTATCGTAAGTGAAGTCTCTCTCTCTGGGAGTGGGACAGTAAACATTGAGTTTATCTATCTATAGTGAGTGAAGTCTCTCTCTCTGGGCGTGGGACAGTAAACATTGAGTTTATCTATCGATAGTGAGTGAAGTCTCTCTCTGGGAGTGGGATAGTAAACATTGAGTTTATCTATCTATAGTGAGTGAAGTCTCTCTCTGGGAGTGGGATAGTAAACATTGAGTTTATCTCTATAGTGAGTGAAGTCTCTCACTGGGAGTTGCATCGTAGACATTGTGTTTATCTATCCATAGTGAGTGAAGTCTCTCTGGGAGTGGGATAGTAAACATTGAGTTTATCTATCCATAGTGAGTGAAGTCTCTCTGGGAGTGGGATAGTAAACATTGAGTTAATCTATCTATAGTGAGTGAAGTCTCTCTCTCTGGGAGTGGGACAGTAAACATTGAGTTTATCTATCAATAGTGAGTGAAGTCTCTCTGGGAGTGGGACAGTAAACATTGAGTTCATCTATCCATAGTGAGTGAAGTCTCTCTGGGAGTGGGATAGTAAACATTGAGTGTATCTATTTATAGTGAGTGAAGTCTCTCTCTGGGAGGGGGATAGTAAACATTGAGTTTATCTATCTATAGTGAGTGAAGTCTCTCTGGGTGTGGGTCAGTAAACATTGAGTTTATCTATTTATAGTGAGTGAAGTCTCTCTGGGAGTAGGACAGTAAACATTGAGTTTATCTATCTATAGTGAGTGAAGTCTCTCTCTCTGGGAGTGGGTTAGTAAACATTGAGTTTATCTCTCTATAGTGAGTGAAGTCTCTCTCTGGGTGTGGGATAGTAAACATTGAGTTTATCTCTATAGTGAGTGAAGTCTCTCTGGGAGTGGGAGAGAAACATTGAGTTTATCGATCTATAGTGAGTGAAGTCTCTCTCTCTGGGAGTGAGACAGTAAACATTGAGTTTATCTATTTATAGTGAGTGAAGTCTCTCTGGGAGTGGGACAGTAAACATTGAGTTTATCAATCGACAGTGAGTAAAGTCTCTCTGGGAGTGGGATAGTAAACATTGAGTTTATCTATCTATAGTGAGTGAAGTCTCTCTCTCTGGGAGTGAGACAGTAAACATTGAGTTTATCTATTTATAGTGAGTGAAGTCTCTCTGGGAGTGGGACAGTAAACATTGAGTTTATCAATCGATAGTGAGTAAAGTCTCTCTGGGAGTGGGATAGTAAACATTGAGTTTATCTATCTATAGTGAGTGAAGTCTCTCTCTCTGGGAGTGGGATAGTAAACATTGAGTTTATCTATCTATAGTGAGTGAAGTCTCTCTGGGAGTGGGACAGTAAACATTGAGTTTATCTATCTATAGTGAGTGAAGTCTCTCTGGGAGTGGGATAGGAAACATTGAGTTTATCTATCTATAGTGAGTGAAGTCTCTCTCTCTGGGAGTGGGACAGTAAACATTGAGTTTATCAATCAATCGTGAGTGAAGTCTCTCTCTGGAAGTGAGATAGTAAACATTGAGTTTATCTATCTATAGTGAGTGAAGTCTCTCTCTGGCAGTGGGATAGTAAACACTGAGTTTATCTATCTCTAGTGAGTGAAGTCTCTCTCTCTTGGGTGTGGGGTAGTAAACATTGAGTTTATCTCTCTATCGTGAGTGAAGTCTCTCTCTCTGGGAGTGGGACAGTAAACATTGAGTTTATCTATCGATAGTGAGTGAAGTCTCTCTCTTGGGTGTGGTTAAGTAAACATTTAGTTTATCTCTCTATCGTAAATGAAGTCTCTCTCTCTGGGAGTGGGACAGTAAACATTGAGTTTATCTATCTATAGTGAGTGAAGTCTCTCTCTCTGGGCGTGGGACAGTAAACATTGAGTTTATCTATCGATAGTGAGTGAAGTCTCTCTCTGGGAGTGGGATAGTAAACATTGAGTTTATCTATCTATAGTGAGTGAAGTCTCTCTCTGGGAGTGGGATAGTAAACATTGAGTTTATCTATCCATAGTGAGTGAAGTCTCTCTGGGAGTGGGATAGTAAACATTGAGTTTATCTATCTATAGTGAGTGAAGTCTCTCTGGGAGTGGGATAGTAAACATTGAGTTTATCTATCCATAGTGAGTGAAGTCTCTCTCTCTGGGAGTGGGACAGTAAACATTGAGTTAATCTATCTATAGTGAGTGAAGTCTCTCTGGGAGTGGGATAGTAAACATTGAGTTAATCTATCTATAGTGAGTGAAGTCTCTCTCTCTGGGAGTGGGACAGTAAACATTGAGTTTATCTATCAATAGTGAGTGAAGTCTCTCTGGGAGTGGGACAGTAAACATTGAGTTCATCTATCCATAGTGAGTGAAGTCTCTCTGGGAGTGGGATAGTAAACATTGAGTGTATCTATTTATAGTGAGTGAAGTCTCTCTCTGGGAGGGGGATAGTAAACATTGAGTTTATCTATCTATAGTGAGTGAAGTCTCTCTGGGTGTGGGTCAGTAAACATTGAGTTTATCTATTTATAGTGAGTGAAGCCTCTCTGGGAGTAGGACAGTAAACATTGAGTTTATCTATCTATAGTGAGTGAAGTCTCTCTCTCTGGGAGTGGGTTAGTAAACATTGAGTTTATCTCTCTATAGTGAGTGAAGTCTCTCTCTGGGAGTGGGATAGTAAACATTGAGTTTATCTCTATAGTGAGTGAAGTCTCTCTGGGAGTGGGATAGTAAACATTGAGTTTATCTATCTATAGTGAGTGAAGTCTCTCTCTCTGGGAGTGAGACAGTAAACATTGAGTTTATCTATTTATAGTGAGTGAAGTCTCTCTGGGAGTGGGACAGTAAACATTGAGTTTATCAATCGACAGTGAGTAAAGTCTCTCTGGGAGTGGGATAGTAAACATTGAGTTTATCTATCTATAGTGAGTGAAGTCTCTCTCTCTGGGAGTGAGACAGTAAACATTGAGTTTATCTATTTATAGTGAGTGAAGTCTCTCTGGGAGTGGGACAGTAAACATTGAGTTTATCAATCGATAGTGAGTAAAGTCTCTCTGGGAGTGGGATAGTAAACATTGAGTTTATCTATCTATAGTGAGTGAAGTCTCTCTCTCTGGGAGTGGGACAGTAAACATTGAGTTTATCTATCTATAGTGAGTGAAGTCTCTCTGGGAGTGGGACAGTAAACATTGAGTTTATCTATCTATAGTGAGTGAAGTCTCTCTCTCTGGGAGTGGGACAGTAAACATTGAGTTTATCAATCAATCGTGAGTGAAGTCTCTCTCTGGAAGTGAGATAGTAAACATTGAGTTTATCTATCTATAGTGAGTGAAGTCTCTCTGGGAGTGGGATAGTAAACATTGAGGTTATCTACCTATAGTGAGTGAAGTCTCTCTGGGAGTGGGATAGTAAACATTGAGTTTATCTATCTATAGTGAGTGAAGTCTCTCTGGGAGTGGGACAGTAAACATTGAGTTTATCTATCTATAGTGAGTGAAGTCTCTCTTGGAGTGGGATAGTAAACATTGAGTTTATCTATCAATCGTGAGTGAAGTCTCTCACTGGGAGTGGGACAGTAAACATTGAGTTTATCTATCTATAGTGAGTGAAGTCTCTCTGGGAGTGGGATAGGAAACATTGAGTTTATCTGTCTATAGTGAGTGAAGTCTCTCTGGGAGTGGGATAGTAAACATTGAGTTTATCTATCTATAGTGAGTGAAGTCTCTCTCTCTGGGAGTGGGACAGTAAACATTGAGTTTATCAATCAATCGTGAGTGAAGTCTCTCTCTGGAAGTGAGAAAGTAAACATTGAGTTTATCTATCTATAGTGAGTGAAGTCTCTCTCTGGCAGTGGGATAGTAAACACTGAGTTTATCTATCTCTAGTGAGTGAAGTCTCTCTCTTGGGTGTGGTTAAGTAAACATTTAGTTTATCTCTCTATCGTAAGTGAAGTCTCTCTCTCTGGGAGTGGGACAGTAAACATTGAGTTTATCTATCTATAGTGAGTGAAGTCTCTCTCTCTGGGCGTGGGACAGTAAACATTGAGTTTATCTATCGATAGTGAGTGAAGTCTCTCTCTGGGAGAGGGATAGTAAACATTGAGTTTATCTATCTATAGTGAGTGAAGTCTCTCTCTGGGAGTGGGATAGTAAACATTGAGTTTATCTCTATAGTCAGTGAAGTCTCTCTCTGGGAGTGGCATCGTAGACATTGTGTTTATCTATCCATAGTGAGTGAAGTCTCTCTGGGAGTGGGATAGTAAACATTGAGTTTATCTATCCATAGTGATTGAAGTCTCTCTGGGAGTGGGATAGTAAACATTGAGTTATTCTATCTATCGTGAGTGAAGTCTCTCTCTCTGGGAGTGGGACAGTAAACATTGAGTTTATCTATCAATAGTGAGTGAAGTCTCTCTGGGAGTGGGACAGTAAACATTGAGTTCATCTATCCATAGTGAGTGAAGTCTCTCTGGGAGTGGGATAGTAAACATTGAGTGTATCTATTTATAGTGAGTGAAGTCTCTCTCTGGGCGGGGGATAGTAAACATTGAGTTTATCTCTCTATAGTGAGTGAAGTCTCTCTCTGGGAGTGGGATAGTAAACATTGAGTTTATCTCTATAGTGAGTGAAGTCTCTCTCTGAGAGTGGGATCGTAGACATTGAGTTTATCTATCTATAGTGAGTGAAGTCTCTCTGGGAGTGGGATAATAAACATTGAGTTTATCTATCTATAGTGAGTGAAGTCTCTCTCTGGCAGTGGGATAGTAAACACTGAGTTTATCTATCTAGAGTGAGTGAAGTCTCTCTCTGGCAGTGGGATAGTAAACACTGAGTTTATCCAACTATAGTGAGTGAAGTCTCTCTCTCTGGGAGTGGGATAGTAAACATTGACTTTATCTAACTATAGTGAGTGAAGTCTCTCTGGGAGTGGGTAGTAAACATTGAGTTTATCTGTCTCTAGTGAGTGAAGTCTCTCTCTGGGAGTGGGATAGTAAACATTGAGTTTATCTATCCATAGTGAGTGAAGTCTCTCTGGGAGTGGGATAGTAAACACTGAGTTTATCTATCTATAATGAGTGAAGTCTCTCTGGGAGTGGGATAGTAAACATTGAGTTAATCTATCTATAGTGAGTGAAGTCTCTCTCTCTGGGAGTGGGACAGTAAACATTGAGTTTATCTATCAATAGTGAGTGAAGTCTCTCTGGGAGTGGGACAGTAAACATTGAGTTCATCTATCTATAGTGAGTGAAGTCTCTCTCTGGGAGTTGGATAGTAAACATTGAGTTTATCTCTATAGTGAGTGAAGTCTCTCTCTGGGAGTGGCATCGTAGACATTGAGTTTATCTATCCATAGTGAGTGAAGTCTCTCTGGGAGTGGGATAGTAAACATTGAGTTTATCTATCTATAATGAGTGAAGTCTCTCTGGGAGTGGGATAGTAAACATTGAGTTAATCTATCTATAGTGAGTGAAGTCTCTCTCTCTGGGAGTGGGACAGTAAACATTGAGTTTATCTATCTATAGTGAGTGAAGTCTCTCTGGGAGTGGGATAGTAAACATTGAGTGTATCTATTTATAGTGAGTGAAGTCTCTCTCTGGGAGGGGGATAGTAAACATTGAGTTTATCTATCTATAGTGAGTGATGTCTCTCTGGGAGTGGGACAGTAAACATTGAGTTTATCTATCTATAGTGAGTGAAGTCTCTCTGGGAGTGGGACAGTAAACATTGAGTTTATCTATCTATAGTGAGTGATGTCTCTCTCTCTGGGAGTGGGTAGTAAACATTGAGTTTATCTATCTTTAGTGAGTGAAGTCTCTCTGGGAGTGGGATAGTAAACATTGAGTTTATCTATCTTTTGTGAGTGAAGTCTCTCTCTCCGGGAGTGGGATAGTAAACATTGAGTTTCTCTATCTATAGTTTGTGACGTCTCTCTCTGGGAGTGGGTTAGTATACATTGAGTTTATCTATCTATAGTGAGTGAACTCTCTCTCTCCGGGAGTGGGATAGTAAACATTGAGTTTATCTATCTATAGTGAGTGAAGTCTCTCTCTCTGGGAGTGGGATAGTAAACATTGAGTTTATCTATCTATAGTGAGTGAAGTCTCTCTCTCCGGGAGTGGGATAGTAAACATTGAGTTTATCTATCTATAGTGAGTGAAGTCTCTCTCTCTGGGAGTGGGACAGTAAACATTGAGTTTATCTATTGATAGTGAGTGAAGTCTCACTGGGAGTGGGATAGTAAACATTGAGTGTATCTATCTACAGTGAGTGAAGTCTCTCTGGGAGTGGGATAGTAAACATTGAGTTTATCTCTCTATAGTGAGTGAAGTCTCTCTCTCTGGGAGTGGGATAGTAAACATTGAGTTTATCTATTTATAGTGAGTGAAGTCTCTCTGGGAGTGGGATAGTAAACATTGAGTTTATCTATCGATAGTGAGTATAGTCTCTCTGAGATTGGGATAGTAAACATTGAGTTTATCTATTTATAGTGAGTGAAGTCTCTCTGGGAGTGGGATAGTAAACATTGAGTTTATTTATCTATAGTGAGTGAAGTCTCTCTCTCTGGGAGTAGGAGAGTAAACATTGAGTATATCTATCTACAGTGAGTGAAGTCTCTATGGGAGTGGGATAGTAAACATTGAGTTTATCTATTTATAGTGAGTGAAGTCTCTCTGGGAGTGGGATAGTAAACATTGAGTTTATTTATCTATAGTGAGTGAAGTCTCTCTCTCTGGGAGTGGGAGAGTAAACATTGAGTATATCTATCTATAGTGAGTGAAGTCTCTCTCCGGGAGTGGCATAGTAAACATTGAGTTTATCTATCGATAGTGAGTGAAGTCTCTCTCTCTGGTAGTGGGATAGAAAACATTGAGATTATCTATCTGTCGTCTGTGTAGTCTCTCTCTGGGAGTGGGATAGTAAACATTGAGTTCATCTATCGATAGTGAGTGAAGTCTCTCTGGGATTGGGATAGTAAACATTGAGTTTATTTATCTATAGTGAGTGAAGTCTCTCTCTCTGGGAGTGGGACAGTAAACATTGAGTTTATCTATCTATAGTGAGTGAAGTCTCTCTCTCTGGGAGTGGGACAGTAAACATTGAGTTTATCTATCTATAGTGAGTGAAGTCTCTCTGGGAGTGGAATAGTAAACATTGAGTTTATCTATCTATAGTGAGTGACGTCTCTCTGGGAGTGGGATAGTAAACATTGAGTTTATCTATCTATAGTGAGTGAAGTCTCTCTCTGGGAGTGGGATAGTAAACATTGAGTTTATCTATCTATAGTGAGTGAAGTCTCTCTCTCTGGGAGTGGGATAGTAAACATTGAGTTTATCTATCTATAGTGAGTGAAGTCTCTCTCTGGGAGTGGGATAGTAAACATTGAGTTTATCTATCTATAGTGAGTGAAGTCTCTCTCTGGGAGTGGGACAGTAAACATTGAGTTTATCTATCTATAGTGAGTGAAGTCTCTCTGGGAGTGGGATAGTAAACATTGAGTTTATCTATCTGTAGTGAGTGAAGTCTCTCTGGGTGTGGGACAGTAAACATTGAGTTTATCTATTTATAGTGAGTGAAGTCTCTCTGGGAGTGGGACAGTAAACATTGAGTTTATCTATCTATAGTGAGTGAAGTCTCTCTCTCTGGGAGTGGGAAAGTAAACATTGAGTTTATCTATCTATAGTGAGTGAAGTCTCTCTGGGAGTGGGATAGTAAACATTGAGTTTATCTATCTATAGTGAGTGAAGTCTTTCTCTGCGGGAGTATGATAGTAAACATTGAGTTTATCTATCTATAGTGAGTGAAGTCTCTCTGGTAGTGGGATAGTAAACATTGAGTTTATCTATCTATAGTGAGTGAAGTCTCTCTCTCTGGGAGTGGGATAGTAAACATTGGGTTTATCTATCTATAGTGAGTGAAGTCTCTCTGGGTGTGGGACAATAAACATTGAGTTTATCTATTTATAGTGAGTGAAGTCTCTCTGGGAGTGGGACAGTAAACATTGAGTTTATCTATCTATAGTGAGTGAAGTCTCTCTCTCTGGGAGTGGGATAGTAAACATTGAGTTTATCTATCTGTAGTGAGTGAAGTCTTTCTCTCCGGGAGTGGGATAGTAAACATTAAGTTTATCTATCTATAGTGAGTGAAGTCTCTCTGGGAGTGCGATAGTAATCAATGAGTTTCTCTATCTATAGTGAGTGAAGTCTCTCTCTGGGAGTGGGATAGTAAACATTGCGTTTATCTATCTATAGTGAGTGAAGTCTCTCTCTGGGATTGGGAAAGTAATCATTGAGTTCCTCTATCTATAGTGAGTGAAGTCTCTCTCTGGGAGTGGGATAGTAAACACTGAGTTTATCAATCTATAGTGAGTGAAGTTTCTCTCTCTGGGAGTGGGATGGTAAGCATTAAGTTTATCTGTCTCTAGTGAGTGAAGTCTCTCTCTGGGAGTGGGATAGTAAACATTGAGTTTATCAATCTATAGTGAGTGAAGTTTCTCTCTGGGAGCGGGATGGTAAACATTGAGTTTATCTGTCTCTAGTGAGTGAAGTCTCTCTCTCTGAGTGGGGTAGTAAACATTGAGTTTATCTATCTATAGTGAGTGAAGTCTCTCTCTGGGAGTGGGATAGTAAACATTGAGTTTATCTATCTATAGAGAGTGAAGTCTCTCTCTGGGAGTGGGACAGTAAACATTGATTTTATCTATCTATAGTGAGTGAAGTCACTCTGGGAGTGGGCTAGTAATCAATGAGTTTCTCTATCTATAGTGAGTGAATTCTCTCTCTGCGAGTGGGATAGAAAACATTGAGTTTATCTATCTATAGTGAGTGAAGTTTCTCTGGGAGTGGGATAATAAACATTGAGTTTACCTGTCTCTGGTTAGTGAAGTCTCTCTCTGGGAGTGGGATAGTAAACATTGAGTTTATCTATCTATACTGAGTGAAGTCTCTCTCTGGGATTGGGAAAGTAATCATTGAATTTCTCTATCTATAGTGTGTGAAGTCTCTCTCTGGGAGTTGGATAGTAAACATTGAGTTTATCAATCTATAGTGAGTGAAGTCTCTCTCTGGGAGTTGGATAGTAAACATTGAGTTTATCAATTTATAGTGAGTGAAGTTTCTCTCTCTGGGAGTGGGATGGTAAACATTGAGTTTATCTGTCTCTAGTGAGTGAAGTCTCTCTCTGGGAGTGGGATAGTATACATTGAGTTTATCTGTCTCTAGTGAGTGAAGTCTCTCTCTCTGGGATTGGGGTAGTAAACATTGAGTTTTTCTATCAATAGTGAGTGAAGTCTCTCTCTGGGAGTGGGGTAGTAATCCTTGAGTTTATCTATCTATACTGAGTGAAGTCTCTCTGGGAGTGGGATAGTAAACATTGAGTTTATCTATCGATAGTGATTGAAGTCTCTCTCTGGGAGTGGATAGTAATCATTGAGTTTATCTATCTATAGTGAGTGAAGTCTCTCTCTCTGGGAGTGGGACAGTAAACATTGAGTTTATCTATCTATAGTGAGTGAAGTCTCTCTGGGAGAGGGATAGTAAACATTGAGTTTATCTATCTATAGTGAGTGAAGTCTCTCTGGGAGTGGGATAGTAAACAATGAGTTTATCTATCTATAGTGAGTGAAGTCTCTCTGGGAGTGGGATAGTAAACATTGAGTTTATCTATCTGTAGTGAGTGAAGTCTCTCTGGGTGTGGGACAGTAAACATTGAGTTTATCTATTTATAGTGAGTGAAGTCTCTCTGGGAGTGGTACAGTAAACATTGAGTTTATCTATCTATAGTGAGTGAAGTCTCTCTCTCTGGGAGTGGGAAAGTAAACATTGAGTTTATCTATCTATAGTGAGTGAAGTCTCTCTGGGAGTGGGATAGTAAACATTGAGTTTATCTATCTATAGTGAGTGAAGTCTTTCTCTCCGGGAGTATGATAGTAAACATTGAGTTTATCTATCTATAGTGAGTGAAGTCTCTCTGGGAGTGGGATAGTAAACATTGAGTTTATCTATCTATAGTGAGTGAAGTCTTTCTCTCCGGGAGTATGATAGTAAACATTGGGTTTATCTATCTATAATGAGTGAAGTCTCTCTGGGTGTGGGACAATAAACATTGAGTTTATCTATTTATAGTGAGTGAAGTCTCTCTGGGAGTGGGACAGTAAACATTGAGTTTATCTATCTATAGTGAGTGAAGTCTCTCTCTCTGGGAGTGGGATAGTAAACATTGAGTTTATCTATCTATAGTGAGTGAAGTCTTTCTCTCCAGGAGTGGGATAGTAAACATTGAGTTTATCTATCTATAGTGAGTGAAGTCTCTCTGGGAGTGGGATAGTAATCAATGAGTTTCTCTATCTATAGTGAGTGAAGTCTCTCTCTGGGAGTGGGATAGTAAACATTGAGTTTATCTATCTATAGTGAGTGAAGTCTCTCTCTGGGATTGGGAAAGTAATCATTGAGTTTCTCTATCTATAGTGAGTGTAGTCTCTCTCTGGGAGTGGGATAGTAAACACTGAGTTTATCAATCTATAGTGAGTGAAGTTTCTCTCTCTGGGAGTGGGATGGTAAGCATTGAGTTTATCTGTCTCTAGTGAGTGAAGTCTCTCTCTCTGGGAGTGGTGTAGTAAACATTGAGTTTATCTATCTATAGTGAGTGAAGTCTCTCTCTGGGAGTGGGATAGTAAACATTGAGTTTATCAATCTATAGTGAGTGAAGTCTCTCTCTGGGAGTGGGATAGTAAACATTGAGTTTATCTATTTATAGTGAGTGAAGTCTCTCTGGGAGTGGGATAGTAAACATTGAGTTTATCTATCTATAGTGAGTGAAGTCTCTCTGGGAGTGGGATAGTAATCAATGAGTTTCTCTATCTATAGTGAGTGAATTCTCTCTCTGCGAGTGGGATAGAAAACATTGAGTTTATCTATCTATAGTGAGTGAAGTTTCTCTGGGAGTGGGATAATAAACATTGAGTTTACCTGTCTCTGGTTAGTGAAGTCTCTCTCTGGGAGTGGGATAGTAAACATTGAGTTTATCTATCTATACTGAGTGAAGTCTCTCTCTGGGATTGGGAAAGTAATCATTGAATTTCTCTATCTATAGTGTGTGAAGTCTCTCTCTGGCAGTTGGATAGTAAACATTGAGTTTATCAATCTATAGTGAGTGAAGTCTCTCTCTGGGAGTTGGATAGTAAACATTGAGTTTATCAATTTATAGTGAGTGAAGTTTCTCTCTCTGGGAGTGGGATGGTAAACATTGAGTTTATCTGTCTCTAGTGAGTGAAGTCTTGCTGGGAGTGGGGTAGTAATCCTTGAGTTTATCTATCGATAGTGAGTGAAGTCTCTCTCTGGGAGTGGATAGTAAACATTGAGTTTATCTATCTATAGTGAGTGAAGTCTCTCTTTGGGAGTGGGATAGTAAACATTGAGTTTTTCTATCAATAGTGAGTGAAGTCTCTCTCTGGGAGTGGGGTAGTAATCTTTGAGTTTATCTATCTATACTGAGTGAAGTCTCTCTGGGAGTGGGATAGTAAACATTGAGTTTATCTATCGATAGTGATTGAAGTCTCTCTCTGGGAGTGGATAGTAATCATTGAGTTTATCTATCTATAGTGAGTGAAGTCTCTCTCTCTGGGAGTGGGACAGTAAACATTGAGTTTATCTATCTATAGCGAGTGAAGTCTCTCTGGGAGTGGGATGGTAAACATTGAGTTTATCTATCTATAGTGAGTGAAGTCTCTCTGGGAGTGGGATAGTAAACATTGAGTTTATCTATCTATAGTGAGTGAAGTCTCTCTCTGGGAGTGGGATAGTAAACATTGAGTTTATCTATCTATAGTGAGTGAAGTCTCTCTGGGAGTGGGACAGTAAACATTGAGTTTATCTATCTATAGTGAGTGAAGTCTCTCTGGGAGTGGGATAGTAAACATTGAGTTTATCTATCAATAGTGAGTGAAGTCTCTCTGGGAGTGGGATAGTAAACATTGGGTTTATCTATCTATAGTGAGTGAAGTCTCTCTGGGTGTGGGACAGTAAACATTGAGTTTATCTATTTATAGTGAGTGAAGTCTCTCTGGGAGTGGGACAGTAAACATTGAGTATATCTATCTATCGTGAGTGAAGTCTCTCTCTCTGGGAGTGGGATGGTAAACATTGAGTTTATCTATCTATAGTGAGCGAAGTCTCTCTGGGAGTGTGATAGTAAACATTGAGTTTATCTATCTATAGTGAGTGAAGTCTTTCTTTCCGGGAGTGGGATAGTAAACATTGAGTTTATCTATCTATAGTGAGTGAAGTCTCTCTCTCTGGGAGTGGGACAGTAAACATTGAGTTTATCTTTTTATAGTGAGTGAAGTCTCTCTGGGAGTGGGATAGTAAACATTGAGTTTATCTATCGATAGTGAGTGAAGTCTCTCTCTGGGAGTGGGATAGTAAACATTGAGTTTATCTATCTATAGTGAGTGAAGTCTCTCTCTCTGGGAGTGGGATAGTAAACAGAGAGTTAATCTATCTATAGTGAGTGAAGTCTCTCTCTCTGGGAGTGGGATAGTAAACATTGAGTTTATCTATCTATAGTGAGTGAAGTCTCTCCGGGAGTGGGATAGTAATCAATGAGTTTATCTATCTATAGTGAGTGAAGTCTCTCTCTGGAGTGGGATAGTAAACATTGAGTTTATCTCTATAGTGAGTGAAGTCTCTGTGGGAGTGGGATAGTAATCCTTGAGTTTATCTATCTATAGTGAGTGACGTCTCTCTCTGGGAGTGAGATAGTAAACATTGAGTTTATCTATCTATAGTGAGTGAAGTCTTGCTGGGAGTGGGAGAGTAAACATTGAGTTTATCTATCTATAGTGAGTGAAGTCTCTCTGGGAGTGGGATAGTATACATTGAGTTTCTCTATCTATAGTGAGTGATGTCTCACTCTGGGAGTGGGATATTAAACATTGTGTTTATCTATCTATAGTGAGTGAAGTCTCTCTGGGAGTGGGACAGTAAACATTGAGTTTATCTATCTATAGTGAGTGAAGTCTCTCTGGGAGTGGGATAGTAAACGTTGAGTTTATCTATCAATAGTGAGTGAAGTCTCACTCTGGGAGTGGGACAGTAAACATTGAGTTTATCTATCTATAGTGAGTGAAGTCTCTCTGGGAGTGGGATAGTAAACATTGAGTTTATCTATCTGTAGTGAGTGAAGTCTCTCTGGGTGTGGGACAGTAAACATTGAGTTTATCTATTTATAGTGAGTGAAGTCTCTCTGGGAGTGGGACAGTAAACATTGAGTTTATCTATCTATAGTGAGTGAAGTCTCTCTCTCTGGTAGTGGGAAAGTAAACATTGAGTTTATCTATCTATAGTGAGTGAAGTCTCTCTGGGAGTGGGATAGTAAACATTGAGTTTATCTATCTATAGTGAGTGAAGTCTTTCTCTCCGGGAGTATGATAGTAAACATTGAGTTTATCTATCTATAGTGAGTGAAGTCTCTCTGGTAGTGGGATAGTAAACATTGAGTTTATCTATCTATAGTGAGTGAAGTCTCTCTCTCTGGGAGTGGGATAGTAAACATTGAGTTTATCTATCTATAGTGAGTGAAGTGTCTCTGGAAGTGGGATAGTAATCAATGAGTTTCTCTATCTATAATGAGTGAAGTCTCTCTCTGGGAGTGGGATAGTAAACATTGAGTTTATCAATCTATAGTGAGTGAAGTCTCTCTCTGGGATTGGGATAGTAAACATTGAGTTTATCAATCTATAGTGAGTGAAGTTTCTCTCTCTGGGAGTGGGATGGTAAACATTGAGTTTATCTGTCTCTATTGAGTGAAGTCTCTCTCTCTGTGAGTGGGGTAGTAAACATTGAGTTTATCTATCTATAGTGAGTGAAGTCTCTCTCTGGGAGTGGGATATTAAACATTGAGTTTATCTATTTATAGTGAGTGAAGTCTCTCTGGGAGTGGGATAGTAAACATTGAGTTCATCTATCTATAGTGAGTGAAGTCTCCCTCTCTGGGAGTGGGAAAGTAAACATTGAGTTTATCTATCTATAGTGAGTGAAGTCTCTCTGGGAGTGGGATAGTAAACATTGAGTTTATCTATCTATAGTGAGTGAAGTCTCTCTTGGAGTGGGATAGTAAACATTGAGTTTATCTATCTATAGTGAGTGAACTCTCTCTCTGGGAGTGGGAAAGTAAACATTGAGTTTATCTACCTATAGTGAATGAAGTCGCTCTCTGGGAGTGGGATCGTAAACATTGAGTTTATCTATCTATAGTGAGTGAAGTCTCTCTCTGGGAGTGGGATAGTAAACATTGAGTTTATCTATCTATAGTGAGTGAAGTCTCTCTCTGGGAGTGGGATAGTAAACATTGAGTTTATCTATCAATAGTGAGTGAAGTCTCTCTGGGAGTGGGATAGTAAACATTGGGTTTATCTATCTATAGTGAGTGAAGTCCCTCTCAGGGAGTGGGATAGTAAACATTGAGGTTATCTATCTATAGTGAGTGAAGTCTCTCTCTCTGTGAGTGGGATAGTAAACATTGAGTTTATCTACCTATAGTGAGTGAAGTCTCTCTGGGAGTGAGATAGTAAACATTGAGTTTACCTGTCTCTAGTGAGTGAAGTCTCTCTGGGAGTGGGATAGTAAACATTGAGTTTATCTATTGATAGTGAGTGAAGTCTCTCTCTGGTAGTGGGATAGTAAACATTGAGTTTATCTATCTATAGTAAGTGAAGTCTCTCTGGGAGTGGGATAGTAAACATTGAGTTTATCTATTTATAGTGAGTGAAGTCACTCTCTGGGAGTGGGATAGTAAATATTGAGTTTGTCTATCTATAGTGAGTGAAGTCACTCTCTGGGAGTGGGATAGTAAACATTGAGTTTGTCTATCTATAGTGAGTGAAGTCTTGCTGGGAGTGGGGTAGTAATCCTTGAGTTTATCTATCTATACTGAGTGAAGTCTCTCTCTCTGGGAGTGGGATAGTAAACATTGAGTTTATCTATCTATAGTGAGTGAAGTCTCTCTCTCTGGGAGTGGGATAGTAAACATTGAGTTTATCTACCTCTCGTGGCTGAAGTCACTCTCTGGGAGTGGGATAGTAAACATTGAGTTTATCTATCTCTAGTGAGTGAAGTTTCTCTGGGAGTGGGATAGTAATCAATGAGTTTCTCTATCTATAGTGAGTGAATTCTCTCTCTGGGTGTGGGATAGAAAACATTGAGTTTATCTATCTATAGTGAGTGAAGTCTCTCTGGGAGTGGGATAGTAAACATTGAGTTTACCTGTCTCTAGTGAGTGAAGTCTCTCTCTGGCAGTGGGATAGTAAACATTGAGTTTATCTATGTATAGTGAGTGAAGTCTCTCTCTGGGATTGGGATAGTAATCATTGAATTTCTCTATCTATAGTGAGTGAAGTCTCTCTGGGAGTGGGATAGTAAACATTGAGTTTACCTGTCTCTAGTGAGTGAAGTCTCTCTCTGGGAGTGGGATAGTAAACATTGAGTTTATCTATCTATAGTGAGTGAAGTCTCTCTCTGGGATTGGGAAAGTAATCATTGAGTTTCTCTATCTATAGTGAGTGAGGTCTCTCTCGGGGAGTGGGGTAGTAAACACTGAGTTTATCAATCTATAGTGAGTGAAGTTTCTCTCTCTGGGAGTGGGATGGTAAGCATTGAGTTTATCCGTCTCTAGTGAGTGAAGTCTCTCTCTCTGGGAGTGGGGTAGTAAACATTGAGTTTATCTATCTATAGTGAGTGAAGTCTCTCTCTGGGAGTGGGATAGTAAACATTGAGTTTATCAATCTATAGTGAGTGAAGTCTCTCTCTGGGAGTGGGATAGTAAACATTGAGTTTATCAATCTATAGTGAGTGAAGTTTCTCTCTCTGGGAGTGGGATGGTAAACATTGAGTTTATCTGTCTCTAGTGAGTGAAGTCTCTCTCTCTGTGAGTGGGGTAGTAAACATTGAGTTTATCTATCTATAGTGAGTGAAGTCTCTCTGGGAGTGGGATAGTAAACATTGAGTTTATCTATCAATAGTGAGTGAAGTCTCTCTGGGAGTGGATAGTAAACATTGAGTTTATCTATTTATAGTGAGTGAAGTCACTCTCTGGGAGTGGGATAGTAAACATTGAGTTTATCTATCGATAGTGAGTGAAGTCTCTCTCTGGGAGTGGGATAGTAAACATTGAGTTTATCTATCTATAGTGAGTGAAGTCTCTCTCTCTGGGAGTGGGATAGTAAACATTGAGTTTATCTATCTATAGTGAGTGAAGTCTCTCTCTCTGGGAGTGGGATAGTAAACATTGAGTTTATCTACCTCTCGTGGCTGAAGTCACTCTCTGGGAGTGGGATAGTAAACATTGAGTTTATCTATCTCTAGTGAGTGAAGTTTCTCTGGGAGTGGGATAGTAATCAATGAGTTTCTCTATCTATAGTGAGTGAATTCTCTCTCTGGGTGTGGGATAGAAAACATTGAGTTTATCTATCTATAGTGAGTGAAGTCTCTCTGGGAGTGGGATAGTAAACATTGAGTTTACCTGTCTCTAGTGAGTGAAGTCTCTCTCTGGCAGTGGGATAGTAAACATTGAGTTTATCTATGTATAGTGAGTGAAGTCTCTCTCTGGGATTGGGATAGTAATCATTGAATTTCTCTATCTATAGTGAGTGAAGTCTCTCTGGGAGTGGGATAGTAAACATTGAGTTTACCTGTCTCAAGTGAGTGAAGTCTCTCTCTGGGAGTGGGATAGTAAACATTGAGTTTATCTATCTATAGTGAGTGAAGTCTCTCTCTGGGATTGGGAAAGTAATCATTGAGTTTCTCTATCTATAGTGAGTGAGGTCTCTCTCGGGGAGTGGGGTAGTAAACACTGAGTTTATCAATCTATAGTGAGTGAAGTTTCTCTCTCTGGGAGTGGGATGGTAAGCATTGAGTTTATCCGTCTCTAGTGAGTGAAGTCTCTCTCTCTGGGAGTGGGGTAGTAAACATTGAGTTTATCTATCTATAGTGAGTGAAGTCTCTCTCTGGGAGTGGGATAGTAAACATTGAGTTTATCAATCTATAGTGAGTGAAGTCTCTCTCTGGGAGTGGGATAGTAAACATTGAGTTTATCAATCTATAGTGAGTGAAGTTTCTCTCTCTGGGAGTGGGATGGTAAACATTGAGTTTATCTGTCTCTAGTGAGTGAAGTCTCTCTCTCTGTGAGTGGGGTAGTAAACATTGAGTTTATCTATCTATAGTGAGTGAAGTCTCTCTGGGAGTGGGATAGTAAACATTGAGTTTATCTATCAATAGTGAGTGAAGTCTCTCTGGGAGTGGATAGTAAACATTGAGTTTATCTAACTGTAGTGAGTGAAGTCTCTCTGGGTGTGGGACAGCAAACATTGAGTTTATCTATTTATAGTGAGTGAAGTCTCTCTGGGAGTGGGATAGTAAACATTGAGTTTATCTATCTATAGTGAGTGAAGTCTCCCTCTCTGGGAGTGGGAAAGTAAACACTGAGTTTATCTATCTATAGTGAGTGAAGTCTCTCTGGGAGTGGGATAGTAAACATTGAGTTTATCTATCTATAGTGAGTGAAGTCTCTCTTGGAGTGGGATAGTAAACATTGAGTTTATCTATCTATAGTGAGTGAACTCTCTCTCTGGGAGTGGAAAAAGTAAACATTGAGTTTATCTATCTATAGTGAATGAAGTCGCTCTCTGGGAGTGGGATCGTAAACATTGAGTTTATCTATCTATAGTGAGTGAAGTCTCTATCTGGGAGTGGGATAGTAAACATTGAGTTTATCTATCAATAGTGAGTGAAGTCTCTCTGGGAGTGGGATAGTAAACATTGGGTTTATCTAGCTATAGTGAGTGAAGTCCCTCCCAGGGAGTGGGATAATAAACATTGAGTTTATCTATCTATAGTGAGTGAAGTCTCTCTGGGATTGGGATAGTAAACATTGAGTATATATATCTATAGTGAGTGAAGTCTCTCTCTCTGGGAGTGGGATAGTAAACATTGAGTTTATCTATCTATAGTGAGTGAAGTCTCTCTCTCTGGGAGTGGGATAGTAAACATTGAGTTTATCTACCTCTCGTGGCTGAAGTCACTCTCTGGGAGTGGGATAGTAAACATTGAGTTTATCTATCTCTAGTGAGTGAAGTTTCTCTGGGAGTGGGATAGTAATCAATGAGTTTCTCTATCTATAGTGAGTGAATTCTCTCTCTGGGTGTGGGATAGAAAACATTGAGTTTATCTATCTATAGTGAGTGAAGTCTCTCTGGGAGTGGGATAGTAAACATTGAGTTTACCTGTCTCTAGTGAGTGAAGTCTCTCTCTGGGATTAGGATAGTAATCATTGAATTTCTCTATCTATAGTGAGTGAAGTCTCTCTGGGAGTGGGATAGTAAACATTGAGTTTACCTGTCTCTAGTGAGTGAAGTCTCTCTCTGGGAGTGGGATAGTAAACATTGAGTTTATCTATCTATAGTGAGTGAAGTCTCTCTCTGGGATTGGGAAAGTAATCATTGAGTTTCTCTATCTATAGTGAGTGAGGTCTCTCTCGGGGAGTGGGGTAGTAAACACTGAGTTTATCAATCTATAGTGAGTGAAGTTTCTCTCTCTGGGAGTGGGATGGTAAGCATTGAGTTTATCCGTCTCTAGTGAGTGAAGTCTCTCTCTCTGGGAGTGGGGTAGTAAACATTGAGTTTATCTATCTATAGTGAGTGAAGTCTCTCTCTGGGAGTGGGATAGTAAACATTGAGTTTATCAATCTATAGTGAGTGAAGTCTCTCTCTGGGAGTGGGATAGTAAACATTGAGTTTATCAATCTATAGTGAGTGAAGTTTCTCTCTCTGGGAGTGGGATGGTAAACATTGAGTTTATCTGTCTCTAGTGAGTGAAGTCTCTCTCTCTGTGAGTGGGGTAGTAAACATTGAGTTTATCTATCTATAGTGAGTGAAGTCTCTCTGGGAGTGGGATAGTAAACATTGAGTTTATCTATCAATAGTGAGTGAAGTCTCTCTGGGAGTGGATAGTAAACATTGAGTTTATCTATCTGTAGTGAGTGAAGTCTCTCTGGGTGTGGGACAGCAAACATTGAGTTTATCTATTTATAGTGAGTGAAGTCTCTCTGGGAGTGGGATAGTAAACATTGAGTTTATCTATCTATAGTGAGTGAAGTCTCCCTCTCTGGGAGTGGGAAAGTAAACACTGAGTTTATCTATCTATAGTGAGTGAAGTCTCTCTGGGAGTGGGATAGTAAACATTGAGTTTATCTATCTATAGTGAGTGAAGTCTCTCTTGGAGTGGGATAGTAAACATTGAGTTTATCTATCTATAGTGAGTGAACTCTCTCTCTGGGAGTGGAAAAAGTAAACATTGAGTTTATCTATCTATAGTGAATGAAGTCGCTCTCTGGGAGTGGGATCGTAAACATTGAGTTTATCTATCTATAGTGAGTGAAGTCTCTATCTGGGAGTGGGATAGTAAACATTGAGTTTATCTATCAATAGTGAGTGAAGTCTCTCTGGGAGTGGGATAGTAAACATTGGGTTTATCTAGCTTTAGTGAGTGAAGTCCCTCCCAGGGAGTGGGATAGTAAACATTGAGTTTATCTATCTATAGTGAGTGAAGTCTCTCTGGGATTGGGATACTAAACATTGAGTATATATATCTATAGTGAGTGAAGTCTCTCTGGGAGTGTGATAGTAAACATTGAGTTTATCTATCTATAGTGAGTGAAGTCTCTCTGGGAGTGGGATAGTAAATATTGAGTTTGTCTATCTATAGTGAGTGAAGTCTCTATCAGGGAGTGGGATAGTAAACATTGAGTTTATCTATCAATAGTGAGTGAAGTCTCTCTGGGAGTGGGATAGTAAACATTGGGTTTATCTAGCTATAGTGAGTGAAGTCCCTCCCAGGGAGTGGGATAATAAACATTGAGTTTATCTATCTATAGTGAGTGAAGTCTCTCTGGGATTGGGATAGTAAACATTGAGTATATATATCTATAGTGAGTGAAGTCTCTCTCTCTGGGAGTGGGATAGTAAACATTGAGTTTATCTATCTATAGTGAGTGAAGTCTCTCTCTCTGGGAGTGGGATAGTAAACATTGAGTTTATCTACCTCTCGTGGCTGAAGTCACTCTCTGGGAGTGGGATAGTAAACATTGAGTTTATCTATCTCTAGTGAGTGAAGTTTCTCTGGGAGTGGGATAGTAATCAATGAGTTTCTCTATCCATAGTGAGTGAATTCTCTTTCTGGGTGTGGGATAGAAAACATTGAGTTTATCTATCTATAGTGAGTGAAGTCTCTCTGGGAGTGGGATAGTAAACATTGAGTTTACCTGTCTCTAGTGAGTGAAGTCTCTCTCTGGCAGTGGGATAGTAAACATTGAGTTTATCTATGTATAGTGAGTGAAGTCTCTCTCTGGGATTGGGATAGTAATCATTGAATTTCTCTATCTATAGTGAGTGAAGTCTCTCTGGGAGTGGGATAGTAAACATTGAGTTTACCTGTCTCTAGTGAGTGAAGTCTCTCTCTGGGAGTGGGATAGTAAACATTGAGATTATCTATCTATAGTGAGTGAAGTCTCTCTCTGGGATTGGGAAAGTAATCATTGAGTTTCTCTATCTATAGTGAGTGAGGTCTCTCTCGGGGAGTGGGGTAGTAAACACTGAGTTTATCAATCTATAGTGAGTGAAGTTTTTCTCTCTGGGAGTGGGATAGTAAGCATTGAGTTTATCCGTCTCTAGTGAGTGAAGTCTCTCTCTCTGGGAGTGGGGTAGTAAACATTGAGTTTATCTATCTATAGTGAGTGAAGTCTCTCTCTGGGAGTGGGATAGTAAACATTGAGTTTATCAATCTATAGTGAGTGAAGTCTCTCTCTGGGAGTGGGATAGTAAACATTGAGTTTATCAATCTATAGTGAGTGAAGTTTCTCTCTCTGGGAGTGGGATGGTAAACATTGAGTTTATCTGTCTCTAGTGAGTGAAGTCTCTCTGTGAGTGGGGTAGTAAACATTGAGTTTATCTATCTATAGTGAGTGAAGTCTCTCTGGGAGTGGGATAGTAAACATTGAGTTTATCTATCAATAGTGAGTGAAGTCTCTCTGGGAGTGGATAGTAAACATTGAGTTTATCTATCTGTAGTGAGTGAAGTCTCTCTGGGTGTGGGACAGCAAACATTGAGTTTATCTATTTATAGTGAGTGAAGTCTCTCTGGGAGTGGGATAGTAAACATTGAGTTTATCTATCTATAGTGAGTGAAGTCTCCCTCTCTGGGAGTGGGAAAGTAAACACTGAGTTTATCTATCTATAGTGAGTGAAGTCTCTCTGGGAGTGGGATAGTAAACATTGAGTTTATCTATCTATAGTGAGTGAAGTCTCTCTTGGAGTGGGATAGTAAACATTGAGTTTATCTATCTATAGTGAGTGAACTCTCTCTCTGGGAGTGGAAAAAGTAAACATTGAGTTTATCTATCTATAGTGAATGAAGTCGCTCTCTGGGAGTGGGATCGTAAACATTGAGTTTATCTATCTATAGTGAGTGAAGTCTCTATCTGGGAGTGGGATAGTAAACATTGAGTTTATCTATCAATAGTGAGTGAAGTCTCTCTGGGAGTGGGATAGTAAACATTGGGTTTATCTAGCTATAGTGAGTGAAGTCCCTCCCAGGGAGTGGGATAGTAAACATTGAGTTTATCTATCTATAGTGAGTGAAGTCTCTCTGGGATTGGGATACTAAACATTGAGTATATATATCTATAGTGAGTGAAGTCTCTCTGGGAGTGTGATAGTAAACATTGAGTATATATATCTATAGTGAGTGAAGTCTCTCTCTCTGTGAGTGGGATAATAAACATTGTGTTTATCTATCTATAGTGAGTGAAGTCTCTCTGGGAGTGGGACGGTAAACATTGAGTTTATCTATCTATAGTGAGTGAAGTCTCTCTGGGAGTGGGATAGTAAATATTGAGTTTGTCTATCTATAGTGAGTGAAGTCACTCTCTGGGTGTGGGAAAGTAATCATTGAATTTCTCTATCTACAGTGAGTGAAGTCTCTCTCTGGGAGTTGGATAGTAAACATTGAGTTTATGAATCTATAGTGAGTGAAGCTTCTCTCTCTGGGAGTGGGATGGTAAACATTGAGTTTATCTGTCTATAGTGAGTGAAGTCTCTCTCTGGGATTGGGGTAGTAAACATTGAGTTTATCTATCGATAGTGAGTGAAGACTCTCTCTGGGAGTGGGATAGTAAACATTGCGTTTATCTATCTATAGTGAGTGAAGTCTCTCTGGGAGTGGGATAGTAAACATTGAGTTTATCTATTTATAGTGAGTGAAGTCACTCTCTGGGAGTGGGATAGTAAATATTGAGTTTGTCTATCTATAGTGAGTGAAGTCACTCTCTGGGAGTGGGAAAGTAATCATTGAATTTCTCTATCTACAGTGAGTGAAGTCTCTCTCTGGGAGTTGGATAGTAAACATTGAGTTTATGAATCTATAGTGAGTGAAGCTTCTCTCTCTGGGAGTGGGATGGTAAACATTGAGTTTATCTGTCTTTAGTGAGTGAAGTCTCTCTTTGGGATTGGGGTAGTAAACATTGAGTTTATCTATCTATAGTGAGTGAAGTCTTGCTGGGAGTGGGGAAGTAATCCTTGAGTTTATCTATCTATACTGAGTGAAGTCTCTCTGGGAGTGGGATAGTATACATTGAGTTTATCTATCGATAGTGAGTGAAGTCTCCCTCTCTGGGAGTGGGATAGTAAACATTGAGTTTATCTATCTATAGTGAGTGAAGTCTTGCTGGGAGTTGGATAGTAAACATTGAGTTTATCTATCTATAGTGAGTGAAGTCTCTCTGGGAGTGGGATAGTAAACATTGAGTTTATCTATCTATAGTGAGTGAAGTCTCTCTGGGAGTGGGATAGTAAACATTGAGTTTATCTATCTATAGAGAGTGAAGTCTCTCTGGGAGTGGGATAGTAAACATTGAGTTTATCTACCTATAGTGAGTGAATTCTCTCTCTGGGAGTGGGATAGTAAACAGTGAGTTTATCTATCTATAGTGAGTGAAGTCTCTCTGGGAGTGGGATAGTAATCAATGAGTTTCTCTATCTATAGTGAGTGAATTCTCTCTCTGCGAGTGGGATAGAAAACATTGAGTTTATCTATCTATAGTGAGTGAAGTCTCTCTCTCTGGGAATGGGACAGTAAACATTGAGTTTATCTATCTATAGTGAGTGAAGTCTCTCTGGGAGTGGGATAGTAAACAGTGAGTTTATCTATCTATAGTGAGTGAAGTCTCTCTGGGAGTGGGATAGTAATCAATGAGTTTCTCTATCTATAGTGAGTGAATTCTCTCTCTGCGAGTGGGATAGAAAACATTGAGTTTATCTATCTATAGTGAGTGAAGTCTCTCGCTGGGATTGGGATAGTTAACATTGAGTTTATCTATCTATAGTGAGTGAAGTTTCTCTGGGAGTGGGATAATAAACATTGAGTTTACCTGTCTCTGGTTGTGAAGTCTCTCTCTGGGAGTGGGATAGTAAACATTGAGTTTATCTATCTATACTGAGTGAAGTCTCGCTCTGGGATTGGGAAAGTAATCATTGAATTTCTCTATCTATAGTGAGTGAAGTCTCTCTCTGGGATTGGATAGTAAACATTGAGTTTATCAATCTATAGTGAGTGAAGTCTCTCTCTGGGAGTTGGATAGTAAACATTGAGTTTATCAATTTATAGTGAGTGAAGTTTCTCTCTCTGGGAGTGGGATGGTAAACATTGAGTTTATCTGTCTCTAGTGAATGAAGTCTCTCTCTGGGAGTGGGATAGTAAACATTGAGTTTATCTGTCTCTAGTGAGTGAAGTCTCTCTCTCTGGGATTGGGGTAGTAAACATTGAGTTTATCTATCTATAGTGAGTGAAGTCTTGCTGGGAGTGGGGTAGTAATCCTTGAGTTTATCTATCGATACTGAGTGAAGTCTCTCTGGGAGTGGGATAGTAAACATTGAGTTTATCTATCGATAGTGAGTGAAGTCTCTCTCTGGGAGTGGATAGTAAACATTGAGTTTATCTATCTATAGTGAGTGAAGTCTCTCTCTGGGAGTGGGATAGTAAACATTGAGTTTTTCTATCAATAGTGAGTGAAGTCTCTCTCTGGGACTGGTGTAGTAATCCTTGAGTTTATCTATCTATACTGAGTGAAGTCTCTCTGGGAGTGGGATAGTAAACATTGAGTTTATCTATCTATAGTGAGTGAAGTCTCTCTGGGAGTGGGATAGTAAACATTGAGTTTATCTATCTATAGTGAGTGAAGTCTCTCTGGGAGTGGGATAGTAAACAATGAGTTTCTCTATCTATAGTGAGTGAAGTCTCTCTCTGGGAGTGGGATAGTAAACATTGTGTTTATCTATCTATAGTGAGTGAAGTCTCTCTGGGAGTGGGATAGTAAACATTGAGTTTATCTATCTATAGTGAGTGAAGTCTCTCTGGGAGTGGGACAGTAAACATTGAGTTTATCTATCTATAGTGAGTGAAGTCTCTCTCTCTGGGAGTGGGACAGTAAACATTGAGTTTATCTATCTATAGTGAGTGAAGTCTCTCTGGGAGTGGGATAGTAAACATTGAGTTTATCTATCTATAGTGAGTGAAGTCTCTCTGGGAGTGGGATAGTAAACAATGAGTTTCTCTATCTATAGTGAGTGAAGTCTCTCTCTGGGAGTGGGATAGTAAACATTGTGTTTATCTATCTATAGTGAGTGAAGTCTCTCTGGGAGTGGGACAGTAAACATTGAGTTTATCTATCTGTAGTGAGTGAAGTCTCTCTGGGAGTGGGATAGTAAACATTGAGTTTATCTATCAATAGTGAGTGAAGTCTCTCTGGGAGTGCGATAGTAAACATTGGGTTTATCTATCTATAGTGAGTGAAGTCTCTCTGGGTGTGGGACAGTAAACATTGAGTTTATCTATTTATAGTGAGTGAAGTCACTCTCTGGGAGTGGGAAAGTAATCATTGAATTTCTCTATCTACAGTGAGTGAAGTCTCTCTCTGGGAGTTGGATAGTGAACATTGAGTTTATGAATCTATAGTGAGTGAAGCTTCTCTCTCTGGGAGTGGGATGGTAAACATTGAGTTTATCTGTCTATAGTGAGTGAAGTCTCTCTCTGGGATTGGGGTAGTAAACATTGAGTTTATCTATCGATAGTGAGTGAAGACTCTCTCTGGGAGTGGGATAGTAAACATTGCGTTTATCTATCTATAGTGAGTGAAGTCTCTCTGGGAGTGGGATAGTAAACATTGAGTTTATCTATTTATAGTGAGTGAAGTCACTCTCTGGGAGTGGGATAGTAAATATTGAGTTTGTCTATCTATAGTGAGTGAAGTCACTCTCTGGGAGTAGGAAAGTAATCATTGAATTTCTCTATCTACAGTGAGTGAAGTCTCTCTCTGGGAGTTGGATAGTAAACATTGAGTTTATGAATCTATAGTGAGTGAAGCTTCTCTCTCTGGGAGTGGGATGGTAAACATTGAGTTTATCTGTCTTTAGTGAGTGAAGTCTCTCTCTGGGATTGGGGTAGTAAACATTGAGTTTATCTATCTATAGTGAGTGAAGTCTTGCTGGGAGTGGGGTAGTAATCCTTGAGTTTATCTATCTATACTGAGTGAAGTCTCTCTGGGAGTGGGATAGTAAACATTGAGTTTATCTATCTATAGTGAGTGAAGTCTCCCTCTCTGGGAGTGGGATAGTAAACATTGAGTTTATCTATCTATAGTGAGTGAAGTCTTGCTGGGAGTGGGATAGTAAACATTGAGTTTATCTATCTATAGTGAGTGAAGTCTCTCTGGGAGTGGGATAGTAAACATTGAGTTTCTCTATCTATAGTGAGTGATGTCTCTCTCTGGGAGTGGGATATTAAACATTGTGTTTATCTATCTATAGTGAGTGAAGTCTATCTGGGAGTGGGACAGTAAACATTGAGTTTATCTATCTATAGTGAGTGAAGTCTCTCTGGGAGTGGGATAGTAAATATTGAGTTTGTCTATCTATAGTGAGTGAAGTCACTCTCTGGGAGTGGGAAAGTAATCATTGAATTTCTCTATCTACAGTGAGTGAAGTCTCTCTCTGGGAGTTGGATAGTAAACATTGAGTTTATGAATCTATAGTGAGTGAAGCTTCTCTCTCTGGGAGTGGGATGGTAAACATTGAGTTTATCTGTCTATAGTGAGTGAAGTCTCTCTCTGGGATTGGGGTAGTAAACATTGAGTTTATCTATCGATAGTGAGTGAAGACTCTCTCTGGGAGTGGGATAGTAAACATTGCGTTTATCTATCTATAGTGAGTGAAGTCTCTCTGGGAGTGGGATAGTAAACATTGAGTTTATCTATTTATAGTGAGTGAAGTCACTCTCTGGGAGTGGGATAGTAAATATTGAGTTTGTCTATCTATAGTGAGTGAAGTCACTCTCTGGGAGTGGGAAAGTAATCATTGAATTTCTCTATCTACAGTGAGTGAAGTCACTCTCTGGGAGTTGGATAGTAAACATTGAGTTTATCTGTCTTTAGTGATTGAAGTCTCTCTCTGGGATTGGGGTAGTAAACATTGAGTTTATCTATCTATAGTGAGTGAAGTCTTGCTGGGAGTGGGGTAGTAATCCTTGAGTTTATCTATTTATACTGAGTGAAGTCTCTCTGGGAGTGGGATAGTATACATTGAGTTTATCTATCGATAGTGAGTGAAGTCTCCCTCTCTGGGAGTGGGATAGTAAACATTGAGTTTATCTCTCTATAGTGAGTGAAGTCTTGCTGGGAGTTGGATAGTAAACATTGAGTTTATCTATCTATAGTGAGTGAAGTCTCTCTGGGAGTGGGATAGTAAACATTGAGTTTATCTATCTATAGTGAGTGAAGTCTCTCTGGGAGTGGGATAGTAAACATTGAGTTTATCTATCTATAGAGAGTGAAGTCTCTCTGGGAGTGGGATAGTAAACATTGAGTTTATCTACCTATAGTGAGTGAATTCTCTCTCTGGGAGTGGGATAGTAAACAGTGAGTTTATCTATCTATAGTGAGTGAAGTCTCTCTGGGAGTGGGATAGTAATCAATGAGTTTCTCTATCTATAGTGAGTGAATTCTCTCTCTGCGAGTGGGATAGAAAACATTGAGTTTATCTATCTATAGTGAGTGAAGTCTCTCTCTCTGGGAATGGGACAGTAAACATTGAGTTTATCTATCTATAGTGAGTGAAGTCTCTCTGGGAGTGGGATAGTAAACAGTGAGTTTATCTATCTATAGTGAGTGAAGTCTCTCTGGGAGTGGGATAGTAATCAATGAGTTTCTCTATCTATAGTGAGTGAATTCTCTCTCTGCGAGTGGGATAGAAAACATTGAGTTTATCTATCTATAGTGAGTGAAGTCTCTCGCTGGGATTGGGATAGTTAACATTGAGTTTATCTATCTATAGTGAGTGAAGTTTCTCTGGGAGTGGGATAATAAACATTGAGTTTACCTGTCTCTGGTTGTGAAGTCTCTCTCTGGGAGTGGGATAGTAAACATTGAGTTTATCTATCTATAGTGAGTGAAGTCTCTCTGGGAGTGGGATAGTAAACATTGAGTTTATCTATCTATAGTGAGTGAAGTCTCTCTTGGAGTGGGATAGTAAACATTGAGTTTATCATTCTATAGTGAGTGAACTCTCTCTCTGGGAGTGGAAAAAGTAAACATTGAGTTTATCTATCTATAGTGAATGAAGTCGCTCTCTGGGAGTGGGATCGTAAACATTGAGTTTATCTATCTATAGTGAGTGAAGTCTCTATCTGGGAGTGGGATAGTAAACATTGAGTTTATCTATCAATAGTGAGTGAAGTCTCTCTGGGAGTGGGATAGTAAACATTGGGTTTATCTAGCTATAGTGAGTGAAGTCCCTCCCAGGGAGTGGGATAATAAACATTGAGTTTATCTATCTATAGTGAGTGAAGTCTCTCTGGGATTGGGATAGTAAACATTGAGTATATATATCTATAGTGAGTGAAGTCTCTCTCTCTGGGAGTGGGATAGTAAACATTGAGTTTATCTATCTATAGTGAGTGAAGTCTCTCTCTCTGGGAGTGGGATAGTAAACATTGAGTTTATCTACCTCTCGTGGCTGAAGTCACTCTCTGGGAGTGGGATAGTAAACATTGAGTTTATCTATCTCTAGTGAGTGAAGTTTCTCTGGGAGTGGGATAGTAATCAATGAGTTTCTCTATCTATAGTGAGTGAATTCTCTCTCTGGGTGTGGGATAGAAAACATTGAGTTTATCTATCTATAGTGAGTGAAGTCTCTCTGGGAGTGGGATAGTAAACATTGAGTTTACCTGTCTCTAGTGAGTGAAGTCTCTCTCTGGGATTGGGATAGTAATCATTGAATTTCTCTATCTATAGTGAGTGAAGTCTCTCTGGGAGTGGGATAGTAAACATTGAGTTTACCTGTCTCTAGTGAGTGAAGTCTCTCTCTGGGAGTGGGATAGTAAACATTGAGTTTATCTATCTATAGTGAGTGAAGTCTCTCTCTGGGATTGGGAAAGTAATCATTGAGTTTCTCTATCTATAGTGAGTGAGGTCTCTCTCGGGGAGTGGGGTAGTAAACACTGAGTTTATCAATCTATAGTGAGTGAAGTTTCTCTCTCTGGGAGTGGGATGGTAAGCATTGAGTTTATCCGTCTCTAGTGAGTGAAGTCTCTCTCTCTGGGAGTGGGGTAGTAAACATTGAGTTTATCTATCTATAGTGAGTGAAGTCTCTCTCTGGGAGTGGGATAGTAAACATTGAGTTTATCAATCTATAGTGAGTGAAGTCTCTCTCTGGGAGTGGGATAGTAAACATTGAGTTTATCAATCTATAGTGAGTGAAGTTTCTCTCTCTGGGAGTGGGATGGTAAACATTGAGTTTATCTGTCTCTAGTGAGTGAAGTCTCTCTCTCTGTGAGTGGGGTAGTAAACATTGAGTTTATCTATCTATAGTGAGTGAAGTCTCTCTGGGAGTGGGATAGTAAACATTGAGTTTATCTATCAATAGTGAGTGAAGTCTCTCTGGGAGTGGATAGTAAACATTGAGTTTATCTATCTGTAGTGAGTGAAGTCTCTCTGGGTGTGGGACAGCAAACATTGAGTTTATCTATTTATAGTGAGTGAAGTCTCTCTGGGAGTGGGATAGTAAACATTGAGTTTATCTATCTATAGTGAGTGAAGTCTCCCTCTCTGGGAGTGGGAAAGTAAACACTGAGTTTATCTATCTATAGTGAGTGAAGTCTCTCTGGGAGTGGGATAGTAAACATTGAGTTTATCTATCTATAGTGAGTGAAGTCTCTCTTGGAGTGGGATAGTAAACATTGAGTTTATCTATCTATAGTGAGTGAACTCTCTCTCTGGGAGTGGAAAAAGTAAACATTGAGTTTATCTATCTATAGTGAATGAAGTCGCTCTCTGGGAGTGGGATCGTAAACATTGAGTTTATCTATCTATAGTGAGTGAAGTCTCTATCTGGGAGTGGGATAGTAAACATTGAGTTTATCTATCAATAGTGAGTGAAGTCTCTCTGGGAGTGGGATAGTAAACATTGGGTTTATCTAGCTTTAGTGAGTGAAGTCCCTCCCAGGGAGTGGGATAGTAAACATTGAGTTTATCTATCTATAGTGAGTGAAGTCTCTCTGGGATTGGGATACTAAACATTGAGTATATATATCTATAGTGAGTGAAGTCTCTCTGGGAGTGTGATAGTAAACATTGAGTTTATCTATCTATAGTGAGTGAAGTCTCTCTGGGAGTGGGATAGTAAATATTGAGTTTGTCTATCTATAGTGAGTGAAGTCTCTATCAGGGAGTGGGATAGTAAACATTGAGTTTATCTATCAATAGTGAGTGAAGTCTCTCTGGGAGTGGGATAGTAAACATTGGGTTTATCTAGCTATAGTGAGTGAAGTCCCTCCCAGGGAGTGGGATAATAAACATTGAGTTTATCTATCTATAGTGAGTGAAGTCTCTCTGGGATTGGGATAGTAAACATTGAGTATATATATCTATAGTGAGTGAAGTCTCTCTCTCTGGGAGTGGGATAGTAAACATTGAGTTTATCTATCTATAGTGAGTGAAGTCTCTCTCTCTGGGAGTGGGATAGTAAACATTGAGTTTATCTACCTCTCGTGGCTGAAGTCACTCTCTGGGAGTGGGATAGTAAACATTGAGTTTATCTATCTCTAGTGAGTGAAGTTTCTCTGGGAGTGGGATAGTAATCAATGAGTTTCTCTATCCATAGTGAGTGAATTCTCTTTCTGGGTGTGGGATAGAAAACATTGAGTTTATCTATCTATAGTGAGTGAAGTCTCTCTGGGAGTGGGATAGTAAACATTGAGTTTACCTGTCTCTAGTGAGTGAAGTCTCTCTCTGGCAGTGGGATAGTAAACATTGAGTTTATCGATGGAAAGTGAGTGAAGTCTCTCTCTGGGATTGGGATAGTAATCATTGAATTTCTCTATCTATAGTGAGTGAAGTCTCTCTGGGAGTGGGATAGTAAACATTGAGTTTACCTGTCTCTAGTGAGTGAAGTCTCTCTCTGGGAGTGGGATAGTAAACATTGAGATTATCTATCTATAGTGAGTGAAGTCTCTCTCTGGGATTGGGAAAGTAATCATTGAGTTTCTCTATCTATAGTGAGTGAGGTCTCTCTCGGGGAGTGGGGTAGTAAACACTGAGTTTATCAATCTATAGTGAGTGAAGTTTCTCTCTCTGGGAGTGGGATAGTAAGCATTGAGTTTATCCGTCTCTAGTGAGTGAAGTCTCTCTCTCTGGGAGTGGGGTAGTAAACATTGAGTTTATCTATCTATAGTGAGTGAAGTCTCTCTCTGGGAGTGGGATAGTAAACATTGAGTTTATCAATCTATAGTGAGTGAAGTCTCTCTCTGGGAGTGGGATAGTAAACATTGAGTTTATCAATCTATAGTGAGTGAAGTTTCTCTCTCTGGGAGTGGGATGGTAAACATTGAGTTTATCTGTCTCTAGTGAGTGAAGTCTCTCTGTGAGTGGGGTAGTAAACATTGAGTTTATCTATCTATAGTGAGTGAAGTCTCTCTGGGAGTGGGATAGTAAACATTGAGTTTATCTATTTATAGTGAGTGAAGTCACTCTCTGGGAGTGGGATAGTAAATATTGAGTTTGTCTATCTATAGTGAGTGAAGTCACTCTCTGGGAGTAGGAAAGTAATCATTGAATTTCTCTATCTACAGTGAGTGAAGTCTCTCTCTGGGAGTTGGATAGTAAACATTGAGTTTATGAATCTATAGTGAGTGAAGCTTCTCTCTCTGGGAGTGGGATGGTAAACATTGAGTTTATCTGTCTTTAGTGAGTGAAGTCTCTCTCTGGGATTGGGGTAGTAAACATTGAGTTTATCTATCTATAGTGAGTGAAGTCTTGCTGGGAGTGGGGTAGTAATCCTTGAGTTTATCTATCTATACTGAGTGAAGTCTCTCTGGGAGTGGGATAGTAAACATTGAGTTTATCTATCTATAGTGAGTGAAGTCTCCCTCTCTGGGAGTGGGATAGTAAACATTGAGTTGATCTATCTATAGTGAGTGAAGTCTTGCTGGGAGTGGGATAGTAAACATTGAGTTTATCTATCTATAGTGAGTGAAGTCTCTCTGGGAGTGGGATAGTAAACATTGAGTTTCTCTATCTATAGTGAGTGATGTCTCTCTCTGGGAGTGGGATATTAAACATTGTGTTTATCTATCTATAGTGAGTGAAGTCTATCTGGGAGTGGGACAGTAAACATTGAGTTTATCTATCTATAGTGAGTGAAGTCTCTCTGGGAGTGGGATAGTAAATATTGAGTTTGTCTATCTATAGTGAGTGAAGTCACTCTCTGGGAGTGGGAAAGTAATCATTGAATTTCTCTATCTACAGTGAGTGAAGTCTCTCTCTGGGAGTTGGATAGTAAACATTGAGTTTATGAATCTATAGTGAGTGAAGCTTCTCTCTCTGGGAGTGGGATGGTAAACATTGAGTTTATCTGTCTATAGTGAGTGAAGTCTCTCTCTGGGATTGGGGTAGTAAACATTGAGTTTATCTATCGATAGTGAGTGAAGACTCTCTCTGGGAGTGGGATAGTAAACATTGCGTTTATCTATCTATAGTGAGTGAAGTCTCTCTGGGAGTGGGATAGTAAACATTGAGTTTATCTATTTATAGTGAGTGAAGTCACTCTCTGGGAGTGGGATAGTAAATATTGAGTTTGTCTATCTATAGTGAGTGAAGTCACTCTCTGGGAGTGGGAAAGTAATCATTGAATTTCTCTATCTACAGTGAGTGAAGTCACTCTCTGGGAGTTGGATAGTAAACATTGAGTTTATCTGTCTTTAGTGATTGAAGTCTCTCTCTGGGATTGGGGTAGTAAACATTGAGTTTATCTATCTATAGTGAGTGAAGTCTTGCTGGGAGTGGGGTAGTAATCCTTGAGTTTATCTATTTATACTGAGTGAAGTCTCTCTGGGAGTGGGATAGTATACATTGAGTTTATCTATCGATAGTGAGTGAAGTCTCCCTCTCTGGGAGTGGGATAGTAAACATTGAGTTTATCTCTCTATAGTGAGTGAAGTCTTGCTGGGAGTTGGATAGTAAACATTGAGTTTATCTATCTATAGTGAGTGAAGTCTCTCTGGGAGTGGGATAGTAAACATTGAGTTTATCTATCTATAGTGAGTGAAGTCTCTCTGGGAGTGGGATAGTAAACATTGAGTTTATCTATCTATAGAGAGTGAAGTCTCTCTGGGAGTGGGATAGTAAACATTGAGTTTATCTACCTATAGTGAGTGAATTCTCTCTCTGGGAGTGGGATAGTAAACAGTGAGTTTATCTATCTATAGTGAGTGAAGTCTCTCTGGGAGTGGGATAGTAATCAATGAGTTTCTCTATCTATAGTGAGTGAATTCTCTCTCTGCGAGTGGGATAGAAAACATTGAGTTTATCTATCTATAGTGAGTGAAGTCTCTCTCTCTGGGAATGGGACAGTAAACATTGAGTTTATCTATCTATAGTGAGTGAAGTCTCTCTGGGAGTGGGATAGTAAACAGTGAGTTTATCTATCTATAGTGAGTGAAGTCTCTCTGGGAGTGGGATAGTAATCAATGAGTTTCTCTATCTATAGTGAGTGAATTCTCTCTCTGCGAGTGGGATAGAAAACATTGAGTTTATCTATCTATAATGAGTGAAGTCTCTCGCTGGGATTGGGATAGTTAACATTGAGTTTATCTATCTATAGTGAGTGAAGTTTCTCTGGGAGTGGGATAATAAACATTGAGTTTACCTGTCTCTGGTTGTGAAGTCTCTCTCTGGGAGTGGGATAGTAAACATTGAGTTTATCTATCTATAGTGAGTGAAGTCTCTCTGGGAGTGGGATAGTAAACATTGAGTTTATCTATCTATAGTGAGTGAAGTCTCTCTTGGAGTGGGATAGTAAACATTGAGTTTATCATTCTATAGTGAGTGAACTCTCTCTCTGGGAGTGGAAAAAGTAAACATTGAGTTTATCTATCTATAGTGAATGAAGTCGCTCTCTGGGAGTGGGATCGTAAACATTGAGTTTATCTATCTATAGTGAGTGAAGTCTCTATCTGGGAGTGGGATAGTAAACATTGAGTTTATCTATCAATAGTGAGTGAAGTCTCTCTGGGAGTGGGATAGTAAACATTGGGTTTATCTAGCTATAGTGAGTGAAGTCCCTCCCAGGGAGTGGGATAATAAACATTGAGTTTATCTATCTATAGTGAGTGAAGTCTCTCTGGGATTGGGATAGTAAACATTGAGTATATATATCTATAGTGAGTGAAGTCTCTCTCTCTGGGAGTGGGATAGTAAACATTGAGTTTATCTATCTATAGTGAGTGAAGTCTCTCTCTCTGGGAGTGGGATAGTAAACATTGAGTTTATCTACCTCTCGTGGCTGAAGTCACTCTCTGGGAGTGGGATAGTAAACATTGAGTTTATCTATCTCTAGTGAGTGAAGTTTCTCTGGGAGTGGGATAGTAATCAATGAGTTTCTCTATCTATAGTGAGTGAATTCTCTCTCTGGGTGTGGGATAGAAAACATTGAGTTTATCTATCTATAGTGAGTGAAGTCTCTCTGGGAGTGGGATAGTAAACATTGAGTTTACCTGTCTCTAGTGAGTGAAGTCTCTCTCTGGGATTGGGATAGTAATCATTGAATTTCTCTATCTATAGTGAGTGAAGTCTCTCTGGGAGTGGGATAGTAAACATTGAGTTTACCTGTCTCTAGTGAGTGAAGTCTCTCTCTGGGAGTGGGATAGTAAACATTGAGTTTATCTATCTATAGTGAGTGAAGTCTCTCTCTGGGATTGGGAAAGTAATCATTGAGTTTCTCTATCTATAGTGAGTGAGGTCTCTCTCGGGGAGTGGGGTAGTAAACACTGAGTTTATCAATCTATAGTGAGTGAAGTTTCTCTCTCTGGGAGTGGGATGGTAAGCATTGAGTTTATCCGTCTCTAGTGAGTGAAGTCTCTCTCTCTGGGAGTGGGGTAGTAAACATTGAGTTTATCTATCTATAGTGAGTGAAGTCTCTCTCTGGGAGTGGGATAGTAAACATTGAGTTTATCAATCTATAGTGAGTGAAGTCTCTCTCTGGGAGTGGGATAGTAAACATTGAGTTTATCAATCTATAGTGAGTGAAGTTTCTCTCTCTGGGAGTGGGATGGTAAACATTGAGTTTATCTGTCTCTAGTGAGTGAAGTCTCTCTCTCTGTGAGTGGGGTAGTAAACATTGAGTTTATCTATCTATAGTGAGTGAAGTCTCTCTGGGAGTGGGATAGTAAACATTGAGTTTATCTATCAATAGTGAGTGAAGTCTCTCTGGGAGTGGATAGTAAACATTGAGTTTATCTATCTGTAGTGAGTGAAGTCTCTCTGGGTGTGGGACAGCAAACATTGAGTTTATCTATTTATAGTGAGTGAAGTCTCTCTGGGAGTGGGATAGTAAACATTGAGTTTATCTATCTATAGTGAGTGAAGTCTCCCTCTCTGGGAGTGGGAAAGTAAACACTGAGTTTATCTATCTATAGTGAGTGAAGTCTCTCTGGGAGTGGGATAGTAAACATTGAGTTTATCTATCTATAGTGAGTGAAGTCTCTCTTGGAGTGGGATAGTAAACATTGAGTTTATCTATCTATAGTGAGTGAACTCTCTCTCTGGGAGTGGAAAAAGTAAACATTGAGTTTATCTATCTATAGTGAATGAAGTCGCTCTCTGGGAGTGGGATCGTAAACATTGAGTTTATCTATCTATAGTGAGTGAAGTCTCTATCTGGGAGTGGGATAGTAAACATTGAGTTTATCTATCAATAGTGAGTGAAGTCTCTCTGGGAGTGGGATAGTAAACATTGGGTTTATCTAGCTTTAGTGAGTGAAGTCCCTCCCAGGGAGTGGGATAGTAAACATTGAGTTTATCTATCTATAGTGAGTGAAGTCTCTCTGGGATTGGGATACTAAACATTGAGTATATATATCTATAGTGAGTGAAGTCTCTCTGGGAGTGTGATAGTAAACATTGAGTTTATCTATCTATAGTGAGTGAAGTCTCTCTGGGAGTGGGATAGTAAATATTGAGTTTGTCTATCTATAGTGAGTGAAGTCTCTATCAGGGAGTGGGATAGTAAACATTGAGTTTATCTATCAATAGTGAGTGAAGTCTCTCTGGGAGTGGGATAGTAAACATTGGGTTTATCTAGCTATAGTGAGTGAAGTCCCTCCCAGGGAGTGGGATAATAAACATTGAGTTTATCTATCTATAGTGAGTGAAGTCTCTCTGGGATTGGGATAGTAAACATTGAGTATATATATCTATAGTGAGTGAAGTCTCTCTCTCTGGGAGTGGGATAGTAAACATTGAGTTTATCTATCTATAGTGAGTGAAGTCTCTCTCTCTGGGAGTGGGATAGTAAACATTGAGTTTATCTACCTCTCGTGGCTGAAGTCACTCTCTGGGAGTGGGATAGTAAACATTGAGTTTATCTATCTCTAGTGAGTGAAGTTTCTCTGGGAGTGGGATAGTAATCAATGAGTTTCTCTATCCATAGTGAGTGAATTCTCTTTCTGGGTGTGGGATAGAAAACATTGAGTTTATCTATCTATAGTGAGTGAAGTCTCTCTGGGAGTGGGATAGTAAACATTGAGTTTACCTGTCTCTAGTGAGTGAAGTCTCTCTCTGGCAGTGGGATAGTAAACATTGAGTTTATCTATGTATAGTGAGTGAAGTCTCTCTCTGGGATTGGGATAGTAATCATTGAATTTCTCTATCTATAGTGAGTGAAGTCTCTCTGGGAGTGGGATAGTAAACATTGAGTTTACCTGTCTCTAGTGAGTGAAGTCTCTCTCTGGGAGTGGGATAGTAAACATTGAGATTATCTATCTATAGTGAGTGAAGTCTCTCTCTGGGATTGGGAAAGTAATCATTGAGTTTCTCTATCTATAGTGAGTGAGGTCTCTCTCGGGGAGTGGGGTAGTAAACACTGAGTTTATCAATCTATAGTGAGTGAAGTTTCTCTCTCTGGGAGTGGGATAGTAAGCATTGAGTTTATCCGTCTCTAGTGAGTGAAGTCTCTCTCTCTGGGAGTGGGGTAGTAAACATTGAGTTTATCTATCTATAGTGAGTGAAGTCTCTCTCTGGGAGTGGGATAGTAAACATTGAGTTTATCAATCTATAGTGAGTGAAGTCTCTCTCTGGGAGTGGGATAGTAAACATTGAGTTTATCAATCTATAGTGAGTGAAGTTTCTCTCTCTGGGAGTGGGATGGTAAACATTGAGTTTATCTGTCTCTAGTGAGTGAAGTCTCTCTGTGAGTGGGGTAGTAAACATTGAGTTTATCTATCTATAGTGAGTGAAGTCTCTCTGGGAGTGGGATAGTAAACATTGAGTTTATCTATCAATAGTGAGTGAAGTCTCTCTGGGAGTGGATAGTAAACATTGAGTTTATCTATCTGTAGTGAGTGAAGTCTCTCTGGGTGTGGGACAGCAAACATTGAGTTTATCTATTTATAGTGAGTGAAGTCTCTCTGGGAGTGGGATAGTAAACATTGAGTTTATCTATCTATAGTGAGTGAAGTCTCCCTCTCTGGGAGTGGGAAAGTAAACACTGAGTTTATCTATCTATAGTGAGTGAAGTCTCTCTGGGAGTGGGATAGTAAACATTGAGTTTATCTATCTATAGTGAGTGAAGTCTCTCTTGGAGTGGGATAGTAAACATTGAGTTTATCTATCTATAGTGAGTGAACTCTCTCTCTGGGAGTGGAAAAAGTAAACATTGAGTTTATCTATCTATAGTGAATGAAGTCGCTCTCTGGGAGTGGGATCGTAAACATTGAGTTTATCTATCTATAGTGAGTGAAGTCTCTATCTGGGAGTGGGATAGTAAACATTGAGTTTATCTATCAATAATGAGTGAAGTCTCTCTGGGAGTGGGATAGTAAACATTGGGTTTATCTAGCTATAGTGAGTGAAGTCCCTCCCAGGGAGTGGGATAGTAAACATTGAGTTTATCTATCTATAGTGAGTGAAGTCTCTCTGGGATTGGGATACTAAACATTGAGTATATATATCTATAGTGAGTGAAGTCTCTCTGGGAGTGTGATAGTAAACATTGAGTATATATATCTATAGTGAGTGAAGTCTCTCTCTCTGTGAGTGGGATAATAAACATTGTGTTTATCTATCTATAGTGAGTGAAGTCTCTCTGGGAGTGGGACGGTAAACATTGAGTTTATCTATCTATAGTGAGTGAAGTCTCTCTGGGAGTGGGATAGTAAATATTGAGTTTGTCTATCTATAGTGAGTGAAGTCACTCTCTGGGTGTGGGAAAGTAATCATTGAATTTCTCTATATACAGTGAGTGAAGTCTCTCTCTGGGAGTTGGATAGTAAACATTGAGTTTATGAATCTATAGTGAGTGAAGCTTCTCTCTCTGGGAGTGGGATGGTAAACATTGAGTTTATCTGTCTATAGTGAGTGAAGTCTCTCTCTGGGATTGGGGTAGTAAACATTGAGTTTATCTATCGATAGTGAGTGAAGACTCTCTCTGGGAGTGGGATAGTAAACATTGCGTTTATCTATCTATAGTGAGTGAAGTCTCTCTGGGAGTGGGATAGTAAACATTGAGTTTATCTATTTATAGTGAGTGAAGTCACTCTCTGGGAGTGGGATAGTAAATATTGAGTTTGTCTATCTATAGTGAGTGAAGTCACTCTCTGGGAGTGGGAAAGTAATCATTGAATTTCTCTATCTACAGTGAGTGAAGTCTCTCTCTGGGAGTTGGATAGTAAACATTGAGTTTATGAATCTATAGTGAGTGAAGCTTCTCTCTCTGGGAGTGGGATGGTAAACATTGAGTTTATCTGTCTTTAGTGAGTGAAGTCTCTCTTTGGGATTGGGGTAGTAAACATTGAGTTTATCTATCTATAGTGAGTGAAGTCTTGCTGGGAGTGGGGAAGTAATCCTTGAGTTTATCTATCTATACTGAGTGAAGTCTCTCTGGGAGTGGGATAGTATACATTGAGTTTATCTATCGATAGTGAGTGAAGTCTCCCTCTCTGGGAGTGGGATAGTAAACATTGAGTTTATCTATCTATAGTGAGTGAAGTCTTGCTGGGAGTTGGATAGTAAACATTGAGTTTATCTATCTATAGTGAGTGAAGTCTCTCTGGGAGTGGGATAGTAAACATTGAGTTTATCTATCTATAGTGAGTGAAGTCTCTCTGGGAGTGGGATAGTAAACATTGAGTTTATCTATCTATAGAGAGTGAAGTCTCTCTGGGAGTGGGATAGTAAACATTGAGTTTATCTACCTATAGTGAGTGAATTCTCTCTCTGGGAGTGGGATAGTAAACAGTGAGTTTATCTATCTATAGTGAGTGAAGTCTCTCTGGGAGTGGGATAGTAATCAATGAGTTTCTCTATCTATAGTGAGTGAATTCTCTCTCTGCGAGTGGGATAGAAAACATTGAGTTTATCTATCTATAGTGAGTGAAGTCTCTCTCTCTGGGAATGGGACAGTAAACATTGAGTTTATCTATCTATAGTGAGTGAAGTCTCTCTGGGAGTGGGATAGTAAACAGTGAGTTTATCTATCTATAGTGAGTGAAGTCTCTCTGGGAGTGGGATAGTAATCAATGAGTTTCTCTATCTATAGTGAGTGAATTCTCTCTCTGCGAGTGGGATAGAAAACATTGAGTTTATCTATCTATAGTGAGTGAAGTCTCTCGCTGGGATTGGGATAGTTAACATTGAGTTTATCTATCTATAGTGAGTGAAGTTTCTCTGGGAGTGGGATAATAAACATTGAGTTTACCTGTCTCTGGTTGAGAAGTCTCTCTCTGGGAGTGGGATAGTAAACATTGAGTTTATCTATCTATACTGAGTGAAGTCTCGCTCTGGGATTGGGAAAGTAATCATTGAATTTCTCTATCTATAGTGAGTGAAGTCTCTCTCTGGGAGTTGGATAGTAAACATTGAGTTTATCAATCTATAGTGAGTGAAGTCTCTCTCTGGGAGTTGGATAGTAAACATTGAGTTTATCAATTTATAGTGAGTGAAGTTTCTCTCTCTGGGAGTGGGATGGTAAACATTGAGTTTATCTGTCTCTAGTGAATGAAGTCTCTCTCTGGGAGTGGGATAGTAAACATTGAGTTTATCTGTCTCTAGTGAGTGAAGTCTCTCTCTCTGGGATTGGGGTAGTAAACATTGAGTTTATCTATCTATAGTGAGTGAAGTCTTGCTGGGAGTGGGGTAGTAATCCTTGAGTTTATCTATCGATACTGAGTGAAGTCTCTCTGGGAGTGGGATAGTAAACATTGAGTTTATCTATCGATAGTGAGTGAAGTCTCTCTCTGGGAGTGGATAGTAAACATTGAGTTTATCTATCTATAGTGAGTGAAGTCTCTCTCTGGGAGTGGGATAGTAAACATTGAGTTTTTCTATCAATAGTGAGTGAAGTCTCTCTCTGGGACTGGTGTAGTAATCCTTGAGTTTATCTATCTATACTGAGTGAAGTCTCTCTGGGAGTGGGATAGTAAACATTGAGTTTATCTATCTATATTGAGTGAAGTCTCTCTCTCTGGGAGTGGGACAGTAAACATTGAGTTTATCTATCTATAGTGAGTGAAGTCTCTCTGGGAGTGGGATAGTAAACATTGAGTTTATCTATCTATAGTGAGTGAAGTCTCTCTGGGAGTGGGATAGTAAACAATGAGTTTCTCTATCTATAGTGAGTGAAGTCTCTCTCTGGGAGTGGGATAGTAAACATTGTGTTTATCTATCTATAGTGAGTGAAGTCTCTCTGGGAGTGGGACAGTAAACATTGAGTTTATCTATCTGTAGTGAGTGAAGTCTCTCTGGGAGTGGGATAGTAAACATTGAGTTTATCTATCAATAGTGAGTGAAGTCTCTCTGGGAGTGCGATAGTAAACATTGGGTTTATCTATCTATAGTGAGTGAAGTCTCTCTGGGTGTGGGACAGTAAACATTGAGTTTATCTATTTATAGTGAGTGAAGTCACTCTCTGGGAGTGGGAAAGTAATCATTGAATTTCTCTATCTACAGTGAGTGAAGTCTCTCTCTGGGAGTTGGATAGTGAACATTGAGTTTATGAATCTATAGTGAGTGAAGCTTCTCTCTCTGGGAGTGGGATGGTAAACATTGAGTTTATCTGTCTATAGTGAGTGAAGTCTCTCTCTGGGATTGGGGTAGTAAACATTGAGTTTATCTATCGTTAGTGAGTGAAGACTCTCTCTGGGAGTGGGATAGTAAACATTGCGTTTATCTATCTATAGTGAGTGAAGTCTCTCTGGGAGTGGGATAGTAAACATTGAGTTTATCTATTTATAGTGAGTGAAGTCACTCTCTGGGAGTGGGATAGTAAATATTGAGTTTGTCTATCTATAGTGAGTGAAGTCACTCTCTGGGAGTAGGAAAGTAATCATTGAATTTCTCTATCTACAGTGAGTGAAGTCTCTCTCTGGGAGTTGGATAGTAAACATTGAGTTTATGAATCTATAGTGAGTGAAGCTTCTCTCTCTGGGAGTGGGATGGTAAACATTGAGTTTATCTGTCTTTAGTGAGTGAAGTCTCTCTCTGGGATTGGGGTAGTAAACATTGAGTTTATCTATCTATAGTGAGTGAAGTCTTGCTGGGAGTGGGGTAGTAATCCTTGAGTTTATCTATCTATACTGAGTGAAGTCTCTCTGGGAGTGGGATAGTAAACATTGAGTTTATCTATCTATAGTGAGTGAAGTCTCCCTCTCTGGGAGTGGGATAGTAAACATTGAGTTTATCTATCTATAGTGAGTGAAGTCTTGCTGGGAGTGGGATAGTAAACATTGAGTTTATCTATCTATAGTGAGTGAAGTCTCTCTGGGAGTGGGATAGTAAACATTGAGTTTCTCTATCTATAGTGAGTGATGTCTCTCTCTGGGAGTGGGATATTAAACATTGTGTTTATCTATCTATAGTGAGTGAAGTCTATCTGGGAGTGGGACAGTAAACATTGAGTTTATCTATCTATAGTGAGTGAAGTCTCTCTGGGAGTGGGATAGTAAATATTGAGTTTGTCTATCTATAGTGAGTGAAGTCACTCTCTGGGAGTGGGAAAGTAATCATTGAATTTCTCTATCTACAGTGAGTGAAGTCTCTCTCTGGGAGTTGGATAGTAAACATTGAGTTTATGAATCTATAGTGAGTGAAGCTTCTCTCTCTGGGAGTGGGATGGTAAACATTGAGTTTATCTGTCTATAGTGAGTGATGTCTCTCTCTGGGATTGGGGTAGTAAACATTGAGTTTATCTATCGATAGTGAGTGAAGACTCTCTCTGGGAGTGGGATAGTAAACATTGCGTTTATCTATCTATAGTGAGTGAAGTCTCTCTGGGAGTGGGATAGTAAACATTGAGTTTATCTATTTATAGTGAGTGAAGTCACTCTCTGGGAGTGGGATAGTAAATATTGAGTTTGTCTATCTATAGTGAGTGAAGTCACTCTCTGGGAGTGGGAAAGTAATCATTGAATTTCTCTATCTACAGTGAGTGAAGTCTCTCTCTGGGAGTTGGATAGTAAACATTGAGTTTATCTGTCTTTAGTGAGTGAAGTCTCTCTCTGGGATTGGGGTAGTAAACATTGAGTTTATCTATCTATAGTGAGTGAAGTCTTGCTGGGAGTGGGGTAGTAATCCTTGAGTTTATCTATTTATACTGAGTGAAGTCTCTCTGGGAGTGGGATAGTATACATTGAGTTTATCTATCGATAGTGAGTGAAGTCTCCCTCTCTGGGAGTGGGATAGTAAACATTGAGTTTATCTATCTATAGTGAGTGAAGTCTTGCTGGGAGTTGGATAGTAAACATTGAGTTTATCTATCTATAGTGAGTGAAGTCTCTCTGGGAGTGGGATAGTAAACATTGAGTTTATCTATCTATAGTGAGTGAAGTCTCTCTGGGAGTGGGATAGTAAACATTGAGTTTATCTATCTATAGAGAGTGAAGTCTCTCTGGGAGTGGGATAGTAAACATTGAGTTTATCTACCTATAGTGAGTGAATTCTCTCTCTGGGAGTGGGATAGTAAACAGTGAGTTTATCTATCTATAGTGAGTGAAGTCTCTCTGGGAGTGGGATAGTAATCAATGAGTTTCTCTATCTATAGTGAGTGAATTCTCTCTCTGCGAGTGGGATAGAAAACATTGAGTTTATCTATCTATAGTGAGTGAAGTCTCTCTCTCTGGGAATGGGACAGTAAACATTGAGTTTATCTATCTATAGTGAGTGAAGTCTCTCTGGGAGTGGGATAGTAAACAGTGAGTTTATCTATCTATAGTGAGTGAAGTCTCTCTGGGAGTGGGATAGTAATCAATGAGTTTCTCTATCTATAGTGAGTGAATTCTCTCTCTGCGAGTGGGATAGAAAACATTGAGTTTATCTATCTATAGTGAGTGAAGTCTCTCGCTGGGATTGGGATAGTTAACATTGAGTTTATCTATCTATAGTGAGTGAAGTTTCTCTGGGAGTGGGATAATAAACATTGAGTTTACCTGTCTCTGGTTGTGAAGTCTCTCTCTGGGAGTGGGATAGTAAACATTGAGTTTATCTATCTATACTGAGTGAAGTCTCGCTCTGGGATTGGGAAAGTAATCATTGAATTTCTCTATCTATAGTGAGTGAAGTCTCTCTCTGGGAGTTGGATAGTAAACATTGAGTTTATCAATCTATAGTGAGTGAAGTCTCTCTCTGGGAGTTGGATAGTAAACATTGAGTTTATCAATCTATAGTGAGTGAAGTCTCTCTCTGGGAGTTGGATAGTAAACATTGAGTTTATCAATTTATAGTGAGTGAAGTTTCTCTCTCTGGGAGTGGGATGGTAAACATTGAGTTTATCTGTCTCTAGTGAATGAAGTCTCTCTCTGGGAGTGGGATAGTAAACATTGAGTTTATCTGTCTCTAGTGAGTGAAGTCTCTCTCTCTGGGATTGGGGTAGTAAACATTGAGTTTATCTATCTATAGTGAGTGAAGTCTTGCTGGGAGTGGGGTAGTAATCCTTGAGTTTATCTATCTATACTGAGTGAAGTCTCTCTGGGAGTGGGATAGTAAACATTGAGTTTATCTATCGATAGTGAGTGAAGTCTCTCTCTGGGAGTGGATAGTAAACATTGAGTTTATCTACCTATAGTGAGTGAAGTCTCTCTCTGGGAGTGGGATAGTAAACATTGAGTTTTTCTATCAATAGTGAGTGAAGTCTCTCTCTGGGACTGGTGTAGTAATCCTTGAGTTTATCTATCTATACTGAGTGAAGTCTCTCTGGGAGTGGGATAGTAAACATTGAGTTTATCTATCTATAGTGAGTGAAATCTCTCTCTCTGGGAGTGGGACAGTAAACATTGAGTTTATCTATCTATAGTGAGTGAAGTCTCTCTGGGAGTGGGATAGTAAACATTGAGTTTATCTATCTATAGTGAGTGAAGTCTCTCTGGGAGTGGGATAGTAAACAATGAGTTTCTCTATCTATAGTGAGTGAAGTCTCTCTCTGGGAGTGGGATAGTAAACATTGTGTTTATCTATCTATAGTGAGTGAAGTCTCTCTGGGAGTGGGACAGTAAACATTGAGTTTATCTATCTGTAGTGAGTGAAGTCTCTCTGGGAGTGGGATAGTAAACATTGAGTTTATCTATCAATAGTGAGTGAAGTCTCTCTGGGAGTGCGATAGTAAACATTGGGTTTATCTATCTATAGTGAGTGAAGTCTCTCTGGGTGTGGGACAGTAAACATTGAGTTTATCTATTTATAGTGAGTGAAGTCACTCTGGGAGTGGGACAGTAAACATTGAGTTTATCTATCTATCGTGAGTGGAGTCTCTCTCTCTGGGAGTGGGATGGTAAACATTGAGTTTATCTATCTATAGTGAGCGAAGTCTCCCTGGGAGTGGGATAGTAAACATTGAGTTTATCTATCTATAGTGAGTGAAGTCTTTCTCTCCGGGAGTGGGATAGTAAACATTGAGTTTATCTATCTATAGTGAGTGAAGTCTCTCTCTGGGAGTGGGATAGTAAACATTGAGTTTATCTATCGATAGTGAGTGAAGTCTCTCTCTGGGAGTGGGATAGTAAACATTGAGTTTATCTATCTATAGTGAGTGAAGTCTCTCTCTCTGGGAGTGGGATAGTAAACATTGAGTTTATCTATCTATTGTGAGTGAAGTCTCTCTCTCTGGGAGTGGGATAGTAAACATTGAGTTTATCTATCTATAGTGAGTGAAGTCTCTCTGGGAGTGGGATAGTAATCAATGAGTTTATCTATCTATAGTGAGTGAAGTCTCTCTCTGGAGTGGGATAGTAAACATTGAGTTTATCTCTATAGTGAGTGAAGTCTCTGTGGGAGTGGGATAGTAATCCTTGAGTTTATCTATCTATAGTGAGTGAAGTCTCTCTGGGAGTGGGATCCTTGAATTTATATATCTATAGTGAGTGAAGTCTCTCTGGGAGTGGGATAGTAAACATTGAGTTTCTCTATCTATAGTGAGTGATGTCTCTCTCTGGGAGTGGGATATTAAACATTGTGTTTATCTATCTATAGTGAGTGAAGTCTCTCTGGCAGTGGGACAGTAAACATTGAGTTTATCTATCTATAGTGAGTGAAGTCTCTCTGGGAGTGGGATAGTAAACATTGAGTTTATCTATCTGTAGTGAGTGAAGTCTCTCTGGGTGTGGGACAGTAAACATTGAGTTTATCTATTTATAGTGAGTGAAGTCTCTCTGGGAGTGGGACAGTAAACTTTGAGTTTATCTATCTATAGTGAGTGAAGTCTCTCTCTGGGAGTGGGATAGTAAACATTGAGTTTATCAATCTATCGTGAGTGAAGTTTCTCTCTCTGGGAGTGGGATGGTAAACATTGAGTTTATCTGTCTCTAGTGAGTGAAGTCTCTCTCTCTGGGAGTGGGAAAGTAAACATTGAGTTTATCTATCTATAGTGAGTGATGTCTCTCTCTGGGAGTGGGATATTAAACATTGTGTTTATCTATCTATAGTGAGTGAAGTCTCTCTGGGAGTGGGACAGTAAACATTGAGTTTATCTATCTATAGTGAGTGAAGTCTCTCTGGGAGTGGGATAGTAAACATTGAGTTTATCTATCAATAGTGAGTGAAGTCTCTCTGGGAGTGGGATAGTAAACATTGAGTTTATCTATCTGTAGTGAGTGAAGTCTCTCTGGGTGTGGGACAGTAAACATTGAGTTTATCTATTTATAGTGAGTGAAGTCTCTCTGGGAGTGGGACAGTAAACATTGAGTTTATCTATCTATAGTGAGTGAAGTCTCTCTCTGGGAGTGGGATAGTAAACATTGAGTTTATCAATCTATAGTGAGTGAAGTCTCTCTCTGGGAGTGGGATAGTAAACATTGAGTTTATCAATCTATCGTGAGTGAAGTTTCTCTCTCTGGGAGTGGGATGGTAAACATTGAGTTTATCTGTCTCTAGTGAGTGAAGTCTCTCTCTCTGTGAGTGGGGTAGTAAACATTGAGTTTATCTATCTATAGTGAGTGAAGTCTCTCTCTGGGAGTGGGATATTAAACATTGAGTTTATCTATTTATATTGAGTGAAGTCTCTCTGGGAGTGGGATAGTAAACATTGAGTTCATCTATCTATAGTGAGTGAAGTCTCCCTCTCTGGGAGTGGGAAAGTAAACATTGAGTTTATCTATCTATAGTGAGTGAAGTCTCTCTGGGAGTGGGATAGTAAACATTGAGTTAATCTATCTATAGTGAGTGAACTCTCTCTCTGGGAGTGGGAAAGTAAACATTGAGTTTATCTATCTATAGTGAATGAAGTCGCTCTCTGGGAGTGGGATCGTAAACATTGAGTTTATCTATCAATAGTGAGTGAAGTCTCTCTGGGAGTGGGATAGTAAACATTGGGTTTATCTATCTATAGTGAGTGAAGTCCCTCACAGGGAGTGGGATAGTAAACATTGAGTTTATCTATCTAGAGTGAGTGAAGTCTCTCTGGGAGTTGGGATAGTAAACATTGAGTTTATCTATCTATAGTGAGTGAAGTCTCTCTCTCTGTGAGTGGGATAGTAAACATTGAGTTTATCTATCTATAGTGAGTGAAGTCTCTCTCTGGGAGCGGGATAGTAAACATTGAGTTTATCTATCAATAGTGAGTGAAGTCTTGCTGGGAGTGGGATAGTAAACATTGAGTTTATCTATCTATAGTGAGTGAAGTCTCTCTGGGAGTGGGATAGTAAACATTGAGTTTCTCTATCTATAGTCAGTGATGTCTCTCTCTGGGAGTGGGATATTAAACATTGTGTTTATCTATCTATAGTGAGTGAAGTCTCTCTGGGAGTGGGACAGTAAACATTGAGTTTATCTATCTATAGTGAGTGAAGTCACTCTGGGAGTCGGATAGTAAACATTGAGTTTATCTATCAATAGTGAGTGAAGTCTCTCTGGGAGTGGGATAGTAAACATTGAGTTTATCTATCTGTAGTGAGTGAAGTCTCTCTGGGTGTGGGACAGTAAACATTGAGTTTATCTATTTATAGTGAGTGAAGTCTCTCTGGGAGTGGGACAGTAAACATTGAGTTTATCTATCTATAGTGAGTGAAGTCTCTCTCTCTGGGAGTGGGAAAGTAAAAATTGAGTTTATCTATCTATAGTGAGTGAAGTCTCTCTGGGAGTGGGATAGTAAACATTGAGTTTATCTATCTATAGTGAGTGAAGTCTTTCTCTCCGGGAGGATGATAGTAAACATTGAGTTTATCTATCTATAGTGAGTGAAGTCTCTCTGGTAGTGGGATAGTAAACATTGAGTTT